>NC_080551.1:14340000-15033750 GCF_028640845.1 Ahaetulla prasina
CTGCAATTTCGACGTGAATATTTAACTAAACTTTGCAAGATTAATTAGCCCAAGCAATTTTCAAGATAGGAAGGCATTGTAATGATGCATGCATTTTTATGATCTATGTATTTATTTATCCATTTAAAATATTGATTCTGTTGTTCAGTGACAATCAGATCCAGGGTGAGGACTTGTAGAACTATTTTTTTCCCCCTTAATTTTGGAGACACATGGTCCGGCATATTGTTGCCATATGCCTGGGAACCTGTGCTGATACTATAAGGAGATACTAACTCAACTCCAAAAGACACCTTTGTAGAGGTTTTGGGTCCATTGTGTAAATTCCATTTCAATGCAATCATTTAATGAGCCAATTAAGTACTTCCAAAGCAACTGATTAATCAGCTACAAGCTTTTTAACTGGCTGATAGCCCAGACCGATAGCCCCATCTTCACTTGATGTTAGTGTCTCTAAAGAAGAAGAGAAAGCACAAGCCAGGAAAGTTAGCAAGATTGTCCTGAACTCAACATCTGGGTTGACAGATAATTTGCTGGGATGGGATGAAAGAAAACAGATTTTATTTTATACTCCCATCCCAAGAAGATACAACTAGGAACTGATGAAAAAAACACCACCATCAAGATCAGGAAGTAAAAACTGAACTGGGACCAAACCGTATGTGCATGCTACAACTTTCTAATCATGCAATTTGGGCTTGCTTGTTTGGTTGCTGACATTTTATGACCCAACTAGGTAGCATCATCCAGACTTAATCACATTAGTAGTAACTGTGAGAGGGAGTCCTAGTGGACAACCATTTAAATATGAGCCAGCAGTGTGCAGCAGTTGCCAAAAAAGCCAAGACAGTTCCGGGCTGCATAAACAGAGGGATAGAATCAAGATCACGTGAAGTGTTAATAACACTTTATAATGCCTTGGTAAGGCCACACTTGGAATACTGCATTCAGTTTTGGTCGCCACGATGTAAAAAAGATGTTGAGACTCTAGAAAGAGTGCAGAGAAGAGCAACAAACATGATTAGGGGACTGGAGGCTAAAACATATGAAGAACGGTTGCAGGAACTGGGTATGTCTAGTTTAATAAAAAGAAGGACTAGGGGCTACATGAGACTAGTGTTCCAATATCTCAGGGGCTGCCACAAAGAAGAGGGAGTCAAGCTACTCTCCAAAGCACCTGAGGGCAAGACAAGAAGCAATGGGTGGAAACCAATTAAGGAGAGAAGCAACTTAGAACTAAGGAGAAATTTCCTGACAGTTAGAACAATTAATCAGTGGAACAACTTGCCTGCAGAAGTTGTGAATGATCCAACACTGGAAATTCAAAGATGATGTTAGATAACCATTTGTAGGGTTTGTAGTGATGTAGGGTTTCCTGCCTAGGCAGGGGGTTGGACTAGAAGACCTCCAAGGTCCCTTCCAACTCTGTTATTATTATTATTACACTGATGATGTGTGACAGAGGACTCCAAAATTCAACCCTTAGCTTGCAAATGTTCTCTTCTATTGGAACATCTAATTATCACTTAGTTATCTCTCCTTGCAAGTCACATTATCATCATTCACAAGTGAGGCTCTCCACTGAAATGTCACTGCAGCATTCTTCTCTGTATGGAAGAATATTGTATCTATGGAAGAATTCTAAGCCATGCATCAACACTCTTGAGCTGAGGTCCTCCTGAATGTTATCTCTCCAACTTAATAATAATAATAACAGAGTTGGAAGGGACCTTGGAGGTCTTCTAGTCCAACCCCCTGCCCAGGCAGGAAACCCTACACCATTTCAGACAAATGGTTATCCATTTGTTATAGCATTTACAACTTCTGCAGGCAAGTTGTTCCACTGATTAATTGTTCTCACTGTCAGGAAATTTCTCCTTAGTTCTAAGTTGCATCTCTCCTTGATTATTTCCACCCATTGCTTCGTGTTCTACCCTCAGGTGCTTTGGAGAATAGTTTGACTCTCTCTTCTTTGTGGCAACCCTTGAGATATTGGAACACTGCTATCATGTCTCCCTCTAGCCCTTCTTTTCATTAAACTAGGCATACCGAGTTCTTGCAACTGTTCTTCATATGTTAGTAGAGTCTTAGTAGAGTCACCTCTAAGAACATTTCCAGAATGTGTGGGGCATTAAGAATGGAAATGTGATGTGTCAAATAGAGGTAGGAGATGACCTTGAGGGAGGGGTCAAATGTGTCATCAGTCCCTGAGTGCTCACAAGAGTTTTAAATCCAGCCCACCCTGAATGCCTTTCTTAACTCCCACCAATTTCCCTTGACCGTTAGTAGCTCAGATTCTTGTAGAGAGTTTAAGCTTGCAATAAATCTTTATATTCATTTGAACTGCCTGAATCTCCTGATTTCCCCAGCGCTTAACAGTAAGGTAGCTATTTGAATTTCTCATCATGTCTTTTTTTAAAAAAAACATAGGCTATTCTGGATATTACATAAAAGCTAAATATTTCCTCTACCACCCAGATTCTCTAGAGGAACAGTAGGAAACGGTTTATACAGGCAGTGAGATTTCATGTTCCCCTTGTGTGTCTCTAGTTATTTGTAACTGGCTGTTCCAGGATCTTAAATTGACATCACTAACCACTATGTTCACCAGTACAGGACAGACCCCCGAGCTGGAGGCTACTCAAAAGGGTCATATTGCCTTCCGGGTGCAATTCAAGGTGTTGGTTCTCACCTTTAAAGCGCACCATGGCTTAGGACCGGGTTACTTACGGGACCTCCTTCTGCTACCGGTGGCCTCCCACCGACCAGTGCGCTCCCACAGAGGGGGTCTCCTCAGGGTGCCATCAGCCAGACAATGTCGGCTGGTGACCCCCAGGGGGAGGGCCTTCTCTGCGGGAGCTCCAGCCCTCTGGAATGGGCTACCCCCAGGGATACGCCAACTCCCTGACCTCCGGGCCTTCTGGCGTGAGTTGAAGACTCTTTTATTCCATCGTGCAGGACTGGCCTAATAGTTTTTAATGGGGATTTTAACAGTTTTTAGTATTTTCTGTATTTTAGTATTTTCAGCCTATCTAAATTAATCTTTTAAATCTGTTTTTAATTTTTGTATTTGTTGCTCTTAGTTGGCTGTAAACCACCCTGAGTCCTTTGGGAGAAGGGCGGTATAGAAGTTGAAATAATAATAATAAATAATAAATAAATATTTCTGTTCATTGACTCAGCACATCATGTCATGCCCTAGTTTGCCTTCATTCCTAGTAAACCAGTCAAGAGTAGGGGTCTTGAATGCTCAAATGCAGGCATTAAAAGTAAAGGTAAAGGTTTCCCTCACACAAATGTGCTAGTCATTCCCGACTCTAGGGGGCGGTGCTCATCTCCATTTCAAAGCCGAAGAGCCAACTCTGTCCGAAGAGGTCTTCATGGTCATGTGGCCGGCATGACTAAATGCCAAAGGCCCACGGAACACTGTTACCTTCCCACCGAAGGTGGTCCCTATTTTTCTACTTGCATTTTTTATTTGATTTCGAACTGCTAGGTTGACAGGAGCTCACCCCATTACGCGGCACTAGGGATTTGAATCACTGAACTGCTGACCTTTCAATCGACAAGCTCAGCGTCTTAGCCACTGAGCCACTGTGTCCCTTATAATGGGGGGCATTAAAATATGCCGAAAAGAATAGTAGTTGGCAAATGACCCCCAAGGAACAAAACAAGATCCCTCCAAAGAATATTTTTTGTTATATGTTGATCTTTTGCCGAGCATTGGAACTCACTGAGTTACTTAGAAGTTATTTTATGGGGAATGAAAGAAAAAGAGGAAGGACCATATTCAAGAAATGCCAATGTGCAATTAGTTGGCACCTCTGTGTTTCACAAGCAAAGCGAGTCTCCAGGGCAGAAGTTTTTGGTCACTGCTTAAGAAACATCCTATAGGGAAGTGGTGGCTCAGGGGCTAAGACGCTGAGCTTGTGGACCGAAAGGTCGGCAGTTCAGTGATTCGAATCCCTAGTGCCGCATAAGAGGGGTGAGCTCCCGTTCCTTCTCCCAGTTTCTGTCAACTTAGCAGTTCGAAAGCACGTTAAAAAAAATGCAAGTAGAAAAATAGGGACCACCTTTGGTGGGAATGTAACAGCCTTCCATGCACCTTTGGCATTGAGTCATGCCGGTCGCATGACCATGGAGACGTCTTCGGACAGCGATGGCTCTTCGGCTTTGAAATGGAGATGAGCACCATCCCCTAGAGTCGGGAACGACTAGCACATATGTGCGAGAGAACCTTTAAGAAAACATTGCCGCTCTTTCTAAGCCTCTCTTGCTCCCTGCCTCTCTAGTGAGACCACAGTGCTCTGGCAAAGTGTCCCTGGAGAAAGAGGGAGCTCTCTGTTTTTCTGTTAGAGCAGGAAGCTTTGGGGAAGGAGGGGGGTTGATTCCAGGCCTTTAGGATAGAGGACCAAAGATGATCCAAGAAAGACTTCATTGTGTTCACTGGCTTTGAGCCACCACAAACACACTGGCAAGAAAGAGTTTCTCACCAAGCCCAACACCCCCTTGGACTGCTTGTAACATTCTCAGCACCTGCCATGGGCACCGATTCTTGTAAGATTTCGGGTAACAAAGGGGTGGGTTTTTCCATACAGCCCTGGGAAGGAAAAAGGCAGGCCCCCCCCGCCTTTCCTTTTTTTTAACCTCCTGCCTAAGGACCGCTACAGGAGCAAGTGGGATTGAATGTGGGAGACTATATCCTCTTGAGGATGGGGAAGGAAAAGGCTGTGTGTGTGTGTGTATGTGTGTGTGTGTAAAAGTCTGTTTTTTTGTTTTGTGTGGTTTTGGGCAGGGGTGAAATCCAGCAGGTTCTGACAGCTTCTGGAGAAAAGGTAGCGGAAATTTTGAGTTGTTCGGAGAACTGGCAAATACCACCTCTGGCTGGCCCCGTCCCCTTCCAACTCTGTTAATCTGTTATCTTTAGGAATAAGAGAGAAGAGACTTTGACTCTGTTTTTTATTGAGAAATCAATGCAGTCTGCTTAGAGTAAATAGTGCAGGCTAGAACATCAAGGCACTAATCATCACCATCTCTTTCAAGGTCCCCAAAGTGGGTGTTTTTAAGGGATGGGGCCAACTTTTACCCCCTTGGGTGACTTGACTGGCTAAAAAAGAAAACGAGTGACTTAAGACTGGCAGGGATCTCTTAAAAATTCCTAGACCATCCCAAATATTTTGGAATGTGGCCCTTTGTGTCTTGGAAAAAGCCTCATGAAGCCTATCATATGATGTAAGCTATGCACCCCATGGTAGGGACGCGATGGCTCAGGGGCTAGGACGTTGAGCTTGTCGATCGAAAGGTCGGCAGCTCAGCGGTTCGAATCCCTAGTGCTGCCGTGTAATGGGGTGAGGTCCCGTTACTTGTCCCAGCTTCTGCCAACCTAGCAGTTTCGAAAGCACGTAAAAATGCAAGTAGAAAAAATAGGGACGACCTTTGGTGGGAAGGTAACAGCGTTCCGTGCGCCTTTGGCATTGAGTCATGCCGGCCACATGACCACGGAGACATCTTCAGACAGCGCTGGCTCTTCGGCTTTGAAACGGAGATGAGCACCGCCCCCTAGAGTCAGGAATGACTAGCAGATATGTGCCTCTGGAACCTTTACCTTTACCTTTACTACGCACCCCATGTCAGCATCTTGATTCTACATTCTAGAGAGCAAAGAAGTGGTCCTTTTTCCTGAGGAAGACTGGAATAAGCGACCCTTTGATTCTCTTCTTGTTCCTTGAGGTCACCCTAAATACGGGGGGGGGGACCTTCAAAAATTTTAGCAAGGGGTTCTCTGCCCGGTTGCTGGGTGGGCATGGCCATGATGGGCGTGACCTAGTCAGCCTCCTGCACCACGACAGGGAGTGGCTATTTGCCTTCCCCGGGCTCCAGAGGCTTTCCTCAAGCCTCCGGGAGGGCGAAAACAGCCTCCCCAGGCTCTGGAGGTCCTCTGGAGGCTGGAAATGGGCCTGTTTCTGGCCCTCCCAAACTTCTGGTAGGCCTGTTTTTCGCCCTTGCCAAGCCTCCGTGCGCATCCTGCACTTATCTGCATCCAAAACGGGCTGTGTGGGGACTCCTGGGAGGTGTGGGGTGGGGTGGGTGGAGCCAGCCAGGAGTGGGATTTGGGGGTTCTCCAAACTGCACGGAATCTTAGCCACAGGTTCTCCCGAACCTCTGCGAACCCCCAGCACGCCCACCCCTGCCTAAATATCCTTCCCGATCAAGTCAGAAAAATGAGGACCTTTTTCCAGCTTCTCCCATTGTTGCCCTTCCGAACCACGTCAGAAATGTACTGTACGTGGGAGGAGAGGGAGCTGATCTGACAATTATTTTTTTTAAAAAACACACACAAAAAAAACCGCCGCACCATTTGGCAGGTTTAAGTAGTGCTCTAAATATAGGCTGCGATAGAACATACAAAAATAGCACCTTGTCATGTTTCATATTGCGAAGAACAGAAAAGCTGACCAGCCGAAGGAAGTTTCCCATTTTCCCAGGGATACACATAGAGAAAATGTGTCCTTTGAAATAAATATTAGACAGCGCTATAGAAATCCCTTTGTTTTGTGTTGTTGTTTTTTTGGTGGTTGTTTTTTTTTTGCTAGGTAATGTCTCTTTCTTCGGCTGTTCTGCATTTCTGCCCCGAGGTATATCATTTCTGGGGTGGGAAAGTCTATGTATATGTCATCATTTGTTGAGATTTATTCTAGTATATATCTGAAGACAAAATAATGAGCTTGGTGGAGAAAAAAAACAGCCTCCTCTGACCTGATGTGACCCCTAGCCTGTCAGGTTGCTCCAGAACATCTAGTTAGAAAATACAAAATTAGAGTTAGGATCACAACTACATCCTTCAGTGAAGTCTCTCATCTCTTTTTTTCTGCTTAAAATTCAAGATGGTACACGGGGAAGTGCAGGGGTGAAATTCACTTACCTTTCCCTAAGGTAAAAGGTAAAGGTTCCCCTCGCACATACGTGCTAGTCATTCCTGACTCTAGGGGGCAGTGCTCATCTCCGTTTCAAAGCCGAAGAGCCAGCGCTGTCCGAAGATGTCTCTGTGGTCATGTGGCCGGCATGACTCAATGCCAAAGGCGCACGGAACGCTGTTACCTTCCCACCAAAGGTGGTCCCTGTTTTTCTACTTGCATTTTTTATGTGCTTTCGAACTGCTAGGTTGGCAGAAGCTGGGACAAGTAATAGGAGCTCACCCCATTATGCAGCACTAGGGATTCGAACTGCTGAACTGCCGACCTTTCTATCGGCAAGCTCAGCGTCTTACCCACTAAGCCACTGCGTACCTTTCCCTACCGGCTCACAAATGAGGACGCTCGCTATGTTCGCGCATGCCTTGTGCACACATGTGCAGAACCTTCTGCGCATGCACAGAGGGTAAAAAATGGGACGTGATGACATCCGGGCAGATGGGCGGAGCCTCCCGCTACCGGCGCTACCAGATCACACGATCTGGATAGATCCAGCTGAATTTCGCCACTGGGGAAATGTAGTTCATTTTATCCATACAACCATATGACAGCTCTCTCAGGTATTGAGAGAGACATCGGTGAACTGCACTGCATTTAATTTCGTTATACGAGGCGCCATGACAATAAAGTAAACTTAACTGTAATTTTAAGAGACCTGTGAATTTTTCAAGGATAGTTTTCAAGCACCAAAGAAATCAAGAGTTCCTGGCAGTTCAAATGTGTACAAAGATTTATTGTAAGCTAAAGGTCTTTACAAGAAATCTGAACTACTAACAGTCAAGGGAAATTATCGGGAGTTAAGAATACAAAGGAATTGAAGGTGGACTGGACTTAAATTTCTTGTGAACACAAAGGATTCATGAGTGATGATGCAGTTGACCTCTCTCTCTTGCTCAGCCTGGTCATTTCCTACAATAACTCAGTTTGGCTTTGCACATAGGTTTCAAAATGCAAACTTAGATGCTCTGGAATTCAAATAAAACTTCTTTCTCTATCTGCCCACAGGTTTGTTTTTTGTTTTTGTTTTTTGTACAATATATAAAATCCTAAGCAACCAATACTCCTAACCGAGTAACCAAATGTCCAAAGATATCTTGGATTTTTACCCATTTACCACAATGGGTGGTGCAAACATTCTACATTGCTTTGTGTTCCTCCCAAACAACATTGGTTATTGAAAGTGGACAAGTTATCTGTAAAGGCACATTTTAGTTTTCTTAGTTAAGAATTGGTTTTTCTGTTTGAAATCATATTTTTGTGCTTGGGATAGTGCTAGTTATTGCTGACTCTAGGGGGTGGTGCTCATCTCCATTTCAAAGCCGAAGAGCCAGCGCTGTCCGAAGATGTCTCCATGGTCATATGGCTGGCATGACTCAATGCCAAAGGCGCAGGGAACGCTGTTACCTTCCCACCAAAGGTGGTCCCTATTTTTTCTACTTGCATTTTTACATGCTTTTGAAACTGCTAGGTTGGCAGAAGCTGGGACAAGTAACGGGAGCTCACCCCATTACACGGCAGCACTAGGGATTCGAACCGCCGAGCTGCCGACCTTTCGATCGACAAGCTCAATGTCCTAGCCCCTGAGCCACTGCGTCCCTCTTGTGATAGAAAGACCCCAAAGAAGCACCAAAAGGCAAGGCAAGAAACAATGGATGGAAACTAATTAAGGAGAGAAGCAACGTAGAACTAAGGAGAAAATACCTAACGGTTAGAGTAAATCAACCAATCGAATAGCTTGCCTTCAGACGTTGTGGATGCTCCATCAAATGGAGGCTTTCAAAAAGAGACTGGACATTTGTCTGAAATGGTACAGGGTCTCCTGCTCGAGCAGCGGGTTGGACTACAAGATCTCCAAGGTCCCTTCCAACTCTATTATTCTATGTTCTAAGACCCAGGTACCTTTTGGCATTGTAGGTTGGTCTAGAGCAAGGGTCGGCAACCTTAAACACTCAAAGAGCCATTTGGACCCGTTTAGCAAAGAAAAGAAAACACCAGGAGCCACAAAACCCTTCCCTTGCCTGACTATTTCCTGAGCGGCCACAAAACTAGCATATGCAGTTTAATTAAATGTTCTGCTTTCTTCTGAAACTTTTCTTTTCTTGGATTTATCCATGGTTGGCCTACTGGGTGTCGAAAAGCTCAATAAATCACGTGCCGGCGGGTATCGCACATTGGCGGTTGGTGACACATATTTTGAGCGCAGCAGAGGGATGAAAGAGCCACATGTGGCTCCCGAGCTGCGGGTTGCTGACCCTTGGCCTAGAGAATGAGAACAGCAGCCAGCTAATGCCTAAAAGGCTGGTGTAAAAAAGGGGTCATTTTCATAAAACTCATAACAATGAACGAATAGTTTAGAGGTAGAAGTAACATTGCGGTGCCAACCTCAAGGTTTAAATTTGGATGACGACTTTATTGCCAAGAGAGGGGCTTTTCCTGCTTATGCAAATGTAATTAGTTATTTATGATTGATAGTAATTACCTATTATCCTTTGCAAATCTGGGGCTCTTGATCTGGTTGGCTGGGAGCCCGGTGATCACTATTTTAAGATATTTCAGTTAAAAAACAACAACATATTATCTGGGATCTCCATTGCTTTGGTTCATATTATCACAGATTGCAATTTTTTTTTGAACCCCCAAGACATCAGAAAGATTCTTTTTAGCATAATATTGGAAGACGGAAGAAAAGGAAATGTTAGAGGCATCTCTTCTTTCTCCACTTCGAGCTCTGCTCGGCTGGCCTTCCCGTTATTTGCTTAGCACCAAATTCATCAGGCAAGTCGCAGAAGGCGCGTGACACCCAGTTCCCGCTGCCCCATTGCTCTGTGTGTGTGTCTGTGTGTGTTTGTACATTTGTGTATCCCTCCCTCCTCGCTGATCCCCTTCTGCCCTCCATTGCAATGCTTGAGTGGGGATTTCACTGTTTGCCCAACTAACAATGTACATTCCCAGGGCCTGGGATTATGATGACATCACTGTAGGGCTGTGGGGAGAGGGAGGGGGAATGGATAGAAGGAGAATGGGGAAAGGAGCAGAGGGGCGGGGGGGGGGGCATTGGAAATCGCATAATGCAGAGGCAGGCGTGGGAAAGGAAAGCATCTGGGGGAGAAGCCCCTGCCAAGGGGCTTTCATTCCCCTCTCAAAGCAATCCCGGACAAGTAGATTGGGAGGACAAGTTGAAGAGGCCATGTGGTTGACCAGGAATGCCACCAAGGTCCCATCCCTTTGAGGCAGGGGAAGGGGCTTTTTAAAGGCCAAGGCCCACACCTGCCATCTTTGGAAGATACACTCCCGAAAGTAGGCAGGGACAACACACAAAGAGAGACAGAGCAGCAGAGACAGAGAGACAGAGAGAGTCAGAGAGACACAGAGACACAGAGAAACACACACACACACACACACTCACACACACAGATAGACTGACAGACAGAGAGACAGATAGAGAAAGACACACAGACAGAGACAGAGACACAGAGAGAGACAGAGAGATAGGCAGACAGAGAGAGAGAGACAGAGAGAGACACACAGAGAGAGCAAGAGAGACACGGAGACAGAGAGACAGAGACAGAGACATAGAGAGACAGAGACAGAGCGAGAGAGAGAGAAAGAGAGAGACAGACAGTGAGAAAAACAGAGAGAGAGAGAGAGAGACAGAGAGAGAGACAAACAAACACAGAGAGAGAGACAGAGACAGAGACAGAGACAGAGAGACAGACAGAGCGACAGAAAGAGAGAGATGTTGGGAGAGGGAGAGACAGACAGCGAGAAAAACAGAGAGAAAGAGAGAGAGAGAGAGAGAGAGAGAGACAAACACACACAGAGAGACAGAGACAGAGAGACAGAGAGAAAGAGAGACAGAGACATAGAAAGACATAGAGGGGGAGAAAGAGAGAGGGACGGAGGGGGGAGATGGGGAGGGAGGGAATGGGAGACAGGGAACCTAAATTTAATTTCACCTTAGTGTAAATTAGATGAATGAATGACATGCAGCTCATGGGGTGACTTCATAAAATCACAGAATACAAGCATTAGACAGGAGCTTGGAGATGAACCCCAAGCTGGTGAATGAATCCATAATTACTACCTGGCTTAATCAGGTCAGGAGAATATCCAGCAGCTGCTTGTACTAAGCTTGGATTGTGTGCCAAACATGAAACCCAGAGAGGACATTCAATTGTGGTTCAGTGCCCTTACCATTTTTCCCCCCAGGGACCAGGTGAAGCGATTTGCATGGTTGCTCCTTCTGTGCGGTTAATCGTTAACATATTCCATGTGATTAATTATTAATCTTAAAACCACCTAAATATTAAAAATTGGGGGCTGGGTGGGACTTGGGCAAAGTTTCTCAGGGAAATAGTCCAAGGTTTTGAGGATCCACATTTGCCACTCTGGAGTTTGGTTCATGCATCTCTGCCTAAGAGACCCATCCATTTGGTCTGTCTTGTCTGACAGTGTTCATGACTGCTTGGAAAACAGGAAACTTAGATAAGGCACCTAACTTGGTCTATGTCAGAGACCAAGTATAGAATAGAATAGAATAGAATTTTATTGGCCAAGTGTGATTGGACACACAAGGAATTTGTCTTGGTGCATATGCTCTCAGTGTACATAAAAGAAAAGATACGTTCATCAAGGTACAACATTTACAACACAATTGATGATCAATATATCAATATAAATCATAAGGATTGCCAGCAACAAGTTATAGTCATACAGTCATAAGTGGAAAGAGATTGGTGATGGGAACTATGAAACGATTAATAGTAGTGCAGATTCAGTAAATAGTCTGACAGTGTTGAGGGAATTATTTGTTTAGCAGAGTGATGGCCTTCGGGAAAAAACTGTTCTTGTGTCTAGTTGTTCTGGTGTGCAGTGCTCTATAGCGTCGTTTTGAGGGTAGGAGTTGAAACAGTTTATGTCCAGGATGCGAGGGATCTGCAAATATTTTCACGGCCCTCTTCTTGATTCGTGCAGTATACAGGTCCTCAATGGAAGGCAAGTTGGTAGCAATTATTTTTTCTGCAGTTCTAATTATCCTCTGAAGTCTGTGTTTTTCTTGTTGGGTTGCAGAACCGAACCAGACAGTTATAGAGGTGCAAATGACAGACTCAATAATTCCTCTGTAGAATTGGATCAGCAGCTCCTTGGGCAGTTTGAGCTTACTGAGTTGGCAGAAAGAACATTCTTTGTTGTCCTTTTTAATGATGTTTTGATGTTAGCTGTCCATTTGAGATCTTGCGATATGATAGAACCCAGAAATTTGAAGGTTTCTACTGTTGATACTGTGTTGTCAAGTATTGTGAGAGGTGGAAGTATGGAAGGGTTTTTCCTAAAGTCTACCACCATTTCTACGGTTTTGAGTGTGTTCAGTTCCAGATTGTTTTGGTTGCACCACAAGGCTAGTCGTTCGACCTCTCGTCTATATGCGGATTCGTCATTGTCTCGAATGAGACCAATCACTGTTGTGTCATCTGCGAACTTCAGTAGCTTAACAAATGGATCATTGGAGATGAAATCATTGGTATACAGAGAGAAGAGAAGTGGGGAGAGCACACAGCCTTGGGGGCCCCCTGTGCTAATTGTACAGGTATTTGATGTGATCTTGCTTAGCTTCACCTGCTGCTTCCTGTTTGTTAGTATGCATCTGATGTGAATGGTGGAATGAATTAAAAGTTCTGCAAAAGATTTAGAGCTGACCTGGAAAAAAGTGTGAGAAAGCTGATAAGAGGAAAAAGAAGGGATGTCAAATGCAGAAAATTAGGAGTCCAGATAGCTCAGATGAATAAATAGGTTTATTGTATGCTAAAGATGTATGGCTGTGAAAGTTGACCCATAAGAAAGGCTGAGGACCAAAGAATTGAGGCTTTTGAACTCTGGTGCTGCAGAAGACTTTCAAAGAAATTCCACCTCCCCCCCACTCCAAAAAAACTTGCTGAAACTTTGGTTTAGTGTAAAATGGACAGAAACAAACTTGAACAAGTCGGCTTTCCAAATTTTGCTGTTCTACCTTACTACAACAAAGAACTACTTAAAGACTACTTCAGCTTTAATTGTAACAATACAAGAGCAACCAACAGATTTAAACTTAATGTTAACCGCTTTAATCTAGATTGCAGAAAATATGACTTCTGTAACAGAATCATCAGCGCTTGGAATACTTTACCTGACTCTGTGGTCTCTTCCCATAATCCTAAAAGCTTCAACCAAAAACTTTCTACTATTGACCTCACCCCATTCCTAAGAGGCGTGCATAAGGGGCGTGCATAAGCGCACAAACGTGCCTACCGTTCCTGTCCTATTGTTTTTGTTTTTGTTTTTGTTTCTTTTCTTTTCTTCTTTTCTTCTTCCTATATATATATTGATGCTTATACCTCCTAATATTTACTCATATATATGTTTATATACTATATAATCCTTTTTATATGATGTTGTGACAAAAATAAATAAATAAATAAATAAATAAATAAACATTCCTGAATTCTTTCTGCATGTGTTTCCTGGCCCAGCTCAAATTTCTCTCCTATTCTCTGCATTGCTTCTGACACTCAGAAGTCATCTGTTACAAAATACTGCATCCTGTTGTTCAGGAGGCCAGCCAGAGGTGGGTTTCAGCAGGTTCTGACCAGTTCTGGAGAACCGGTAGCAGAAATTTTGAGTAGTTCCGAGAACCAGTAAATACCACCTCTGACTGGCCCCCACCCCCATCTATTCTCTGCCTCCCGAGTCCCAGCTGATCAGGAGGAAATGGGGATTTTGCAGTAACCTTCCCTGCTACACCTACCAAGCCACGCCCACCAAGCCACGCCCACAGAACCGGCAGTAAAAAAATTTGAAACCCACTACCGGTATGAATATTCAGCGCTCAAGATCATTTATTTATTAATTAAATTTATATGCCGCCCATCTCACCAGTAAAATGGCCCTTGGCTCTAGATTCTGATCTAGAGGATCAGAATTAAGGACTGAGGATTCAATTTGAATCTTTAATACTATTAAAGATGGTATCCGTGTAAAGAAAAGATCATTGGAGATCCTTTCCAGCGCCCTCTCTTGAGCTGGCCCTATCTCGCCTATACCGCTCCAACATCTGTGGATCAGCCTCCCTCCTTACAAGGCCAACACTTACCATACTAATTGCTCCCTTACCTTGATCCCAGCATGTGGCTGGAGCAGAGGGTCCCTGCCTCCACCAGCAGCCCCAGGCTCGTACACCAGATGTTCGAAAATGAAAGGCCCCCTTGCTGTTCTAATAAGGTGTTAATCAGGTCGCTAGCAAGGCTCTGAAAAGGTGCAATTCATGGGGCCTCCACCTGAGCTGATGGGGCTGAGAAAAGTACAAACCCCAATAACAAGAAGAAGAAGAAAAAGGGCTACAATAGACCAGTAAGACATCTGTGCAAATGCACTTCTCTAATGATTATGGATTGAATTGCGTTTCCACCCTGAGCTTCTGTTGATATTCAGCTTTGAATGTGGAGCTCAAAGGATGTTGAACAGCACGGTCTGTCTGTAGTCTTGGTTTTAAATAGTTCTCATCAGCTGCCCGAGGACCAGATCAGGCCCAAGGACGGTGTGGTTACCTGAAGAAACATTTTAAAAAATCGGGCACTTTATGCCAGGGGTGAAATCCAGCAGCTTCTGTCAGGTTCTGGAGAACCGGTAGTTGAAATTTTGAGTAGTTCGGAGAACCAGCAAACACCACCTCTGGCTGGCCTCAGAGTGGGGAGGGAATGGGGATTTTGCAGTATCCTTCCCCTGGAGTGGGGTGGGAATGGAGATTTTGCAATATCCTTCCCCTGCCATGCCCAGCAAGCCACGCCCAGCAAGCCACACCATGCCCACCAAGCCACGCCCACAGAACTGGTAGTAAAAAAGTTTGGATTTCACTACTGCTTTATGCTAAACTGAAAGCATGGCTTCAGACATTATGCTAAGCCCAAAACGTTACCATTTATCATTTACTGATTGATTAGCCCTTAGGCCATATCAAAGTGCAAAGTTCCAGAAACAAATTATTACTAAAATTTGATAAAAGCAGTTTAAAATGGAATTGGAATAAAATACATGTCTAAAATGAAATTGGAATAGTTCAGAGCAATAATTTAAGCTATAGATAAAATATGATAAAATTATATTTTGGTGTCAGTGCTGCAATCTACTCCAATCAGCCCCACCTATGCAGATCTCAACCAAACCATTTTGTTCAAGTACCGTATTGTGTTAAATGTTATTTTCAGATTCTGGCCACACATAAGGGAAGTTGTTTTGATATGGGAATCCCAATGGGTCATCTGTTTAGTATATACAGTGGTGGCCAAAATTGTGAAAACCTTTTGGGAAAAAAGTGTATTTTCTAAAACTAGCTAATAACACCACTTTTTTTTTTTTGGGAGTAGTACCATAAAACTATATACCAATGGAAAGATAATTTAATCAAGAATGTAATGCAATAACTTTGATGAAGGATTTGCTATTAGAATAGCAGCTACAGTATAAAGAAAAAAGTGAAACATGTAGAAAAAAATGAGATATACAAAAATGATCACCATGTCAGTTAATATTTAGTTGGGTAACCTTTAGCATGAATGACGGCTTCCCATGGAGTGAATCAAGTCTTTTAATTCTGCAGCTGTTATAATGTGAAACCAAGATTGAATGATTGCTTCTATTAACTGGGTTTTATTGCCCAGTCGCTTTTGACTAACCAGTTTCTTTAGTCAGCTCCATAGATTTTCCATTGGGTGAAGGTCTGGGCTATTCCCAGGCCAGTCCAGCAGTGGAATAGGATTATCTTGAAACTCCCCCAAAAAAGTGATGTTATTAGCCATCAAACCTCAAAAATACATTTTTCCCAAAAGGTTTCCACAATTTTGGCCACTACTGTAGACCAAGGTACCTGCCCCTTACCCTCTTATACAGGCGACAATCAAATGGGATGTGAGCCATTTAGTATTATGTGGGAATTGGGCCATATATGGAGGAAGGAGGAGACATATACCCTGCTTCATCTTCAAGTGAAGAGAATTGATGACTAGGAAAAGATTCGAAATAGCCCTTAATTGTCCAATAGACAAAATCCCATAGAACTCATTGAAAGAATTGGCAAACGGAATGTACATGTTTGAATTCTTTGGGGGGGAAAAACCCAACACCCTGTAATAGCTACTCAGATTTCCATCACTTAGAAATCTGTTTTGTGCTCAGGTTTTAAGGTCCTCATTCTTCTTTTCTCATCGTTTGAAATGTTTCATTTTTAAAGAAGCTACCGTTATAGTGTATTCAACCCTGATTAGCAGACAAAGCTAGTCACTAAAACTTGATTTGATCTGTTTTTTACTTAACGGTAGTAAAAGCATGGTTCCCTAAGCTTAAATGCAGTAGGACATGATGATTTATTCAAAAAAGTGACGGCTTTCCATTTGTTCCTTTTATTCAGGATGGCCAAAAAGTGGGAAGTTTGAAGGCTCCAGTCTCCTGCAGGCTCAACCGTCCATCACAAATCAATTTCTTGTTATGAGATCAGCTGTCCTGTATTGGATAATACTGCTGTTTACCTTAAATGATCTGTTAGTTTTAAATCAGAAGAAATCTTTTTTCAAAAGGAGGAGGAGGATGGGAGGAGATTTATGTAAGCTGAGCTTGAATCCTGGTGACTATATGCAAATGTCATTTCCTTTTGCTTTCTAGCATTTTTTGAACTTTCTAATCTAGCCTACAAATTAAGGAATTTCTGGTGGTTTCTTATCCAAGGACTAAATCAACCCTCCCTTCAATTGACAGTTTTTCAAGACCAGCCAATTCAACTAATCTGTAATAGGAGCAGCGGTGAAATCTGGCCGGATTGCACGAACCAGTAGAGCCGGTGGTGGGAGGCTCCGCCCACTCAACAGGATGTCATTACATCCTGGTTTTGACCCTCTGTGCCAGGGGTGAAATCCAGCAGGTTCTGGAGAACTGGTAGCGGAAATTTTGAGCCATTTGGAGAACCGGCACATACCACCTCTGGCTGGCCCCAGAGTGAGGTGGGAATGGAGATTTTGCAATATCTTTCCCCAAGAGATGGGGAGGGAATGGGGATTTTGCAGTAACCTTCCTCTGGAGTGGGGTGGGAATGGAGATTTTGCAGTATCCTTCCCTTCCCAGTATCCTGCAGTAGTCAAGATCTGAAAACCAAAGTTGAAAGGTTATAGCATAAACCAGCTCATTTGGTGCCAGTCATTATCCGCGCACTGATTGCTATACCAAAACGTCTTGGATGACGCTTAGAAAATCTATGCATTGACAAAATCTCCATCATCAGTTGCAAAAGGCCCCACTACAGCTAGTCGTAGTTACTGTTCACAGTTACAACAGCGCTGGAAAAAAGGGACGAAGAGGTTGTAAAAAATGCTTTTAAAAGGTTCTGACGATTCCAGCTGAGCCACGCGATCATGAGAGTTTTTTTTTTACTTTTAAAAGCATTTTTTCAGCTGAAGAAAAAATGCTTTTAAAAGCAAAAAAAACAAAACCTTCTGATGATCGCGTGGCTCAGCTGGGCATGGTGGGGGCAGGGATTTTTGCTACCGGTTCTCTGAATTACCCACCGCTATCGCTACCGGATTGGGTGATCCGGTCCGAACTGGGAGCATTTCACCCCTGCATCATCATCATCATCACCACCACCATCATCATCATATGACCATTCACCTCTTTTTATACTGGCTCTAAACAGAAAGATTCCAGGAAATAAACATTTTATTTTAGAAAGAATATATATATATCTATCTAGCTTATCCCCATAAATATATATATATATATATAGCTTATCCTCTCCCCACCCCCTCTCCTGCTTTCCAGCATTTGAAAGATAACTAATTCCAATCTTTCTACAGCCTCCCTCTTGGGGGGAGGGGGAGAGGAAAGAAAACACACGCAAAGCCCTCAAACCCCGATAATAAAGTTCTTATTTCCAGCACATTTGCCATTTCCTGGTCTAAATAAAGAGTGTCATAAGAGTGACAAGCTAAAAGCCACTGATTACTGTGGATTCTTGGCATTTATTCTCCCAGTTAAAAGAGCAAACATCAGAAATAATGTGGTCCAGCCTAGCATCGGAGTCTAACCCTGCAATTAATCAGCATTCATGTGAAGAAGGTGCAATATGCATCTGATATGTATGGAGAGGAAAAGAGAGAGAGAAGAGAGAGTAATTAAAGGCAGATGCAAGGGAGAAAGCAAGGGAGAAGTGGGGGGGGAGGGGCTCCCCCAGCATCTTTTAAACACACAGAGAGGGTTGAGATGTTCCAAAGGCAGCTGTGCAGCTGCCTTTGCTAGTAATTTCAATCAGTCCTACCTCGTCTCAGCACAGCCGTTCTGCAAATGGGGATCTTGAGGTGGCCCGAATGGCCTTGGCTATGCCTAAGGAGAAGATCCCTGGAGACCTGAAGGAAAGTGAATAAGGAGGATAAAAGTTGGATGCTGGATAGATGAATGAATCTTGAAGATGCCACCAGAGACTCCACGTCTTGGCCAAAGGGTCTTGGCCAAGGGGTCTTGGCCAAGGAGTCTTGGCCAAGGGGTCTTGGCCAAGGGGTCTTGGCCAAGGAGTCTTGGCCAAGGAGTGGTAAATTTCAAAATGGTCCAATCAGGATGGAATGTGCTAATAGGCCACTGAATCTTGAAGGGGGGGAGGAACCAGAATGGAAAATCCTAGGAAATGGCAGGTTTGATGGGTAGGCAAATGTCTCAATCATTTTTTGAAATTTTCAAATATTACATATATTCTCACAGACCCCTTTGAGCATTTATTTCTTCGTTTGCTTCCTTTGTTGATTTAGCCTGCTGGAATCCATCAATTCTTGGCGGGAAACAATCAAGAGCTAATGTTAAGATATCCCCCATGCAATAATCCAAAGGTAAAGGTTCCCCTCACACATATCTGTGAGTCATTCCTGACTCTAGGGGGCGGTGCTCATCTCTGTTTCAAAGCCGAAGAGCCAGCGCTATCCGAAGACGTCTCTGTGGTCGTGTGGCCGGCATGACTCAATGCCAAAGGTGCACAGAACGCTGTTACCTTCCCACTGTAGGAATTAAGCACCCACCCCCCTCCTAGAAGAATGAAATATTTTAGAAAATATTTAAAAGGCAGAATATATTTCCCTGGATGAGAAATGGAGAAACATGTTTTAAAGACAAAGCAACTTCCTGACTCCCCCCCACCTTTGTCAATG
The DNA here is from genome assembly GCF_028640845.1 of Ahaetulla prasina. NCBI lineage: Eukaryota > Metazoa > Chordata > Lepidosauria > Squamata > Colubridae > Ahaetulla > Ahaetulla prasina. The sequence continues at coordinate 14,359,181 of NC_080551.1, forward strand.
GGCCATTAAGGCCTGAGCCAGTCCATTGTCTACATGTCAAAGATAGGATTAGCCCCTACCCATCTAGCAACAGAATCTTACCACATGGCAAGGCTCAGGCAAGCTTGAGGGACAACCTACAATGTTAGCTAAGACCCCCACCCCCTGGGAGTCTGACAGCCAATCAGGATACTCTTCCTGTGCCCCAGAAAGTTCAAAGCTCAGAAAAAGCTTAAAACCAGGGAGCACACAGGATCTCAGCCCTTTTCTGTTCAGGAACTCAAGCCATGTGATTCTGACCACCATTAAACCATCTTTCCAAGCAGCCTCCATGTTTCCAGTGTCTTTGTCCCCACTTGGAACTGAACCCAGATGGATATTTCTTCCAACACCACCAAAGGTGGTCCCTATTTTTCTACTTGCATTTTTTATGTGCTTTCGAACTGCTAGGTTGGCAGAAGCTGGGACAAGTAACGGGAGCTCACCCCGTTATGCGGCACTAGGGATTCGAGCCGCTGAACTGCCAACCTTTAGCCACTGAGCCACCGGGCCCCTAATAATCCAAAGGAAATCATTATCATAAAAATTTAGAACTACACAATAGGTGCTTTGGGGTTTCCAAAGATTGAGAGAGAACCAAATAAAAACCTTAAAACTCTTCATGGTGTCCTCCTTTCTTCCTTTAATCTCCATGTATGAATTTCAGCTCAAGGATCAACTTCCGAAGGGATTCCCTGGAAACAGGGGTGAAATCTACTTACCTTCCCTACTGGTTCAGAAGTGCGCGGACCCTTTGTGCATGCGCAAACCCTTCTGCGCATGTGCAGAGGGTAAAAAACAGGTTACTTCCTGGTTAAAACCAGGAAGTAACGATGACTGGGCAGAAGGGCGGAGCCTCATGCTGCCATCGCTACCGGTTCTCCAAATCACCCGTTGCCATTGCTACCGGTTCGGGCCGAACCGGTCCAAACCAGTAGCATTTCACCCCTGCCTAGAAGAAATGCCTCCTATGATGCCTACAGAACGCTTGGGTTTACACAACGCTCGACACGACAAGCTAAGGTGCCTCTAGGAAGTCCAGGCATCTCATTTTATTGTGCCCGTTCTTCTCCCTCCACTCTGTCCGGTCCCCCTTCCCACCTTAAGAGAAACACGCTGTTTGTTTTGTCAAGGGGAAGAAGACCATTTGAGAAAAAAGCGCCCTTTGATTCCGCTTTTGAATCGATGGTGTGAACCCTGACACAGCTCAACAATGCCAAAATAGGAATGGGGAGTGAACGTCTCAGGGGTAGAAATTGCTGCTTCCTCCTCATCAGGCCAGCCCTGACCTATGGCTGGTGCATTTCTAGATATCCCAGAAAGCCCCAAGGAGACCTTTAATCCACAGGGATCAGTAAATTAAGCCACTAAGGCGTGAAGGGCCTGGGCTGTGTTTAATCACCCTCTTTTGTGTACGGCAATGGCTAAATGACTGTACAAAGAGATAAATCCACAGTGAGGTCAGAGAGGGAGGCATTGGGCGATTAACCCTCATCACCTTTTACTGGGGAGGGCAAAGGGTCGGATTGGAACCAAAGGCATCGGCAGGCTCTCTCCAGGAACGGCACTACGGAAAATAAATCGAGAGGTAGTAATAATCACAACAATCACAACACCTCGTGAAATCGAGAATCAATTGCATCACGGGGCGACTACAAAAAAACCAACAACACCCGGCACCTTGGCCGTTAACGTTAACTATTTGAAAGGTGGGTTTTCGTGCTGCTCAGACAGCATCATCACAGAAGCGAAACCAACCCCAGGTTGAAAAGATAAAAAATGGTTGCCCAAGCTTTCCTGCACGCATCTAATGTATGTATCTTAAAGAGGGGAGAGAACCCACCCACCCTCACCCCAAATAGAGCAAGGAAGACTGCTGTACGGCAATGAAATGAAATCACAAATGTAAGAATAAGGAGCTGGGGAGGGGCCACTTAGTGGAATTTTTTTTAGCAGTAATGGCTGTATTTTTTTTTTTTATTATTATTATTATTATCATCTCTTTTATTCATTAAACATGAAACTCAGTCAACTGAACATTTAAAAATGTGTCACAAATACGATTGACTGGTGCTAAGAGTTGATACGGGTTGCTGCCAGCGTCCTCGGTATCAACCAAGTTCCTTCTTAAGATGTACGATGGTCCAAGTAGCGCAGTTTTTTGCAGTTCCGCTGGTGTTATTGCAGGAAGCTGCAATCTTTTGATGTATCTTATAAAATTCTTGGACATGGTACCAAGTGCCCCAATGACAGTGGGTATCACTGTCACATATTTCATCCATAACCGTGTAGTTTTGATGGCCAGGTCGCGATATTTAATGATTTTTTCCAGTTCTTTTTCTTCGACTCTGGCATCTTGTGGTACCGTGATGTCAATAAATTGTACGTTTCGGTTTTTGACAACTGTGATATCTGGCGTGTTGTGTTCCAACTGATGATCCATCTGTATTCAAAACTATTATTATTATTATTATTGTTGTTGTTGTTGTTATTATTATTATTATTACTACTACTATTACATTATCCTTTATTATACATCACATTTCCATTTCTGCAACAACAGTGTACTGTCTGTATCAAGTCTCTTTTAAGTATACATGGTATTATACACCCTGGTTATAACCATTGTTCTCATAATTATACAATGTAGTCTTTTTTAAATATGCATAATCTTGTGCGTCCTAGTTATAACCGTTATTCTCATAGTTATACCATAACACTCTATGCACTTGTCACTCTATACACTTTAATTTATAGTCGAGTACAGTTCAATGGTAATATTACCTATAGTAATATGCTTATATATATCTATATATATGTATTTATTTCTACTTTGTTAATCTCCTTTCGTTATTAAGTTAATAATCTCTGCACCTGTTATCTAACCATTTGTACAATAAGTCCAGCGGTGGGATTCAAGTAATTTAACAACCGGTTCTCTGCCCTAATGATTTCTTCCAACAACCAGTTTGCCAAACTGCTCAGAAAGTTAACAACCGGTTCTCCCGAAGTGGTGTGAACTGGCTGAATCCCACCACTGAATAAGTCCCATGTTAAGTAATGCTTTATTTCCTCTCTATCCTTAATTTCCATTTTGAACTGCAACATTTTATATATCATTTGGTGTCAGATCTCACTTTGACTCATCATTCTTCTATTCACCCTGTCTTAGATGTCCAAGGGTATGATATTTAATACCATGTGACTGAGATGTGCATCTAAGTTTGAATGAAGTCATAGTTTTCCTTAACCGTGGCTTGTTGAATAGCCACCGCTTGAGACGATGGTCAATTTAAAACATTTTTGCAAGTTGAAAGACTGTTAGGTCATAGCAAGCTCTGGACTTTTTAGCGTTTAGTGCAGTATGGTTGCCTTCACACAGCATATTAAGAGAAGATCTAGGTTTTCCATATCGTGTTTTCAGAGATCTCCTTGGCAAAGTGGAAACTGGTGTGCTAATTGACAATTTTGCCACCTTCTCCTTTTCGATTAAAGAATATTTTTAGCTCAGGGTTGAACTGAAGGGTCCTTAGTGCGCTCTGAGTTTGCTAGTGTGCTTGTTTGTTTATATTTCTTCTTTCTAAACTGCCCATCTCCCTTTGTGTACTGATGCTGTTACCTAGTTTGGCAATGAAACCTCTGCAAGGAAAACAACCAAGCTCAGATAATACCAAAGACCCCATTCTCCTTTCCATTCTTTCTCTCCACACAGAGACAGAACCGAACTCTTTTCCTTTTCTTTCTTTCTTTCTTTCTTTCTTTCTTTCTTTCTTTCTTTCTTTCTTTCTTTCTTTCTTTCTTTTCTTCATGAAAAGTTGAGTAAGTCCTTCCTTGGAAACAGGTCAATAATGCCACCCAATTCTCTCTCCCCCCCCCCATTTGGCTCTACTATTCCTTGGAGCTTAAAACCAGATGGCTATGTGCCTACAACTGATTTTGACCACTGCTTTTTCAGGGAGACTTGGAGGAATTCTCCAGAGTGTTGTCCATCCATCTCTTTCTCTCTCCTTTTCTCTCTCCCTCCCTCCCCCCCGCTCTATCTGGTTTGATATCTTAGCTCTTGTGCTAGAATCTCTCTCCCTCCCTCTCCCCCCCCATCTATCTAGTTTCACAGCTTAGCTCTTGTGCTAGAATCTCTCTCTCCCCCTCTCTCCCCCCCTTTCTCTCCATATCTATCTATCTATCTATCTATCTATCTATCTATCTATCTATCTATCTATCTATCTATCTATCTATCTATCCATCCAATTAATGTGGCTGCCAATTTTGAACTGGTAATTCTGGGTTGCTAATGAACAACACAATACAGGAAAAACTCAATATTATAAAGCTGAAATAAAACTAAATGAGAGGAAAATAACAACAATAAAAGCACCATACCACATAAGTAACTCACAATGCCAAAGCACAGCTATAAGATCCCATTATTATCCTGGCCTTAATGTCTAAGTACAATGCCAGATATTCATGACTTTACAGAAAACCCCTGGAGTTGGGTGAGTGGACATGCAGACAACTAGAGAAAAAAATGTTCTGCTCAGCAGTAGTGGGTAAAATATTGCCTGATTTGGCTAAATGTCAGTGCCACCACGCTGAGGAACCCCTGGCTGGCTGGCATGAAAATCCCTACCTTATATGAAATTGGGGGTTGCAATCTATGCTCAATTTAACATGCCCATTTGGCTAGCTTTGTTGCTGCTTTAGCAAATGTAGAGTAGAGAAGGTATGAAATCATAGAAGATTACATAAATTGAAGATGATCAGATTTAGTTAATTGATTTGACTCAGATTTGTGATCCCAGTCTGGTTTTCAACTTCCAGCTATCTCTAGGCCTTGAATCCAATCAATTGGATTCAAATTTTCTAAATATGTTCAAGACAAATGCTGCCATCTGCAGAAGGCACCCTGATCATTCAAACCAATTGGATGCAGTGATTCTAATAAATTAGTCTACTGAAGGAATCGGATTTAAGGGTTTGAAATGCCATCAAAGGTCCAGTTTAAGAACTCATACAGCCTTAGAGTGACATCTAAATATCCCATCTCTCTGTGTTTGAGCTACTGTATGATTGTATATTTAATAAATTAAACTTTGTGCAAGGAAGGGAGGGAGGGAGGGAGGAAGAAAGAAAGAAAAGAAGGAGGGAGAGATGGAGAGAGAGAAAGAAAGAAAGGAGGGAAGGAAGGAAGAAAGAAAGAAAGAAAGAAGGAAAGAAAGAAAGAAAGAAAGAAAGAAAGAAAGAAAGAAAGAAAGAAAGAAAGAAAGAAAGAAGGAGGGAGAGAGAGAGAGAGAGAAAGGCAGGCAGACAGGCAGGCAGGCAAGAAGGAAGGAAGGAAGGAAGGAAGGAAGGAAGGAAGGAAGGAAGGAAGGAAGGCCTATTCCTTTTGAGAAGCAACAGCATATCTGTTAAGAAATAGAACCAGGATTGTAAAGAAAAATGAACATCATCTGTTGGGACCTTTGAGAGAGAGAAAATAAGAAGCCACACATCGGAATTCTACGCCTATATGCTTAACAATTTTAATGGGCTGGTTTTCTTGTCTTAATTTAGCATTGCTTTTCTTTACCATAACCGGCCATTGATACAATCTGCCTTTGATGTAAGATAATAACAACAACAATAATGCATTTTTAAAAAAACCAGGAGATGAAGAACAGGATGGTTTAATGAGTGGATTTTGGCTCAGTCTCTAAATGTTAGGGAAAAGCTGCCATCTCGTGTTGAATGGCGGTAGTTTTAAATTCAGCATTCTTTTTTTTTTTTTTTCCTCCCCTGGCTGTATCCATCTCACAATTCATCCTCAATTTCAGTCTGCTTCCTCATCAGCAGAGTGATCCTGAAATCAATTCCTTTTGTTGGCCGTGGAGTCCGCTTCCCTACTTCTAGAGACCAGTTTTGCTCTTCACATTTTTACCCTCTAATCCATGGCAAAAACAGTGACCAATAGAATTCAGAAGCAAACATCCATATTCAGCAAGGAATACTTTTCCCAGCCGGAAAACTCAAAGGAATACATCCTCACTATGAATCTATCCGTTTATTAAAATAATGAGTACCTCCGCACGTGATATCAAACCCATCATCCTGGTTTGATATCATGCATCGTGGTTTTTTTCATCATGATTTGCTGAACAAAGTATGGTGACTTAGTGTGCGTAGGACTCCGATAAACCACTTTATTGATTGTATTCCTAGACCTTCATAGTAAACCCTGAGTTGAATATATAAAGTTTGCCAGTATGGAATAGGTTTTTACCCCATGCCTCTAAGGCTTAGGACCGGGCTATTTACAAGACCGCCTACTGCCACCGCTGGCCTCCCAACGACCTGTGCGCTCCCACAGAGTGGGCCTTCTCAGGGTGCCCTCGACCAAACAATGTCGGTTGGCGGCCCCCAGGGGAAGAGCCTTCTCTGTGGCAGCACCGGCCCTTTGGAACGAGTTACCTCCAGGGTTACGCCAACTCCCCGATCTCCGAACCTTCAAGCAGGAACTGAAGACCTTACTATTTAATCGTGCGGGACTAGCCTGAGTGCATTTTAATTATAATTTTAAATTTTAAGGGTTTTTACGTCGGTCTATGACCATTTTAGTTAAATTAGGCCTATTTAATATTTTGTTTTAAATTTGTTTTAAATTTGTTATTTATATTATGTACCATTTGTGTTTTTAAAAAGGCTGTAAACCGCCCTGAGTCCTTCGGGAGAAGGGCAGTATAGAAATGAAACTCTAAATAAAATAAATAAATAAATAAAAATAAGAGCAGAGCTATATTTTGCCATAATTAGGACAGTGCCACCTCAACAACCCTACATAACCTTTGGAACTTCTTGCCTCAGCATTCTTGCTTAACATCCTGTCAACTGTTTACCTTCTCTGAAGCCTTTCCATTTCTGCTAGGCCTTCAGCCAGTTGTAATGGATTATTATTCTAACAGATTCCCAAAGAAAGAATTTTCAGTGTAGTTTTTCCTGTGATCTTTTCAATGAAACGGGAAAGTTATTATTTTTTCCCCCCTCAAATTTCTATACTGCCTACCTCACTGTAAGTAATTCTAGGCAGTTTGCAAAGTTATGCACATACATGGCTAAAAATGCCACAAAGCCTGCTTTTTGTTAGACTAGGATTTATGTTAAATGCTCATACAGTAGAACCAGTGGTGGGATTCAGCCGGTTCGCACCACTTCAAGAGAACCGGTTGTTAACTTTCTGAGCAGTTTAGCAAACTGGTTGTTGGAAGAAATCATTAGGGCAGAGAACTGCTTGTTAAATTACTTGAATCCCACCACTGAGTAGAACCTCTGGTCACAGCCATAATTCATTCCATAACTTTGGCCGCAACCCGATTTGGGCATGACCCAAACCTAATTTTTGGAATTTTGGCACTTAACCAAAAAAAAAAAAAGCGCAGAAGGGGAAATCGGCCGCGGAAAAAAGAAATGTGAATTTTTTGATCAGAACCCGATTTGGTCGTGGTCAGAAGCGTTCGTGATCAGAGGTTCTACTGTACTTTGGGTAGCGTGAAGCTCATTGGGTTAGATCACATGTCAATGATTTCAATTTCAGGGATTTCAAAAAAGACAAACCTTCTAAACTACAGTATTACCATTCCAAATTATATTGAGCTAGATAGTCTACTGTATGTAGCTTTCTTCTCTTCTATGTAGATTTCGGTATATGGAGCAGTGGTAGGTTTCAATTTTTTTTACTACTGGTTCTGTGGGCGTGGGCATGGAATGGCATGGCTTGGTGGGCATGGCTTGGTGGGTGTGGCAGGGGAAGGATACTGTAAAATCTCCATTCCCTCCCCAATTCAGGGGAAGGATACTGCAAAATCCCCAAATCCCCATTTCCTCCTGATCAGCTGGGACTTGGGAGGCAGAGAATAGATGGGGGTGGGGCCAGTCAGAATTTTTACTACCTGTTCTCTGAACTACTCAAAATTTCTGCTACTGGTTCTCCAGAACTGGTCAGAACCTGCTGAAACCCACCTCTGAGATGGAGGTATCCATTCATAAGGAATCATTCAGAGAAAAATAGGACCGGGATATCTTCGGGACCGCCTTCTGTTACCACATGCCTCCCACCGACCGGTACGCTCTCATAGAGAGGGCCTCCTCAGGGTGCCGTCAGCCAGACAGTGCAGGCTGGCGACCCCCAGGGGGAGAGCCTTCTCTGTGGGGGCACCTACCCTCTGGAATGAGCTTCCCCCAGGACTTCGACAACTTCCAGACCTCCGGACCTTTCGCCGCGAGCTTAAAACATATCTATTCTTTCGAGCAGGACTGGCTTAATAGGGTTTTAAATATGGATTTTATTGGGGTTTATTTTATATTTCGTATTGTATTTTAAATTTAGGCTATTGGAATAAGTTTTTTAAATATTGTTTTTATTGAAATGTATCGTTTTATTTTATCTGCCTGTTCACCGTCCTGAGTCCTCCGGGAGAAGGGCGGTATACAAATTAAATTATTATTATTATTATTATTATTATTATTATTATTATTATTATTATTATTATTATTATTATTATTATTATTATTATTATTATTAAAAATGATCCCATGTCTATGTTTTCTTTTTTTTTAAAAAAATGTTTTATTGATACATTTTAAAAAAATAAACATTAAAAGTTTCATATCTATCTGAACAGTGTGTCGTCTGGGCACAGTTAGTTTTAAGTAAAAGTACAACAATAATCATAATAAACTTGTCAATATTAATCACAAAGTAATAGTACAATTAGTTTATCCATCTTGCAAAATTTTCAACACAATTTTTTAAAATTATCTTTTTAATCTTTTTAATTTCTAACTTCTGTTTCTGTTAATTAGCCATTGGTAAAACAAGTCCCATGTTAAAAAGTATTCTGTTTCTTCCTTATCTTTTATTTTAAATGTTAATCTATCCATCTCAGCACATTCTAATATTTACATCTAGGTGTTCATGAGATCTGGTGCATTAGAAGATAAGACCCTTCCATCTTTTCAAAATGACGTTTAACAGAAAGGCTATAAAATAATGCATTTTAATAACCAGAGAACTGTGCAGTTCTTAATTATAAAGGCTAGCATTCACCCTTAAAGTCTTCAGTGGTTTAGAAGATTGACTGAAAAATGGCCATCAACTGTGCACTTCTCTAATCTTGATATCCCTGTAAATTTTCTTTCTTTCTTTTTTTAAAAATAATTTTTATTAAACATTTTTCAAAAAACAAAAAAGAATCTTTAAGCAATAGTTTCTTTCCAACAATTTCGCAACGGTTAAACCAGAGGTTCCCAATCTTTTTCGCCCGCGGCTCCCCCGGAAATCTGACCTGCAACTGCGCATGCGCAGGAAACTGACCTGCAACTGCGCATGCGCACCAGAAATGGCGCATCAGCGGGAAGATATTCCATGATGCTCCCTGGGGAGCCGCGGCTCACAGTTTGGGAATCACTGGGTTAAACATTTCTTATTTGTCCATTTTTTCTCTCTTATTTCAATGTATCCTTTATACATACGTCTAATATTAATTTATTTACATATATACATATAAATAACAGTGTACCAATTTCATTTCTACAAACTACATTTTTTTCTGTTTCCTCTTACTTGTTGTTACATTTCTACTCCTATATCTTCCTTATTTGATCTTTCCTTGCCTTTTATCATTCTCCTCCAGCCATTCGTACCATTTCTCCCACACTATACAATATTCTGTTTCCTCTTTTTCTTGTATCTCCTTTGTAAGTTTATCCATTTCTGCACATTCCAAGACTTTTCTGATCAAATTATCTTATGTTATTGTTTCTCCAATTCTGTGCGTATATTATTCTTGGTGCTACAGAAACTGCAATTTGCCTTAAACCACAAAGGCACGGCTAACAAACCATAAACAGCTTTGTTTACATACTTGGTGGTTTGTTTTCTGGTTTGTTCCAAGACTAATTTTTTTGTTTTGTTTTTTTTTGAGTCCCCAGACTGAAGAACATAACTAAACAAACCAAGCATGAATCTGTCCATGGTAGGTTAGCTACATCCATTCACACGAGAGCTCCATAGGGATAGCTGAAGCAGCATCTTCTTGCACATAAGAATTTACCCAGATTGTGGCTTGCCATGTTGTTCAAACACATCTGCTATCAGAAATGGCACACTGTAACAACAGGGAGTTGCATATGTGAAATGGTGTTTTTCTGTGAAAACACTATAGTTGGAGAATGAACAAAGATTGCCTAAGGTGCGTGTGAGGTATTATTTTGGGTTGTTGTTTTTTTTAATTTTAAATTTTATACACAAACGAACACAATACATCAGTCGTTCAGTGTGTCATCTCGCTGTTTCTTCAGTGACTTCTTCTTGTTGCTCCTCCTGTCTTCATTTTCTTTTAATCTACTACAACATCTCTCCTAAAATACAATACTTTTATTATACCATTCTCTTATATAACTATTAATTTATTTATCTACATCTCTTTTCTAGCCAATGGTAAAATTGACCCCATATCTTAAAATATTCTGTGTCCTCTTTTTCTTTAATTATCAAAGTTAATCTATTCATTTCTGCACAGTCTAGTACTTCCCCTTCCAGGGGGATTTTTTTTCCTGTTTTTTGGGTTGCTGTTCTTGCTGTTTTGCACTCCCAAAATATTGACACGCCTTTTACAAGTTTTCTTTTTAAACAGATTTTGAATTTTATGTCACCAAACTGTTTAGAAAAAATATATTCATATGTACATCCTCCAGCTTCTTTCGATTATAGGGGGTGGGGGAGAAAAGCATAAAACATGTCCAAGGAATCTGTAAATCGACATAACACGCATACATTTAGAGTCTGGAATATTTAGCTAGCTTTTTTGTAACCGGTTCATCAAATGGTGAGGTTTTGACAAGGGGTTCCAAATCATAGCAGCTTAAAATGCAACCCTTCTCATTTCTCTTTTCCTACCTGAAACACCATTAGCTCATCCCTCTGGATCCCTCCTCTCTTCTCCCCCCCCTTTCTTTCCCTTCTTCCATTTCTTCAAAAGGAGAATAACCTGTGGTATCCCCCCCCTCTTTTTTTTTCTAAGAAACTAATGGACTCCTTAAATAGCAAAAATTGCACCCTGTAATTAAGATCTTGCTTTTTAAATGATTAATCATTCTAACCCCTTTGAGCAGCTTCCCACTTACTTCTCCTCTCCCATTGAAATGCAGATCAGAGGAGTGGGGAAGGGAGGGGATTGTTGCTAGAGAGTGGGGGAGCACTTAAATCCCTCACAGCTGTCCTTCTGTTTGGTGATCTCTCCAGCTGCCCGGTTATCTGAAGGCCTGATGGATGCGACTAACCTCACCAGAGCTGTATCTCCTGTGAGCTTCTGGTTAAAAAAAAAAATGTGATCCACCAATCCAGGCTTCCTTTTCCTCACCTAGGAAGTTTTTTTTTATGCAGGTACCTACGTCATGAATGGGAAGAGGGAAGAATGAACAGAATACCATGTGTGTGTATTAACTTAAGTGTTGCTTTGCTAGGAGCGTTCAAATTTTTTCCCCCTGTAACCCTGAAATAAGAGAAGGCAATATGTTGTCGGTGGGCACCTCAGTTGACATCTGTCAGGCTCCCTGCCCCCTGACATTATTTTAATTAAAAGAGTCTTTTAATTAAAAATAATAATTATTGAGAAGCTGGCAAAGTGCCCGTTTCTGGCATCATCTTTATTTACCAGATTATCTCTGGGTTTCACACAGGCCTGATTGGCATATTTAGAACATTAACATGGAGGGTGGGGGAGAGAGCTTTGTTTGGAAGTGTGCCCAGCTGCCTCCCTCTCCCTCCTCACAGAAAAAAACAACAACACCAAGGAGCATCATGGGAGCTAGCGAGAATAATCGCCTGGGGAATGGACAAGCCCAGGTGACCGTTTGCTCCAACTACAACTCCATTTGTTCATCTCTGCTCAAGAAGAGAAACCCAAAATCATCTCAAACGATCTAAGCGCCAGAGCTCATTGCAACAGCATTGCCAAAAAGGCATTAAGAGTGGTTCACCTAATCTTGCATAGCTTCTTCTCCAGTAACATTGTACTGCAAACTAAGGCATACAAAACCTTTACTAGACCAATTCTCGAATACAGCTCAACTGTCTGGAACCCGCACTGCTTTTCGGACATTGATACAATTGAGCGAGTCCAGAGATATTTCACGAGAAGAGTCTTCCAGTCTTCTGCTCACAACAGAATCCCTTATGCCACCAGGCTTGAAATTTTGGGATTAGGCAATTTAGAACTACACCGCCTTCGGTCTGACCTAAGTGTTGTACATAAAATTATCTGCTACAACGTCCTACCTGTCAATGACTACTTCAGCTTCAACTGCAATAATACACGAGCACACAATAGATACAAACTTAAGGTAAACCACTCCAAACTCAATTGCAGAAAATTTGACTCTGTGGTTTCTTTCCCAAACCCCCAAAACTTTAACCTTAGACTGTCTACTGTCTACTGTTAACCTCACCCCATTCCTAAGAGGTCTGTAAGGGGCTTCCATAAGAGCACCAACGTGCCTACCGTTCCTGTCCTACCTTCCCCATTTATTTGTATCCATTTCCTGTATTCATAATCATGTTTATACTAATATCTGTTATCTTATACATGCTTGACAAAATAAAATAAATAAATAAATAAAATAAAATAAAAAATAAATAAATAAATAAAAAAGAGGACTGTGATTTAATGTAAGGAAGCACTTTTCCCACTCGTGTGTTAACCGGATGTATGATATTGGGCTTTTGGCCCTTGGATAGTTATATAGAAAAAGGTGTTTCAGACAGTCTGGATATTTTTAATCTCGTGTGGAAGAGTTCTTTGTTGTCATGTAGCTTAATGACTTGCAGGTTTGCAGTGGTTGACTTCACAGACTTTGGTTAAGCCCCGAGGAGAGCACATCTTTCTCCTTCTATCCTGGCCACTTTTTACAGATGCACGATTGAGAGCGTCTTAACAAACTACCTCCCTGTTTGGTTTGGTGGCAGCCATTCCTCAGATAGAAAGCCCATACAAAGAGTGGTGCGGACAATAGAGAAAATTATAGGAAGCTCGCTTCCAATTATTCAGGATATTGTTTATAAGCACTATGTGCTTTGAGCTCAAAGCATTGTTAGAGACCCCACACACCTGCTTCAGGATCTGTTTCTACTGTTCCCCTCTGGGAGGAGTTTCAAAATATTTCTAGCAGGACTACCAGGTTCTATAACATCTTTGTTCCCTATGCCATCTGTCTGGTAAACTTGCAAGATTCATTTTTCTCACCATGTATGGATGGCATCCATCTGAACTAGATTATGTTGTTTCTCTGTGTCATATAATATATGTGGGTATGTGCATAATTTTGTATTTATTTATTTTGTCATGTTTATGTAGTGTATATTGGAGGTGGTGACCCTTTGAGAGCTGTATGCATTTTAACGTACGCCGATTAGTATACATTCAAAGCGATAATAAAAGTTATTCTAAATTCTACGTGCCTGAATATGAACCCTAAGTATGTCATTGATCCAGTATTTATCATTTGCCTCTTTTTCATTAGTGTCTCTTCTCAACATATGTTTTCCAGTTTTCTTCTCCGTTGCTTGCTGGGTCTTCAAAGATTGACATAAAACCTCTTCTCCCAATTCATTATTTTGAGAAGATCCGCTTGAACAGGAGAAACAAAATGGATAGAGGTGCTGCAGTGTAAGATCAACCATCTCCAATAACCCCTGAATATGAATTTGACAGTCCTGAACATGTCAAAAATGCAAAACCCAACATACTGCAATTTTTGTTTTGTTTTATGTGTGTGTTTTTGTCTTCATTGGCGGGCACTCAACCCATCTGTGGGAATCCTTTCCTCATGATGGAATTTTACACCGGAATCCTCTTGTCTTCTTTTTTTTCTAGCTAATGTCCATGCCTTTCAGTTCCATTGTGACTTGACCAAAGGTGGCAGGGTTGGTTCTCCACCCCCACCCTCCCCCCCAACCCACCCCTTATGTGGTCCGAATGATGATTCTTATGGGAGGTGGGAAGAAAAGAGGGAGACTTTGTCTTTCTCTCCAACCCTGACAAACAACGTAGTTGTCCTTTTCTATTCAGGATCTTCACACGGTTCAAGCCCCAGACAACATACACCCTGATCTAGACTGAATCAATGCCAAATCAGTATGCAGAGGTAGAATCCACTTGGTAGTGGATTAGCATAAATACTCTAAGAGGCAAATAGAGATACAAACAGCCACTGTGTGCCATGTGGAGATGCCTCTTTGTCTACTTGGGTCTTTTCTCCACCCCCCACCCTTTTAAGTACAAAGTTGCAGACGTCTGTTAAATGTCAATTATGGGGTGGAAAAAAAAGATGTCTGCTTAAGGCTTAGTTATGGGCTTCTTTTTGCCACAGAGATCTTCCAAAAAAAAAAAAAATGAGCGAGACTTCGGCTTCCCAACAATGCATCCCTTGACCAAATGTGAAGGTTGTAACTCTATAAACAGAGCCTTAATGGAGGCTGGCGGGAATGCAAATGAATAAGAGGAGAAGCTTTCAACGGGCTGCCGATCTTGTCTTTTTTTTTTTTTTTGGAACTTGGGAGGAGTGGAAAAGGAGAAAGAATTAAAAAAAATAAAAGGAAAGGAAAAAAAATTAGACTTGCTTTCCAAGGGTGAAAGACAATTGCTTATACATTGGGACGCTTTCACTGGTAACTGTTGTCATGCCTTGGTAATCTAGGAATAAAGTGGAACGAATTGGAATAAATCCAGGGGGGCATTCGAATATTTGGATATGAGTATTATGTTCTCATTATGTTGAAGTCCAAGCAGACATTAATTGAGACTTCAAGATGGTCTGGTAAAAAAAGCTTGGAGGAACAATTCTTAACCACATGTCCTGTTTCAAATATAGAAACGAATGCAATTCCTTTATTCTTAATGGGGCTTCCTCTGATCCGAATAATTCAAGGTTTCATAGGATTTTATCAAAACAAACAAAATAGATAAATATATATATCACCAATGGCAATCTTGTTCTAAAAAAAACCCAAAAAAACGTTGTCTGGTAGTGACCAAAACTAAGCTCACACGTTGGAGACTAGATGAGGCTTTATTTGGGTGAGATTTGAAATAATTATTCTTAGACTACAATATTTCCATAACTTTCTGCTGAGTTTTGCGTTCAGGAAACATACAGGTGGAGATCCTGCACCTTCTTACCTGAATCTCAGTGGAGGATCCAGGTCCCTCATTTCACCCAAGTGATTTCTAAATATGATCAAACAGGTAAGCTATTTAATAACCGTATATTCATAACACAAAAAAGACGGGCAGAGAGCATGAGACAGACATGGACTTCAGAAGATAACAAGAACTGCAGAAAAAGCAATGGCTACCAACCTACCTTCCATTGAGGACCTGCATGCTGCACGAGTCAAAAAGAGGTCTGTGAAAATATCTCACATCCTGGAAATAAACTGTTTCAACTCTTACCTTCAAAACGACGCTACAGAGCATTGCACACCAGAACAACTAGACACAAGAATAGATTTTTCCCGAACGCCTTCACTTTGCTAAACAAATAATTCCTACAACACTGTCAAACTATTTACTAAGTCTGCACTACTATTAATCTTCTCATCGTTCCCACCACCCATCTCTTTCCACTTATGACTGTATGACTGTAAACTTTGTTGCTTGTATCTTTACAATTTATATTGATTGTTTCCAAGTATGATTTGATTGCTTATTTGCACCCTATGACTAACATTAAGTGTTGTACCTTATGATTCTTGATGAAGGTATCTTTTCTTTTATGTACACTGAGAGCATATGCACCAAAGACAAATTCCTTGTGTGTCCAATCACACTTGGCCAATAAAGAATTCTCTTCTCTTCGATTCATATCTCCCATCTAGTGACCTACTGCAAAATGTAGTAGCCATGCACTTAGTGGAGAGTGAGATTCTTAACATAATAACAGAGTTGGAAGGGACCTTGGAGGTCTTCTAGTCCAACCCCCTGCCCAGGCAGGAAACCCTACACCATTTCAGACAAGTGACAGATATATATCCTATATTTCACTGGAAAATCCATCCTTGGTGGTGCCGACAGCAAACTGTGATGATGTCAGAATGACAAGGGCAAGGTGATGTCATCACATCCAATATATGCTACAATTATGAACTTACATCCTGATAACTGATAAAGGTAAAGGTTCCCCTCAACATATGTGCTAGTCATTCCCGGCTCTAGGGGGCAGTGCTCATCTCTGTTTCAAAGCCGAAGAGCCATTTCACTGTCCGAAGACGTCTCTGTTGTCATGTGGCCGGCATGACTCAATGCCAAAGGCGCACGGAATGCTGTTCCCTTCCCACCAAAGGTGGTCCCTATTTTTCTACTTGCATTTTTTACCTGCTTTTGAACTGCTAGGTTGGCAGAAGCTGGGACAAGTAACGGGAGCTCACCCCGTTACACGGCAGCTCTAGGGATTCGAACCGCGGAACTGCTGACCTTTCAATCGACAAGCTCAGCATCTTACCCACTAAGCCACCGTGTCCCATTGATAACTGATACAAGAACCTAAATCACAACTATTGTGTGATGAGAAAAGTTTCACCACTTGCCTCCACTTTGTCCCCTGTCTCTTTCATGTCTATTCCAATAAATCTCAAGGTAAGAAAGCAGAAAAGAATCCACGCCTGTTCATCATCTTCTTGTAATCCTTTGCGGGGTGGAGTCTGGGCAACTGAATGGAGCTAGCAGAGTATTTACTGGCTGGATGCCCTTCCTGTCACCAATGCTGAGTTTGAAGCAAATATATTCTCATTGTGCCCAGAGAGAGAAATATCTGCCTCTACCTAGGATTGAACTCCCAGCCTCCTGATTGTGAGATCTACGCCACTGCACCACTCCAGTGGAATCCATCCCTGTTGGCTTTATCAAAATCATTGATTGGTTGGTTGGTTGGTTGATTTGTTCATTCGTTCTCTGTCTTGCCGTCATCAAAATTGATTCCTTTTTTTGGGGGGGAATACCCACAGTAGAAGATTGGATTAGAAAACTGACGAAGAAGCTGGCCAAGTCGATCTGTTTAATTAGGGAAAAGACAATAAAAACCTTTTTTAAAAGACTGGACTTTTCGTTGCAAGTGGAAAAGACCAGTGGTGAAATCTGAACCAGTTTACCACTGGTTCGCTGGCTGCGCATGCGCACCAGGCGCCAAATGCGAGGTGCGTGTGCAGTGCCAACCAAAAGGAGGCATGGGGTAAGTAGAACTGCACGTGGGGGGGAGGGTGATCAGCTGTGGTGCTTGATCTTTTTTTTTACTTTTAAAAACATTTTTTTAACAACCTATTTGAATAGGTTGTAAAAAAATGCTTTTAAAAGTAAAAAAAAAGGCTTTGATGATCATGCGGCTCAGCTGTGATCGTCAGAGCCTGTTTTTTGCCTTTTAAAAGCATTTTTTAAAAGAAGTGGCAAGTGGGCAAGAGGGCAACTGGGCGATTGGGTGGGCATGGGTGGGGGAAGGATATTTGTTAACGGTTCTCTGAACCACCTGCTACCATCACTACCGGATCGGCTGATCCGGTCCGAACCGGGAGCATTTCACCCCTGGAAAAGACTGAATAGATGATTTATAAATTTGGGGATTAAAAAGGGTTAAAGAGGGAGGGAAATGAGTAAAATGGCAACTGATCATCAGAAAGGACAGGAGTCATAATTCTATTTTCTTTCTTTTCTCACTCTATTTCACTTTTTTTTTCCGTTTCATTTTTAATACTTTTATTGTATTGAAAAATTCTAATTAACCACACAAAAAAAGAAGAAGAAGGAGAAACACTTCAAAAAAGCAAGTACAAATTTGGTAGAAAGACGTGTGGTGTTTGGGGAATAAGACGGAAAAGTATAAATACCTGTTTTCCAGAGGAATAAAACTATGAAATTGTGGGGGAGATTTTTGCAGTACAGTAGGCTTGAGCCCAATCGCTGTCCTCACCCATTTTGTTACTTCAGATATGACATTTCCTTCCCTCCATTGCACATAAAACGTTAAATGTAGCTTTTGTCTTCTAAAGGTTCCCCAGAGCTCACCTTGTCATACGTTTTCAATCTGAATTGTCACTTGGATATGGTTTGCAGTGCTAATCTGGGTTTTATTTTCAAAGGAAGGATTCATGGGAGAAGATGGATGGAGTTCAAACTGCTCACTTATCCATAATTAGCCAAGAATATGCAAATCGCATTAATTCAGGTCAGACAATTTTACTAAATGATGTGAAGTTAGGGAACGAATGGTTGGTTCATTTGTTGTCCTTGTTTTTAGCCTGTGAACTGTTACGGCAACTTCTGCAAGGGGATTGATAGGGGGAAAGAATTTAAGTTGATGCAGACATACACAAAAAAAAATGGAGCATTTTTGTTGTGTTCTGTTCTGATTTGCTAATTCTGAATTACTATTTATTTATTTATTTTATTTTATTTAATCAAATTTTTATACCGCCCTATCTCCCGAAGGACTCAGGGCGGTTTACAGCCTGATAAAAAACACAAGAATAAATACAAGATAAAAACACTATTAAAAAACTTATTGAATTAGGCCAGATTTAAAATTATAATTAAAATAATAAAAACCCCATTAAAAACTAAATTTGAAATTAAAATTCTAATCCAGTCCTGCGCAGATAAATAGATGTGTCTTAAGCTCGCGGCGAAAAGTTCAAAGGTCAGGAAGTTAACGGAGTCCTGGGGGAAGTTCATTCCAGAGGGTGGGAGCCCCCACAAAGAAGGCCCTTCCCCTGGGTGTCGCCAGTCGGCACTGCCTGGCAGATGGCACCCTAAGGAGTCCCTCCCTGTGAGAGCGTACAAGTCGGTGGGAGACAATCGGTGGCAGTAGATGGTCCCGTAGGTAACCCAGCCCCATGCCATGGAGCGCTTTAAAAATAGTTACCAAAACCTTGAAGTGCACCCGAAAGGCCACAGGTAGCCAGTGCAGCCTGCACAGGAGTGGTGTCACATGGGAGCCACGAGGGGCTCCCTCTATCACCCATGCAGCTGCATTCTGGACTAACTGGAGCCTCTGGGTGCTCTTCAAGGGGAGCCCCATGTAGAGAGCATTGCAGTAATCCAAGCGAGATGTCACGAGAGCATGAGTGACTGTGCATAGGGCATCCCGGTCTAGGAAGGGGCGCAACTGGCGGACCAGGTGAACCTGGTAAAAAGCTCTCCTGGAGACGGCCGTCAAATGGTCTTCAAAAGACAGCCGTCAATCCAGGAGAACGCCCAAGTTGCGCACCCTTTCCATTGGGGCCAATGACTCGCCCCCAACAGTCAGCCGCGGCTGCAACTGACTGTACCGGGGTGCCGGCATCCACAGCCACTCTGTCTTGGAGGGATTGAGCTTGAGCCTGTTTCTCCCCATCCAGACCCGTACGGCTTCCAAACACCGGGACAGCACTTCGATAGCTTCGTTGGGGTGGCTCGAGGTGGAGAAGTACAGCTGAGTATCATCAGCGTACAGCTGGTACCTCACCTCTCACTATTATTACTATAGTGCCTCACCCCTCACCCCTCACTATTATTATTATCTCTTTTATTCATTAAAAATGAAACTCGGTCAACTGAACATTTAAAAATGTATCACAGATACAGTGGTGGGTTTCAAAATTTTTTACTAGCGGGTCTGTAGGTGTGGCTTGCTGGGTGTGGCATGGCTTGGTGGGCGTGGCTTGGTGGGCGTGGCAGGGGAAGGATACTGCAAAATCTCCATTCCCACCCCACTCCAGGGGAAGGTTACTGCAAAATCCCAATTTCCTCCCAATCATCTGGGACTTGGGGGGCAGAGAATAGATGGGGGCAGGGCTATTCATAATTTTTACTACCGGTTCTCTGAGCTATTCAAAATTTCCGCTACCGGTTCTCCAGAACTGGTCAGAACCTGCTGAAACTCACTTCTGCACAGATAACATTTATTGGTGTTGATGGCTGATACGGGTTGCTGCCAGAATCCTAGGTATCAACCAAGTATCTTCTTTAAATATATGATTTTATTTTTGTTTTTATATTATTATTGTTGTTGTTGTTGCTCTTGTTGTTCGTTACACAATCAGCCAGATGTGTATGTGGGATATGCCATTTTTATTCACTTATTCAGTCCTTCCCGAGGACCTGCAATATGCAGATGTTCTTTGATCGACCAGCACTGATGTTGTTACCTAATTTGGGTAATGAAACATCTGCAAGAAAACAACCAAGCTCAGAAAACACCAAGGACCCCCTCATTCCAACCCTGAGCTACAAATATTCTCTTTTATTGATGGTATTAAAGGCCTTGTGGAAGGGTGTAAACTCTTCCAGGTGAAGTTGCCTTTTGCAGTTGACTGATGGCAATTTTGTCAATGTCAATAACGTTCAAGTGGTGCCCCGTTATTATTAATTTTAATTTCACCTTTTATATATTATGGTCAACTCAAGGTGGCGAGCATGCTTAATCCCGCTGCCTGCTAATCATTTATGCCACTGAAATGATCCTGGTGTCTTAAAAAGAATGAGAAAAAGCATTTGCTTCTCATTTTCACTCTAGTGATTATAATCACTATTTTTTTCCCCCTAAATAAGAAGCAGTCATACTTCAAAGCAGGGGTTCCCCCCCCCCTCTTAAAAACAAAGATCTTCTCTTTCGTTGTTATTTCTAGGAAGATAGTAAGCTTTCAAATATTCTTGAGAGTTAGAGAAATAGTTACCTCTTTACAGCCAACGGCGGACATGGAATATTTTAAAACTCTGTGAAAAAGTTTTCCCCAGTGATGCTGTATGCCTTTCCTCATTGTGGCTGATCCCTAAGTCCCTATAACAATACCCTGAATTGTTATACAGTGGGAAACTCCATGTTTGTTTGAATGGGACCGGGACAAAACAGATGTCCCGTAGTGGGACATTTATCACCGAATCCAGCAGAACTGTGAGACAGAGCAGCCAGCATGTTTTATGACCACAGAAGAAGGGTAAATGAAAGGACCTACCCTCGTCTCCTTATGCAAATCCTTGCGTGGCTCTCTACATCCCACAACTCAGAGAAGGTCCCAGAAAGAAGTTGCAGTTATTTGGGTTGGAATTTGAGAAGAGAGATGTTATCTGCCAATCAAATGCCATTGAAGGAGGAGAAAGGGGTTTGTGCGGGGGGGGGGGAAAGCACCCTATAAAACAAGTTGTTTGGTCTGAATCTCCTTATCCTGTTAACCTGAGGCCGGCCGGTCTAGGCCCCGGCCTCCAAGTGTGGGCCTCACGCCACTTTGCCTAGCAACAAGGCAAAGACCAGTGCAGAAGAAAAGGCCCATTCTTGTCTGTGAAAGATTCATCATTTGGGGCTGAAAGTGGTCCCTCCCCTCTTTCAAATACTTGTCAGCAGGGAGAATACAGCTTAGATACGATGCTGATCAGATCATAGCTAAGCTGGCCACTAAAACTGCCAGCAGGCTTTCAAACAACTTCACAGAGTGTCTGCGTCATGTTATGTCTGGAAGGGTGGCGGAGAGAGGCGTGGAAGACAATAACGTCTGCTGGAGACATGTTCCCATTCTTATTTATTCCCCTCGGTGTCTGCATGTCCAGATTTCTGGGCCCTGGGTGAAAGGCAGGGGTGCAGCTGAGTCACCTGACACTTTTGGACATCATGAGCTGATGAGAATGACCTCTGGGTGTGGATAGCATTGCAGAGGTGAAGCAAACAACAGCACGGGGACATAAACAGCATTTTGTCATAGAATGCACACGCGTAAACACAAACACACCCACACACACAATCTATGACAAAATGCTGTTTATGTCCCTGTGCGTTGTTTGCTTCACCACTGCAATTCTCTCTCTCTCCCTCTCTCTCCGTGTGTGTGTGTGTTAGTGGTGGGTTTCAAAATTTTTTACTACCGGTTCTGTGGGCGTCACTTGGTGGGCGTGGCAGGGGAACAATACTGCAAAATCCCCATTCCCTCCCCACTCCAGGGGAAGGATACTGTAAAATCTCCATTCCCTCCCCAATCCAGGGGAATGTTACTGCAAAATCCCCATTTCCTTCTGATCAGCTGAGACTCGGGAGGCAGAGAATAGATGGGAACGGGGCCAGTCAGAATTTTTTACTACCGGTTCTCCGAACTATTCAAAATTTCCGCTACCGGTTCTCCAGAACTGGTCAGAACCTGCTGAAACCCACCTCTGGTGTGTGTGTGTGTGTGTGTGTGTGTGTGTGTGTGTGTGTGTGTGTGTATCATGTGGAGCATCCATAACTATATCTGTGTCACATGAGCCAATCAAATTTTAAAAAAAAGTTAGAAAAAGGAAAGATGCTGGAAGCAGTTACTTAAATAGTTTTACAGTGGCCTTTTACATCTAGGTCATTTTGCACCTTTTGACCATAAGTAATCCTAACCCCTACAGTAGAAACTAACTGATTAGATGCCACCAAAAAATACAGTATATTGGACCTGCTTCAGAAATCGCCAGTGATACAATTCATTACATATGTATTAATAGTAAACAAGAAAATGTTATAATAAATGAAGTATGGGGAAGAATGCTATAATAAAAAAATGGGAAAAATAAAGAAACGATGAAGATTGGAGGAGGAAGAAGAAGAAGAAGAAGATGAAGACACAATAGAAACATTTAGATGATACACTGAATGATTGATTATATATTGTATGTTTGTTTGTTTATAAAATTAAAAACAATTATATATATAAAAAAAGAAATCGCCAGTGATAAAATTACACTCTAGATCCCATTTTATGGATCTAGAATTTGGAGATAACGTTGAGATACTGTACCGTGATGGCAAATCTATGGCCCGAAGTGGCACACAGAGACATGTTGCCTGGCACGTGCAACAGTGCCCGTTCCTATTCTGGGTTTCTGGCATGCATGTGTGCGCAATGTTCAGCTGGTCCTTGTGTTTGCGTCAGAGCTGTCTGGTCTTCCATTTTCCGGCATGAGCATGTGCGCTGGCCAGCTGATCGGCGCATGCGCATGGGTTGCAGTAACCTGAAGACTTGCCGGCCAGGGTGCATGCGTGCACCAGAAACCGGAAGTACATTTTCCAGCACACGCTTGCCAGCTGATTGGCACGTGTGCATGTGCGGCAGTAATCTGAAGACTTGCCTGCAGTAAAGAAGAAGAAATCCCAGGAGCTGCTGATACGGTTCTACAGAGGAGTTATTGAGTCTGTCATCTGCACCTCTGTGACTGTCTGGTTTGGTTCTGCAACCCAACAAGACAGACACAGACTTCAGAGGATAATCAGAACGGCAGAAAAAATAATGGCTACTAATCTGCCTTCCATTGAGGACCTGTATACTGCACAAGTCAAAAAAGAGGACTGTGAAAATATCTACAGACCCCTCATATCATGGACATAAACTGTTTCAACTCCTACCCTCAAAACGACGCTACAGAGCACTGCACACCAGAACAACTAGACACAAGAACCGTTTCTTCCCGAACGCCATCACTCTGCTAAACAAATAATTCCATCAACACTGTCAAACTATTCACTAAGTCTGCACTACTATTAATCTTCTCATTGTTCCCATCACCCATCTCCTCCCACTTATCACTGTATGACTGTAAACTTTGTTGCTTGTATCCTCACAGTTCATATTGATATTGATTGTTTCCTGATTGCTTATATGTACCCTACGACTATCATTGAGTGTTGTACCTTATGATTCTTGACGAACGTATCTTTTCTTTTATGTACACTGAGAGCATATGTACCAAGACAAATTCCTTGTGTATCCAATCACACTTGGCCAATAAAGAATTCTATTCTATTCAGTAAAAAAAGAAGAAATCTGAAGAAACAGCAAGTATATTCTCCGGTGCATGCATGGCCCTGGGCAACTCCTTTTCCTGGTCTTGGCCCAGATGAGCGCGCTAAGTGCTCCCTTTTCAGCACTTGATGCCACGTGCGCATGTGCATGCTCCCTTTTCAGCACTGGATGCCAAAAAGTTACACCATCACTGTACTATAGCATCGTCTGCAGGGATGCTCAGAACATCTGGTGACAAAACTTAATATGGGCTGCCAAAATGGTCCGTGTAATTTTAGCCTGCCCCAACAGTAGCATCATTTCTAAATCACAGCATTGATCGTTCTTCATTCTGAATATGAATCTGAGTATGAAGAAATCCAATGGAAACCAACCTGGTTCTTGTAAGTAAATGCACAGGTTTTTCTAACCCTCCATTAGCTTTTCACTAGCTTGTCGCTACATAGAGCAGGATATGTAGGAATCCATAAGCTGATAATTATGAAACAAAATGCAAGTAACTGTGCATGAGGCTAAGAAGAATTGCTAGGATCTTCGGAAAAAATGTTGTTGTTGTTTTTTGAAAAAATAACAAATGCAGATTTGCTTGTTTGTTTAGGGATTTAAATCTCCATACTCAGGGTATCTAATATTTAATGGTATGTAAATCCAGTCATAGAGAAGGATGTCTCATGAGTTCTTATGGCGTTGAGAGTTGAATCAACAATTCATGTGGAAAATTGCCCAATAGATGTATATGTCAACTCAGCTGAATAGTAGGGACATTGAAACTTCTCTTGAAGTTGCAGTTTGTGATACCTGTTTTATTTATTTATTTTTATTTATTTATTCATATTTTTATACCACCCTTCTCCGAAGACTCAGGGCGGTGTACAGCCAATAAAACAACAAAAATCCTAAACAAATTAAAATACTATAACAAGTTTAAAAATCTGTTTCGACCGCTGTATACTTAAAATATTAGTTAAAATTTTTCAGAAGCTAGAACCCTATTAAAAAACCCGCTAAAGCCCCCCATATTAAAATCAATCAGGCCAGCCCCACTTGGTGAATAAAGAAAGTCTTGAGCTTGCGTTTAAAGGTCCGGAGATCAGGGAGGAGACGGAGTCCCACCGGCAGCTCATTCCATAGAGCCGGGGCCCCCACAGAGAACGCTCTTCCCCTGGGGGGCCGCCAGCCCACATTGGCTAGCCGACGGCACCCTAAGAAGGCCCTCCCTGTGAGAGCGCACTGGACGTACCAGACAATGGGAGGTAATTGGCAGCAGCAGGCCTCTAAGGTCTTTCTACCTTAGAGGAGAAAGAAAACCCACGAGTGGAAAATCCACGGAGATTCTCAGTCATCCGATCAGGTCATATTTATCCCAAAAGGCCTTTTTCAAAAGGTAATTGTGTCAACGTTCCAGAAAAAAACCCAATTCCCAGTAAAAACTCGGAAGCAAGCATTTTGCAAAGTTCTATTTACTAGAATAGGTAAACTGGCACATCTGGGAAAACCTCAATCTGAGAGATCCAGGTTTTCCCTCAGTAAATCAAAACCCCCAAAACCATCCCCTCACTCCTCAGTCGATCACATGCTCCTTTCGCCAACTGTCGCATCTCGAGACAGCACTCTGACCACTCCTCCTCCAGATGCAGGATCGGCCTAACCTTGACTGACAGGAAGATTATGCTATTATGTCTAAAGATAACCCCTCTACTAAATCCCCCCTCCTACTTTCCCACACAGGAGAAAGTGGCAGCACGGAAGCTTCCGGCCTAATATGGCTTCCAAAGCTGACAAATTTTGGCCTAGGGTTTGATTTTTATAAATTTAATTTTAATGGGGTTTTGTATTTTAACTATAGTTTTAAATTTGGCCTAATGGAATAAGTTTTTTAAATGTGGTTTTAACATGTATTTATATTATATTTATGTTTTATAAGGCTGTAAACTGCCCTGAGTCCTTCGGGAGATAGGGCGGTATAAAAGTTTGAATAAATAAATAAATAAATAAAATAAAAAATTGTTTACCCTTGAAGGTGTTTTTCTTCCTTTGTTTTTCCTTGAAGATGTTTCACTTCTCATCCAAGGAGCATCCTCAGTTCTTCAGCCAGAACTGAAGTAGCTTCTTGGATGAGAAGCAAAATGTCTTCAAGGAAAAACAAAGGAAGTCCAGTTGCCTTTTGAAAAAGCACTTTTGGGACAACCAGGAGTAGAACAGGCTGAAAGGAATATTGGTAACCGGAAAAAAAATATTTTTATGACCTTCCCAAGCTGTGCTTGACATGTTTGTGATCATAGCCACGAGTAAACAAGTGAAGAATCATGCTGTTAACTTTCAGGCCACTAAAGATGGCATTTGCCAAACTGTACTAAATGTTATTCTGGTATCATTCCTGCCACTTGCTGAGTTCAGCTGTCAAACAGGACCATGGACAGCACACAATGGAGTTATTCTTTAGGACATTGTTGGCAAGCTGGCTGAGGAATTCTGCAAATGGAAGGCCATGCATCTTAAATTTGCTGCGGTTGAGAAACGTTGGTGTAAGCGAATTCTGTCCCTCCCAAACAGACAAGCCGGTGAAATTGCTCTAGCAAGCATGTGGAGATGGGTGGATAAACTCTGTTCTTTCTGTTCTGACCTAGGCATTCCCAAACCACGAAGCAGACTCCTTGTCCCAACAAAAATCCCTTTTGATTAAGTTACTGAGAGTTTCTATCATTCACCTTCAGCAAAGTCTTTCAAGGGAGAATTTACAGTCACAGACCTGATCTGGCTTGGAGAGCTGCCAGGCTGATATCTTCAAAACTTGGCAAAGAGTCTCGGAGAGACACGAACCAATTAAGCGAACTAATTGTGTCCTGCAAACACCCCTCCCTTTTCACTCCTCTTTTATTCCCTATGGAAGGGACCATTCATCGTCCACCTGTGGCCTTACTCCCAAGTTGACCCTTGTTCCTTAGCTGTTCCCTTCATCTGGCAACTCTGCGCATGCGCACACTGGGAACAGGCTCCAGCTGTTCTTCTGCCTCACTGATGTCTCTCCAAAGGCAGCTGATAACTGTCGGATGGCCCTGGTCCCATTTCTGCCTCTGATGCAGAGCCCTCATTAGAGCCTTCCCCGGACTCCAGGACTGGCCCATGTTCCTCCCCAACCTCCTCACTGTCTGAATCTGCTACCAGCTCCCCTGGCTGCTGGTGGGCCACAACAGTTTCCCCAACCCCGTGTCCTTCTGATTTAGCCATGAAACCCCAATCCCCCCCCACACACACACCCACAGCCCACATAAAAAGACAGTATCGTTCTGTAGAAGGTTGCTACTTATTTTTAGCTTGCAAGAGGATCACCTCTGGAAAACAATTAAAAATACATAAATAAATAAAATGCTTCATGTGCTATGGGGGGGTGGGGGGAACCAACCCTCACAATTCCTTCGGTTGTGTTTTTGCAGCAAAGTAACATCATCATAGGGACGCAGTATCTCAGTGGATAAGACACTGAGATTGTTGATTGAAAGGTCAGCAGTTCAGCGGTTCGAATCCCTAGTTCCACATAACGGGGTGAGTTCCTGTTACTTGTCTCAGCTTCTGCCAACCTAGCAGTTCGAAAGCACATAAAAAATGCAAGTAGAAAAATAGGGACCACCTTTGGTGGGAATGTAACTGCGTTCCGTGCGCCTTTGGCATTGAGTCATGTTGGCCACAAGACCACGGAGACGTCCTCGGACAGCGCTGGCTCTCTGGCTTAGAAACGGAGATGAGCACCGCCCCCTAGAGTTGGGAACGACTAGCACATATGTGTGAGGGGAACCTTTACCTTTACCTTTAACATCACTATATCTCCAAAGACCGGCCACATTCGCAGAACTGAGAAGGCTATGCTTCTCTTCTATTACCACATGAATAAGGTCAGTTGAGAGAAGAATGGATGAACCCCAGGGTCCACTCAAGCAGACAATTTGGCTAGTAAACTGACATAATTACAAGGGACAGAGAGGGGGGGGGAAGCAGGCCTCTCTTGCTTGTGCTTCAGAGGGCTTGACCCCTGCTGGTTTACTTTGGACATTGGGGCTGGCCGCTGATTAGAAACCATATGTCCTTTTCAAGAGCTCAACATGATTGGCCATGTTAATCTGATTACAATTTTTTTCCTCCTAGAGTTCTTTCAGAAATCCCGGAGTGCTTCACGTAAGCAAGGAGATCGGCAAGCGTGCACACACACACACACACACACACACACACACACACACAGAGAGAGACATGGTGACAGTTATGGTGGCTAATGTGTCCATAGGAATGGACTTGGCTTCTGGACATACAGTGCATCCATCTTCTACCTTCAAGGATGAGCACAAAGGAAATCTGACCTATGCAGGGCACATAACCATGTGAAAATATGAAGAACGGTTGCAGGAATTGAGTGTATCTTGTTTAATGAAAAGAAAAACTAGGGGAGACATGATAGCAGTTTTCCAATATCTGAGGGGCTGCCACAAAGAAGAGGGAGTCAAGCTATTCTCCAAGAAGCAATGGGTGGAAATTAACCAAGGAGAGAAGCAACTTAGAACTAAGGAGGAATTTCCTGACAGTGAGAACAATTCATCAGTGGAACAACTTGCCACCAGAAGTTGTGAATGCTCCAACACTGGAGGTTTTTAAGACGAGATTGGACAACCATCTATCTGAAATGGTATAGGGTTTCCTGCTTGAGCAGGGGCTTGGACTAGAAGACTTCCGAGGTCTCTTCCAACTCTGCTATTCTGTTAAAATACAAATATGCAAATGTATGCCCTTCCTGAGACTAACACACACAGACGTACACAATTTCAAGGATGCAACCATGAGCCTCAAGCCTCAAGTGTGCCATGGAACTGTAAGCCTGGATTGACAACCAGCATTTCCTAAGAAGGTCCTGGACATATCGAAGCTATTGCTGTCTAGAATCGCATTTGTGGAGACACAATGGAGAAAGACATAGGGGGTCGATTCAAAATATAGCCCGTGCAGGGAATGCAATGAAACAGGGACCACAGACAGATGTGCAGACAGACAGGCCCAGTGAAACAAGTACAAAGCAACGCGTGTGTTGAAATCCATCTGTAGGTAGTATCAAAGAGTGAAAGGAATACGAAGGAAGTCAGAGTAGGCTCATACTCGGATTCAAGGACTATAGTGCATTTTACATGGGTTGGCCTTTAAAGATGGATTCTTTAGCTATGTGGGAAAGCTAAGCAATTGGAACAGGGCCCATCCATTCCAATTTGTCAGAGTGTTTACAACATGACTACTATTTTGAGACAACCCAGGAGCAAAATACAGGATGTTGTGTATGATCCCATTGGTGGGAAATCCCAGCGGGAAATTCCAGCGGGAAAAACATTTGAATCCTATTGGTGACCAACTGACCCAGGTGTGTATATAAGGTGAGCATCCTGCCTGCATCTCTTGCTGAAGTCTCACTCTAAATAAAAAGAGCTGTTGTCACGAATCCAGCCTCGAACTCCTTACTCGCAAACCTAACACTGGCGACGATCAGGACAAAGAAAAAGAACCCAGCCCTCCCAAGATGGCCAACTCTGCCAACAAACTGGAACCATTTGATCCAGCGGAAGAGTCATGGGAGATGTTCATGATAAGATTCAATTGCTTTCTCCATTTCAACGACAATAGCCAACTACCTGATGATAAAAAACGGTCGTTTTTCCTCACCAACTGCGGCTCGAAAGTATTCCGGATGGCGGTGAACCTATTGTCTCCAAGGCCAGTCCACCAAGTCGACTGGTCCGTCCTGCAAGAGACACTTAAAGCTTACTATGAACCGACTCCATCGAAATACTCCCAGCGTTTTGATTTCCGCATGCGTCTCCAGCTAGAGGGGGAACCTATCGCTGACTTTATCGCTTCCCTTCGGCAAGCCTCCTCCATGTGCGAGTTTGGGGCATACCTAGATGAAGCATTGCTGGATCAATTCATTTGGGGCTTAAGGGACGGCCAGCTGAGAAGGATGCTACTGGCTAGACGAAACCTCTCGTTAACCACCGCAATTGATGAGGCTACAGTATACGAGCAATCACACCGAGCAGCTCTAAAGATGCAGCAGCCAGGGGTGAGTAGGGCTCCACCAGCCTATCGAGAGGCACCGGTTCATTACGAGTCCGCCCAAGCCCACACTTCAAGCTCCAACTCCTTCAAGAGGGGAGGAAGAAGAGGCGACAACAGTTTGTCGAACAGAGCGTTCTCCCCGGAAAAAAAGTTTTGAGTTTCCCTGCTCTAGCTGTGGGGGAAACCATCAGAGAAACAACTGCCGTTTCCGTGATGCAACGTGTCGTCGTTGTGAGAAGAAAGGCCATTTGGCTCACGTCTGCAGGGCTACATCGCCGATTCAAGTTTCCCGCCAGAGAAATCGCGGGGAATGGCGGCCAGCTAGCCAGCAGACATCCTCCGCAGGCGCGAACAAAATGGCCGCCAACAGAAGGCGCGATGCAAACCTAATCACCATTGGCAGCGCCATCACAAAACCAGAAGATAAAACGTACACCATGGTCACAGTAGATGGGAAAAAGATCAAGATGGAGGTCGACACCGGATCGCCCATCACTATCGTATCCTGGCCTATAATTCAAAAGTTGTTGCCGCACATTAAGGAAAATCACCTACAAGCCCAATACCTGCGCATCCGTGATTTCCAAGGCAACAAAGTTCCCGTGAAAGGCACGGCCACCGTAAACGTAGTCTATGGGCAATATAAAGAGAAGCTGCCTATCACCATCGTGCAAGGCAACCTCCCAAGCCTCATGGGTTGGGATTGGATCCGGAAATTAGGGATCGGGTTATTTGGAGTACTCGAGATCAACGCTGACTGCCAATATAGGAAGGATGACCTCCTTCGTGAATTCCAAGATGTGTTCACCGGAACCTTGGGCAAGTATGTGGGAACACCTATATCCTTTAACCTAGACCCAGGGGTAGCACCCATTAGACTCAAAGCAAGGAGGGTTCCTTTCGCACTTAAGCAAAAAATAGATAAGGAACTGGATAAGTTAGTTCAGCAGGGAATCCTCATCCCCATTGACCATGCTAAATGGGAAACCCCCATAGTAACGCCTATCAAGGCTGATGGGTCTGTCCGCATCTGCGCAGACTATAAGGCAACGTTAAATAAGGCCCTACAAAAGAGTGCCTACCCAGTGCCGGTCGTGCAACACTTATTGCACTCGTTGGGCTCGGGGAAAATTTTCGCAAAACTTGATCTAGCCCAGGCTTACCAGCAGTTGCCTGTTGACAATGCCACAGCTGAAGCGCAAACAATAGTGACCCATAGAGGAGCATTCAAATGCACCCGTTTACAATTTGGGGTCAGTGTGGCACCAGGACTTTTCCAAAATCTGATGGAGAGACTGTTACAAGGGATTCCTGGGGTGGTGCCTTATTTCGATGATGTCCTAATTTCTGCTGACAATCAGCACCAGCTAATGATTAGACTAAGAGAAGTCTTGACGGTATTCAGAAACGCAGGACTTCAACTGAAACGAGAGAAATGCCAAATAGGGGTGCCCTCAGTTGAATTCCTGGGATACAAAATCGACCAGATGGGCATCCACCCCACCGAGTCGAAAATTAAAGCAATTAAGGAGGCACCCACCCCCAAGGATAAGACAGAACTGCAAGCCTTCCTTGGCCTCCTGAATTTTTACGCTGTATTTTTAAAACAAAAAGCCACAGTGGCAGAGCCCCTTCACAGACTCTTGACTAACAAAAGACCATGGTTCTGGGGAAAGGAGGAAGCAAAGGCATTTTCTAAAGTTAAGGAACTCCTGACGGAGGACAGTCTCCTAATCCAATACAATCACACTCTGCCGTTAGTTTTAGTCTGCGATGCATCCCCGTTTGGAGTGGGGGCTGTACTGAGCCATCGGTTGCCGAATGGGTCCGAGGCACCAATCGCATATTTCTCCCGAACTCTGTCCAGCCCAGAAAGGAATTATAGCCAACTGGACAAGGAAGCCCTGGCTGCAGTCTCCGGAGTTAAGAAATTTCATGAATACCTTTTTGGGAGACAATTTGAACTCGTTACCGACCACCGCCCCCTTCTTGGACTACTGGCCGGGGACCGACCCACTCCCATTGCATTATCCCCTAGGCTCACGAGATGGGCATTGTTTTTGGCAGCCTACAACTACAAACTGATCCACCGTCCCGGCAAGGACTTAACACATGCTGACGCTCTAAGCAGATGCCCACTGCCAAAGCTAGTAGAGGACCCAACCCCAGGTACACCGGCTCTGCTCATTGACTTTATGACAACGGGCCCATTGACCTCAACAGGCCCATTGACCTCAACAGGCCCATTGACCTCAACAGGCCCATTGACCTCAACGGTCCTTGCAAAAGCTTCACGGCGCGACTTGCAAATAAGAACAGTCATGGGTTGGGTACAGAGAGGGTGGCCCACTAGTAGGTTGGCAGATGAATTCAAGGATTTTGGAAATAAGAAAAATGAGCTAGCCACACAAGGGGGTTGTTTATTGTGGGGAGACAGGGTTGTGGTGCCACGAGCATTAAGATCCAGGGTTCTAGAGATGTTGCACGAGAGTCATCCTGGCATAGTGCGGATGAAAGGCCTCGCCAGGAGTTACGTCTGGTGGCCACACGCAAACTTAACACAGGACACAGCGGTTTGTCTTGTTTATATACATGACTTCTATATACCTACAGACACGTGGAAGGAACATAGCAGGCAATCAATCAATCAATCAATCAATCAATCAATCTTCAACTCTACACAGAGAACTACAATGCAGATAGAACACAAAGAGGAGAGAGTGATACACGAGGAGAGAGACTGCCCTCCCATGGCCTCCCTTATATAAGCATCTTCTTAAAGTGGCAATAACCCTGTTGACTCACCCTCAGTCTTAAAGCAGCAATAACCCTGCTGACTCACCCTGGTCCACAGACTTACAGTGGCTGGTCAGCTTTAAATCATCATTAAAAAGGTAAAAGTTCCCCTGGCACATGTGTGGGTAGTCGTTCCCAACTCTAGGGGGCAGTGCTCATCTCCGTTTCTAATCCAAAGAGCCAGCACTGTCTGAAGACATCTCTGTGGTCATGTGGCTGGCATGACTAAATGCCAAAGGCGCACAGAACGCTGTTACCTTCCCAC
The DNA here is from genome assembly GCF_028640845.1 of Ahaetulla prasina. Taxonomy (NCBI): domain Eukaryota; kingdom Metazoa; phylum Chordata; class Lepidosauria; order Squamata; family Colubridae; genus Ahaetulla; species Ahaetulla prasina. Next base: position 14,392,153 of record NC_080551.1, read on the forward strand.
CAAAGGTGGTCCCTATTTTTCTACTTGCATTTTTTATGTGTTTTTGAACTGCTAGGTTGGCAGAAGCTGGGATACATAACGGGAGCTCACCCCGTTACGCGGCACTAGGGATTCGAACCGCTGAACTGCCGACCTTTCAATCAACAAGCTCAGCGTGTTAGCCACTGAGCCACAGCGTCCCTATAAATCATCATTACTCTGACGCAATTGAATTTTTGGACCCAGACTAAACTATGGGGCTGTCACAGCCTCACTAAAGTTCAATAAATAAATATTATAAGTATTCAGCGGGAAGCATTGATGGTTTTTCCCCACAATTCTTTAGACGCAAAGTTGGCCGGAGAAGCTTGTGGGGAAAATAAAAGGGTGGAGATCAAAACTTCTTTTTAAAAAAAAAAATAAATAGTTGGATGCTTTCACTGTCCTACGAGGCATATCTTCTCCAAGAACTTCCTCTATGTGATAAAAATCCTAGGTGGACACTTTACCAAGGGCTCCTTCAAACGGTCTTTGGCTGCCTTAACACCGTTTAGCTGCCATCCTTCAGTCATTTCCCTGAGATTAAGACCCCTTGAAAAAGGATGGGGCAATATGTTTGGCTGCTTAAGGCAAAGGAAACGATGAAGATGATGAAGATGATGACGAAGAAGAAGGAGAAGGAGAAGATAATCATACTTGAATGAGGCTGCCACTGCACCTGCTCTAATGTGTGTGTGTGTGTATGTATGTGTTTGTGTGTGTGTAGTGCTCGACTTACAACCGTTTATTTAGTGACTGTTCAAAGTTGGCACCAAAAAAGTGACTTCTAACTGGTCCTTGCACTTACGACTATCACAGGTTGACTGACCAAAATTCAGACACTTGGCACAATTGAGTGTGACCCACTTAACAACTGTCTTGCTTAGCAATGGAAATTTTGTTCCAATTGTGATCATTTATCTGTCCATCCATCCATCCATCCATCCATCCACCCATCTATCAAACATCTATCTATCTATCTATCTATCTATCTATCTATCTATCTATCTATCTATCTATCTATCCACCTACCTATCTAACAGAAAGAGAGAGAGAGGGGGAAAATCCTACATGTTCCAAAGCAGTTACCAAATTAAGATGCAACCAAGAACTGATGAATCCTTCAGCAACCAATTTTTCTACCCTCTACCACCACTTCTGCATCACCCTTGACAAAGAACCTAGGAGAAAAATAATAATAGCTGCTGACCAAGACTTCTGGTCATTGTTCCTGCTCTCTCTCTCTGTCTTTCCTTACCCCTTCTTTAAATCAAAGTGATTGCGGATCAAGCCAAGCCAAATCCTCACTTATCTTGACAGACGGATCTCCTTCATCCCACCTCCCCATGCCACACAGAGGGGATACTCCTAGCTCTGGAGCCTCTGCCTTTGTTGCTTTCCACTCCCTCCCCATTTCCACCATGCCAACAGTCCAATTAGAACCGTGTCTCATGTGCTTCCATCTTTGCCGACAGTTAATTAAGATGCTGCTGCTGGCAGCTGCTGACAAATTCCAGGAACATGTGATAAAGAGAGACAGGTTTGGGGCAGGGGGGGGTGCACGGGCCCCTCTTTCTCCAGCATAGAAAATGAGGGTGTTGTATCCCAAGGGCACACAAATGGCTTACATCCAATTCGTTCCTTGGGTGTGAGAATATAAGCAGGCACCATGGAGAGCAGCCCCTCCTTTTGAAAGAAAGAAAGAAAGAAAGGAAGGAAGGAAGGAAGGAAGGAAGAAGAAGAAGAAGAAGAAGAAGAAGAAGAAGAAGAAGAAGAAGAAGAGGAGGAAGAAGAAGAAGAAGAAGAAGAAGAAGAAGAAGAAGAAGAAGAAGAAGAAGAGGAAGAAGAGGAAGAAGAGGAAGAAGAAGAAGAAGAAGAAGGAAGGAAGGAAGAAGGAGAGAGAGAGACAAAGGCAGGCAGGCAGGCAAGAAGGAAGGAAGGAAGGAAGGAAGGAAGGAAGGAAGGAAGGAAGAAGAAGAAGAAGAAGAAGAAGAAGAAGAAGAAGAAGAAGAAGAAGAAGAAGAAGAAGGAAGGAAGGAAGGAAGGAAGAAGGAGAGAGAGAAAAAAAGAAAGAAAAGAAGGAAGGCAGACAGGAAGGAAAGAAAGAAGGAAGGAAGGAGGGAGGGAGAGAGAAAGAGAAAGGAAGGAAGGAAGGAAGGAAGAAGAGGAGGGAGGGATGGAGAGAGAGAGAGAGAGAAAGGAAGGAAGGAAGGAAGGAAGGAAGGAAGAAGGAAGAAGGAGGAAGGAAGAAAGAAAGAAGGAGGGATAGAGAGAGAAAGAAAGGCAGGCAGGCAGGCAGGAAAGAAGGAAGGAGGAAGGAAGAAAAGGAGGAGGGAGGGAGAGAGAAAGAGAAAGGAAGGAAGGAAGGAAGAAGAGGAGGGAGGGATGGAGAGAGAGAGAGAGAGAAAGGACAGAAGGAAGGAGGGAAGGAAGGAAGGAAGGAAGGAAGGAAGGAAGGAAGGAAGGAACAAAGAGGAAGGAAAGAAAGAAAGAAGGAGGGATAGAGAGAGAGAAAGAAAGGCAGGCAGGCAGGCAGGAAAGAAGGAAGGGAGGAAGGAAGAAAAGGAGGGAGGGAGGGAGAGAGAAAAGAAGGAAGGAAGGAAAGAAGGAGGGAGGGAGAGAGAGAAAGGAAGGAAGGAAGGAAGAAAAGAAGGTGGTGGGAGAAAGAAACAGAGAGAAAGGTCCCTTCCACCTCTGATATTCAATGTTCTAAGGACCAGTCTCTGTGGAAGATAAAACATGGCAAACGTTGGTCACTTTTTGTAAAAATGCCTTTACTTACAACATTTACAGATTTAGGAAAGCAGAGTTGTGCGTTGAAGCCTCGAGGCCCTTAATTGATTTGATGAAGCCTGGTGTCCCACTGGGTGGGTCAAGATATTCCTCAGACTGTGGACAACCACCCCAAGACCTGTAACGAAACTTAGGGAGCGGTTCTTCCATGCAATGAGAAGGAATCTCACTTCGGAGCCCTTCAAGGGCCGGTTGACACTTTCCCTCAGTTGATTCCAGAATATTCTGGAATCATCTGCAAATTCAACCACTTTGCTTGCTCTAGGCTGTTCATCGCGAGATCATTTTGGAACTGCTCTATTAAAATGCCCCAATTTCCCTACAGATCATATGGATCAGGGGTCTCCAACCTTGGTCCCTTTAAGACTTGTGGACTTCAACTCCCAGCTTTGCTGGCTGAGGGACTCTGGGAGTTGAAGTCCACAAGTCTTAAAGGGACCAAGGTTGGAGACTCCTGATATGGATGACCTTATTTTCTTGGCATCCCTCAAAACTTGCATTACATTCATTCACTCTTTCTTAGCCTTGCAACATCTATGAAAGGAATGGTCTTCTCCCTTGGTAGGTTGACTCAGGAGGACTTGATTGAGATGTTGGCTAAAGCATCCAGCTAAAAGATCGATCAGGTTGACTCCTTAAAAAACTCTTTAAAAATTGCGATGGTGACACTTGCCTGACCAGAAACCATATTCATTCTTCCATACAGCTTGTAATTTTATATTTCCTAAGACTTTCCACAAATTTACCAAGAATGGAAGCTGTAATTTTTAGCTTCCTTTGCCTTCTTTCCTTATCATTTTTTTAATATAAAACTAATCTCCAGGCCTTTAAAAAAAAACAGCCAATTTTAGGGAAAGTTATATGCTTTTGCTAAAATTTCAGCGATTTCATTTTAAGAGCTCTACGGGGAATGCCTGGCTCATTTTTTATTGATCAATAAGCTCTAATATTTTATTGCTTATTACTTCTATGCTTGATGTTTTTTTTTCACAACTTGTTTTGGTTTTAGCAATATGCTCCTGAATCCGGGGATCCACCATTCTCAACTTCCTTATTATTTATTTGCATTTTTTTTTTGCCAAAATTCATGTTTTGTTTTGTTTTAAAAATCTTCATTTGAGTGATCATATTTTTCCCTTCTTCGGTTTTCTTGATTCTGCCATTAAAAAGAAAGAAAGAAAATTCCAAATGCAAAAGTTGATCACCCTACAAAGAGGAAGAGAGAAATCCCATAACTAACTGTTTCACTTGGAAATATTTTTTATTGTCTATTACAGGGGTCTCCAACCTTGGTCCCTTTAAGACTTGTGGACTTCAACTCTCAGAGTTCCTCAGCCAGCTTTGCTTTGCTTTGGGAGTTGAAGTCCACAAATCTTAAAGGGACCAAGGTTGGAGACCCCTGGTCTATTTATAGGTCCCCTTCTCCAGCTTGGGACCTGACAAATATTTTGTATTCTATCACCCAGTGTTTCTTAACCTTAGCATCCTTAAGATGTGTGGACTTCAACTCCCAGAATCCCACAGCCAGCAATTCTCACGGTCAAAGGGTGTTGTTCCTGCATTACTTTAGCTATAAGGTCAACAAAGAGAGCATGCAAATATCTTCCTTGCTGCAAATTTTTGGACCTCGCATGCTTCCACCAAATGCTGAGACAAGGCCTTATAAGCAGATGTCTTCTATGGGGATTTTCCAGATTGGGAAGCTGGAGCAGCCAGGAAAGTTGCAGAAGGATGAAAAACATTTTAACCCCTCTGGGCAGGGGTAAAATGCTCCCGGTTCGGACAGGATCACCCCATCCAGTAGTGATGGCAGCAGGTGGTTAGGAGAACTGGTAGCAAAAATCCCTGCCCCCCCCCATGCCCAGCTGAGCCGCGCAATCATCAGAAGGTTTTTTTTTTACTTTTAAAAATGCTTTTAAAAGTAAAAAAAAAGCCTCTGATGATTGCGTGGCTCAGCTGGGATTGTCAGAACATTTTAAAAGCATTTTTCTACAACCTCTTCAGCTGAAGAAGTTGTTAAAAATGCTTTTAAAAGCCTCTGATGATCCCAGCTGAGTTGCCTGATCACCAGAGGCTTTTAAAAGCATTTTTTGCAACCTCTTCGGCCAAAGAGGTTGTAAAAAAATGCTTTTAAAAGTAAAAAAAAAAAGTTGGCCATGCCCACCCAGTCACATTACCCCACCACCAAGCTATGCCCACAGAACCTGTAGTAACAAATTTTACATTTCACCACTGCCTCTGAGCATAAGGCAGAAAAACAGAAGCCTTTTTTCACAAGGGTGGTGTTGGAAGAAATGCCCATCTGGGTTCAGTTCCAAGTGGGGAGAAAGACATTGGAAACATGGAGGCTATTTGGAAAGATGGTTTGATGGAGGACAGGACCACATAGTTTGAGGTCCTGGGCAAAAAAGCACATGAGTGTGTGTGTGTGTGTGTGAGAGAGAGAGAGAGAGAGAGAGGTAGAGACGTATACATTCTCTTGGGCCCCACCTTAGAGTTTCCTGTTCCTGTACAAGAAATGTATCCCATTGGCTGTCAGACTCCCAGGGGGCGGGGGTCTTAGCTATCTTAGTAGGCTGTTTGTGTCCCAGGCTTGGTTGAGCCCTGCTGGGTGATGTAACCTTCCCAGATGACATGTGGTGAGATGGGTAGAGGGCTAATCCTATCGTGTCCTGAGGGCCATGTCTTAATCCCATCACCCTGGAGCTGAAGAGGTGGGGGGGCAGGCAGGGAGCTGCAGGGAGCTGCTATGTCTTTAAAAACATGTGTCTCCTTTTCTCATCCAGGGAAATATAATATTATGACTTTTTAATGTTTCTTAGAATATTTCATTTTTCTAGGAAGGGCTGGATGCTAACTTCCTACAGTGGGGAACGGGGAATATAAGATTATGATGGATGTTGGCATTATGAAAATCAGCCAGCCACTAAAGAATATCAGGAAAGATGCTGGAAGTCTGCCTTATAAATTTTAAAAGAAAAAAAACAACCCCCTTTTCCATTGAAAGCATATAAAACTCAGACTTTAGGCCCAAATTTTTGAAAGTGAGTGGTGCAAGATATTTGGGGGTTGGTTTCATTGGGACTTTAACGCCCTTGGAGAACCTGATCGGGTCTGTCCCGTACTGTGATATTAAAAGAAGAAGAAGAAATAAGATGGCATATAAAAGAGTTGGCTGTCTTACCCTTCGTCTGTTGATGTCGCGGGTTAAGGGTTAATCACAGGCTTAGCATTGGAGTCATGCATACAGTAAACGCTGCTTTCTTCATCACCAGGGACCTTCGGAAGGATGAGAAGAATGCAGGGTGAGTCGGGGCTGTTTTTTTAAAATCCCTCTTCCCGCATTTTGCTTTTATTTATTATTTTATTATTATTATTTAGATTTTTATACCGCCCTTCTCCTGAAGGACTCAGGGCGGTGTACAGATCAAAACAATTCAATATACAAAATTAAAACAACAGTTAAAATACATATTCTATAAGTGGCCGAGAATTAAAACCGTCGAATTGACCCATACTAAAATACTCCCATTAAAATTATTAAAAAATTTTAATTTTTTTGAATTTTGCTTTTATGCCCTTGAAGGTAGAGCACTGTCAAGATATCTGGACTACGTTGGTATCTGCGGCACACAGCTAGGTGGCTGAGAGGGTTGGGAGTTAGAATCCAACGCGCCCGGGAGGGGCATGTATGTTGGGAAAAGCTGGTAAGCCACCAGCTTGTTATTTGGCAGGCAACAGTGTCACCTAGTGGCAGAATATCTCTCCTCATACAGTATATTAGAGATGGATGGATGGATTGATGGATGGAAGAGAGAGAGAGAGAGAGAGAGGCAGGCAGGCAGGCAGGTAAGGAAGGAAGTTAGGGAGGGAGGGAGGGAGGAAGGAAGGAGGAAGGAAGGAAGGAAGGATATGGGAATGAGAGAAGGAACGAATTTAGGAAGTTACTTCCAGGACCATGGTGCAGATTCAACAGTGGGAGCTTCTTCCACAATCTGGATTAATTTAATTAATCTAAGTCTAATCCACTTACTTCCCAGTAGACATTATCTTCAAAGCAGTTTTCATCTGTAGGGTCACCAAAGAAGGGCAGTTTCAAAATGCCACCTTCAGGAAAGAAAAATCAGATGCTAAATTCACTTATAGTGCATTTTAATTTTAATTTTTCTTTTTTTTCTTTTCAACTGAGAAAGCACTTTGTACTATGACACAAATCACAAAAGGAAAAAAAAATATGTTGGGGAAAACATCCACCAAGATACACACAACAATTCACGAGAACTGGGAAAAAATTACTCTTAAATTTGAGGTCCGAAATTTGAAAGAGCTGCACTACTGGAAACATGAAAGAAATACTTCCTATAATCCCAAGAAAACGGCAGGAATTTTCCGTGTCTGTCTGCAATAGCTGAGCTCAGAAGGAAGATAATGTTACTTTTATATTTTATTTTATTTTAACCAAACTTTAACAAGCCAGAAGATGGCAGCAGGGAAACATCAGAGAGGAGACTTAGACCCTGGGTTGAGTCATAGAAAATTAGGGGAAGGATATTGCAAAATCCTCATTTCCTCCCCATCAGCTGGGACTCGGGAGGCAGAGAATAGATGGGGGTGGGGCCAGTCGGAATTTTTACTACCGGTTCTCCGAACTACTCAACATTTCCACTACAGGTTCTCCAGAACTGGTCAGAACCTGCTGAAACCCACCTCTGATGTCAGCGCTTCTTCCACTTACCTACAATAGCTCCTCCTACCAAAGCCATAGCTAGTGATACTGCAATGCCAGCTGCCTGGAATCCCCCTTGGATACTGGGTGTTCGATCCCGATATTCTCCGGTGAAGTCAAACATGTTGATGAGCCTGTGAGAATGCAGTGAAGTGGAAAAGAGAGAAACGTGAGGATTTCTCTCCATATCAAAGGGTTATTACAGGTAGTCCTTGACTTAACAAACGTTCATTTAGCGACCCTTACAACAGTACTGGAAAAAAGCAACTTATGACCATTTTTCACAGTTGTAACCTTTGTAGCATCCCCATGGTCACGTGATCAAAAAATCCAAAACAGGCCCACAGTTTAGAAACTTCTACAAGTCTGTTTGCAATGAATCTGATCTGTCAGATTAATTGTGTGTGTGTGTGTGTGTGTGTGTGTGTGTGTGTGTGTGTGTGTGTGTGTATCTTCTGAGGTTTTCGCGGGTGTTTGTATGTAGGTCTTTGGTTATTCGGGTTTTCTCCCATATAAAATTGGAAGTGTCTTGGCGACGTTTCGACGAAATCCCATTCGTCATCTTCAGGCTAGGTGTTTACAGCTTTGTGCTTCTAGGAGAAAGTAGTTCGGAGAACCGGTAGTAAAATTTCTGTCTGGCCCCGCCCCCATTTATACTCTGCCTCCCGAGTCCCAGCTGATCGGGAGGAAATGGGGATTTTGCCGTAACCTTCCCCTGCCATGCCCACCAACCCATGCCCATCAACCCATGCCACACCCACCAAGCCACGTCCACAAAACCGGGAGTAAATTTTTTTGAAACCCACCACTGTGCGGGCCTTGGGTTTAACACCCCTGCCCTACGTAGATGGCCCAAAGTAGCTCACCCTTTCTTTCCATAGACTCCTTCTGTAGCAGCAGCAGCAGTGACGGCCCCCACGATGCCTCCAATTAAACCTGGCATTGCGTGAAGGTTGTGGACGCCACAGGTGTCTTGGATATGTAGCTTGGCATCTAGGAAAGGCTAGAAGAAAGGAAGGAAGGACAAAAAGTGAGCCCTGCAAAGGGGAAACCTCCACAACAATGTACTGTAATGCAAAGAAGTAACATTTCCAGTTTTTTTGCGGCTCGGTCCTGCCGTCAAAGCTCAAGAAAGCCTTGGTGCATTCAGAAATGCTCTTACTGTGAGGTAGACGTATCCGATGGTCGTCACAATGCCACAGATGAAGCCTACAATGAGGGCACCATATGGGGTGAGCATCATTTCAGCAGACGTTCCTACGGCCACACCGCCGGCCAGGGTGGCATTTTGAATATGGACCTGTGAAGACACAGCAGTTTTAATTCCTGATTTTCTACTTTATTTATTCATTTTTTTTTGCTCCAGGGTCATTTTCACCTCCTTTTTGACACAACGCAATAGTCTTTTAAAGTGCAGTTTTAGTATGATTAGCACAATGGCTTTCCTGACCTACTGCGGAGGAAGAAGGAGGAAGGAGAAGGAACAAGGAAGAAGAAGGAAGAAATGAGAGAGAAAGAGAAAGAAAGAGAGGGAGGGAGGGAGAGAGGGAAGGAGGGAAGGAAGGAAGAGAAAGAAAGAAAGAAAGAAAGAAAGAAAGAAAGAAAGAAAGAAAGAAAGAAAGAAAGAAAGAAAGAAAGAGAAAGACATTGAGAGAGAGAGAGAGAACGAAAGAAAGAAAAGAAAGAGACATTGAGAGAGAGAGAGAGAGAGAGAAAGAAAAGAAAGAAAGAAAGAAAGAAAGAAAAGAAAGAAAGAAAGAAAGAAAAAGAGTGAAAAAGAACAAAAGAGAGAGAGAAAGAAAGAACAAGAGAGAGAGAGACAGAAAGAAAGAAAGAAAGAAAGAGACATTGAGAGAGAGAAAGAAAGAAAGAAAGAAAGAAAGAAAGAAAAAGAGCGAAAAAGAACAAAAGAGAGAGAGAAAGAAAGAACAAGAGAGAGAGAGACAGAAAGAAAGAAAGAAAGAAAAGGAGGGAGGGAGGGGAAGGAAGAAGGAAGGAAGGAAGGAGGGAAGGAAGGGAAAGAAAGAAAGAGAGAAAGAAATTGAGAGAGAGACAGAGAGAGAGAAAGAAAGAAAAGAAAAAGAAAGCAAGAAAGAAAGAAAGAAAGAAAGAAAGAAAGAAAGAAAGAAAGAAAGAAAGAAAGAAAAGAAAGAAAAGAAAAGATACACACACCCCTGTTGTGGTGGTTCCATGAAACTTTGTACAAGATAACAGAAAGCCATGACACCATATTTAATGATTGATTGATCGGCAGGCAAGCAGGTAGGCGAGTAGAAACACAGGCAGCCCCCCACACAAACACACACACCTGTAGTAAGAAATTCCCTGAAACCTTGTGAAAGATTAGAGAAAGGCATGACATCTTGCCTGACTTTACTCACCATGTTCAACCTTCCCTTCTTTTGCAAGAGACTGGAGAAGGCCACAGAAGTGAGGACACAAGCAGCAAGGGAACAGTAGGTATTGATGGCCGCTCGGTGCTGTGCATCCCCATGATTGGAAACGGCTGAGTTAAAGCTGGGCCAATACATCCACAGAAACAAGGTTCCTGCAATGATGGTTAAGAACCGGCTTTTTATAAGGAGAGACCAGGAACTGCAGGCAGCTCACTCTTCTGGATAAAGCATGAAGGATGAACGTAAGCAGGGATGGGTTTCTACTGGTTCGCCCCGGTTCGGACGAACTGGTAGTGGCAGCAGTGGAAGGCTCCACCACTTGTCTCCGCCAACACATCACCAAAAATGCTCTGCGCATGCAAAGCAGTGGTGGGTTTCAAACTTTTCTACTACCCGTTCTGTGGGTGTGGCTTGATGGGTGTGGCATGGCTTGGTGAGTGTGGCAAGGCTTGGTGGGTGTGGCTTGGTGGGCGTGGCAGGGGAAAATGCTGTAAAATCTCCATTCCCACCCCACTCCATGGGAAGGATACTGTAAAATTTCCATTCCCTTTCCAATCCAGGGGAAGGATATTGTAAAATCTCCATTCCCACCCCACTCCAGGGGAATGTTACTGCAAAATCCCCATTTCCTTCCGATCAGCTGGGACTCGGGAGGCAGAGAATAGATGGGGCGGGGCCAGACAGAATTTTTACTACCGGTTCTCCGAACTACTCAAAATTTCCGCTACCGATTCTCCAGAACTGGTCAGAACCTGCTGAAACCCACCTCTGATGCAGAGATACATGCAGATAGCGAACCGGTAGTGATGGGATTTGAATCCCATCTCTGAACGTAAGCCCCTTAGAAGCCCTCTAGCCCAACTAGGAAAAATAACAGCAGGAAAAATAACTCACTAATCAATCAGTAATGTTGATCTATATAACAGCATATTTACTGGTTTTTTGTTCTTCTGGGTCTATTAGTATGCATTTTTAAAAAAAAAAAAACATCCAAAATAGGACCTCAAGGTTGAAATAGCAAAACCAGAAAACCCAGCTCCCTAATTTAATGAGATGTTTGCAGATCAGTAAATGGGCAGTTTAGAAAAGAGCTCATCAAGAAACTTCTACATTCCTTTCAGGGTGATCATAAGGATCAAAAGAGGTTTCAAGATTTCCAAAACAATGACATGCCAAGCGTATCTTTTCCTGCTTTTCCGAGATGTGACGAACACGCAGCTTTGTGCGAGGTGGATTAAAGGCTCAAAGTCCACAGTACCTTCGTAACATTTTCTGCTATAAGTACCTTCACTTGGGCTACCTTAGACAGAAGTAAAGCTAAGAGAAAAGGCCTCTTTGTCAATAGCCTGAGCCTCTTTTTCACTATTCCTGACTATTTGTCTTGGAAAGCGAAGGGTCTCATGTCTAACAGGGAGAAGAACCACAACTCACCAATCATGGCAAAAAGATCTGAATGGTAAACAGATTCCTGCTTGTCTTTGGTCTGCTCCAGGTTGGGCCGATACAAAATAGAGGTCACAGTTAGGCCAAAGTAAGCACCAAATGTATGAATGGTCATGGATCCTCCAGCATCTTTGACCTGCAGTAACCAATATAAAAGAAGTTGAAGCCCACCCAGAAGTAATTGGTTTATTCTATCTACAGAGAATCAATATATCCCAAATGAAAGTTGAACCCGGTTGCTTGACAAACTAAATAGAACATTTGTGTCTTTGGGCATCTCAAAATTCTATTTCTGGATGTCCCCAAAAAATGCTTTTCAAAGCAACTGGACTCCTTCCCTTTGAGCTTCTTAGTTGCTGTGTTTGCTTCTCATTCAAGAAGCTCCTTCAGTGAAGTTCAGGACCGGAGAAGCTTCTTGGATGAGAAGCTAAATGTTTTCAAGGAAAAAAAACCCAAGAAAGACCAGTTATCTTTTGAAAAGGACCTGTGGGACAACCATTTCTTGGATGATTGAGAATCTCCATAGACAAGGCTTTCCGGATCTTCAGCCAGACGATATCTCTAATTTCACCTTCCTTCACCTGTACTCAGGAAACAGTCTGGACTGCTTTCACTGCTACTCATACGCAAGAAACTGGATTCTTGACAAAGAACAAGTAGCAGAATTTTCATGTTGCTTAGTTACACAACCCATAGCACGGACTATGATAGTATCATAGCTTCTGTTGGCCTTCCTTCCTCCCTTCTCCCTCCTTTTACTTTGGTAAGAGATCTTTTAAGTTGTAAGCCAGCAGGCAAGGACGATCTTATCTGGAAGATACCCTGGGAGTTCTTCTGGCTGAACAATGAGATAATTTTTTCTTCTTCAAACAAACACAAAGATGAAACTTTGAAGAAAAAAAAAACTACATGCAATTGCTAGTCCCAAGAATGGAGTTGTAACTACTTTGCCCTTCAGAGGATACAACTCTTATCTCTGGTTTTACAATGGGTGGAAGAATAATTTTGGATGTCCTGTATTTATTCAACCTTCTCCTCCCTTCGGCCTGAATGAGAGTAGAAGACAAACGGTATGAATTTAGCAAACGAGATGCTACTTTGCTTGCAAAAAGAACATGCTGAGCTGAAGTCAAGGCGCTCCCCCTGCATTCCACAAGGCTGGTAATATTATTTTAAGTCCGCTTTTCCATTCAGACCCTCAAGCCACAATCTCATTCAATCCCCTTATCTGACAGTTAATCTGTTCCTCTCAGGGGCTTTTTATGTACGTTCAATCAAAGTGTGCCCTACTTGTGCAACCACATTCCAAGTCCACAAGAATTGTGTCTTGCATCTTGTGGCTCATGGATAAGAAACCAACAATGGGCTCTGCTGCCTCCCTAATTTGGCTCTCCTCTCACTTACTTAGTGGATATGAAGGGAGACTGTAATATAATGGACTTTCATAAAGTGCTACCTTGACCAGTAACATGTTATTATTACCTCTGGGCATTAAGCAAGACACAGTAACTTATTATCTAGTGATAATAAAAATACAAGAATAATACAGTCGATACAAATCCAAGTGAAAGAACATAACAGCTCCATCTGTTCCCTCAAAAATAGAACGTACCCAACATCAAAAAGAACTGTCGGAATGAAATGTGAAGTGTAGCAAATAAAATGACACCTCTTGATGTTTTTGAAGCCTGAAAGAGTGGTCTTCATCCAAGACAATAGATAAAGTAATATGGTGGAAAGCAAGCAAGCTTCTCTTAGCAGAGGACCCATCATCAAGAAAGTCCTGTCTCTTTTTGCCACCTTTCTTAAAGCTGAAGAAAATCTGAAGTCTTAGCAAATACTTTTCTGGTGCATGTATAATTGTAAGATTTTCACTGGATCCCTAGGAGGTTCTGCAGGGGGTTTGAGCAAATGTTGCTAAATTAATCTCCCCAATCTTGAGACCTCTAGATGCATTTGGACGGCAAAAGTCCAACCTGGTTTCTTAGATATGCTGGTGGGAGATTTTGGGAATTGTTAAGCAATGCATCTAGATGTCAGTTTTGGAAGCCATATTAGGCAGGAAGCTTCTGTGCTGCCACTTTCTCCTGTGTGGGAAAGTAGGAGGGGTTGACTTTAGACATAATAGCATTCTTCCTGTCGGTCAAGGTCAGGCTGATCCTGCATCTGGAGAAGGCGTGGTCGGAGTGCTGTCTCGAGATGGGACGGTTGGCGATTGGAGCATGTGATCGAGTGCGGAGTCAGGGGATGGTTTTGGGGGGGGAGTTGATTTACTGAGGGAAAACCTGGACCTCTCAGATTCGTGTTTTCCTAGATGTGCCAGTTTACCTATCCTAATAAATAGAACTTTGAAAGATGCTTGCCTCTGAGTTTTTACTTGGAGTTGGGGGTTTTTTCTGGAATGTTGAGCGCTTACTTGGGAAAAGATTTTTTTCCAATAATAGTCTGGTATCAGGATGTTTGCTTAAAGAAATGTATCTCACACCCAGCCCTGCAAAACTTAGACTACAGTAGTGGCCAAAATTGTGGAAACCTTTTGGGAAAAGTGTATTTTTGAGGTTTCATGACTAATAACACCACTTTTTTTGGGGGGAGTTTCAAGATAATCATATTCCACTGCTGGAATGGCCTGGGAATAGCCCAGACCTTAATCCAATTGAAAATCTATGGAGCCAACTAAAGAAACTTGTTAGTCAGAAGCGATTCAGCAATAAAACCCAGTTAATAGAAGCAATCATTCAATCTTGGCTTCACATTATAACAGCTGCAGAACTAAAAGGCTCGGTTCACTCCATGGGAAGACGTTGTAAGGCGGTAATTCATATTAAAGGTTACCCAACTAAGTATTAACTGACATGGTGATCATTTTTGTATATCTCATTTATTCTACGTGTTTCACTTTACTTCTTTTTACTGTAACTGCTATTCTCATAGCAAACCCTTCATAAAAGTTTTTGAATTACATTCTTGATTAAATTATCTTTCCATTGATATATAATTTTATGGTACCACTCCCCCCAAAAAAGGGGGGGTGTTATTAGCTACTTTTAGAAAATAAATTTTTCCCAAAAGGTTTCCACAATTTTGGCCAGAAGGAAGTTTGTGTCAGGTCCCAAGAACTAAGAACAATAGATGGAGTTATTTCCGAGTAGTTTCCTTTATTGTTCTTCACACTAGACTTATAAATGAGAATCGCTAGAGAGGAGCTGTTTTAAACTTCTTCCTCCTGACCAAATTTTTCAAGCCTCATTGCCTCTTTGCTCTCTGGAATGTAGCCCCTCCCTCCTGGGAATCCAGATTCCATTCCACCACAGTAAGACATACCCTTAAGCTTAAACCATTGTCCTCTTTGTCTTGCGTCTGCACAGAGTTACTCAGGATGGTAAGTGATAATAACCAAATACACAAGGTGTCAGGCCTGAAGATCCAACGAAAAAGATGGCTTCCTGTCAGGCCTGGAAGCCATCTTTTTTTGTTGGATCTTCAGGCCTGACACAAGGCATCTTTGTCACAAAAATTGAAATTAAGACAGGGAAGCATCTCTGAACGTTTGAAACCAAGGTGAAGAGCCTTACATGGAGCAGATCAAGCAGGATATATTCATTGACGGAGAAGAGGGTCACTTGAAACAGTGTCATAATGAGCAGCTGGACGGGGCTGACTTTACCCAAAATGGCACCAAAGGCGATACAAACAGAACCCACGCAGAAATCTGCATTAATCAGGCTGAGAGGAGAAGGAAGAGATGGGGGAGTCAGAGAAGGCTACTGAGGCAACACAACAATTCTTGGAATTCTAGTTGATCACATGTGCCAGCAGTGAGACACAGCTACAAAAATGACACCTGAGGTTTGATTATGTGCCCTTGGAGTCAGGGTTGACCCTTGGAGATGACATGGGTAGATTTTGTCCACTATGATCTGTTCCTAACCTTTTAGGTCATCCAATTAGGCTGCGTCAAGAGAAAGTTATTTTCTAAATCATGGAAAGTCACAATCCTATTCTTTTTTTTTTTTGCTGGAAAGTATTCAGGCAAATTGGGAAAGGGTCAAATCAGAACAATGAGGATTGAATAAATTGATTTGTTTAGCTTTGAGATGATTGACAAGGAATCTAATAGCACACTTCCAATTTGTCAAAGAGGGTCACCCCAGAAGCTTTGACCTAATAGACATTTTCCATCATCCAATGTGCAAAACTTACAATAATGGTCTTAGCTTCTAGTAGGGTAGGGCAGCATGAGCTTTCAGGCCCCAATATTCTTTCAGGTATATCCCTTAGTACCCATCACTTTCTTTGTCCCATTGACCATTTTCTATTTTTTTTAAAAACTGCAAACATCAATCTTGCACGCTGTAAAGTAAATCACCAGCCTTCGGTATCTTATCCATTGGCAGGAGACACCTCTGGATTCACAACATCCGCTAGGATCTTCTCTAAACATCCTAAAAATCTAGTTCACTATTAATAACATAAGAGCCTTGGTGGCGCAGTGGTTAGAAATGCAGTACTGCAGGCTACTTCTGCTAACTGCCGGCTGCCTGCAATTTGGCAGTTCAAATCTCACCAGGCTCAAGGTTGACTCAGCCTTCCATCCTTCTCAGATTGGAAAAATGAGGACCCAGATTGTTGAGGGCAATAGGCTGACTCTGTAAACCGCTTAGAGAGGGCTGTAAAAGCACCGTATATATAAGTTTAAGTCCATGATGGTGAACCTATGGCATGCATGCCCGAAGTGGCATGTGAAGCCATGTCACCTGGCACCTGTGGCGCTGCCCATTCCTCTTCTGGGTTTCTGGCGCACATGCGAGCATGATGATCAGCTGGCCTTCTTGCATGTGGCAGTGCCAAAACCTGGAAGAGCTGGTCTTCCGTTTTCCTGAGTGAGCGTGTGCACTGGCTAACTGATTGTTGCACATGCATCAATGCCAGAAACCCGGAAGACTAGCTGGCCAAGTGTGCATGCATGCATCAGAAACTGGGAGTTCATTTTCAGGCATATGCATGCGCCCTGGGCAGCTCTTCTTCTGGGTTGTGGCCCAGACAAGCGTACACGCTCCCTTTTCAGCACTCAGTACCAAAAAGGTTTGCCATCACTGGTCTAAGTGCTATTGCTATATACCCCATAGCAACCATTTTGTCAATGCACTCAGAATATTCACTCCAAATTTCACATGTGCCTTTGGTCCAAAATTCCAAGTGTGCCTCGGAACAAATGGAGTGTTTCAGATGATGCTTCATAATGCTAATTATGGATGTCCTGGACATTTATTTCGGACTCCATAAATGATAAGAGATTCCATCTTATCTCTCTCCCAGTGCACATCTTTGCATTTTTAAGCCACACATTTAATCTATCTTCATTATAGTTTCATGCTCGTCTTGTGTCCTGCTACCCAGAAACTCTTTCTTTCCATGTCCAAGCATGCCAACTTACCTTTCTACTCCAATAAGTATCTTCCCATGCTCAAAGGTATGGAGCCAGCCCTGCATCAGAAGAGCCCACTGGATCCCAAAGGCAGCGAGGAGAAAGTTGAAGCCAACACCTCCAAAGCCGTAGCGTTGAAGAAAGGTCATGAGGAAGCCAAAGCCCACAAAAATCATCACATGGACATCTTGGAAAGCTGCAATAAAGCAAGATGCTTCATTACATGGACTTTCACTCTCATTTCACACTTACTTGCATGCTTAACAACCACCTCACTCAATGCTGACTACTAGTTTACACATGATTGTTCCTCACTTATGGTCTACAACAGTGGTGCCCAACCCTTTGGGGACTAGGGACTGGTTTCCTGGAGAAAGGGTTTTCCATGGACCAGAGGGAGTTTGGTTTCACATGCTCCCTGCCTCTCATGGATGGGATTTTGCTTGTTTGCATAGCCCAGTTTCTGACATGCCACGGACTGGTGTCGGTCCACAAACTGGGGGCTAAGGACCCCTGGTCTACAACAGTGTTTCTCAACCTTTGCAATTTTAAGGTGCCTGGATTTCAACTCCCAGAATTTTCCATCCAGTGTGCTGACTGGAGAACTGCGGGAGTTGAAATCCACACATCTTAAAGATGTCAAGGTTGAGAAACTCTGGTCTACAATGAGCAGCTTGTACCAGAACATTACATACCATTACATATCTTCCCTAGGATCCATCACAGTACTGTCTACAACGCAGATGTTCTATCAAGGAGACTTCAAGCATATTAGGAGATAAAGCCAGTGGTGGGATTCAGCCAGTATGCACCACTTCGGGAGAACCGGTTGTTAACTTTCTGAACAGTTTGGCAAACTGGTTGTTAGAAGAAATCATTAGGGCAGAGAACCGGTTGTTAAATTACTTGAATCCTACCACTGGATAAAGCGGTATGGACAAAGTTCCTTAAAAACTGGAAGATTCTGAAAAACACTGCTTGAGTGCAGAGTGAGGTCTTTTCTCCTATTCCCGAAAACCACAATTCATTTTGAATTAATGCTGGTAAATACGATGATTTGAACAAATTACACAGCCAACTTTTGACTAGCCAGGCTTCCTCAAAGGGTAACACCAGTTGCACATGGGAGATCTGAGTCCAGCTGTTGGTCATTTATTGGTTGACCTTTGAACCGCACAGGATTGCTGTGAAGGGCATGTATCAGTTCCAAATAAGTTGCCTTGAATTTAGGATGAAGGTAGAAGTTATGTTCTCACAATAGGTTTACTGTAACCAAGCCAAATATAGTTCTCTAGCGGAGTCATTCATCAACATAATAAAGCTGAGTTAATGTTAAACTTACTTATTATTTGTGTGGTTTAGCAGGTTGTGTGAATTCAGGCCCCTTGATTAGTTTATGGTTTAATGCATTGTGGCACCCCACAAAAAGTGTGAATTTGGTAACCGGGAGTAAATTTATTTTATTAATACAATCAATATTGGCCTAACCTCTAATGAAAAAAAATGTTGTTGCCATTATTTTTTGGTCAAAAACTTCAAAATGTCATCTACTGGAATTTTTTCTATCTGTATGATAAATAGCAGCTTTCATCCTATACCCCAGGCAAGTGGAGTGGAGAGATATTTTGTCTCCAGAACAAACAACTTTGTAGATCTTTAACCAACTTTGCTACTCTTCATATCTTCAAGATAGGAATCTGCTCTGGTGCTGTAAAATGAAACTTGGCAATTATTGGTGGTCCAGGAGATGCCGAAGGCTAGGCAGCAAATTGAAAACGGGTGTTGTGTTTCTTCCATCACTGGCTTAGGAATCTACCTTTTCCCCCACCTATTCATGCAACCAGAAAAATACATGCATTGCCCCATTGCCCACTGATAGTTTTGAGAAGCATTTTCACTGCAGGAGGTAAAAACCCACCCTTTGCAACAGGTTTCATGAAAATAACAGGATAAAATTAGTTTTGTGTCCTCAGTCTGAGTCAATTTTCATCGAAGCACTGGAAAACATTGATGCTGGCCTCAAAGTAAACGGTGCTCAATTTAAGACATGCTGATGATACAGTTCTGCTTGCTAGTAAGCATGAAGTCCTTCAGCTCCTCATCAACAAGAGTCTCAGAAATATCTGAAAAATACGGCTTGAAACTTAACACCTCAAAAACCAAGATCCTGGTCATCAGCAAACAACCCATTAATTTACCACTGATAAATTCGGGAGGAATACCACTAGAAAAAGTTGAAAGGATCACGTATCTCGGTTTTAATTTAAATGAAAGCTGGGACATGATCAGTGAAGTAAAGACAAGGATAGAGAAAGCTGGAACAGCATTCTTCAAAATGAAAAAGATCTTCTTGCAGGCACAACATAAGCCTAAGACTGAAAATCAGGCTTGTCAGATGTTGCATCTTTTCTATCCTGCTCTACGGAGTGGAGGGTTGGTCTCTGACAAAAAACCACTTGAAGAGACTAGAAGCATTTGAAATGTGGATTTGCAGGTGGCTGTTACATATAAGCTGAGTTAACGAAATCACAAATGAGGAGGTGATAAGCCGTTTGGGAAAGCCAAGGGAAATCATCAAAGCCATGAAAAAACGGAAGTTAGAATATTTTGGACATGTGATGCGACACCCAGAAAAATACGGCACCCTTCACTTAATCCTCCAGGGAAAGATTGAAGGCAAACGAGATCCAGGCAGAAGAAGAACATCATGGCTTCAAAACCTTAAGGGACCAGTTTGGACAAAACTCAGCAGCACTTTTTCACGCGGCTGTTGACAAAAATAGGATTGCCAACATGATCGCCAACGTCCGATAACGGATATGGCACAAGAAGAAGAAAACGTCCTCAGTTGGTTCTGTTCTGGCTTTATTTTTATTTTTTTTAACTGTTCACAGATATTTTTTTCACAATCCAAATGAAGCATTTGGGAGAAACTCACAGAAGAGCAATGCATATCTGGAGCTTACCTTAGTTACGAAATGGCCAAAGAATGAGTGCGAACATTTATTTATTTCATTGTACAATCATCCCTCCAGCACTCTGCAACCTTCCTGGCTCCACTTCCTTCCTTTCAGTCTTTATCAGGAAGGAAATTTTTCATTCCTATTGTATTTCTTCAGACTGTGAAGGGTGGATAGCCGGGAAGGTTGCAGAATGAAGATGCGTCTCAAAAGATTATAGGAGTAACAGTAGCTCTTGCCTGTTACACCAAGTCAGGACGTTTGTACCAGTAAGAGAAATTTGAATGAAATTTTCAAGCATCCTGAGACTCACCTAGAAAAACAGAGAAAACAGAGATAGGCAGATGGGAGGAGTTAAAGAAGAGGTAGCCCCTTACCTTGCCAAAGTTCAGGGATGGGAAGGACCAAGCTGGGAATGGTTTGGATCAGGGTGGGTCCTCATCTAACAACCATGGGATTCAGTTAATGACTGCAGCCCAGATGGCGAGGATTGTCATTGTTACGTGGTGTGGTCATTTGAGGTCATACTTTAAAACCGCATCACTTAATGATGGAAATTCCAATGCAATTACTCTCCTTAACCCTCTACTATCTTCTCTTTGGAGGTCTGCAGCTGTTGTGACCCAGGCCCAAGTAGGTAGTAGTAAACTCAGTCAGTTTAAAAACAAACAAACTTTATTAGAACAGCTGAGAATTAACTCATTCTCAGTGTAGCCCAAACTAAATCAAAGCAAATTCTTTATAACACAATTCTTCAGTCTTATCACCAACCTTGGTCTAATTAGGCAAACTGCCAAAGGCTTTTCTTGGCAAAAGTTCAAAAGCAGAAGACGCCGACAAGAAATAAATGCAGCAAGACAAGGCTATCAACATTGTTTTCCGGCAAAATTAAAATACGTCGTTTAAAACACTTATGTGACCTTATATAGCATTTGAATAGCATTAGCACTGGCCAGGAACATATCATACATTCTACAGGAAATCCTTGACTTACGACCACAACTGAGCCCAACTTTTCTGTGGCTAAGCGAGACAGTTATTAAGAGAATTTTGCCCCATTTTATGACCTTTTTGCCATAATTGTTAAGTTAATCATTGCAGTTGTTAATAATATGATTACTGAAGTGAATTTGTGAAGTGACTATGGTTTCTCCATTGACTAAAACATATGAAGAATGATTGCAGAAACTGGGTATGTCTCATTTAATGAAAAGAAGGACTAGGGGAGACATGATAGCAGTGCTCCAATATCTCAGGGGCTGCCACAAAGAAGAGGGAGTCAAGCTATTTTCCAAAGCACCTGAGGTCAGGACAAGAATCAATAGGTAGAAACTAATCAAGGAGAGAAGCAACCTGGAATTAAGGAGAAATTTGCTGACAATGAGGAATAGGGTTTCCTGCCTAGGCAGGGGGTTTGACTAGAAGACCTCCAAGATCCCTTCCAACTCTGTTATTCTAGAATAGAATAGAATAGAATAGAATAGAATAGAATAGAATAGAATAGAATAGAATAGAATAGAATAGGATTCGATTTGATTCGATTCGATTTGATTTGATTTGATTCTATTCTATTCTATTCTATTCTTCCAGATTCAAGGCCTTTTCCCACATGCACATAACCCTAGCATGAGCATGATTTGGGAATCTGGTTTTTTTTTCCTGCCATGTCCCCATGATGTTATCTTTCATCTTATCCACGGTCCATGAATGTGACACAGCGTAGGCCACGCTTAGCTGAATCGGGAGAATTTTAAGCTTTTTTCTGACACCGCCAAGGACATTCTTAAGGTGTTCAAAATTGTTTAAGCATTGTCACCGATTATTTGCAGGGAAGTCAGAGGTCTGGCAGTGGCTCAAAAGAGAGGTAATAGAAGCAAAATAGGGATCCCAAAAATGCTTCTCTAAAAGGCAACTGGACTTCCTTGGTTTTTGCCCCCCGCTGGAAAATGTTTCCCTTCTCATCCATGAAGGGTCTTCAGTTCTTAGTTCTTCAGTTCTCAGAACTGAGAGACTAGAACTTAGAGCAGGGGTGAAATGTAAAATTTGTTTCTACCGGTTCTGTGGGCGTGGCTTGGTGGGGGGGGGTAATGTGACTGGATGGGTGTGGCCAAATTTTTTTTTTACTTTTAAAAGCATTTTTTCTATAAATTCTCCGGCCGAAGAGGCTGTAGAAAAAATGCTTCTAAAGGATTCTGACAATCCCAGCTGAGCCGCGCAATCATCAGAGGCTTTTTTTTTTTTTAACTTTTAAAAGGGTTTTTTCGGCCAAAGAAAAAATGCTTTTAAAAATAAAATAAAAAAACCCTCTGATGATCGTGCGGCTCAGCTGGGCATGGGTGGGGGGGTTGGGGGTGCGCAGGGATTTTTGCTACCGATTCTCCGAACCACCCGTTGCCATCGCTGCCAGATGAGGCGATCTGGCCCGAACCGGGAGCATTTCACCCCTGACTTAGAGTCTCCCAGTTTCCAGATTGGTGGAATGATTGGTTAACCATTAAGAGCATGCTGGAGCTCTCTACCTATTTTGGGACCTCCAACTTCAGAAGAAGCTTCTTGGATGAGAAGTGAAATATTTTCAAGGGGGGAAAAAAAGTCCAAGGAAGTCCAGTTGCCATTCAGAAAAGCACTTTTGGGACAACCATGATCAGGATGATGGAGAATCTCCATAGATGTGATAGGGAGTGACAGTGGGAATAGCCATGATGGCGAACGTATGGTACACGTGCCAGAGGTGGCATGCAGTGCCTTCTCTGTGGGCACGCGAGCCATCATCCCAGTTCAGCTCTGCCGCGCATAGGCGTGCGCCTCTCGCCAACCAGCTGGTCTTTGAGTCTCTGCCGTGCATACGCGGTGGCAGGGCGCATGCGGGAAGGCACAGGCGCATGCGCATGGGGGGCATGTGCGGGGGACAGTGTGCACGGGGGCGGGGCATGGGCACAGGGGCGGGGCATGCATTGCATCTTGGGGGTTTGGGCGCGTGTGCACGCATTCGGTGTGCGTGTGTGCTTTGGGTACTTGGTCCGGAAAAGGTTAGCCATCACTGACCTATAGCTTTGTGTTGGAAATAGAAAAGCAAAGAGCATTCCAGCTTAGCAGCAGGAAAAGGACCAAAGGACCAACTTTTTAAAAAAATCAAATTGTAATGCTAGAACGTGAGATAACTGGACAAGGTCCATACATTGATCGCCTGGAATTCTAATAAAGGCAATGGTTTCTCCGCACTCCATAAACATTCAATGTGACTTATTATCTCTTTAAAAAAGATGCTTTTTGTTCAGCTTTCCTTTCCCTATTTTAGCGTTTCTCAACCTCAGCAACTTTAACATATGTGGACTTCAACTCCAGAATTCCCCAGCCAGCATAAAATGGCTGAGGTTGGGAAACACTGTCCAATTCCCAAACTGAGCCACAATGGAAGTTGGATGTCAGAGGTTATTTTATAATAAAAATCAGTTAAATCATCAATCAATCATCAATTAAGAGTCCTGTTCCATGTGAAGATTCCATTGAGAAAGGCAGTATGTCAACATCTTGATTCACTTTTCTATTTTTACCCTCAAAAGGACGCTATAGGGCACTACACACCAGAACAACTAGACACAAGGACAGTTTTTCCCTAAATGCCATCACTGCTTAACAACTAATTCACACAACACTGTCAAATAGTTTACTAAGACTGTATTACTATTATCCTTCTCTTTCTTACTAGTATCTATCTCTTCCCGCTTATTACTATAATGTTGCTTGTATCTTTCAATTTATTTGTTTCCTAGTACGATTTGATAGCTTATTAGTAACCTTGACTATCACTAAGTGTTGTATCTTTTTATTCTTGATGAATGTATTTTATCTTCCTTATGAACACTGAGAGCATATACACCAAAGACAAATTCCTTGTGTGTCCAATCACACTTGGCCAATAAAGAATTCTATTCTATTCTATTCTATTCTATTCTATTCTATTCTATTCTATTCTAATTCTAGTCCATTCCACTCCACTCCACTCCATTCGATTCCATTCCATTCCATTCCATTCCATTCCATTCCATTCCATTCCATTCTATTCTATTCTATTCTATTCTATTCTATTCTATTCTATTCTATTATTTTTCTCTCCAGATTAACCCTAAGCACAGAAGGAATTTTCCAGATCAGGACTTTAAGGATGGGCATTCAGAGCCTCACTCAGTAAATGAGGGAGAAACTGCAAGCACAGGCTTATCTCATACAGATCGTGAAGAAATACATATTGCATGCATACATAAAACAGGAGGAAGTTGAATTAGATATTTGAAGTAGATGAAACAATCCAAACTGTAAGTGAAACAATCCACATTTTCATTTCTAGTGGAAATATAATACTTCTAAGGGTGATAGTTTTCTTCCCTCTTAGAGGCAAACCCCAAACTTTCAAAATTGGTACTTTTAACAGGGCAGGAGAGAAAAAATTATTTCTTTTAAAGATGAATGGAAACAAAAATGCTATTCATTGTATTTGATCCGGCTTCAAGGCACAGGCAAGCAAAGTGAAACCAAATTAAAAGCGTTTGCTGGGGTGGCAGCCACTACATTTTGGAGCATGATCCAGGATGCCATCAAAGGCAGCCCAGGAGAAGTTGGGCAGCCCAATCAAACAAAGAAAGTCCCTCCAAAGCCACGAAGTCCCACAGCTGATTATATAAAACCAGTAAGCCCAGACTCAGACTGACTATGCTACTACATAATATGGCATTAATCGGGAGCTCTGGCAGCCTTATGATTTTCAAGTATGATTTTCAAGTATTTTCAAGCAGAGGAAAAGTGCAACACAAAAGGCATGCCAAAAAAAACACCAAAAAAACACTCCAAGGCTGGCTTGTTGCCTGGTATATAATTATACTCACAGGGGTACCTGAAGTAGAATTCATTCTCAATATCAGAGACGTTCCTTTGCTGTTTTTCTTTCTCCCAATCAGCCACGTTCGCCTCCGGGTTGAAGCGCACGAAAATCCCAAAAAGGATGATCATGGCCACCTCCCAGATGAGGCACACCAACGGTAAGCGCCAGCGCATGTCGGTGTTCCTCGCCATCGTGCTCAGGCACGCCATGAGTTGGACTTCCTCGCCCCTTTGTTCAGGGAAGGTGGCAGGGGAAGAGAAGTCTGCAGAGAAGGAGCTTCACAGTCCAACCTGTTCAATTCATTTTATGTAATCTGGGGAGAAGTGGGTGTGGCTCTGAGGCTGCCGGTCATCACAGCAACCCAGGGAGGGCATCTTCACTCTCTCGTACTAGTCCAAAGAGAAATAAGCCAAGGGAGTGTCCTGGCTTTTCTTAAGAATTGTATTCCACACATCAGTTCGACATCACAGTTGAATGGATTCTGTGTCCTTCCCTGCCTTGTCACATTCCAAGTGAAGGTGGAGGAAGATAAACCAAGGAAGTATCTAAGAAAGACAAGGCAAACTATTTGAGGATGATCCTGGGGAGGGCAGATGTTTATTTATTTTATTTTTATTTATTTATTTATTTTGTCACAACAATATATATAAGCATCACATAAAAAGATTATACAGTATATAAACAGATACATGAGGAAATTTAAGGAAGTATAAGCATATATATATATAAGAAAAAACAATAGGACAGGAACGGTAGGCACGTTTGTGCTCTTATGCACGCCCCTTATAGTCCTCTTAGGAATGGGGTGAGGTCAACAGTAGATAGTTTTTGGTTAAGGCTTTGGGGATTATGAGAAGAGACCACAGAGTCAGGTAATGTGTTCCAAGCACTGATAACTCTGTTGCAGAAGTCATATTTTCTGCAATCTAGATTAAAGTGGTTAACATTAAGTTTGAATCTGTTGGTTGCTCTTGTATTATTGCAATTGAAGCTGAAGTAGTCTTTAACAGGAAGGACATTACAGTAGATGATTCTATGAGTTAAACTTAGGTCTTGTCGAAGGCGACGGAATTCTAAGTTTTCTAAGCCTAGGATTTCAAGTCTGATGGGATAAGGTATTTGTTTGTTTGTTTGTTTGTTTGATCAAGCATGTATTTTATGACAGATACAAGTGTAAACACCATTATAAACACATGTAAAGGGTATGAATAAAAGAAAACATCAGGACAGGAATAGTAGGCACGCAGGTGCGCTTATGCATGCCCCTTACAGACCTCTTAGGAACGGGGTGAGGTCTACAGTAAACTGTCTAAGGTTAAAGTTTTGGGGATTTGGGGAAGAAATCACAGAGTCAGGTAGTGCATTCCAGGCATTGACCACTCTGTTGCCGAAGTCGTATTTTCTGCAGTCTAGTTTGGATCGGTTTACCATGAGTTTGTGTCTGTTGTGTGCTCTTGTATTGTTTTGGTTGAAGCTGAAGTATTTATTGTAGCAGATGATTTTATGTGCTATGCTTAGGTCAGACTGAAGACGGTGAAGTTTTAAGTTGTCTAAGCCCCAAATTTCGAGTCTGGTGGCATAAGGTATTTTATTGCGAGCAGAGAAGTGGAGGACTCTTCTTGTGAAATATCTCTGGACTCGTTCAATTGTATTAATGTTTGAAATCCAGTGTGGGTTCCAGACAGATGAGCTGTATTCCAGAATTGGTTTGGCAAAAGTTTTGTATGCCCTAGTTTGCAGTTCAATATTACCGGAGAAGAAGCTATGCAAGATTAGGTTAACAACTCTTAATGCTTTTTTTTAGCAATGCTGTTACAGTGAGCTCTGGCACTTAGATCATTTGAGATGAGTACTCCAAGGTATGTACTACAAGGTACATACTACCAAAACCAAGCTAAAGTACTACAAGGTATGTGAATCTATGGGGCTGACCTCAAATACCTTTGCAGAGAAAGGATGCAAGTCGATATCCTGTTCCTTTGACCTCCCTATTTCATCCTCAGCTCCTTTCACCTGTAGAAGCAGGAGCCCAAGCAAGGAAGTGCTCTTCCACTCTCCTTAATATCTGGAATCCACAGGTTGCTGTCTGCTACAGCAAATCATCTTATTTTTTTTTAAAGATTTCTATGTTTGTGTGTCCACGATTTAGAGAAAGGCAGTGTTAAACTTGACCTTCCTAAAACTATCCTATTCAAAATCTTCAGCTGCAATCTTGTGCCTGTTTTTTTCTGGGCCCAGGTTGGATATAATTTGGTAGGATTTCTTTCTGCATATAACTTCACCTCTTTTGAGGAAGTGGCACCTGGCATTTCATCCAGCTTGTCTAAGATATACAGTACGTCTTTGTGCCTGCGTGAGATAAAGGATGACATCTTCACAAGGCTTTACTTCAAAACATCTCAGATTCTCACCCATTCTAATTTTAACTCACTTGAACAAAAGTGTTTTTGTTTTAAATTTCTACTGCAAGCTGTTTGAAGTCAAAGCAGTTCCAGAAATACAGCTTTTTGTATTTTTTACGTGCTTTCGAACTGCTAGGTTGGCAGAAGCTGGGACAAGTAATGGGAGCTCACTCCCATTACGTGGCGCTAGGGATTCAAACCGCTGAACTGCCGACCTTTCCATTGACAAGCTCAGCGTCTTAGCCACTGAGCCACCACATCCCTTTCCCTGGCTTCTTAGGATCCTATTAAATCGCAAGGGAGGAAAACCTCCCTGTGGGCAGTGGAGATTCAGGTGGATGGGAACATATGTTAAAAATCACCACCAGTGACAGCAACCTTCACCACTTCCAAGTTACAGTCAAACTCAAAAACATCTCAAGAGAAACAACAACAACAACAACAACAATAAGGGCCTCTGGTGGCTCAACAGACTAAGCAGTCTGTTATTAACACAGCTGCTTGCAATTACTGCAAGTTCAAGTCCCACCAGGCCCAAGGTTGACTCAGCCTTCCATCCTTTATAAGGTAGGTAAAATGAGGACCCAGATTGTTGGGAGCAATAAGTTGACTTTGTATATAATATACAAATGGATGAAGACTATTGCTTAACACAATGTAAGCCGCCCTGAGTCTTCGGAGAAGGGCGGGATATAAATTCAAATAAATAATAAAAAACAAAAACAAATTCTCAAACATTCTCAAACAGAAACATCTTCCACAGAAGACAGAAAGGTTTGAGATAATCCAAGTACAGGTTTTGGCACAATACATTGTCCTAGACCTAAATCTGATTAAGAAACAAACCACATGAGACGACTTCCGGTGTCCAGGGGCAACGGTCGTCTGGAGGCTTCTCCTGCCCCCAGTGACCGAATCCGGCCGCCGCCGAGGCCCCCAGGGGCCAGGTGTTCCGAAAAGGACACCTGCCGCACGGACGGCTCGCCAGGGGTCTCCCAGCCGACATACAGGACTGGGGGGACCGATGCTGGCGCGTCCTAGGCTCGGCGGGGTTTGGAGGCCACAGGCCACGGCCATTACTTTGGTCGTCGCCTGGGCCGCTGTGCCCGGTGACACCGGGGCTTTGGATTTATAACTGCAGCAGCCTGGTGGTGAACAGGGAACGGAGAAGAATTGAGGAATGGAGAAGGGAAGGGGATATCGGTGGCAGTGGAGTGCTCCGAGTGCGGGGGTTTTCTCCCCTGCGGCTGGAAGGAGCACGAGTCATTCTGGTGAGAGGAGAACTTAAAATAAGAAGATTACCGGTTTTGTGGAGCTCTGGAGAGAAGAGGTGATGGAGAAATTTAGGAGGGAGGGTTTGAGGCCCCCCCTCCCTCTGGGGAACAGTGGTGGCGTCCAGCTTCCGCCTTCACTATGAGAATCTTGATGACATCACTTCCCTTCGGCTTCCTGGTTGACTAACTGTACTCTGGACTCGTTGCTCCTGTGAGTGCCCCCTGGTGGATCCGGAGGAAATTACAAGGATACTGTGCTTGCCTGAGGATTTTGAAATTTTTTTCTTTTAAATGGCAAAAGGTCAGAGACCAACTGCTGGAGAGATGGAGAGAATTCTGGAAAAGTTATCCAATATGGACAAGAAACTGGATGATTTGCAAAGAGGCCAAACGGAAATAAGAGCAGAAATTGTGACTATCCAAAAGGATTTAAAGGATACTCAACAAGTCAGACAGGTACGTGAAATGAGAAAGAAATATTACTTTTTATCAAGCAAATTGTACCAGAAGGGAGTGGGCTTCAGATGGCTGATGCCAGAGGGATTGATGATTCTATGAGTTAAACTTAGGTCTTGTCGAAGGCGACGGAATTCTAAGTTTTCTAAGCCTAGGATTTCAAGTCTGATGGGATAAGGTATTTGTTTGTTTGTTTGTTTGTTTGTTTGTTTGATCAAGCATGTATTTTATGACAGATACAAGTGTAAACACCATTATAAACACATGTAAAGGGTATGAATAAAAGAAAAACAAAAACAATAGGACAGGAACGGTAGGCATGTTTGTGCTCTTATGCACGCCTTATAGTCCTCTTAGGAATGGGGTGAGGTCAACAGTAGATAGTTTTTGGTTAAGGCTTTGGGGATTATGAGAAGAGACCACAGAGTCAGGTAATGTGTTCCAAGCACTGATAACTCTGTTGCAGAAGTCATATTTTCTGCAATCTAGATTAAAGTGGTTAACATTAAGTTTGAATCTGTTGGTTGCTCTTGTATTATTGCAATTGAAGCTGAAGTAGTCTTTAACAGGAAGGACATTACAGTAGATGATTCTATGAGTTAAACTTAGGTCTTGTCGAAGGCGACGGAATTCTAAGTTTTCTAAGCCTAGGATTTCAAGTCTGATGGGATAAGGTATTTTATTGAGCAGAGAAGTGGAGGACTCTTCTTGTGAAATATCTCTGGACTCGTTCAATTGTATTAATGTTTGAAATCCAGTGTGGGTTCCAGACAGATGAGCTGTATTCCAGAATTGGTTTGGCAAAAGTTTTGTATGCCCTAGTTTGCAGTTCAATATTACCGGAGAAGAAGCTATGCAAGATTAGGTTAACAACTCTTAATGCTTTTTTTTAGCAATGCTGTTACAGTGAGCTCTGGCACTTAGATCATTTGAGATGAGTACTCCAAGGTATGTACTACAAGGTACATACTACCAAAACCAAGCTAAAGTACTACAAGGTATGTGAATCTATGGGGCTGACCTCAAATACCTTTGCAGAGAAAGGATGCAAGTCGAGATCCTGTTCCTTTGACCTCCCTATTTCATCCTCAGCTCCTTTCACCTGTAGAAGCAGGAGCCCAAGCAAGGAAGTGATCTTCCACTCTCCTTAATATCTGGAATCCACAGGTTGCTGTCTGCTACAGCAAATCATCTTTTTTTTTTAAAAAAGATTTCTATGTTTGTGTGTCCACGATTTAGAGAAAGGCAGTGTTAAACTTGACCTTTCTAAAACTATCCTATTCAAAATCTTCAGCTGCAATCTTGTGCCTGTTTTTTTCTGGGCCCAGGTTGGATATAATTTGGTAGGATTTCTTTCTGCATATAACTTCACCTCTTTTGAGGAAGTGGCACCTGGCATTTCATCCAGCTTGTCTAAGATATACAGTACGTCTTTGTGCCTGCGTGAGATAAAGGATGACATCTTCACAAGGCTTTACTTCAAAACATCTCAGATTCTCACCCATTCTAATTTTAACTCACTTGAACAAAAGTGTTTTTGTTTTAAATTTCTACTGCAAGCTGTTTGAAGTCAAAGCAGTTCCAGAAATACAGCTTTTTGTATTTTTTACGTGCTTTCGAACTGCTAGGTTGGCAGAAGCTGGGACAAGTAACGGGAGCTCACCCCCATTACGTGGCGCTAGGGATTCAAACCGCTGAACTGCCGACCTTTCCATTGACAAGCTCAGCATCTTAGCCACTGAGCCACCACATCCCTTTCCCTGGCTTCTTAGGATCCTATTAAATCGCAAGGGAGGAAAACCTCCCTGTGGGCAGTGGAGATTCAGGTGGATGGGAACATATGTTACAAATCACCACCAGTGACAGCAACCTTCACCACTTCCAAGTTACAGTCAAACTCAAAAACATCTCAAGAGAAACAACAACAACAACAACAACAACAATAAGGGCCTCTGGTGGCTCAACAGACTAAGCAGTCTGTTATTAACACAGCTGCTTGCAATTACTGCAAGTTCAAGTCCCACCAGGCCCAAGGTTGACTCAGCCTTCCATCCTTTATAAGGTAGGTAAAATGAGGACCCAGATTGTTGGGGGCAATAAAAGTTGACTTTGTATATAATATACAAATGGATGAAGACTATTGCTTAACACAATGTAAGCCGCCCTGAGTCTTCGGAGAAGGGCGGGATATAAATTCAAATAAATAATAAAAAAACAAAAACAAATTCTCAAACATTCTCAAACAGAAACATCTTCCACAGAAGACAGAAAGGTTTGAGATAATCCAAGTACAGGTTTTGGCACAATACATTGTCCTAGACCTAAATCTGATTAAGAAACAAACCACATAACAGAATAACAGAGTTGGAAGGGACTTTGGAGGTCTTCTAGTCCAACCCGCTGCTCAAGCTCAGACAAGTGGTTGTCCAATCTCTTCTTAAAAACCTCCCTTGATGGAGCACCCACAACTTCTGATGGTGAGCCTTTCCGCTGATTATGTTGTGGTCCGCTGGCAGCCTGCGGAGCTGCCAGCGGAGTCAGACAGTGATGAGGCTGAGGAAGAACATGGGCCAGCCCTGGAGGCTGGGGAAGGTCTAGATGAGGGCTCTCCATCAGAGGCAGAGATGGGACCAGGGCCATCTGGGAGTGGACTCCGGAGCCTCCAGAGGCTGACAGTAGTGAGGCAGAGGAACAGGAGGAGCCTGTTCCTAATGCACGCATGAGAAGAGCTGCCAGACGGCAAGAGCAGCTCAAGCAAAGAGGATGACTCGGGAGTAGGGCCAAGAGATGATTGGCCCCTTCCATAAGGCTTAAAAGACCAGCAACGGAGTTTGTGCTCTTTGTTGGAAAACAACGTTGATAGCTTTGTCTTGCTACATTTATTATTGTCGGCATCTTCTGCTTCTGCTTTTGCCAAGAAAAGCCTTTGGCAGTTTGCCTAATTAGACCGAGGTTGGTGATAAGACTGAAGAATTGTGTTATGAAGAATTTTCTTTGATTTAGTTTGGACTACACTGAGAATGAGTTAATTCTCAGCTGTTCTAATAAAGTTTGTTTTTAAACTGACTGGTTTACTACTACCTACTTGGGCCTGTGTTACAACAGATTACCGTATTTTTCAGACTATAAGACACACTTTTTTGTCTCCCAAAAGGGGGCAAAAATGTCTTTCTGTCTTATAGACCAAATATTGCTGAAGCCCCGCCCACCCACTGGCCGGTTTTTGGCTCATTTTTTAGGCTTTTTTCGCCTGTTTTGGGGGCTTTTTTGGCCCATTTTTGAGGCTTTTTTGGCCTGATTGCCTTCAGCAGGGTCTGGAGGCGTGGCCTGGGGGGGGACAGAGTCAGGGGATGGAGGCCCTGTTATCTCCTCCACCTGGCCTGCCTCTGGCTCCTGGAGCTGAGCCAGGGAAGCCGGTGCTCCAGAGGTAAGCCCTGATGGCCCTTCTCCCTGACTTTCTGAGTCACTTTCTGGAGGGGGCCCGGGGGGCGCAGACGCAACACTACCTATTCCTGGTTCTTTTCTCTATTATCTCTTTCTAGGTTCACTCTATCCTATATAGCAGCTTTAGTGGTTGAGGAATTCTGGGAGTTGAAGTCCACAAGACTTAAAGTTGCCAAGTTTGGACACCCCTGCTATATAGCCATATGGTAACAAACTGTACTGGATTCTGCCCTCAGCTGTGCCTGGCACGTTGAGCATTCGTTTTGGTACAAAGCTATTACCAATTTGCAAGTGGCTGTTGATCTTTGCACGCTGGGGACGTTAAAAAAAAAAAGAAAAAGAAAGTTTAGTAATCTGCTTCTCTGGCAAGCAGAGCCATTAATTAATTTGCCTGCCAGAGGAGGATGTAATTCCCCTGCATTACAACTTTCAACAGCTTTCACCATTGTCTACGGTGGCAGAAGCTGCTGGCAGGTGAAGTTCAACCCCATCTAAAGGCCATAGGTCCTCCATGCCTTTTCTGTATTGTTCTTTTGCTCTTACTTATAATGCCACTGAGTCTTCTCCCTCCTTATTCTTAATTTTCTTAATAGTTTCTTCCCCCATGCCATCATTCTGCTAAACAGCTAACTCCCACAGCATTGTCTTCTGCCTAAAGATAGTTACCCACCTAGTAGGGCTGTATTGCTATTATCCTTGTCATCTTCTCCTCTTTTTCACCCCATCTCTCCTACTACCTTCTCCTATAGATATATTATGTATCTTTTTTTTATTTTTTTATTTTTTTTTATTTGCATTTATATCCCGCCCTTCTCCGAAGACTCAGGGCAGCTTACACTATGTCAAGCAATAGTCTTCATCCATTTGTATATTATATACAAAGTCAACTTATTGCCCCCAACAATCTGGGTCCTCATTTTACCTACCTTATAAAGGATAGAAGGCTGAGTCGACCTTGGGCCTGGTGGGACTTGAACCTGCAGTAATTGCAAGCAACTGCTGTTAATAACAGACTGTCTTAGCAGTCTGAGCCACCAGAGGTATCAATTGTTTGTATCTTATGATTTATGATCGATGACTTTATTTTATTTATTTCGTCAAGCATGTATTTTATGACAGATACAAGTGTAAACATAATTATAAATACATGTAAAGGATACGAATAAAAGAAAACATTAGGACAGGGACGGTAGGCACACTGGTGCGCTTATGCACGCCCCTTAAAGACCTCTTAGGAATGGGGTGAGGTCAACAGTAGACAGTCTAAGGTTAAAGTTTTGGGGGTTTGGGGAAGAAACCACAGTCAGATAGTGCATTCCAGGCATGTCACTACCACCTGACATTCTTATCATTCTTGTTTGTATGTATGCTAAAACCAAGACAAATTCCTTATGTATCTAACCACAGTGGGCAAAATAAAGTATTCCATTGCGTTCCATTCCATTCCGTTCCGTTCCATTCCGTTCCGTTCTATTCTATTCTTCCATTCCATTCATCTTCAAACAGTTCCTACTACTGATTCTGTTACTACAGCATTTATTTATTATTTTCTGAGTCCAGAATCTCTTATGTTAAAAAGGCAGGATATAATATTTAAATTAGTATAATAGTCCAATTTTTTTTAAAAAAAAAACTTTCAGTAACTATATAACAGATGCAAAAATTAAAACATGTCATTTAAAACACTTATGTGACCTTATATAGCACTTGAGCACCAAAATGCAGCAGTTTGAATAGCATTAGCATTGCCAGGAACATATCATCATTCTACAGGAAATCCTTGACATACGACCACAATTGAGCCCAACTTTTCTGTGGCTAAGCAAGATAGTTATTAAGGGAATTTTGCCCCATTTTACGACCTTTTTGCCATAGTTGTTAAGTTAATCATTGCAGTTGTTAATCATATGATTACTGAAGTGAATATGTGAAGTGACTATGGCTTCTCCATTGACTAAAAAATATGAAGAATGGTTGAAGGAACTGGGTATGTCTCATTTAATGAAAAGAAGGACTAGGGGAGACATGATAGCAATGTTCCAATATCTCAGGGGCTGCCACAAAGAAGAGGGAGTCAAGATATTCTCCAAAGCACCTGAGGGCAGGACAAGAAGCAATGGGTGGAAACTAATCAAGGAAAGAAGCAACTTAGAACTAAGGAGAAATTTCCTGACACTTAGAACAATTAATCAGTGGAACAACTTGCCTCCAGAAGTTGTGAATGCTCCAACACTGGAACTTTTTAAGAAGAGGTTGGATAACCATTTGTCTGAAGTGGTGTAGGGTTTCCTGCCTAAGCTAGAAGACTAGACTAGAAGACCTCCAAGGTCCTTCCAACTCTATTATTCTGTTCTATTCTATTCTATTCTATTCTATTCTATTCTATTCTATTCTATTCTATTCTATTCTTGTCAGAAGCTCACAAAAAACATGACCTTAGAACACTGCAACCGTCATAAATATGAGTCAGTTGCCAAACATGTGAATTTTTGATCGTATGACCATAGAGGGTGCCGCAATGATCATAAATGTGAAAAATGGTCATAAGTCATAAGTTTTTTCAGTGCCATTGAAACTTCAAACCGTCAAACTAAACGAACTGTTGTAAGTCGAGAACTACCTGTAGATGGTCCATCAAAACTTTGGCATACCAATAAATGTGGAATTCCCCACATTCTCAGTTCAGATTCACTTCACAAAACGGTCACTGCAGTCTATTTATGGATTATGAAGTATTTACATCTGTAGCCCCACCCCCCCTTTTTTTCCTGTGAAATTCAGGGTCAATTTTTTCTGACTTTATCCTCATTAAAAACAACCATAAAATCTTGTTATGCAGCAGGAAAGAGAACGGGAAAAGAGAGACAGCCTGCTTCAAGGTCATAGCATATAAGCTTCATGACTGAATGAAAAACTGAAACTCTTAATCTTCCTTGGCTGAAGTCCATCATTCTCATTAGACATGATCCTATTCTCCCTCTGACATATCTATTTCCCTGATTTACAAACACAACACAAATCGTGAAAAAATGGCAGCCCCTGTTGTGGCCCACCAACGGAGCTGGCAGCAGACAAGTACAGTGAGGAGGTTGGGGAAGAACATGGGCCAGTCCTGGAGTCTGGGGAAGGCTCTGACGAGGGCTCTGCGTCGGAGGCAGAGAGTGGGACAGGGCCACCTGGTAGTTCTTTGCTGCTTCCGGAGTCTGACATCAGTGAGGCAGAAGAACAGCTGGAGCCTGTTCCCAGTGTACGCATGCGCAGACTTGCCAGATGAAGGGAACAGCTAAAGAACAAGGGTCGATTTGGGAGTAAAGTGACAGGTGGATGATGAATGGCCCCTTCCAGGGGGAATAAAAGAGGAGTAAAAGGGGAGGGGAGTTTGCAAGAGACAATTAGTTTGCTTAATTGGTTTGTGACTCCTCGCCAAGTTTTGAAGATATCGGCCTGGCAGTTTCCCAAGCCAGATAAGGTCTGTGACTGTAAAATTCACCCTTGAAAGACTTTGCTGGATGTGAATGAGTAGAATTCACAGTAACTTAATAAAAAGGGTTTTTGTGTCGGGACAAGGAGTCTGCTTCGTGGTTTGGGGAAGCCTAGGTCAGAACAGCCCCGCCTCCTCCCGGTGGGTTGCCCCCGGTTCAGACTGGTTCTTATGAACCAGTAGTAAAACTGGGGGGGGAGGCTCCACCCACCGACCCCAACGTCATCAGGAAGCTTCTGCACATGCACAGAAGCAAGCAAGCACGATCCCGCTGCAAACCGGTAGTAAAAGTAAGTAGAACTCATCCCTGCCTGCCTCGGTGTATAGGAATCAGTGAGGGGGCAGGGAGAGATGAAGAGATGGATGGGATGGGGCAGCTGGAGCTTGGGAAACAGATTGTCCAGCCCTTCAAGCCACGGCAAGGATGACCCTGGGGTCAGGACTAAGACTTGGAGCGTTGAGCGAACGCAATTTACAAGTTCAGTTCTTATGTTCTTCCTGGCCCTTTACAATTCTATAGGTCAGCAATGAAACCTATTCATTTTAGGTCACTTTTCGCTCTAGCCTGGGGGGGGGAGAAAAAAAACATGACAGCTAAGAAACATGGCAATTCTGCATCTACACAGACAGAAAAGAAAAGAATATGACCTACCACATTTGTTCACCTTTTTAACAACTTTTCTGGCAAACTTCAGCCCTTTTGTTTATCATTAGGGCATCCTGCTTATTTTCTTCCGTTCCCCGGTTAAAATACAGGTTTGCAGGGGACGCTGGGAATTACTCAGTCTGCTTTTCGATCAGGATCAGGAAAACGTTTATCTTGGGAAGTCCTGTAGAATGCTCCAGGGACATGCTAACCTTCTTGCTTACATTTTCAACATCCATTCTATCTGTTTTTTTTAAACTGCGCAATTGTAATTTTGAAACCTGTGCTTATTCCTACTGCTGAAATTATGGCCCAATCAGGGAAATGATCAGATTTAGCAAATAATTCCTAGGCGTTTTTGAAAATATTCTAAAAAGTAATATTTAACACAGTTAAATCACTCATTTGGCTACCTGAATCTAATTGCCTGTTATGCGTTGAATGTTCTGCCATCTGTTGGGCCCTCAGGCTTTCTCACCAGAAAAGATCTGGCTACTCTCCAGTTTCAAACACGTCCAAGCCCAAATCAATATGTACAACAGAAGAGAGATGGGGGTGAAAAGACCCTCAAACAGAGTCAATTACTTTTACAACAAGAAGAAAGAAGACTGAGATCTGGTAAATTAGATTGCTCATGGTTTTATGGAGGGTTGTAGAGATCAAGTCAAACCAGTGGTGAAATCCAATTTTTTTTTTTACTACCGGTTCTGTGGAAGGGGCTTGGTGGGCGCAGCTTTGGTGGGCGCGGCAGGGGAAGGATACTGCAAAATCCCCATTCCCTCCCCACTCCAGGGGAAGAATACTGCAAAATCCCCATTCCCTCCTCACTCCTGGGGGAAGGATATTGCAAAATCTCCATTTCCTCCCATTCCCTCCCCACTCTGGGGCTATTCAAAGTTGGTATTTGCCTGTTCTCTGAACTGCTCAAAATTTCTCCAGAACCTGTCAGAATCTGCTGGATATCACCCCTGATATGAACAGCTTTGACCTGGAACTAGAACTGGAGACCAAGCTTCCCAGCCCCTCAGAATGCAAGCCACGGATCCAATGGCAAAAAAATATAAAAAGGTAGTTAGAAGAAATGATAGCGTACCAAATAGATTTAAAACCAGAATTGTTCCTACTAGGTACTGTATATTACCGGAGAAATACAACAAAAGAAGCATATATTTAATATTACATGTAATAACAGTAATGAGAATTATGTATGCACAAAACAGGAAAAGCGAAAGTGTACCTATGGATAAAAATGTAATAAAGAAAAGAAAAGTGATCTCCCCTCATTTTATCCTCACTGTAACCCTATGAACTGAGCTGGACCGTGAGATGAAGCTTGGTTCAAGGTCATTCAGTAAGCTTGCCTTCAGAAGTTGTGGGTGCTACATTATTGGAGGTTTTTAAGAAGAGATTGGACAACCATTTTACTAAAATAGTAGGGTCTCATACTTGAGCAGAGGGTTGGACTAGAAGACCCCCAAGGTCCCTTCCAAGTCTGAGAAGGGATCTGAACCCAGTGTCTTAGAACTCCCAGTTCCATCATGGTAACCATTATTCTAGTCTTTCAGTTCGAACCAGACTGTTATCCGTTTTAAAAATCAAACATTATGGGCAGATCTCCAACTTAGGCACCTGCCTTCCTGGACTTCTCCCAAGCTCTCACCTTTGCTCTGCTGGGTTGTAAGACATCTGGGACTCACTGCTGAAAAGCCCTCCTGCTTCTTCTTCTTTTTGAGGTCACCATTTAAGAACAGAAGAAGCAGCATTGCTGGAAACCAGGGGTAAAATCCAGCAGGTTCTGACAAGTTCTGGAGAACTGGTAGCGGAAATTTTGAGTAGGACAATAAGCCTTTTAAGCTAACACATCTGGAATGGATAAGTTTGAGAAAAGCTGGTGTATTTATTTATTTAAATAGCAACATACACACATACCAGATAATTAATATTGTGTTAAATTTGTTTTATTTCAGTATAGGTAGCTGCCCAACAAGCAACCCTGAGAGGCTAATGTCTAATTTAAAAGCACAGAAACTAACCCTCCCCACATAGCACGCATATATGAGGCTACTGACATATCTACGCAAATAAATTCCTCAGAAAAAGACTCAGCTAATATCCTGGGCCTAAATAAACTAATGAATAAGCACACACCCACATAATCCGAGTTTTGAGTGTGCTTCAGTGAACTTCCTATTCCTATGAAAGCTCAATTGATGGAGAGCTGATTAATAGAATTCATGGCGGGGGCGGGGAGGTCAAATTGTTCCAATTCTCAGGCTGTCATCGATGGAATTAATGGCTTCTCAGAAAGTCAAAATTCTGAGGAATTAAAAATATTTGCAAACCCACCCTTTACCACAGGATTTTTTTTTAAAAAAATCCCTTTCGTCTTCTACTTTTCTTCTTATGCTTCTATTTTAGCTCTTCTGGTTTTTCCTTTCCGATCTCCACTTGATTATGTTTTTCTAGGAATACCCACGGAGCCTGCATGTTCTTGGAATAAGGAAGGACCCAGAGACATTTTTGCAAGTAAATATAAAGCTGAAAAGATGTGCTAGCTGCCTGTTTGTTTGTTTGTTTGTTTATGGGTTTATGGGTTAAGGTTTTAATCGCAACAACATTTTCAGAAAGCCATGTGGGACAGCTAGAATTCTGCCTTTGAACCAAGCTCTTTAAACAAGGGATTGACCTTTAGAAAACAGGACATACTTTTCAAATGATCAGCTATTTTGGTTGACTTGTGCTTGAAGGAACCAGAGCTGTTCAGATCCTTAGATAGGCATGTCCAGTGTGTGATGGAAACGACTGTAAGGGATGGCCAATAAAAAACCTCTTTCGGGAAGGAAAAATCCAGAAGGACCAGGGGAGACACAATTGCAGTCTTCCAGTGTTTGAGGGGCTGCCACAGAGAGGAGGGGGTCAAGCTATTTTCCAAGGCACCCGAAGCAGAGGTGGGTTTCAGCAGGTTCTGACCAGTTCTGGGGAACCAGTAGCGGAAATTTTGAGTAGTTCAGAGAACCGGTAGTAAAAAATTCTGACTGGCCCCGCCCCATCTATTCTCTGCCTCCAGGTCCCAGCTGATCGGGAGGGAATGGGGATTTTGCAGTATCCTTCCCCCGGAGTGGGGTAGGAATGGAGATTTTACAGTATTCTTCCCCTGCCACGCCCACCAAGCCACGCCCACCAAGCCATGCCATGCCCACCAAGCCACGCCCACCAAGCCATGCCACACCTATCAAGCCACACCACAGAATCCGTAGTAAAAAAATTTGAAACCCACCACTGACCCGAAGGCCAGATAATGGATGGAAATAATGGATGGAAACTGAACAAGGAGAGATTCAACCTGGAAATAAGGAGAAATTTTCTGACACTGAGGAACAATCAACCAATGGAACAGACGTTGCCTTCGGAAGTTGTGGGAGCTTCATCACTGGAGGCTTTCAAGAAGACATTGGACTGTGATTTGTCAGAAACGGTGTAGGGCAGGGATGGCTAACCTTTTCCAGACTGAGTGCCCAAAGCGCACAGACATGTGCGCGGACATGTGCGCACCCGAACCCCCAAAATACAAGATGCGTGCAGCCTCTGTGCACGCACCCCGCTCCATGCATACATGTCCCCCGCATGCGCCCCCTGTCCATGTGCGCGTGCCCTCCACATGATTGCACACTCCCCGCATGTATCCCACCTGTGCACGCGTGTGCACCCTCCAAATGCGCCCCGCCCCCATGCATGCAGGCAAGCCCCCCCCGCATGCACCACGCCCCCCCATGCAGGCACACAAGGGCCCCCTACATGTGCCCCTCCCCTCATGCATACATGGCAAAGTCCTGAGGACCAGCTGGCCAGTGGGAGGCACATGCTCATGTGCGGCGGAACTGAACCAGGGCAATGGCTCGCATGCCCACAGAGAGGGCACTGCCTGCCACCTCTGGCACACATGCTATAGATTCACCATCACGGGTATAGGGTCTCCTGCTTGGATGAGGGGGCTGGACTGGATGACCTACAATGCCCCTTCCAACTCTGTTAATCTGTCTGACTATCTGTCTATCCAGCCTCACAAAAAAACTGGCAAAAATTCTGCATTGGTTCCCTTTAGCAGTAATTCCAGAGACATTTAACAAAATCTACTTTCCTGGAACGTTACTCCAAATATGTTGAGATTACCATTCTTAAGCTTCCTGGATCGTTCTAATTCTGGTTTTATTTACAGGAACCTATAAAGTCTTGTCTCTGGTGGTCCCTTCATAATGAGATGTTTAAAAGGTCTTGTGGTCCTTGCATTTTTTGAAGGCGCTACTTTTAAGAAGGTTTTGTCTTCTTCCCACTGTATATTGTAATTCTTAGGAACAAAAGCAGGCTCTAATCAACAGACAAGTCAAGGCCAGTGTCACAGATAAGCCATGGAAAGGAGGATTTGGAACACAATGGGGCATCAGTTCGGAAAGAGCAAATGTTGCCTTTTCCAACAGAGAGCTGGGATTTCGAATGGGTTGCTGTATCGTATTTTCAGACGGATGGCCTTTGGCAATGAAAGGCAGGGGAACTGCTCTTCCTGCCGGACTTGTTAATATGGTCTCTTGCATTTTACCTGGCTTTTTAGACAATTCCTGTCTCTCAAAGAAGCCTAGGTTAATTCAAAAGGAAGAGGTGGAGGGACTCAAAATTATAGCTCCATCTTTGGATAAGGCACCCAAGGGGAACATAGGAGGGAACCGAGCGATGAATTCTTTAATGCCAGAAAAGGAACGGTAAGAAACATGCTAGCATTTATACGCCATTTGAAATGGAATGGAATAGAATAGGACAATGAATGGGCTGGACTGGACTGGACTGGACTGGACTGGACTAGACTAGACTAGACTAGACGAATAGAATAGAATAGAATAGAATAGAATAGAATAGAATAGAATAGAATAGAATAGAATAGAATAGAATAGAATAGGACAATGAATGGACTGGACTAGACTAGACTAGACTAGACTAGAATAGAATAGAATGGACTGGACTGAACTGGACTGAACTAGACTAGACTAGACTAGACTAGACTAGACTAGACTAGACTAGACTAGACTAGACTAGACTAGACTAGACTAGACTAGAATAGAATAGAATAGAATAGAATAGAATAGAATAGAATAGAACAGAATAGGACAATGAATGGACTGGACTGGACTGGACTAGACTAGACTAGACTAGACTACAATAGAATGGAATGGAATGGAATGGAATGGACTAGAATAGAATAGAATAGAATAGAATAGAATAGAATAGAATAGAATAGAATAGAATAGAATAGAATAGAATAGGACAATGAATGGACTGGAGTGGAGTGGAGTGGAGTGGAGTGGAGTGGAGTGGAGTGGACTAGAATAGACTACAATAAAATAGACTAGACTAGACTAGAATAGACTAGAATAGAATAGACTAGAATAGAATAGAATAGAATAGAATAGAATAGAATGACTGGACTGGACTGGACTGGACTGGACTGGACTGGACTGGACTGGACTGGACTGGACTGGACTAGACTAGACTAGACTAGACTAGGAAAATGAATGGACTGGACTGGACTGGACTGAACTACTTTATTGGCCAAGTGTGATTAGATAAGACAAGGAATTTGTCTCTGCTGCAGAAGCTCCGGGGCGACTTTCCGTTCATGAAGCTTCACCTGGAAGACCAGTATCCATAGCAGACCTCAACTTTACAACCATTCATTTATCCACCCTTCAAACTTACAGTCGCATTGGAAAAAAAATTATTTACGACCAGTCCTTGCACTTATGAAAGTTGCAGCGTCTCCACAGCCACATGACCAAAACATGAGGGCTTGGCATGTGGTTACAACAGTTTCAGTGTTCCCGGATGTCAACCCTGAAGCCAAGTAATACACCCATAGCAAACAGAACTCTGTGCCAATATGGTATCTCGAAATATTCTTTGAAGAATCTACCTGCCTCGGAGTTCTGTTTGCTGTGGGTGTATTACTTGGAACACTCACACTGGGGTTGTGTGATTGCCATTTGTGACCTTCCTAGCTGGCTTCTGATTAGCAAAAGTAATTGGGGGAAGGCAGATTTGCTTAAAGCCTGCACTAATTTCCTTAACAACTGTGGCATGACTCTCGTAACAACATTGCCTTGTTTGGCAATGGACATTTTGGTCCCAGTTGTAGTTTTAAGTCAAGGACTACCTGTATTTATTTCCTTGAGTGGCAGATGGGAGCGCATCAGTCACAGCATTTATCCAAGAAAGCTAAATGCCCTGACAGGAAACAAGGATGCAAAACTCATTCCTTTCCTTCCTTGAATTGTCCCTATTTTAGACGCTGTTCTTTTCCAGGGACAGAATGCCGAGCAGCCTCGAACACTAGATTATTATTTTTTTTAATTCCATGGAAATTATCAATCTGCCCCCTTAAGCACTGCTGCTCTTGAATTGTTTCCTTATATGTGTCTTCTCTCTGACTTCTCCCCAAGTTTAAGAGAATCAAAGAAGGAGGCCGAGACAGTCCTTCATCCTCATTCTGAGCACTGGGTCAAAATTATGTGTCATTGGTGCAAAAATGTGGGACTGGCCATAGAGTTCACTGAGCCAAACCTGATGCCCAGTATTAGGTGTGGCAGCAATAAGAAAAGAAAGGATTATGTTGCAAGAATGTCAACAAGCTGGAAGTGCTAAAGATCAGCCACAAAGCTTAATGTACACATTATTTTAAGTTTCACCCAAGAGTTGGAAAATAACTGGCTAAAGGAGTTTGGTGATAAATCCCAATTGTCCAGTGACACACACACACACAAAAAGGAACATTTGGTCTGCTGCAATTTTATTCAGCTGCAACTAGATAGGAGAAAAGAAAATCTTTCCACCCAGTTTGGAAGGCTCCAAGACTACAGACTCACTTAAAAATGAAGAAAAGAGCTCAGTTTTGGCACTCACAAAACCTTTGTCCTGCAAGAGAGAGATACGTTTGCAAAAAGGGGATTGGGTGAATGCCGCACTCAATCATGGAGCCTATGGGTTA
Organism: Ahaetulla prasina; assembly: GCF_028640845.1. Classification (NCBI taxonomy): domain Eukaryota; kingdom Metazoa; phylum Chordata; class Lepidosauria; order Squamata; family Colubridae; genus Ahaetulla; species Ahaetulla prasina. The sequence goes on from NC_080551.1 coordinate 14,435,529, forward strand.
TGGAGAGCCTATGGGTTAGTCTCAATCCTCAATATATTTAAACAGGGTTTTATAGGTTAAAACAGGGATCCACAACAGAGGTGACTCTTGGGAGAGGTGGAGCGGGGTGGGTGGGGCCAGCCAGGAGTGGGATTTGGGGGTTCTCCAAACTGCATAGAATCTTAGCTAGAGGTTCTCCCGAACCCCTGCGAACCTCCAGCAGCCCCACCCCTGGCCTGGAGTCATTGTATGTAAGTTGAGTGGCCATATAAATTTGCTTAATTAAAAAAAAAAGCTCTTAATCCTAAAGGACCTAGTCAAGGGCCTCTGTGGCTCAGACTGGTAAGACAGTCTGTTATTAACAGCAGCTGCCTGCAATTACTGCAAGTTAAAGTCCCATCAGGCCCAAGGTTGACTCAGCCTTCCATCCTTTATAAGGTAGGTAAAATGAGGACCCAGATTGTTGGGGGCAATAAGTTGACTTTGTATATAATATGCAAATGGATGAAGACTATTGCTTAACATAGTGTAAGCCGCCCTGAGTCTTCAGAGAAGGGCGGGATATAAATGCAAATAAATAAAATAAAATAAATAAATAAAGATCATTATGTGATTTTCACCTGACACCATCAACAAAATATCAAATATCTGATGGGTGGGGTGGGTGGGAAATGCAGGTAGTCCTCAACTTACAACAGCTTGTTTAGTGACCGTTCAAAGTTACAAAGGAGGCACTGAAAAAAAGTGAATTATGACCGTTTTTCACAGACTTTTCCAGCACCCCCATAATCACGTGGTCAACTGGTTCATATTTACGACCGCTGCTGTGTCTGCGACTTTCTGACAAGCAGAGTCAATGGGGAAGCCAGATTCGCTTAACGACCCAGGTCACTAGCTTATCAACTGCAGGGATTCACTTAACAACGGTGGCAAGAAAAGTCACACGACGAGGCAAAAGTCACTTAACAAACGTTTCACTGAACAGCAGAAATTTTTGGCTGAATTGTGGTCGTAAGTCGACGAGTACCTGTAGGTCTGTTTGCTAACTAGAAGGCTGTAGGATCACCCATGGAAGAATCAAGGAAGCAGAGAGCAGATTTAGAAACAGTAAGAGAGTTGGAAGGGACCTTGGAAGTCATCTAGTCTAACCCTCTGCTCACGCAGGAGATCTGTACTAGGGATTCAAACCGCCGAACTGCCGGCCTTTCTGATCGACAGGCTCAGTGGCTAAGACGCGTAGGCAGGCTATTTCAGAATGTGGTGATGGGTGGGTCTTATTATCACCTTGTACAAGAAGTCTTCGGTTCTCCAAAAGGATCCAGCTGCCATTTCGGGTGAATTTTGCTACAACTGCAAACTGCAGGAATATTCTGGTAGCTGTAAAAAAGAGTGGAAAAGAAATACGAATAACAGGGCAGAATCATTTGCTCTTGCCTCTGGCAGGATAACCCGGTTGGATCAGCCTTCAGCCCCTAAAGTGTTTGACCTTAGCCATTCTTAGAGCAACGGTGTTAGCCAACACTTTTTATGCACCATATCTTTCATCAAAAGTCAGTTAGTAAACTCCTGGGCTCCTTTGGTTGTTTTCTGTTCTCATGCCGTTACTGATAGATAAGGCAGATTGTGATTGCATTTACCTCTGCATCTGTTTCAGGTCACTTGGACAAGAAAGATCTGGTGCGGGCCTTTGGTGTTCCTGGAATGACGTATCAGTGATTCATGGCAGTGGCGTTTATCTAGCTAGATTTGTAAGAACTTGTCATTAAATTATAGGCAAAAGACCTAAATCAAAATCACATGGTGTACTTTTACTGCTTTGAATCAATTGGCGTTGCAAAGCCACTGCATTGGATGCTCTTAATTTAGCTGTATTATTTAGAGACTATTGCTGAATTTTTGATATGAAGGCATTATTAGTACAGCCTTTAGTGTCGTTGTACATCGTGTATACAACGAAATTGGTTTTAGCCTCACTGGTGCAATCCATGACAAAAAAATACAAACAACATAAATAGTATAAAGAATAATCCCTATGCAAGTAATTGGGGGAGTGGGGTAGAGAAAATTTAGTTCCTCCACCAGCAGGGCATCAGCATTGGCTAATATTATAATATATATATTTTTGTATTTTTACTCTCTTGATGATATTGTGTACTTTCATTTGTTCTCTAACCAGTGTGCAGGTTTTTCTATCTTGTGTTGTGACCCAGGTCCAAGTAGGTAGTAGGAAACTCAGTAAATGTAAAAAAAAACTTTATTAGTACAGCTGAGAATTAACGCATTCTCAGCGTAGTCCAAACTAAATTAAAGAAAATTCCTCCCAACACAATTCCTCAGTCCTATCACCAACTTTGGTCCAATTAGGCAAACTGCCAAAGGCCTTGCTTGACAAAAGTTCAGAAGACACTGATACAAATGCAACAAGACAAAGCTATCAATGTTGTTTTCTGGCAAAGAGCACAAACGCTGATGTTGGTCTTTTAAGCCTTATGGGAAGGGCCAATCATTTCTTGGCCCTACTCCTGAGTCGCCCTCTTTGCTTGAGCTGCTCTTGCCTTCTGGCATCTCTTCTCATGCGTACATTAGGAACAGGCTGCTCCTGTTCCTCTGCCTCTCTGCTGTCCGCCTCTGGAGGCTCTGGAGTCCGCACCTCACTCCCCAATGGCCCTGGCCCCACCTCAGCCTGTGACGCAGAGCCCTCATCCGGGCCTTCCCCAGCCTCCAGGACTGGCCCGTGTTCTTCCTCAGCCTCATCACTGTCCGACTCCGTTGCCAGCTCCGCAGGCTGCTGGCAGACCACAACATCTTGTCCTGTGTTGCTGAGCATGTATCATTCCAGGTTTTTTTTTAATTAGAACATGTATCTTAGATTTTTGGTACTGTCCATAGGGTTTTCATGGCAAAGATACCGGAGTGGGTTGCCATTTCCTTCTTCTGATGTGGGTGAAAGAGGAGAATGCAAAAGTTGGCTTGAAACTCAACATTAAGAAAAGTAAGATCATGGCTCTCGGCCCTCTCAATTTCTGGCAAATAGATGGGGTGAAAATGGAGGTAGTGACAGATTTTATTTTCCTGGGCTCCAAGATCACCACAGATGGGGACTGCAGCCAAGAAATTAAAAGACGCTTGCTCCTGGGGAGGAAAGCTATGGCAAATCTAGACAGCATACTAAAAAGCAGAGACATCACCCTGCCTACAAAAGTGGGTATAGTCAAGGCTATAGTTTTCCCAGTTGCAATGTATGGCTGTGAAAGTTGGACCATAAGAAAGACTGAGCACCAAAGAATTGAGGGCTTTGAAGTATGGTCCTGGAGAAGACTTCTGTGAGTCTCTTGGACTGCAAGGTGATCAAACCGGTCAGTCCTAGAGGAGATCAACCCTGACAGCTCTTTAGAAGGCCAGATCCTGAAGAGGAAATTCAAATACTTTGGCCACCTAATGAGAAGGAAGGACTCACTGGAGAAGAGCCTAATGCTAGGAAAGATTGAGGGCAAAAGAAGAACGGGATGACAGAGAATGAGGTGGCTAGATGGAGTCACTGAAGCAGTTGGTGTGAGCTTAAATGGACTCCAGAGGAAGGTAAAGGAAGGCTGGAGGAAAGTTTTCCATGGGGTCGCAATGGGTCGGACATGACTTCGCAACTAACAACAAAATCTTAGGTTTTTTAAAAAAATTAAAAGTAAATAAAAATTGAAGTAAAGGCCTCAGCTCCATTCAATGACTCCAATATTATTCTTAATTTTATTTACAGGCTTTACTGTATTCACTGGAGTTTAGTCTTGCAAATGTACTCTTCCACTGCCTGTTTTGCAAAGATTCTATTCTTCACAAAGGATCAATCGCATAGCTTTATGGTGAGCCAATGGTGACATCTAGTGGACATAAAACAGAAAATAGATCAATCCCACTGGTCCAAGCAGATTTTAATTATGTACAAAATTTAGGCAAAGGAACCAGGAGAGCAAACTGACTTGTAGGAGGAATATCTGTGCAATATTATAAATTCTGTTGGTTTTGTATGTATTATAAACATCCCAAAATGAAATTAGCCTTCAAAAATTGGATCTAAGACCCCTAGAAAATAATAGAAAAATAGAAAACACTTTTTACTGCCACCAACTGGTGGGTGTGGATTTTTGTCTGAGATTTGATAACTCAACTAAGCACAGTAATAACAATTTACCTTCAAGCCCTGGACAAGAAAAGTAGGATGGATGTAAACTGACTGAAATATATTACACACAGAAATAAATGTTATTTGACAACTCCTGTGAATGCCTTCTTCATATAGTTCTACTCTATGGTCGTGTTAGCACATTTGTTATGTATGATATTGTTTTATTTAATAGACTAATCCTTAAATCTTTCTTTTACTTAAGGGTTATAATTATTACTATATATTACCCCATCTTTTATATAGGTAGTCCCTGATTTACAATAGTTCATTTAGTGACCATTCAAAATTACAACGGCATTGAAAAAAGTGACTTATGCCAGTGGTGGGATTCAAATTTTTTTACTACCGGTTCTGTGGGCATGGCTTGGTGGGCATGACATAGCTTGGTGGACGTGGCTTGGTGGGCATGGCAGGGGAAGGATACTGTAAAATCTCCATTCCCTCCCCACTCCAGGGGAAGGTTACTGCAAAATCCCCATTTCCTCCCAATCAGTTGGGACTCGGGAGGCAGAGAATAGACGGGGGTGGGGCCAGTCAGAGGTGGTATTTACCTGTTCTCTGAACTACTCAAAATTTCTGCTGACCGGTTCTCCAGAACTAGTCAGAACCTGCTGAAACTCACCTCTGCTTATGACCATTTTTCACGTCACTGAGGTCATTTGATCCAAATTTGGGACACTTGACAACTGGTTCACAAAGTCAATGGGGGATGCCAGATTGACTTTACAACCGTGTTACTACTTTAACGACGGCAGCAATTCACTTAACCTGGCCAAGAAAGGTTATAAAATGGGGCAAAATTCACTTAACAAATGTCTCACTTAACCACAGAAATGTTGGTTGGGAATTGTGGTCATAAGTCAAGGACTACCTGTATATTGTAGGCAACTCAGCTAATACTCCCGAAGGTGGTTTTTCAAGAGGCAAGTGGACTTTGTAGTTTTTCTTTGAAGATGTTTCGCTTCTCATCCAAGAAAGCTTCTTCAACTCTTCAGAGCTGAAGCTAGTGCCGTGTAACAGGGTGAGCTCCCGTTACTTGTCCCAGCTTGTTCCCGTTACTTGTCCCAGCTTCTGCCAACCTAGCAGTTTGAAAGCACGTAAAAAATGCAAGTAGAAAAACAGGGACCACCTTTGGTGGGAAGGTAACAGCGTTCTGTGCACCTCTGAGGTTTAGTCATGCCGGCCACATGACCACAGATGTCTTCCGACAGCGCTGGCTCTTCGGCTTTGAAACCGAGAGGAACACTGCCCCCTAGAGTTGGGAACAACTAGCACGTATGTGCGAGGGGAATCTTTACCTTTACTAAATAATGCAAATAATTTTTCTGCGGACGACCAAAATTTTCTTATGACCACCAGTGGTCCACTGGTTGGTGACCACTGCTCTGGAGTCTTTGCCTAACCCTTAACCTCTATACCATGCTTTCTCTCTCTCTCTCTCTCTCTTTTAACCCATTTTTTAATGTTTGCACAATAGATTGAAATCGGGTAGTTTAACAAATGTGCTGGGTTGACACAACACACTAAGCCACAAAGCAAAGGTTAAGATTAGCCAAGCATCGCAATCCTCTTATCCTTTTGACCGGAGCGCAGTTACGCGACACAAGATCTTTAAAGTTTTAAAAATCAAGGCGAGGCTGCCTGTCATCCAATCAGCGCCTCGCGTTCCAGAGCTCTCGGCCAATGGCGGAGAAACGGGAAGTGAATTTTAAATGAACAGAACGTAGAGCTAGGAAATTTGTAGAACGACCCACCATCCTCTTGCAGTTGCACCAAGCTCAAAAGGGTTCACGGTCGACGTCTGTGCTTTTCACACTTGGCAGCTTTACTATGGTGTGGACGTCTTAGGTCGTGCTTTGAATGATAGATAGATAGTTATAGGATAGATAGATAGATAGATAGGTAGATATAGGATAGAATAGATAGATAGATAGATATGCGTGTGTATATGTGTATGTATGCATATATATATATATATATATATATATATATATATATATATATATATATATATATATATATATATATATATATATATATATATACATACATACATACATACATACATACATATACATACATACATACATACATACATACATATATATATATATATATATATATATATATATATATATATATATATATCCTGAGGTTTTCATGGGTGTTTGTATGTAGATCTTTGGTTGTCTATATATATGTCTATACACACACACACGTTTTCGTACAAATATTTTTGTATATGTATACACATATACATACACACATATCTATATATAAATGATATATGTATATACTATTGAAGGGAATGATAATGTAAGGAAATAGATATATTGAAATATTAGGATATTAGGATTAGTACTTGCTAATGATATTTGATGTCTTGTATACCTGCTTGGTCTCTTGTTTGTATAACTGCACATGGTAAATATCTGTTTCCCATAACACTGACACATATATTATGCCCTTTTGTAGTTAGAACATAAATATGCCATCATGGATGGTTATTGAGGTCACACTGGCTAAATTCCTGGATTATTATCACCCTGAAAATATATGGCATATGTCTCATCTTGAGAATATCTGGAAGGTATCAGAGTGATCTGTGGAATATACCTCATCTGGAGAGTATCTGGAAGGCATCAGAGCAATCAACATGCCATCTTTTGTTGTCTTAAATGGGGACTAATTGACTAATTAGAAAGACAAACGGAAAAGATAACACCACAGAAAGAAGTTAGATTACATGCAGTGACCTTTACTATTGTGTGACCCAATGTAAATCCAAAGTTAGATCACATTCACTGACTTTTACTATTCTTTACTATTTGGTTAGTTAGATTGTATTACTACATAAATCTAGGAGTTAGATTGCATTTACTGACTTTTACTATGTTTTACTATGAAGTAATTAAAATACCACAAAGATCTTTCTTGGGTATAAGAAAGAACACTGCTTTGTCTTGTGTGTGCAGAATTTCCCTCTCATGTCCCTTGTACGTGGGTTAGGAACTTCTTACCCAGAACTTTAACTTTGATCAAAGAATAAAAGTCTGTTTTTGTTCTCAAGCCTCCGTTTAAGTCATTATTTTGGTTCATTTTTGGCTTAAGCGTATTGCCAAAACCTTACATATTTGGCGCCAAAACGTGGGGCGAAGGCAATGCTTTTCTTCTAAGCGGCTACAATTTCGCTTTCCACAAGCTGAATCCCTTTGAGACTCAGCAACGGCCTTCACAACGGTGGACGGAAGAAACCGACAAGGACCAGCGGCGACGTCAAGAGCGCTCCCGGCAAGTTTCAGCCGGCGACTTCGACCTGGTCGAATGTTGGAAGACTCCGTTTCCATCCGGACCTGAACGCCAAAGAGGCTTGAACCTGGGAGTGGGGGAGATTATACTCTTCTAGGTGAGTAGAAATTTTTTTTGGGGGGGAGGTAAGAGGGGAGTGTTGCTTTGTGTGTGCGTGAATGAGAGGAGGGAAATTCCTACTAGAGGTTTGCCTTCCAAGTGAGTGCGGAGATCCAATTTGCGGTTCTGATTATTCGCGAGAATATCAGCCAGAGCGGATCGCTTTGAAAGGCGGGTGACTGTTGGAATAAAAAGTCTGCAGTGAAAGGGTCGTTCTGGTCAAAACTCTGAGCTTGGAAGGGGAGCCCAAGAAATCCTTTTGAAAAAAGGAGAGTTTGCCAGTTCCGAGCCTAGGAAGTGCCCGAGAAAGCCCCTCACTGGACAAAAGCCCTTACTAAAAAGAGGGAGGGTTTTACTCAAAACCCCCTGACCGAAGAAGCCCGAGAAAGTCTCGAGGGAAGAGACGGGTCTTTGGCCAAGAACTTCGAGCTGTCCCCGGCCCGAGAGTGAGGCAGACCCCGAGCTTGAGTCAGGTAAAATCCCTTACAAAAAAAAAAAAAAAAGAATAAAATATAAAAAAGAAAAAAGAAAAAGAAAAAATGGGCAACCATACTGGTAGCTTGTTTGGAACAAGTAACCTTGTTGGAAGAGTAGAACCATGTTCCCCTGTAAAGTGTGTATTGATTCACTGGAACACGTTGAAACCCATCGTAACAACCAACATTGTTTTTAAAAAGGAAAAGCTGAAAACCCTTTGTAAATTCATCTGGCCAACCTACTACATTGGTCCTAACGAAGGAACCTGGCCTCCAGAAGGAAGCCTTGATTTAGATTTCATCAAAAAGTTTACTGATTTTTTGGCTACCATCAGACGAACTGAAGAGGAACTCTATGTTGGTTTCTTTTTTAACCTCCTCTACCGGCCAGACATTCGGAGAGCATATGGGCTCAATCCAACACCCTCTTCTAGAATTTGCCCCCTTGTCACTTTTAAAAAAGGAAACAAACTGGCCAAAGTGACTGAAGAGGAAGAAGAGTTCCCCCCACCATATTACGCTGTTCCTCCTTCCCCTAATGCAGATGCTGCGCCCTTATTGGTGCAAACGCCTCCAGCAGCATCCCAGCCTGCCTCCCAGGAACAGGCAATCCCAACAGCACCTCAACCCGGTTTGCAAGAACCAGAGCTCCCATCGACACCACTGCTGTCCCAGCCTGTTTCACAGGATTCAACACCCCAAGCAGCTCAATCTTTGTATCCGGAACTGTCTGCTCTAAGCCCCCCTCACACCAGGACTGGACTAACCTACATGCCTGCCAGTCTACCAGGTCCTTCAATCCTAGCCCCACTTAGGCAGGTTCCCATGAAAGATCAACTGGTGTTTGTCCATACACCGTTTACCACCAATGATCTTTTCAACTGGAAAGCAGGACTTCCACCTTACAGGGAATCCCCCCAGAGCTACGTAGAACTTTTTCAACGTGTGATAGCCACCCATCGACCTAATGTGCCTGACCTTTTACTCTCCTGTCACCACTCCTGTCCACTGAGGAAAAACAACAAGTTCTTAAGGCTACCATGGCAAACTATAACGCAGCTAGGGAACATGGCATTCAAACTAATCACGATGCCGCAGCCTTATGGCCTGAGCCTCTGGTTCTCTTTAGCCCCAGCTATGAAGTCGACCCCAATACAGATCAGGGCACCCTCATCCTCCAGAGAGCCAGGATTTTATCCTTCAAGGACTAAAACTGGGTGTCCCAAAAACAGTGAATTTCCATCGTGTTCATCAAATCCTCCAAAATCCCAAAGAATCTCCTGCTGATTTTCTGAATCGTTTGAAAGATGGGTTCCGGAGATTTACTGACCTTGATCCTGATAATCCAGCTAACGATGTTTTACTGAAAATGACTTTTGTGGGCCAAAGTGCCCCTGACATAAGGAAAAATTGCAAAACTGGAAACCCCAACTGCTAAAGACTTAGAAACCCTTGTTCAGACAGCCTTCACTGTGTATGCCCAGAGAGAGGAAGAAGAAGAAAGAAAGAAGACAGAAGAATGAGAAAGCAAGCTGCTCTCTTGGCAGCTGCTTTGAGTCCCCAAAAAAGAGGGAGGGGAACTTCAGCTAAACCCCCCCTCCAGAGAGACCAGTGTGCCCGGTGTCACCAATCTGGCCATTGGAAGAGAGAATGTCCTCTTGAACAACGAATTCCCAGTCGAGGACGAGGACAATACAGGGGGCGGGGAGGGTTCAGGCCAGAAGCCCCAGCTCCCTCATCCCTTATGTCAGCCCAGGCATCTGAATTTTATCCTGAAAACTATTGACGGGACTCTAGAGGGCCAATTGCCTCCAGACCCTCTAATGGAGCTAAAAGTGGGGGACAGATCTTATTCCTTTTTGATTGACACAGGGGCTACTTTTAGTGTCCTAAACGATGAATCAATCCCCTGCCTCTCTTCCACAACAACCCCCATTATTGGAGCAACTGGGATAGAAGAGAACGCCCCAATCAGTCACCCACTGGTGGTTGAACCAACCAGGGGACCATCAATCAAGCATTCCTTTCTAATATTGCCACAATGTCCTATCAACCTTTTGGGGAGGGATCTACTAGGAAAACTGGGTGCAGTTATACAATGCACTCAGCAGGGAGTCTCCCTTAAAATTCCCCCCGAAAGGGCCTATCTTTGTTTCCTGAAAAAAGGAACAACCCTTAACGGCCCTGATTCTAACAAGATAAACCCCCAGGTGTGGTACCAAGGAACTCCTGGATTTGCAAAATTTGCCACACCTCACATGGCTCAACTCCTCCCGGATGCTCAACCTATAGCTATTCGCCAGTATCCCATCAGACGGGAAGCCAGGATTGGTATTAGGCCTCAGATTGAACTTTTCCTGAAAACTGGCCTCCTTGTTCACACCCAGTCATATTGGTCAACACCAATTTTCCCTGTCCCTAAGCCTGATGGGACTTGGAGAATGGTACAGGATCTTCGTGAGGCCAACCGCCGGCTCCGCCCACTCCACCCCTTGGTAGCCAATCCATATACCTTGCTGACTACCCTCTCTAGCAATCAGAGCTGGTATACGGTCATAGATTTAAAAGATGCCTTCTTTTGTATCCCTCTGGCTAAGGAGTGTCAGTCATATTTTGCCTTTGAGTGGGAAGACCCTTCCGATGGTTCCAAATGCCAGCTAACTTGGACTCGCCTGCCACAGGGCTATCGCAACAGTCCAACAGCTTTCGCTGCAGCCCTTGCCCACGATCTTAAAGACTTTGACACCCAACGAACTTCCCTTTTACAATATGTGGATGATTTACTGATAGCTGGCAAAGACCAGCAGGATGTTGAAAATACTTCAATCGCCCTCCTAAATCATTTGGCTAAAAAAGGCTACACAGTATCTAGAAAAAAGGTCCAATGGGCAACTCAGGAAGTACAGTACCTGGGTTTTGTCCTGCGCAAAGGCCATCGGTTACTCCATGAAAGCCGCCTGCAAGCCATCTCAGCCCTGCCTGTGCCAACTAACATTAAACAACTGCAAACCTTTTTGGGTATTGCTGGCTATGGGCGATTGTGGATTCCAATGTATTCTGTCATTGCCAAACCACTTTATCAATTGACCCAAAAAGATATGGCCTGGGACTGGACAAGGGAGCATCAGAATGCATGGCAGGATTTGAAAGATGCATTAGCCCGTGCTTCTGCTTTGGCGTTACCTGACCAAACGAAAGGTTTTGAACTCTTTGTCTCTGAAATGAAGGGATGTGCCCTTGGTGTTTTATTGCAAAGACTAGGTCCCGAAAAAGTTCCGGTTGCTTACCTATCCAAAGGGCTTGATCCAGTGGCCAGAGGGTGGCCAGCCTGTCTCCGATCTGTTGCAGCCACAGCTATCCTCATCCAGGAGACACACAAAATAACTTTGCCCCCTTAATGTTTATACTCCTCATTCAGTTCAAACTCTCCTTCAGCAGAAACTCCCAGCATGGGCAACCTCATGCAGGATTTCTAAGTATGCAAGCCAGATTTTAGAATCAGACTCTGTTCAGCTTCACAGATGTGAGAAACTAAACCCAGCTACTCTTCTGCCTTGCCCCCCCGAGAATGGTCCCAAGCATGACTGTTTAACTGTTTTGGAATCGGTGGTAGGCATTCGTGCAGATCTTAGGACTGAGCCTCTTGACAATCCTGAGACTCAGCTCTGGACTGATGGCTCTTCATTTGTAAGAAATGGAAAAAGATACACTGGCTTTGCTGTAGTCTCCAAAGATGGACCCCTCCTCCTACAACAACTCCCTTCTCACTGGTCTGCTCAAGCAGCTGAACTCCTAGCTCTAATTGAGGCATGCCATTTGTCCGCTGGTCTGCGTACCAACATTTATACTGACAGTCGTTATGCATTTTTAGCCGCACACACCCATGCAGCCCTATGGAAAGCACGTGGTTTTACAGGCGCTGATGGGAAAAGTTTAAAGATGAAACCTTTGCTAGAAAAACTTATCTCAGCTGTTAGGAAACCATCTCAGTTAGCCATCACTCATTGCCGAGGACACCAGACAGACCACAGTGAGATTTCCCGAGGAAACAGGGCTGCTGATTATTGGGCTCGCCAAGCTGCTGAATCAGGCCATGCTCTCCATTCCACAAATTCCAACCTCTTAGCTCTTCTGCCCTGTGATCCCACACTCAAACTGCCTGCCCTATATGATAAAAGGGATCAACTACACCCTGAGGGCGACTGGTATGATGGGTGGTGGGTTGTCCAGAACAGGATTCAGCTCCCCCAACAGATGGTGTGGAAACTTGTCCAACGAGCACATTGTATGTCTCACAGTGGTCCTCGCCCACTTCAGAAGTGGCTCTCCTCTCGCTACTGCAATCCAAACCTACGTAGCCTTTGCAAGACTGTTGTTTCTCAATGTGAACTTTGCCAAAGGAATAACCCCCGTGGGAGCAGCCCGCTTCCGCCTGGCCGTCTCCGAACTGCCCGGTATCCAGGGGAGGCCTGGCAAGTAGACTTTACCGAACTCCCAAAAAGGGGAGCGAAAACTAACCTTCTTGTTTTTGTTGATTTCTTTACTGGGTGGCCAGAAGCCATTCCGACTTCCACTCAAAAAGCCAGAGAGGTGGTAAATGCCCTAGTTGATCAGATTATTCCAAGATTTGGAGTCCCTAAGGGTCTAGAGTCTGACAATGGCAGGCACTTCACCTCACAAGTTACCCAAGATGTCAGTAAATTTTTAGGCATCCCTTGGCACCTTCATTGTTCTTATAACCCAAAATCTTCAGCTAAGGTGGAGAGACAGAACAGGACCCTGAAGACACATTTATCCAAACTCTGCCAAGAGACCCAGCTCCCATGGACAAAAGTACTCCCAATAGCCTTGGCAAGGATCAGGGCCCTACCTTCAGGGAAATTAGGACTGTCACCCTTTGAAATGATGTATGGTAGACCCTTTGTTGCTTCTGCCCTACCAGACTCTAATGAAGGGGAGAGGAACATCTCATCATATTTGCATAATCTGGCGCAGGTACTGTCCTCTATCTCTAAACAGGTCCAGTCTGCTTTGCCTCCGGCTTCTGATGTGCCACCACTGGCTGAGCCAGGCCAGTGGGTAAGGATTAAAGAATTATCTCCAACCTGCACCCAACCCAAGTGGTCTACACCCCGCCAAGTTCTTCTCAGCACCCCCACGGCTCTGAAAGTGCACGGCATCAAAGCGTGGATCCATGCATCCCGAGTGAAGCGCATCCCTGAGCCCTCCGAGCAGTGGCAAGTTCAACAGCTGGAAGGACTCAAGCTGAAACTTCATCGCTCCCCAGCTTCACTGGCTTCACCTGCTGACCTGCTCTCCTCCACGGACTGAATTGACTGAACACCTATCGAATACATTTGGTTTGCCATTTTTGGTTGTCTTTGTTATTTCTCTGCTCTGTTGCTGCTGGTTTCCTAGCACATTCTTCAAGAAAAGTGACAATGACTCTAACCTCTATCTTCCTTCCACTACTTCTTTTAATGTTTTTGTTTTTGGGGACTACTACAACCGCAGCCGTCTCCCAATCCCATTGTGAACAATGTTTGGTGACCACCCGTCATGGCAATGTAGTTACCAAGACTCTGGTTTATCACTCCCATTATGACTGCCTGGACCTAAATACCACACTCTGTATCCACAACACCACTATCTACAAGATCTGTCCTAATAATGGGAACCCCATCTGTTTCGATCCTCAAGGGTCCCAATTCGTCTTGGACATCGAAGTCACCGCATTTCAAGATAGCAATCAACCTGGTATCCATCTTGGGAGAAACAAGAGTACTACTCATACTCCTCAGGTCCAAATCTGTTTTGATGTTTGCTATGCCATTGCGCAAGGACAAAGGGGGGGTGGGGTTTTGTGTGGTTCTATAGGTTGGCAACAGTCATATCGTACACAGGAAAAATACCTCTTTGCCTCCTGTGGTGCTTCTCAGGCATATACATACTGGTACACTACAAATTCCCAACCGCAATCAGGACCACTCTTAAGCGGATGTTACGGGTCCAACTTCTTTAATATTTCCCGGGGGGAGGCCCCACCAAATTGCCCTCCCGATGGATGTAATTCTATGTGCCTCCTTTTTAATACTCCCCCTCCAGGCACACTAAACGTGGGCCTTGGAATCAATGGGCGAGGGACTGACCCTTATGGCCAGATTGAAATTAAAGTCACCAGAACGGTTTACCAGCCTCAGCGCTTCACCATTTTCCATTCATTTTATGAGGAAATGGAAAAAAATGTACAAATCCCCTCAATAACAAAAAACCTCTTCATAGATTTAGCTGAGAGGATTGCATCATCCCTCAATGTGACTAACTGCTACGTCTGTGGAGGAACTAATATGGGGGAAAGATGGCCATGGGAAGCTAAAGAAATAAAATTGGCTACTCTTGCCCAAATGAACCTCACATGGTCCTCTGTGGACCGACCCCGAGAATGGATTCTTCAAACTTCCATCATCGGTGATGTATGTTTTCAAAGGCCTGCCACTCGACTATTTGTGATCCCTTTAGGGGATTTAGTCTGTCAGAACCTTATTGTGGCAGCTAAAGCTAATACCACGTGGTGGTCTGGCTCTCATGCAGCACAACCAAACAACCCCTTTTCTGCTTATAAGCAACTTTCCTCCATTTGGGATCATCTCCATGATATTACCTTATCTTGGCCTGCCCCAGATGGACTCTTTTGGATCTGTGGGCGAAGAGCCTATGTGTCCCTTCCACATAAGTGGAGTGGTACTTGTGCATTGGGAACCGTTAAACCTAGTTTCTTCCTGTTACCCATCAATCAAGGGAAACGACTTGGTGTCCCTGTATATGATGAGGTAGGACACAGGGATAAACGATCCCTCACATCCGAAGATCTTAAGATCACGGATCAGACGACTTGGCATGATGAGGACTGGCCCCCAGAAAAAATAATCCGAACTTATGGCCCTGCGACCTGGGCGGAAGATGGAATGTGGGGTTATAGGACCCCAATTTATTTGCTCAATCGCTTGATACGCCTTCAGGCAGTGGTTGAGCTCATTACCAATAGTACTGGTGCATCCCTCGATATGCTTGCTGAAACTAACACCAAGCTTCGCACTGCTGTCTATCAGAACCGTCTTGCCCTAGACTATCTGCTTGCACAAGAAGGAGGGGTATGTGGCAAATTTAACCTCACAAACTGTTGTTTAGCAATTGATGATAATGGTAAAGCTATTCATGAACTTACTGCCAGAATGAGGACACTTGCACATGTCCCTGTCCAAACTTGGACTGGGGCAATGGATTTTAACTGGTTCAGCAATGCCCTCTCTAGCTGGAAGCATATTGGACTCATGGTGCTTTTAGCCTTCGGGGGTCTGCTTCTCCTTCCCTGTCTCATTCCTTTGATCCAAAGACTCGTCACTTCAACTATCTCAGGGATGACAGTTATTGCATCTTCCGTGCCTGCCACCCCTCATAATAAACCTACAAATATCATGGTCCTCAAAACTATCCCTACTAAATATATACCCCTCATCCATCATGATAGAAAGAATTCTATCGTTTGAGAAAAAGGGAGAAATGAAGGGAATGATAATGTAAGGAAATAGATATATTGAAATATTAGGATATTAGGATTAGTACTTGCTAATGATATTTGATGTCTTGTATACCTGCTTGGTCTCTTGTTTGTATAACTGCACATGGTAAATATCTGTTTCCCATAACACTGACACATATATTATGCCCTTTTGTAGTTAGAACATAAATATGCCATCATGGATGGTTATTGAGGTCACACTGGCTAAATTCCTGGATTATTATCACCCTGAAAATATATGGCATATGTCTCATCTTGAGAATATCTGGAAGGTATCAGAGTGATCTGTGGAATATACCTCATCTGGAGAGTATCTGGAAGGCATCAGAGCAATCAACATGCCATCTTTTGTTGTCTTAAATGGGGACTAATTGACTAATTAGAAAGACAAACGGAAAAGATAACACCACAGAAAGAAGTTAGATTACATGCAGTGACCTTTACTATTGTGTGACCCAATGTAAATCCAAAGTTAGATCACATTCACTGACTTTTACTATTCTTTACTATTTGGTTAGTTAGATTGTATTACTACATAAATCTAGGAGTTAGATTGCATTTACTGACTTTTACTATGTTTTACTATGAAGTAATTAAAATACCACAAAGATCTTTCTTGGGTATAAGAAAGAACACTGCTTTGTCTTGTGTGTGCAGAATTTCCCTCTCATGTCCCTTGTACGTGGGTTAGGAACTTCTTACCCAGAACTTTAACTTTGATCAAAGAATAAAAGTCTGTTTTTGTTCTCAAGCCTCCGTTTAAGTCATTATTTTGGTTCATTTTTGGCTTAAGCGTATTGCCAAAACCTTACACTATATATATTGTATAGTATGTTGGTTTTGTCCACCCAATCTATATATCATATATCATATATATATATATATATATATATATATATATATATATATATATATAGGCTGGGTGGACACAACCAACGTACTCAGCCAAAAGTCAAATTTTACAAGGCTGGCTGAGGAGTTGAAGTGTCCACATGTCTTAAAATTAGCCAGGTTGAGAAACATTGAAACAAGTAGAGCTTTGCGGCTCCTTTAAGAAAGAAAGAAAGAAAAAGAAAAACCCACGAGCGTCGAGTTCGTTCTTCCGCCCGCGAAGGCGCCTGCGCCAACGGCAGTAGCCAATCCGAAGAGCAAGAGGGAGGAGTCCACCTGTCGAGCGGAGAGGGGCGGAGTTTGGGGGCGGGAGACGGGAAAACAGGCTCAGCCAATGAGGAGCGCGCCACGCTTCCTCTCCCGAGCCAATGGGAAAGCAGAGCGCGAAAGGCGCCATCGGTTGGATTGGGTTGGGGCGATCGCGGGTGTAATGGCGGCGGTTGGAGCGGCTCCCTCTGAGTAGCTGGCGGCTTCTCTCCGACGGGAGGGCTGCCCGAGAAGGACTAGAGACTGGGAAAACCCTCGAGGGGGGTCAGGGGTTCCTGAGAAAACGGCTGTTAACCGGTGAAGCTCTTGGAAGTCTCGGGGAGGCAGGCAGGCATCGAGGTAACTAACGGAGGGGGGACAGTTAGCAAGACCACCGGACGGACAGGAGGATAGTTAATTACCAAGGCAATCGGGGTGAGGGTTACCAGGACAACCGGGGGGGGAAAGAATAGAGTAGTTATTAAGGTGGGGGTTGGTTACCAAGGCAACCGGGGGCAGGAGAGTAAAGGTAAGGGGTTATTACCAGGGCAACTGAAGAGACAAGAAAGTGGGTAGTTACCAGGACAACCGGGGGCAAGAGAGTAGTCATCAAAGTAAGAGGGGTAGTTACCAGGGCAACCGGGAGGGGCAGGAGAGTGAAGGTAAGGGGGTTGTTACCCGGGTAATTGGAGGGTCAAGAGAGTGAAGGTAAGTCGAGGTAGATACCAGGGCAAAGGGGAGGGGTAGTGGTGCAAGAGAGGAGTCATCAAGGTAAGGGCGGGTAGTTACCAGGGCAAGGGGGCGGCAGGAGAGTAAAAGTGGATAGGACAGTAAAGGTAAGGGGGGTAGTTTTTCCAAGACAACAGGGTGGGGCAAGAGAGTAGTCATCAAGGTAAGGGGGTAGTTACCAGGGCAACCAAGGGGAGCAGGAGAGAAGTAGGTAAGGGGGGGGTAGTTATTAGGGCAACCAAGGCGGTCAGGAAGATAGGCATCAGCGTAACAGGTGGTAGGGAATAGTTGCCAGAGAAGTGGAGGGGGCAGAGGGGTAATTTCCAGGATAACTGGGGAGGAGGGCAGAAGGGTAGACCCTCAGGGCAACTGGGAGCAGAGTCGTGGTAGACCTTCCAGGTTGCGCCTCCATTTGCAAAAACGTCTAGTGGCTAGAGTAAAGGGGCTTGCTTGACTTTTTTTGGCAAATGGGGAGCGGATATCACTTGTCTTTGAAACGGGTGAGCTTTGGAGATGGATGGCAATGCCTGTGAATGCCAGCAGAGGCTTAGGTTCCTCAGTTCGCAAGGCCTTCTGTGAGCATGCTTTTTTGGAAGGCCGGCCCCAGTGACTGTAGAGCCCGGGGATCTATTTCTCATCTTTTAGCCTGCTTGGATAGGATTACGATGCTGAAATAAGCAAGGCTCCACCTTCGGATCTCACTTCAGGCGGATGCCCTCTCCTCATGCTTGGGAGCTTCCAGGATACCAGCGGCCGAAGCATCATGACCAGCTCCCACAATGTGGTCTTCCTCTTGGACACGGCGGATTCTGCAGAGAAAGATCACCTTCACCTGGCCGCCTTGAGGATCTTGAACTTCTTGGGTTGCAAGTTTGGTCTGGCTAAGGTCCGATGGGATTTCAAATTCTTTGACTCCATGGGAATCCGTGGACGGGCTTCGCGGGTAGGCAGTTTCCGGGCGCTTGGGTCCCGCAGCTGGGAAGACTTTGAGGAAGTGCTGGAGGCCAGGTTCGGGAAGCAGCTCTGCCCTCCGTGCTCGCCTGGCCCGACGCCACGATCCATCGTCACTCGGAACATTCTGAAGGAAACGCTGCTGGACTATCAGTGGGACCGCCCTGAAATAGTCTCTCCTACCAAGCCAGTGTTGAGGAGCCAGAAAAACAAGTTAACGGTGATTGTGGACAACCCTCCAGCGCAATCCACTCACGCGGGCTTTGCTAATGCCATTTTCATCTTTTCTCCCTGCCCTCATTCCCGGAGAGAACTATGGCAATTTATTTCTGGGAACTACGCTCCTTTGCCAGAGGAACTGCCTCCTTCGCATGACCTGGCTGAAAAATTCCTCCCTAAGGGAATCCAAGACATGATGGTCAGTCATAAAGTCACTCTATATTGGATGGACACCACTGACTGGTCCAAGGTAAAAAAAAAAAAAAGTCTCAGATTATCATTCTGTTTGTTACGTTGCTGCATTCGTTTTCCCTCCTTCAGAAATCATACGTACTTTGGTTATTGTTTTATTCGTACTACTCGAGATGTAAAACTGTAATATAGCAAATGGTTCCATGTTTATCTACTGGGGTTTTATGACGATTGATCAAATTCAGAATTTTTATTTTTATTTTTAACATTTCAACTTCGTATTATTCTCTTTTTTTTTTTTATTGAAAGAGTTTTAAAAAAAACAAAGACATTTTCCCCCCTTTCCCCCCCCTCCCTCCCAACCCCCCCCCCCCCGGCTTCCCTGGTCAATCACAAGGTATTGTTATACATAAACCAAACATAGAATAAAATTTTCCCTTCCAATCCAATTAACCACATCCAAAGCTTTTCATCTCCCAACCCCCTCCCCATTACATAAAATAACTTTCTAATTATTCAAAGGCAATCTGATATTTCTTAATCTGATATCTATTTTGTAGATAATCAATCCATTTTTTCCATTCAGTTAAATATCTTTCCTGCAACTTCGTATTATTCTCTAGTTTTCTCAGTTGCCTACATGGAAACTGGCTACAGGTAGTTCTCAACTTACAACCATAAGTGAGCCCCAAATTTATGTTACTAAGTGAGGCGTTCGTTAAGTGGTGTTTGCCCAATTTTACGATTTTTCTTGTGAGTAAATTACTGCAGTTGTTAAGTTAATAACTCAGTTGTTAAGTGAATCGGGCTTCCTCATTGACTTGTCAGAAGGCCGCAAAAGGGGATCACATGACCCCAGGACATGGCAACCATCACAAATATGAGCCAGTTGCCAAGCCTCCAGATTCTGACCATGTGACCATGGGGATGCTGCAAAAATCAAAAGGGTCATATGTCACTTTTTTTTAGTGCCATTGTAGCTTTGAACGGTCACTAAATGAACTGTTGTAAGTCAAGGACTGCCTGTATAGATGTTTCTGATCCTGAGGTTTTCTTGCATGCTGGTCACCTCTTCACAAATGATGCCGGTTTAGCTCACGCTGGTAAAAGCCTGTTATTAAGGCTTATTAAGAACACAGTAGCCTGCAATTACTGCAGGTTCGAGCCCGGCCCAAGGTTGACTCAGCCTTCCATCCTTTATAAGGTAGGTAAAATGAGGACCCAGATTGTTGGGGGGGCAATGAGTTGACTTTGTAAAAATATACAAATAGAATGAGACTATTGCCTTATACACTGTAAGCCGCCCTGAGTCTTCGGAGAAGGGCGGGGTATAAATGTAAACAAAAAAAAAAAATGCTGCATGCCTAACAGCTCTTCTTTCTACCAAAATGAACAGACAAGACTTAACCGCATAATCCTTGTATAAATATTTGTGCCCAGCTTTTCTCAACATTGTTTCCTTGGAGGGATCCTTGAAATAATCTTTTAGTCTTGGGAAACCCTTGCATTAAAAATGGCAAATGTGTAAACTTTTGAGCATATAGTTCATTCCTAACCTTGACAATTCACCTTTTACAAGAACATCCAAGTGGCAAGCCGGCTGCTAAGTTGCACTGCATAAAAATTCCCACCACTAGCTCAGCTTCTCACAAAATCCGTAGCAGCCTCTTGCAGGACCCTCGTATTCCGTGAAACTCCAGTTGGGAAACATTGTTTGTGCCTATGAAAATAGCCTGTGCATTCCCAAAAGCTGCGGTTGCTGGGTTGCCAACTGGTGATTTATATAAGATAACTTCCTAAGATTACGTTGGTGATGTAATTGTTTAAGTAAAAGAAAAGACTTGGGAGCCACTGAACTATATAGATTTATGTTTTCCGGAGTTTGTACCATTGTTTAGATCGGGGGTGTTCAACTCAAGGGACGGATCCGACCTGTGGGGTGTTTAGATCTGGCTCGCGGGGCTGCCCTGGAAACAGTGAAGGACTGGCCCGCGATGCCTCTGCCAGCAAAAACAGTGCTCTCGAGGGCCGCACGTGGCCCTCCCATGCTCCCTTTTCACTGGCAGAGGGTTGCAGGAGGCCATCGCAGCCAAAAACTGAACTCGCAAGCCCGTTTTCACCGGCAGAGCGCTCGGGCCGCCACAGGCGTTCCCAACACGAGTGATGTCGAGCTGGCTACACCCATCCTGGCTATGCCTCCCACCCCCACCCCCCCCGAGGTCAAACACAACCCTGATATGGCCCTCGATGAAATCGAGTTTGACACCCCTGCTGTTGACACCCCCCACTTAGATGCTATTTTACAAACAGAGTTGTCTCTTTTGCAAAGCTGCAACATTCCTGGGGAACATAGAGAAGATCCTCTGTTATCGAAAAGAAGCTTCCAGCAGGCTTGTGTGGGAGGTGATCATTACTGGGACGCTGGCTTCATTTTTCTTTAATTAAATTTATTGGCTGCCCATCTCACATTGAAACGACTGGGCGGTTCATGTAACATGCAGTGTTCAAGCTAAGAAACCATATTGCAGCTTGAACCATCACGGTCTGGTTCAAATGTCACAGTATGGAAGTGGGTAAGTTCCCACAACCTGCTGCTGAGCCATAAATTGTGCAGCTCAATGTTAACCTAGTCTTGCATGTTGTACTGTTCTCACCTGTTACGATTAGCCTTATTTCGGTCATCATTGATTCGTTTCCTTTCAGCTTCTTGATCCCCCTGATCACGTTGGCTACCTCACCTTGCTTGAAGTGATGCGTATTCTGGGAGGCACCATTTTGCCCTCTGAGGTCTTAACGCAGCATTTAGACCATCAGAAAAAAAGGACCATCCGTTCATCTTCCGATCTTCCATCGTTCACTCCTTGGACTAAACTTCTGCCTCTGGATTCCTCTTTGAACTTTTTGTTTTCCTCACGTTCTTCTTTACAAACATCCTTCCCAAATCTGGATGGCGTCCTGCTCCTGAAGGCGGATGGTAAGGAAAAAGAATATGTGTGGTTTGTGAGGGTTTACAGGTAGTCCTTGACTTATAACAGTTCATTTAATGACCAATCAAAGTTACAACGGCACCGGAAAAGTGATTATTTATTTATTTATTTATTTATTTGAATGTATATTGCCCCCTATTGGCCCATGGCGACTCAAGGCGGCTTACAGAATATAAAACCACATTTAAAACAATAAAACTAATAAAAAAAGAATTAAATAAATGAATATAATATAATAAAATCACCTCCACCCACCTCCCCGGCGACAGCAGATCACATTTTAATTTTAATGTTGGCAGAACCGATGTCGTGTCCCCCTCCCCCTCCAATGACCGGGTCTAGGAAGTCCGTATCAAATGTGGCAACGAAGACTCTGCAGCTTGTCAAATTCCTTCGAGGTTTATCAGGGCAGGCAGGAGTCCAAGTTGTAACTTCAGCGATAGAGTCCGATAGCAGCAAACTAGATGAGACTTTGCTTGACTCAAGGTTGGAATGCCACAAGCAGGTCCTTTATATAGGCTGTGGGGTGTGGCTCCATGACTCAGCATTTATCCAGGCCTGCCCCTCCCTTTCTTCTGCTGGGATCACCTCTCAAATCTCCGGAAGCGAGGATCCTCCTACTTTGAATTCTCTTCAGCTGGATCTGCTGTCAGTAATTCTAGCACGTGGCTGGCTTCCTGCTCACACACTGTAGGAGTGAGGTTTATCAGGTTTGTTTGTTCATTCCTGGAATCCTCTCCGGGCATGGGGCTGGGGGCTGGAGGCATGACAGGCCGTTCATCTTCATTATCAGACTCGGAGTCTGATAACAGGCCCGGGTGTAGACGGGAGGGGCCCGGCTGAGGAGAGGAGGGAGGACGAGGCACAACAACCAGGTCTTTCGCGCCTTCCAGAAGAGTATTGGAGTGAGGGACCATTCTAATCTCTGGGGGGGATGAGAGAGAGAGGGAGCCACCATGGAGAAGGCGATTCTTCTGGGTCCCGCCAGGTGTATCACCCTGACTCCCCACTCTGATGGGTGGGTGTGGCCAGACAGAGACGGTCCCTCTGATCACCTGGTCCCAAGCCATGAAGGCTTTTGAAGGTGATAACCAGCACCTTGAATTGCACCTGGAAGCAAATCGGCAACCAACGCAGCTCCCGCAGGAGAGGTGATACATGTACACACCGGAGACTGCATAAAATCATGCGGGCCACTGCATTTTGCAACAGCTGGAGCTTCTGGATGCTCTTCAAGGGCAGCCCCATGTAGAGCGTGTTGCAATAGTCAAGACGGGAGGTGACTAGGGTACGAGTAGGGATTTACAACTGTTTTCCCAGTTATGATTTTTGCAGCATCCCCCAGGATCATATGATCAAAATTCAGATGCTCGGCAATTGGTCCATGTTTAGGATCGTTGTTGTGTCACAAGATCATGTGAGAAGGTCACCTTGGGTGACCTTCTCAAAAGCGAAGTCAGATGGGGAAGCCAGATTCACTTAACAACCCGGTTACTAACTTACCAACTGCAGTGATTCATTGAACAACTGAGGCAAGAAAGGTTGTAAAATGGGGCAAAACTCACTTTAATGTCTCACTTAACAACAGAATTGAAGGGCTCGATTGTGGTCGTAGGTCGAGGACTCCCTGTATTCTACCGTATTGCAGCTGTATTTTAAGCAGATCAAACCCTTGTTGTAAAGCACTTTGCATTAGTATCCTGCTAGCATTTTTCTCAGCCTTTATTCTTTTACTCATTACTGCATACAGAAATTATAAAAAGATAGTTTGCTGGCTTGATAAACAAAGTATAACCTTTTTGATCTTCAAAATGGACAGGAAAAGAAGAATCCCGGAGTTGTGCAGTAGTGCTGGAGCCCCTAACTTTGAACCAGAGGCACTTCGAAGGGACAGTCACGATACAGCTTAAATGCACCATGACGGACTGGAAGTCAGCGCACGTTAGAAATCTTCACACGGAGAGCTGGACGCTCCAGAGCAAACCATTGGGACCTTCAGCTCGAGAGATTTCTTGGTTCCAGCAGTTTGTAAAATACATTCTGGCTCAAGGACTTCATATGGTAAGTCTCTCTTTTCATTCTGCAAAGCAAATCTACTGATAAGTCCCGTTTTTTTCGGACTATAAGACGCACTTTTTTCCCCTTGAAAAGTGGGTGAAAATTTAGGTGCCTCTTATAGACCGAATATGGGCGTTTTTGGCCTCCCGAACCCTCCGTGCGTCGTGTTTTTGCCCTCCCGGGCCTCCAGAAGCACTCTGCAGTGCTACCCACAGCCTTTTTTGGCGAAAATGGGCTGTGCGGAGCACTGCAGAGTGCTTCTCGGGGCCGGGGAGGGCAAAAACGCGACGCGCAGAGGCCAAAAACTATTTTTTTCTTCTTTTCCTCCAGTAAGTTTAGGTGCGTCTTACAGTCTGAAAAATACAGTAATTGATAAGCATAGTGATGTTAATTATGTTTCACAATCTGAATTTGGGCTGGGAATTTGGGCTGGGAAGTGGCTCACCAGGCTAATGCAGCCTGTTATTAACACACAGCTGCCTGCAGTTACAATTACTGCAGGCTCGAGTCCCACCAGGCCCAAGGTTGACTCAGCCTTCCATCCTTTTTAAGGTAGGTAAAATGAGGACCCAGATTGTTGGGGGGGCAATAAGTTGACTTTGTATATAAATATACAAATGGATGAAGACTATTGCCTTACACACTGTAAGCCGCCCTGAGTCTTCGGAGAAGGGCGGGATATAAATTCAAATAAAAAAAAAAAATCAGGTTGTCCTCTGCTTATGACCACAACTGAAGCCAAAATTTATGTTGTTAAGTGAGAAATTTGGTGAGTTGTGCCCCATTTTACGACTTTTCTTGTCTCGTTTGTTGAGTGAATCGCTGCTGTCATTAAACTGGTAACAGGGTTGTTAAGTGAATCTGCGTTGACTGCTTGTCAGAAGGTCACAAAAGGGGATTACATGATTCCAGGAAACCGCAACGGTCATAAATATGAGTCATTCATCAAGTATCTGAATGTAAATCACGGGACCATGGGGATGCTGCAAAGGTCGTAAATGTGAAAAACGGTTGTAAGTCACTTTTTCCGGTGACGTTGTAACTTTGAGCGGTCTCTAAGTGAACTGTTGTAAATCGAGGACTACCCGTATCTGGGAGGAGGAATGTCCAGTAGATAGGTTTTTCCAAGAGTTTGTTTCCTCTGAGTAAACTTGCACTTTGCTTTCTTTTAACACGGTGCAACCTCAGACATATCCAAACTGGGTTTTATTTATGAAAAGGCAACAGGACTGGGGTTTTTTTTTGGTTTTTGAGGAAGAAGATATTTTGCTTCTTATCCTGAAAGGACAGTTAGTGACAGTTGAGATTAGCTGGGGGGGGGGGCAGGGAATGGATTTTTCACCATTCTTGAAACCAAGGGTTATGCAAGCTGCTGAAAGATTGAGAGGCAGCTCCCAGCTCTCCAAAGGCTGCCATCAACCTGTAATTTTTAAGAGAGAAGGAAACAACTGTGACATAGAATAGAATAGAATAGAATTTTTATTGGCCAAGTGTGATTGGACACACAAGGAATTTGTCTTGGTGCATATGCTCTCAGTGTACATAAAAGAAAAGATACGTTCATCAAGGTACAACATTTACAACACAATTGATGATCAATATATCAATATAAATCATAAGGATTGCCAGCAACAAGTTATAGTCATACAGTCATAAGTGGAAAGAGATTGGTGATGGGAACTATGAAACGATTAATAGTAGTGCAGATTCAGTAAATAGTCTGACAGTGTTGAGGGAATTATTTGTTTAGCAGAGTGATGGCCTTCGGGAAAAAACTGTTCTTGTGTCTAGTTGTTCTGGTGTGCAGTGCTCTATAGCGCTTTTGAGGGTAGGAGTTGAAACAGTTTATGTCCAGGATGCGAGGATCTGCAAATATTTTCACGGCCCTCTTCTTGATTCGTGCAGTATACAGGTCCTCAATGGAAGGCAGGTTGGTAGCAATTATTTTTCTGCAGTTCTAATTATCCTCTGAAGTCTGTGTTTTTCTTGTTGGGTTGCAGAACCGAACCAGACAGTTATAGAGGTGCAAATGACAGACTCAATAATTCCTCTGTAGAATTGGATCAGCAGCTCCTTGGGCAGTTTGAGCTTACTGAGTTGGCAGAAAGAACATTCTTTGTTGTCCTTTTTTAATGATGTTTTTGATGTTAGCTGTCCATTTGAGATCTTGCGATATGATAGAACCCAGAAATTTGAAGGTTTCTACTGTTGATACTGTGTTGTCAAGTATTGTGAGAGGTGGAAGTATGGAAGGGTTTTTCCTAAAGTCTACCACCATTTCTACGGTTTTGAGTGTGTTCAGTTCCAGATTGTTTTGGTTGCACCACAAGGCTAGTCGTTCGACCTCTCGTCTATATGCGGATTCGTCATTGTCTCGAATGAGACCAATCACTGTTGTGTCATCTGCGAACTTCAGTAGCTTAACAGATGGATCATTGGAGATGGAGTCATTGGTATACAGAGAGAAGTGGGGAGAGCACACAGCCTTGGGGTGCCCCTGTGCTAATTGTACAGGTATTTGATGTGATCTTGCTTAGCTTCACCTGCTGCTTCCTGTTTGTTAGGAATATGTGCTAGTCATTCTCGACTCTAGGGGGCAGTGCTCAACTCTGTTTCAAAGCCAAAGAGCCTGCGCTGTCCGAAGACGTCTCCGTGGTCATGTGGCTGGTATGACTAAATGCCAAAGGCGCACGGAATGCTGCTACCTTCCCACCAAAGGTGGTCCCTATTTTTCTACTTGCATTTTTTTTTTACGTGCTTTTGAACTGCTAGTTTGGCAGAACTGAGACAAGTAACAGGAGCTCACCCTATTACGCAGTGACATATATTGGGGAAAAACATGTCAGCCTTTAGGCCTGTTCAAAAAGACTTTGCTCCATGGAAAATGAAATATTTGCTGAGTCCGTAGTATCATTCACCTCACTGAAGTGCCCCGTGCACCTTCTGGGCCCTTGTCCAACAGTTCAACAGCTTTATGGGACTCTAGACGTTAAGTGAAGCCACAGAGCAGCTTATCCGTTTCAAAGGATGCTTTGCTGAAAGGAGGGTCGAAACAAAAATCCCTCCTTCAAAGCATCTTTTTTTGTTTTCTCGGGAAGGGTTTGTACAACCCCTCATTGTTCTCATGTTTCTCTTCCGTTGGAAAGGTGGCTGAAGTGACATTTTCATCCGGAGCTCATTCTCCTTGTACGGGAATTTTCTCCCCCGTCTCTGGCACCACCGCAATTCTCTCACTGCTCTTTGCCGAGCAAGTGGCAGAAGCTGAAGGGTCCCTCCTTCAGCCGTCTCCTGTGGCAGAGAATTTTTCCAAGGAGGGGGACTTCGGTCTGCCAGAAGTCGTGAGCAGCGTGCTACGTCAAGTTATGGAGGATTCAGAGGAAGACCAACAAGCAAGTCCTGGTAAGCCTGATCTTTTTTTAACCACTCTGGTTTTCAAATAGTCCAAGAAGACCCCCGATATTTTGTCTGAAGAGGAACTGTTTGCAGTGTCCCAGTACAGGCAGATTTTCTTGGCCAATTACTTGTTTGTTGTGGCCTGTCGGCCGCCAGCCCCTCCGGCAGCTGAATCAGATGAGGAGGCGGTGTGGGAGTCGGCATCTTGAGAGCTCTGAGGGGAAAAAGGGAATAGAGCTGTCAGAGAGAGAGAGAGAAAGAGAGAGAGAGAGAGAGAGAGAGGCGGTGCCTGGACCATCTGTCAGCCCTCAGATGGAGAGTCCACAGCCTCCAGGTCTGGAGGTGGCTGATGAGGAAGAGGAGGAACAGCTGCGTCCAGTGCCTGATGCGCAGAAGGCAGAGGAGAGGAGAGCAGTGGAAATCTATGGGCCGGTCCTTGGGACGGAAGAGCCACCATTGCTAGCGAAGCCCCACCCTACTCTGGGGATAAAAGGGAGGGGGCGGAGATGAATAGATGTGACAGATAACTATTCATCTCCCTGCTGGGCAGACTTGTTAGCCTTCGGTGAGAGAGAAACTTTTTGCAGGAGCTTCTGGCGCTCCTAATAAAGGAATCATTGATTTAACTATAGAGGGTTTGTCACATTTGGGAGCCGGGCCAGAACAGGAATTTTGAGCCCATGTGGTGGGTAGCTGCCATGATGGGCAAGCCAGTGACAAATTACCCCCAATTTAGTAGAATTTAGTAGAAGGTGAACTAGCCCCCAGTGGATCCTTTGGAGTGAATAAAGTCATAGTCTCTGGGAGGGAGACTTGGGAGGAAACCTGACCCTGGCTGAACACCAGGACTGTGTTGTAAATGCTGAATGTAAACATCACTAGATGCAGAGCAAAGCATCAAAAGCCTCTATATTGTGAAAGATCTCCAAATTCCCAGGAACTCAGTCTTGCTAGGATTTTGCTGGAGCCTATTTCCCCCCCCCCCACCGGGACCCTGATTTCCTAACCCCATGTTGGCGAAACCTATGGGACGTATGCCAGAGGTGGCACGCAGAGCCCCCTCTGGGGGCACGCGTGGCGTTGCCAGCTGCTCTTCTGGTTTCCGTTTTCGGGCCACTTCCAGGCTGTTTTTGACCTGGAAAAAGGCCTGTTTTTTGTCCGTTTTTTCAGGGCATTTTTTCGTGGTGTTTTGGGGCGTTTTCTAGACATTTTTGGGGTGTTTGGGCCAAAAATGGCCAAAAAAACCAGGCATGCGTGCACCGGCCAGCTGGACTTTGGGTTTCTGGCACTCGAGCGTGTGCCCATGCATGCACATTTTGGTTTGGGCACTCAGTGCCGAAAAGATTCGCCATCACTGTCCTAACCCATTCAAGAGGTCTGGATCAAGTTAGGTTGGAGAATAGTAAAGTGTAGCCTTTATTGTCATTGTACATCATATATACAACGATATTGGTTTAGCCTCTCTGGTGCAATCCATTACAGAAGATTATGGAGAAGGAGATTACTGATTTTATTACAAGCTCTCCTATAATATCTAAAAGTGTTTCGTGCTTAGGGTTTCCTAAAATAGGTTCTATCTAGACATGTGTAAGAGTCGATGCAATTTCTTTCTAATAAAGTAGCATTTGTCTTTTATTATAAAAAAATGCTTCATCTCTACATGTTAAACAGACAGTTTATGTCCAGGATGGGTCCAGCAGGAGCTCTCCTCTGCTCAAACCTGGAGTCCTGCAGTCCTTGAAGATTGGTACAGTGTGTCAAACTTTTGCGGTGCAAGCTCACGCTTGATGGAATCATTCAGGTAATTCCTTCCTTCCTTCCTTCCTTCCTTCCTTCCTTCCTTCCTTCCTTCCTTCCTTCCTTCCTTCCTTCCTTCCTTTCTTTTTCCTTAATTTTAAGTGCCTTAGTTTAGAGAAGATCAAACCTAGACAGCAAACACTCCACAATTACCAGTGCTGCTATAACGCAATTCAATTGGAATAAATTTCCTTCCCATAGACTCTTCCAAAGGGTAAGCATTTGTGCTCAGTGAAGTCTTACTGTAGATCAGGGATCAGCAACCTTAAACACTCGAAGAGCCATTTGGACCCATTTCCCACAGAAAAGAAAACACTGGGAGCCACAAACCCTTCCTGTGCCTGCCTATTTTTTGAGCGGCCACAAAACTAGCATATGTAGTTGAATTAAACGTTCTGTTTTTTTCTGAAACTTTTCTTGGATTTATCCATGGTTGGCCTACCGGGGGTCGAAAAGCTCAATAAATTGCATGCCGGAGGGTGTCGCACATTGGCGGTTGTGACGCCTATTTTGAGCGACGGAGCCGCAGCAAAGGGAGGAAAGAGCCACATGCGGCTCCAGAGCTGCAGGTTGCTGACCCCTGCTGTTGATAAAAAGAAATTGCATCCGGACAAAAACCTCATCTGGGCTTGTTTTCAATGTGCAACCTTTATAGATATTTTTCAGATTCATTTCTGAGCGGAATAATTCGCGGGGGAAAGGAATGTTTAACTGTTAGTCCGACCTTCAAAATCTTGCTAATTGTTAAACGCAGGGGAGAAGGGCCATTACTTTTTGGCTATTATCCATTTTCCTTGTTTGTTTGTTTTTTTCTTTCTCTCTGTACAGGATGCTGCAAGCAAGTTCTACTAAAAACGAAGAGGAAACCCCAAAATCAGAAGCAGAGCTGAGACAGTCCCTAGCAGAGTTTTACCAGAAAAAAGTTTCTGAGCGCACAGTTTCATCTCACCCCCGAGATCAGAAAAAGAGATGTATGCAATTTGTTGTTGGGTTTTTTTTACAATCATGCAGATGAAAGAACAGGAGAACACATCACCTTTACTTAAATATGGGCAGTCCTTGATTTATGACCGCAATTAAGAACAGAATTTCCATTGCTAAGCAAAGCGGTTTGTTAAATGAACTTTACACCCAATTTTACGACTTTTTTTTTTACCAAGGTTGTTAAGTGAATCACTGCAGTTGTTAAGTGACTCATGCGGTTGTTAAAATAATCTGGCCTTCCCCGTTGGCTTTGCTTGACAGATGCCAGCTGGGAAGGCAACAAATGGCCATCACATGACCCTGGGATTTTGCAACCATTGTAAATACTTGCTGGTTGCTACGCGCTAACATTTTGATCATGTGACTGGGGATGCTGGTAGTATGTCACATTTTTTTTATTGCTGCTACAACCTTGAATAGTCACTAAACAAATACAGATAGTCCTCAACTTACGACCGCAATTGAGCCCACAATGTATGTTGCGAAGTGAGGCATTTAAGTGCGTTTTGCCCCCATTGTACGACTTTTCTTGCTGCAGTTGTTAAGTGAATCGCTGCAGTCCTTAAATTAGTAACAGGGTGGTTAAGTGAATCTGCTTTCCCCATTGACTTTGCTTGTCACGAGGTCACCAAACTTGGCCCCGGGACGCTGCAACCCAAAAGGTTTCCACAATTTTGGCCACTACTGTAACGAACCAAGTTCACAGTTCGCTTTTGTTTTCTTCTTGAACAGGCGCGGTTCCCCGGACACCCATTAGGCAGAAGATGAAAACCATGCCCCGCTCTCTTCAGATGCTGAACGCTGCCATGTTCAACGTGAAAGCTCAGAAACACCAGCCGGAGGGAGAGCTGCCAGTGGATAAAAAGCCACGCCAAAGGCTGCTCTCCAGAAAATTGGGCGGCAAAGGGGAAGGAAAAGGAAGGAAACGGAAATGCAAGATAGGTGCGTGGAAGTCAGTCCTCTGTCATGTGTAGAGTAGAATAGAATAGAATAGAATAGAATAGAATAGAATAGAATAGAATAGAATAGAATAGAATAGAATAGAATAGAATTCTTTATTGGCCAAGTGTGATTGGACACACAAGGAATTTGTCTTGGTGCATATGCTCTCAGTGTACATAAAAGAAAAGTTACATCCATCAAAAATCATAAGGTACAACACTTAGTGGTCCTTATATCCTATAATAATGTGATTATTATTGTCATAGGGTACAAATAAGCAACCAGGAAACAATATCAATATAAAAGGCAAGGATACCAGCAACAAAGTTACAGTCATACAGTCATAAGTGGGAGGAGATGGGTGATGGGAACGATGAGAAGATTAATAAGCAGATTTAGTAAATAGTTTGGCAGTGTTGAAGGAATTATTTGTTTAGCAGAGTGATGGCATTCGGGAAGAAACTGTTCTTGTGTCTAGTTGTTCTGGTGTGCAGTGCTCTATAGCGTCGTTTTTAGGGTAGGAGTTGAAACAGTTTATGTCCAGGATGTGAGGGGTCTCTAGATACTTTCACAGCCCTCTTTGACTCATGCAGGATACAGGTCCTCAATGGAAGGCAGGTTGGTAGCCATTGTTTTTTCTGCAGTTCTAATTATCCTCTGAAGTCTGTGTCTGTCTTGTTGGGTTGCAGAACCAAACCAGAAAGTTACAGAGTTACAGATGACAGACTGAATAATTCCTCTGTAGAACTGTATGAGCAGCTCCTTGGGGAGTTTGAGCTTTCAGAGTTGGCGCAGAAATAACATTCTTTGTTATGCTTTCTTGACGTTTTTGATGTTAGCTATCTATTTTAGGTCTTGAGATACGGCAGAACCTAGAAATTTGAAGATCTCTAGAAGGTTTGAAGGTTTCTCCTGGTCCTCTTGCTGCCAGTTCACCATTAAAACCTAAGCCCATGATGGTGAACCTATGGCACATGTGCCCAGAGTGGCACGTGACGCCGTGACGCCTCGCACGCACGGCCTTGCCTGTTTGTCTTCCGGGTTTCTGGTGCTCATGTATACGTGATGATCAGCTGTCCTTCACATGCACGGCAGTGCCGAAAACCGGCCTGCGCATGCGTGCCAGCCAGCTGGTCGTCGAGAGCGCATGTGCGCTAGAACCCAGAACTTTGATTTTTCCAGAGCATGATCCCTTCACATGTGTGGCAGTGCCGAAAACCGTCCTGTGCATGCGTGCCATCCAGCAGATCATCAGGTGCGCGTGCGTGCTAGAACCCAAAACTTTGGCTTTTCCAGAGCGTGGTCCCAACAAGTACGCGCACATGACGTTTCTGCACGACCTTTTCGGCACTCGGTTCTAAAAAGTTTTGCCATCACTGACCTAAGCAATTATGTTACATTAAATTGTGCGGCAGTTATATTCCAGCAAGGTATTTCATGATTCTGTGTTGTTTTTACAGACTTCAGTACCGAAGATGAAATGCTTTCTTACCTCAATGCAAACTACCAGAACGCTATGATGGACGGAGAAAATTTGTTTGCCCGCTCACAAGATATGGTGACAGCTGTTAATACGTTTCAGAACTCCAGTGAGGTAGAGTCATTGCTTAGATACACCTGTCTTTGCCACCCAGAGATGTTTCAAAGGTCTTTAAGGGTTAAAGGCAGAGGAGGTATTCAGCCAGTTCCCCACAAAATAATCTGTAAACTTTTTACTGCAGAAGCAATAAAGCAGATTGGATTAGAACAAGCCACCTCCAGCGAGACTTGACTTTGAAACAGTCCTATCATGTTTTCAGCACAGCACAAATGACATTAAAAGATATTGAAACAGAGCAATACAATTTTGTTCTTGAGAAGGCCATGTTGCCGGGAACATCCTGTGGGTGTTTCCTTTTTCTGTGCAAATGTTCATCTGCTTCCATATAAAGGAAGAAAAAAAGATTTCATTCTGTCTTAATTCGTTTGGTCCTTAGTACAAGGCTCCCCCACTGCTTTGTTGTTTGCATTTAATTACCATATTTTTCAGAGTATAAGACGTTCCGGACTATAAGACGCACCTACCTTTTTTGGGGACGAAAACAAGGGGGGGAAAAATCTGCCTCTGACTCCCAGCAATTTGCCTCCTTGCAGCAAACAGCCTGTTTTAGTTTCATTTTCAGCACAGCCTGATTAGCACAAGAAAAAAAAAATCTGCTTCCCAGCAATTTGTCTCCTTGCAGCAAACAGCCTGTTTTAGTTTCATTTTCAGCACAGCCTGATTAGCACAAGAAAAAAAAATCTGCTTCCCAGCAATTTGTCTCCTTGCAGCAAACAGCAGAGGCCCACACACAATAGGCAATGGCAATCCCTGCAGCCCGAAACAGCTGAAGGTTGGGAGGCCGATCCAACCGACAATCAGCTGTGCTAATCAGGCTGTGCTGAAGCTGAAGCGGGCTGTTTGCTGCAAGGAGGTAAATTGCTGAAAGGCAGAGGACAAAGGGTGGGGGCCAGTGGGTGGGTGAGTCTACATTTAGTGTTTAAGATGCACCCAAATTTTCACCTTTTTTGGGGGGAAGGGAAGTGCGTCTTATACTCCGAAAAGTATGGTAGGTAGCCTCTCTGTTTTTGTGCAGTTATTCCAATGGGCTATTTTTGTGATTGCCACTTGTATTCGGTGCATATCTGCAGTAACGCCTTTGTCTCTGATGTTGTGTTCATAGGCAACTTGTCTAGACACGATCCAAAGACATCTCCTGAAGACCACCAACACTCTTCGTCAACAACTTGCTGCTGATCCTGATAAAGAAACCGGAATCAAAGAGTACGAAGCCTGATCTCGCTTCTAAAATAATTGTCTCTGTTAATTTTTTTTTATTTGCATTTATATCCCGCCCTTCTCCGAAGACTCAGGGCGGCTTACACTATGTCAAGCAATAGTCTTCATCCATTTGTATATTATATACAAAGTCAACTTATTGCCCCCAACAATCTGGGTCCTCATTTTACCTACCTTATAAAGGATGGAAGGCTGAGTCAACCTTGGGCCTGGTGGGACTTGAACCTGTAGTAATTGCAAGCAGCTTCTGTTAATAACAGACTGTCTTAGCAGCCTGAGCCACACAGAGGCTCAGGCACATTTTTCAGATGAAGGGATTCCTCTGTATATAAGAGGAGGGATTTAGTTGAATGCTTGATGTGATTTTGTCCTTGATTTAAATTCACTCCCTTTGTGTTATCCGAATATCAGAAAATATTTGCATACCTATTATGTAATTAGCCTTGGCAAAATGTACTATTTTGTATGTATGGTATATGGATAAAACTATATTATAAAGCCCTGGTGGCGCAGTGGTTAGAATGCAGTATTGCAGGCTAATTCTGACGACTACCAGCAGTTCGATCCTGACCAACTCAAGATTGACTCAGCTGTCCATCATTCCGAGTTCGGGAAAATGAGGACCCAGATTGTTGGGGGCAAATATGCTGACTCTGTAAAGAGAGCTGTAAACCACTATGAAGCGATATATAAGTCTAATGCTATTGCTACTATATATTTAACATAACATCAGAGTTGGAAGGGACCTTGGAGGCCTTCTAGTCCAACCCCCTGCCCAGGCAGGAAACCCTACACCATCTCAGTCAGATGGTTATCCAACATTTTCTTAAAAATTTCCAGTGTTGGAGCATTCACAACTTCTGCAGGCAAGTCGTTCCACTTATTAATTGTTCTAACTGTCAGGAAATTTCTCCTGACAGTTAGAACAATATGTACATTATACAAAATGTATATGTACATTTGTAGACTGGTTTTCCACTAGAAATACTTGATAATAATTGATTGATAAACAATTAAAATACCCTTAGTCCGAACTGCTACTGTTATTGGTATTAACTGAGAACATTTACATCTTTGGGCACTGTGTGGAAAATGCTTTTCCACACAGAAAGAGTAAATTCTCCTGCACCCTCTCCCCACAGTCCATTTTTATTGCTTCTTTGAACAGTTGAAGGGGAAAGAGAAATGAGGAATATTCCCCTCAATCTGTCTTTTCCGTTTTTTTTAAAGGTGCCAACTTCAAGTGTATTTGCGCCTGGAGATATGCCTGCAACGTCCTTCTTTGCAAAATAACACAGACAGAATGGAACAGCTTGTGCAAGAGGTAAATAAAGTGTGTGTGTATGTGTGTGTGTGTTACACATCTCTTGAGTCCTGGAAAGTAAGACTTTCTTCCTTACTTTGAGTATCATGGATTTGAGGACTTTTACTCTCTTGCAGATGACGGAGTTGCTTAGGGTGTTGTGTTTGGCTAAAGATCCAGGATACCTCAGCAGTTTTTTGGAAGAAGTGGTAGATATGTAAGTGATCAAAAGTCAGAGGTAACTGATTCGTATTTATGACCCGTTGCAGTGTCCCAAGGTCCTGGGATCAACTTTTGCGATCTTCTGACAAGCAACGGGGAAACCAAATTCACTTAACAACTGGGCCACTAACTTATCAACTGCAGCGATTCACTTAACCAGTGGGACAAGAAAGGTCGTAAAAGGGGAGCCAAACTCACTTAACAAATGTCTCGCTTAACAACAGAAATGTTGGGCTCCATTGTGGTCGTACGTCGAGGACTACCTGTACGTAGGTTGGTACATAAATTTCGCCAAGATTTAAATCCTGTGGTTTTGTGCTCTCCCTACAGATATCTGGAATCTATGCCCAAGACACTTGGTGATTTATACTACAGTCTGGGAACGGAGATTCCCACTAAGTTAGCTTCCGTCCTCCCAACGGATTTCTTTAGCGACGATTCCATCGCTGAGGAGACACAGAGTGTGTCCCTTCCTGCTTCGGCTGCCTCCCTTCCACTTTCTAAAGCGGCTTCTTTAAGCGCTGAAGCAGACGAGCTGGAAGAACTGCGCACCCGATCTGCCAAGAAACGGTAGGTGTATGTCAGAAAAAGGGAATTGACAGTATAGAGTTTGATTCAGGCTAAAAAGTAGGAGCAACTTTGCACGATCCCTGCAAAATGTTAGCTCTGTCTCCTTTTTTTCTTTTCTTCCAGTGTTGCTTCTGCTTCTGTAATTGATTTCTATATAACCACAATATTGTTTGGATCCATGATAGCGAACCTGTGGCACGCAGAGCCCTCTCTGTGGGCATACGTGCCATTGTCAGCTGTTCTTCTGGGTTCCGGCACTCACATGTGTGCCAGCCAGCTGGTCTTTGCGCGAAGATCAGCTGGCTGGCGTGCATGCGCATGACGAATCCCGGAAGAGCAGCTGGCTGCTGCGTATATGTGCATCGGCCAGCTGCTCCCTTCCGGGTTCTGGTGTGTGTGCACATGTGCACATGTGCTCCAGTTTTCACACTCAGTGCTGAAAAGGTTAGCCGTCATTGGATTGGGTTATTGGGTAGAAAACAGAGTTGGGCTGTTATCTGTTGGGCTTATTGTGTGGGGATATTCTGAAGTCATCCGTGTGTGAGAAACTCGAGTCTTGCGCACCTTAAAAACAGGCTTGATTCATGATGGGGAAGGGAAGTAAACACTCTGCATCTTTAAAACAGTAGCTAGAATCTAAATGTTTTTGCTTCACTTGCTGAAAATGTTTGTCTTCTGCTTTCAGGAAGCATCCGTTAGCCAGGCATAGGAGTATCACAGAAATGTCACAGAATTTACGCCAAATAGAAATTCCTCAAGCATCCTGGAACCACAGGAGAAAGGTGAAACTTCCGGTGGGGAAACAAATGGTTTGCAAGATTAAAGGGAGGGGAAGGTTAGAAAAGGCAACTCTGTGTCCTAAAGAACTCAGTCCTTTGGAAAGTGTGATCGTTTTTTGTGCATAGAAGAGAGAGGCGTACCTTTACTTTCTGTAGAACTTGGAATGAAGTACCATATTTTTCAGAATATAAGACGCACCTTTTCCCCCCCAAAAAAGAGGGTGAAAATCTGGGTGTGTTTTATACTCCGAATGTAGCCCCGCCCAACCTCTCAAAGGGAGGTTTCGGAGGCTGAAAAAAGCATCAGAAAAAAGCTTCAGAAAAAAAGAGCTACAGAAAAAAAAAAAGCCTCAGAAACAGAGCTTCAAAAAAAACCACAAAGTTTCACAGGCTTTTTTTCTGAAACTCTTTTGGAGGCTTTCAGAGGCAAAAGCAAAAAAAAAAAAAAAGCAAGGCGCAGAGCTCACAACCAATGAACCTGTTGCTAAAATTCACTTCTAGGAACTGCTGATTGGGGGTATTCCGGGAGACCGACCCACCCACCAATCAGCTTTATTTTCCTCCCCAAAAACTAAGATGTGTCTTATACTTTGAAAAATATAGTAGTTTTTATTCACCGGTATTAGTTTTCCACTGACGCCTTGTAAATGATGTGAATTTTGTAGCCTTTCTAACGCCATGTTCTACATTTTCAGGACACCTCTCATGGGCCCCTGGATGCCAAAGTGGCAGCCATTTCCAAGAAAACGGGAGTACAAGGTATGTCTTCTTTCCTAAGGTTTGTTGCAAGATTGGTTTCTCTCGCCATGTACATGTATGTATCCGAACTAGACTGTGTTGTTTCTCCGTGTCATATAATATATGTGGGCACATGCATAATTTTGCATTTATTTATTTATCTTGTCACGTTTGTGTTTACATTAGAGCCCTTTGAGAGATGGATGCAACGTAATTTCCTTTTAATGTAATGCCGATTAGTGTACGTTCAAAGTGACAATATTCTATTCTACCTTGATGAACGTATCTTTTCTTTTATGTACACTGAGAGCATATGCACCAAGACAAATTCCTTGTGTGTCCAATCACACTTGGCCAATAAAATTCTATTCTATTCTATTCTATTCTATTCTAAGCAGGAAGTGAGGTGATATTTCTCTCACATTACAGGGAGCTGTTAGATAGCGACTGCCTGTCCTAAAAACAACATTCTCTCAATGAATATGTTTTTGATTACAGTCGCCAACCAGAGTTGCAAACAAACAAACAAACAAAAACCATTGAAAATAAAACAAAGCAAGATAAAACATTGCAGTTGGTGGCAGGTTCATCAGCGTATAATCAAAATCTGCCAAAATTTTGCAAGCAGCATATCAAAATTTAGCTACATGCAAGGGGACTCTATCGTACTGATCTGACATAAATATATAAAAAAGATCATTAAAAAGCAACCTCTCCACTCGGTCCGCTTGCTACTTTCACTGCTTGTTTGGCATAACTAAACAGGAAATTCAGGCTAATTGGTAAAGTTAGTCACTGTATAGCTAAAGCGATGACTCCTTCACAGCATGTGTATTATTTTTACAAACCTTTTTTTAATATTTATTTTTGAGCACCCTTAATTCTGCCCTTTGTCTCCACGTAATACAACCACAAATTGTATCAGTTACCTCACTGACTTGATGAACTGGAGCAATTGGACATTTGTCTTAAATGTTTTACTGCTGTTTTTCTTAAATATTTTACGTATGATTGGTTTTGTCCAAGACACTCTCCACACACCAGAAAACCTCTTGTTTTTGTTGCTTTCAGAAGTGACAAAGGTGAGGAGAAATCTTTTCAATGAAGAAACTCTACCTCTGGGCAAAAGTTCCTTACCAAAGATGGCTCGGAGCCAGTCAGTCTCCGTTTTAGAAGAGCTAAAACATAAACGCAGCAGATCTAAGGAAGATATTAGAGGTAAGGGAATAATGGATAGAATACTGAGAGGCTTGAATAAATGTCAATTGGCTTAAATCGCTCCTATTCCATGAATGACTTTTTATTTACAGTGATTATATTACTTGCTGTTTATATGTACACTGTGAGCTTATGCACTAGAGATAAATTCCTTGTGTGTCCAATCACACTTGGCCAATAAAGAATTCCTATTCTATTCTATTCTATTCTATTCTATTCTATTCTATTCTATTCTATTCTATTCTATTCTATTCTATTCTCTTTTCTATCCTATCCTATCCTATCCTATCCTATCCTATCCTATCCTAGCATATGGAATTTATTTTCACACCACTATAATTATTTATTTATTTATTTATTTTATTTATTTATTTCGATTTTTATACCGCCCTTCTCCCGGAGGACTCAGAGCGGTGTACAGCCAAGTAAAAATTCAATATATAAACATTAAAAAGAAGTTTTAAAACCATTTAAAATCTTAAAACATAAATACTCCAATAAAATTTCAATCCAGTCCCGCTTGAATAAATAGGTGCGTTAAATTATGATTTAATAGCTGATCGGCTGCTGTAAGGCTGCTGTAAACCTGATAACTGAGGATGAGTCAGCACGGTTACTGTAAGAAGCTGCCTATATAAGGGAAGCCATTAGAGGGCGCCTCTCTCTCCTCGTGTATCACTCTCTTTGCGTATCCCTCTCTTTATGTTCTATCTCCATTGTAGTTCTCTGTGTATTTCTATCCGTGTGTGCTTCCTGTTATAGTTGAAGGTTGATTGATTGATTGCCTGGCTTTGCTTAGCACGTGTGTGTGTGTGTGTGTGTGTGTGTGTGTGTGTAGGTCTTTGGTTATTCGGGTTTTTTCCAATGTAAAATTGGAAGTATCTTGGCGACGTTTCAACAAAGTCTCATTCATCATCTTCAGGCTTCAGCTTCGTGCTTCTAGGAGCAAGCAAGCATATATATATATATATCTTGTAGATAAACCACTGTAAGACAAACCTCTGTATACTGTATTTTTCTCCTAGGTTTTTTCAAAATAATAGTCCCGCTGTGCACACTCTTGACAATTCCCTACATCTGATAAAGTGGAGTTCATCCACTATAGCTCTTATGGGAAAATCTGATGGTGTTCAAGATGCTGCGGTATTTGTCATGATAACATGGGGGAGTAGCAGCTGCTTGCAATACAAATTCAGTCCTGAAAAAGGATTTCTGTCCTTGCTTCCCAAACGGGAAGCAAACAGATTGCTTGCTTAAGTGTAATCTTAGTTCTCTACACAACTTACTCTTGTTTTCAGCTCATCACAAGCTATTGACCAAGAGGGTGGCAGAAACCCCATTGCACAAGCAGATGTCCAGGAGGCTGCTGCAGAGGCAGATTACGGGCCGGTGAGCGAAAGCTTCAGATTCATTTAATAGCAATTTACCAATCTGACTTTGGAATAAAGTCAAAATTCCTTTCTTCCTTTTTTTTTTTTTTTACTTCTACACCTCTTACTGCTCCATTAAGTCTCAAACATTCCTTTTCTTCAAAGGTGTTCAGATCCCGGGTCTGATGTTGGCATTGTAGAAGAATCTCCTGAAAAAACCATAACCTGTAAGTACTGATTGGCAGGCTGTTTCTTTGCAAATCAAAGTGACTCGAGGACTGAGAGGCGCTGGTTACAGGAGTGCAATTAAAATTATCTTGTAGATAAACCACTGCAGAGCAAGAAGGAGAAGTGTTCCTTATGAATCTCTAACTTTGGCCTGTTATAGATTACTTTAGTTTATACCCGGGACGTGGTCTGAACCGCCAACAGGAATTTGAGAAATAGCAATAGCATTTAGACTTACATACCGCTTCATAGTGCTTTTACAGCCCCCTCTAAGCGGTTTACAGAATCAGCCTCTTGCCCCCAACAATCTGGCTCCTCATTTTACCCACCTCGGAAGGATGGAAGACTGAGTCAATCTTGAACTGATCAGGATCGAACTGCTGGCAGTCGGCAAAATTAGCCTGCAGTACTACATTCTAACTGCTGCACCACCCCGGCTCTTATGACTAAATTCTGGCTTTGGGCAAGAGCCGTGCACCAGGCACAGCATTGTTATCTCAGCTGCTTTCATCTTTTGAAAGCAGCCAAGTCACAGGATGAAATAGATCAGTGATGCCTAACCTTTTTGCTGTCATGTGCCAAAAGCGGGGGGGGGGAGCACAGAAGGGGGTTGCGCGTGAGCGTGCTCACACCCATCATTCATGCCCGCACGGCCCCTCTGCACTCTCCCCCCCTGCTTTTGGCACACGATGACAAAAAGGTTACCGGTAGGCCCGTTTTTTGCCCTCCCCAGGCTCCAGAGGCCTTCTTGGAGCCTGGGGAGGGCGAAAAAAGCCTTGCCCCTCCCAAAAGTCCCTCCGGAGGCCAGAAACAACCCATTTCCCAACTTCCCCTGTGCACGCTGGAGCTGAGCTAGGGCAACGCTCCCATGCCCACAGATATGGCTCCGTGTGCCATCTGTGGCACGTGTGCCAAAGGTTCACCATCACGGAAACAGAGACTCGGCCTTTCTACACTGGTACGAAGTGGCTCCAATTTCATCTAGACCATGTGGGGGGGGGTGAGAGCGAGAGAAAGGCAGTTTAAAGGACACGGAGCGATACTAACCGCAGCCCTTTATAGTTGCATGTCCTAGTTTAGTGTTATTTCTGCCTCTTAGTGGTAGTGTCTAGAACCCTTATTTGATAGAGGCAGAGACCAGCAGTCTTCCATCTTGCCAATTTATGCTTCTGAATAAATGATACTATCCAAAGAATTCTTCATAAGCTTTGATGTGTTGTTTCTTTTGATAAGTGGGGCTTCCAGTCCTCAATATTTCTTTCCAAGGGTGACATAGTCTATATCAAGCATTAACACTCCTTGATTCTCTCCCCCTTTGTTCTCTCTTCCTAAAAGATGGTTTAAGAAGAAGTCCGCGGATCAAGCAATTGATGCAGGATAAATTTCTCTCCAGCAACATCCGCTCCCTAGAGCCAAACAAGAAGAACACACCACAAGTGCATTCTGCACATCTGGAAGAACCAGGTGAGGAAGGAGATCTAATAGAGATGTAAGCACGGGAGAGATTGAGTTTCCTCACTTGTATCAGTATTTATGTCTGTACTATTTAGAATGGGTTTCTTTTTGATGACCAATTTAAATTGACACCAAAGCCTTTCCTATTTTCTAATACAGAGTAAACAATAGCAATAGCACTTAGACTTACATACCGCTTCACAGTGATTTCCAGCCCTCTCTAAGCAGTTTCCAGAGTCAGCCTATTGCCCCCAACAATCTGGGTCCTCATTTTACCCACCTTGGAAGGATGGAAGGCTGGGTCAACCTTGAGCCTGGTGAGATTCGAACTGCCAAATTGCAGGCAGGCAGCAAAAGTAGCCTGCAGTACTGCACTCTAACCACTGCACCACCGTGGCTCAAGCAACCCCTCCCCCAACCTTCCAGATATTATTTCATTGAAGTTCTCAGCATTCCTCACCAATGACTAGGCTGGCTAAATGATGCTAGGAGGTGTAGTTCAATAGTATTTAGAAGGACACGGGGTTTTCATTTTGATTTATCACGATAAATGGTAATCTTAGGTAAAGTTTATCCTGCAAACTTACAGATACATTTGCTTATACTTGTCTAAACTGTTGAATTTTTCTTCACAGGTCTGGCTTCGCCTCCCGCAAAAGCCCCCCAATCTCCAAAGAGTATACTTTTTGGAGAAGTTTTGGGTGGATTTAGTTTCGGGAGAACTAGCTCTCCCCAAACGAGAAGAAAACAACTCACCTTTGATGAGCCGCTTCCTCAGGTAGAATTGCCATCTTTCTATTTTTCTCAATATTTTTCTGGTTGGTTTTTTTTTAATTTATTAATCAAATGTATGCCCATCTCACCAAAAGTAATTCTGGGTGATGATCGACACTGTTTTTCCCAGTTTCTTTACTCTTTTTAAAAGTTCTTGGCTCTAGACTGTAGTTTAACCATTTACAAGGCATCCGCTTGGCAATTGCGGATGCCTCTGGTGGCTCAACAGACTCAACAGACTAAGACAGTCTGTTATTAACAGCAGCTGCTTGCAATTACTGCAGGTTCAAGTCCCACCAGGCCCAAGGTTGACTCAGCCTTCCATCCTTTATAAGGTAGGTAAAATGAGGACCCAGATTGTTGGGGGCAATAAGTTGACTTTGTATATAATATACAAATGGATGAAGACTATTGCTTAACATAGTGTAAGCCACCCTGCGTCTTCGGAGAAGGGCGGGATATGAATGCAAATGAAAAAAAATAAAAAAATTGTACACTTACAAATGACCTCAGCCTACTGATAGGTAATATATTCTTCATTAGGTGTTTATCTAAAATGTATTAGAATTCAGTGGTATAAAGTTGCTGTTCATCCAAGAAGATAGATGCCATTTTTGAAGAGGGTTGTTATATGAGCTCCAGCTAACCCTACAAAGCAATTATTACACACCACAATTCTTGCTAAGATCTTTGTTTTCAACTTTTCTTGAAAACACCGAGCCGCGGTGGCCCAGTGGTTAGAGTGCAGTACTGCAGTCTACTTCTTCTGACTGCCAGCTGCCTACAATTTCGTAGTTCAGATCTCACCAGGCTCAAGGTTGACTCAGCCTTCCATCCTTCCGACATCAGGAAAATGAGGACCCAGATTGTTGGGGGCAATAGGCTGATTCTGTAAACCGCTTAGAGAGGGCTGCAAAGCACTGTGAAGCGGTATATAAGTCTAAGTACTATTGCTATCTTCATGCTTAAAAAGGGGCATAGCTTATTTGGTCCTTTTCTCTGTATCTCTGATCTTTTTCCACGCTTCTTTCACAGGAATCAGGGAAGAGTTATTTTCAGTCTTCCCAGGAGCTCTTAAATCCCAAAGGCAGCACGCTGAGAAGATCTCCTCGGATTCAAGAAAAGGCACGACGGACTCCCCAGAAAACTCCAGCCCTTAAAAACTCTGTGGCCAAATGTTTGGGAAATTTTTTCTCTCCTGCGAGACAGAAGAGCAAGTCTTTGCCTATATCCACTGAAAATCGAGACTCCTGCCTGCCTTGGATTGCGGAGAAGAAAAACGGCTATCCTTCCTCACCC
Source organism: Ahaetulla prasina (assembly GCF_028640845.1). Classification (NCBI taxonomy): domain Eukaryota; kingdom Metazoa; phylum Chordata; class Lepidosauria; order Squamata; family Colubridae; genus Ahaetulla; species Ahaetulla prasina. Next base: position 14,479,311 of record NC_080551.1, read on the forward strand.
AAGGCAGCAGAACTCCAAACTCCAGAGAAACCACCGTTCTCTGACATGCTGGATGATGTGTTTGCTTTGCCTGCAGATGGTCCCGAGTCACCCATCGTTCTGTCGCCGCCATCGTCCCCGTTTGCTCTTCAGGGAAAGCCGTGCTCAGAACCTTCATCCCCAAGGTGTTCCTTGAGAATTGCACCCCCCGTAGTAATGCCTACGGTTTTGGCTGAGAACCGGACTTTTGAGATACGAAGAAATACCTGCCCTGAGCCAGTCTCATCCGTGGACTTCCCCTCCCTGTTGCCAGAAGCATCCTCTGCAGCCTTCAAAGATGCACATCCGGAACTGGGTTTGACCCACATCCAGATCAGTCCAAATATTAGGACCGTTTCTGAATCTGCTTTGGAGATTCGTTCTGTTTTCCAATCGGATGGTATCTCTCCGTTCTGTGATGGGTCTGCAAAAGCTGTGAGCCCTTGCACGCTCTCTCCAGCTAGAGAAAAGCTGGGAAGAAACGCTTGTAGTCCCCAAGAAACACAGGGTGTCCGAAAGACCTCCCCCATAAAAGCCCTGGGCTCCCCTCCTTCCTTGCCCAGAGTGGAACATCCCTCTATGGGCAGCAGAAGCCTTGGTGCTGAAGCCAGCCCATTTATTAAACCTGGCAGCGCAGAGGACGCTTCACTGGATCAGAGACCTGAACCAACAACTAAAATAATAAGTCCAACTAAGAGGAAGGATTCAGAGAGACGCTTGTCGCCTACCTTCTCTTCCAATAACCCCAGGCGCTTTGCGCACGCCGTAGTATTGTGCGAAAAACTGGATCTCAGCAAGTCTCTTTCAGATGGTTCTCCTGCCGATCCAGGCTCTGCGAGTAGCCTTTCTTCCGCAGAGGACGCTGCAGATGGCCAGCCTCTGTTCTTCTCAAGTCCTCCCAGGCGAGATCGGGACTCCCCGCTTGCAATCTCAAAGCCAGGGTCTGGCGCCTACGCGTTGCGCTGCACCGCCGACAGAAGGCAACGGGAAGCCGCCGCACGGCTGGAGAAGGAAGAGAAGGCGGCCACCTCTAAAACTCTGGGGGCCACAGCTACGCCGCTGACCTATGAGGTTGAGCTTGAAATGCAAGCTTCTGGTTTGCCGAAGCTCCGCATCAGAAAAGTGGCTTCCGAGGTCGCGCAGCAGCCGCCTCTCGATTCGTGTGACAAACTCAAGGGGGAGGAAAATGATCGCGGTGTGGGGGACGTTTCAGCGGCCTGGTGTAGTCGGCACCCGGAGAAATTAGAACTCATCTCCATCTCGCCGTCCTGCGTTCGCTCTGCCCACAACACCCCTGGCAAGTTTGGGATGGGCGGACAGACTTATATATGCCATTCCTATTCACCCACCACTCTCTGTACCTCGTCTACATCTTCCCCTTCCCAGGGCAGCGCCGTCGTCCCTTGGACCCCGTCTCCGAAACGTAAAGGGAAGGTTACCCCCGAGGCCATCAAAGATTGGCCCCGAAGGAAAAGGGCCGCGGTGGGCTGCAGCAGAAGCGAAAGGCCAGCAGAAGCTGCTGGAGAAGAGCCAGCCCCACCTCCTGGGGGCAAGGAAGCATTAGAACTCTTCAGTAGCAGAAAGGTTCGGCTCCTGGGAGACTTGGAACTTGAAGGAATTGAGAAGCTTCAAGATCAGTTCCTTGGCAGCGATACAGAAGGCAACAAGGACGAGAACATCTACAGAAGCACTCTGGTGCTAGAGTCTAGAAAAAGGGCTCAGGAGCACAGAGCACTGGGTGAGGAGGCTAGCCAGGAATCGAAAAGGCCCTGCCTAACCAAAGAGAACCCCGGAGCAGCTCAGCTCTACTCAACTGAACTGATGAGCATGGGAGAACAAACAGTATGCTCAAAGTCAACGATCTCGGAGGACATCTTCAACTTCTCAGGTACCGTATTTTGCGGAGTATAAGACACTCCGGAGTATAAGACGCACCTTAGTTTTAGGGGAGGAAAATAAGAAGGAAAACAATTCTACCTCTGCCTACCAGCATCCATCGGTATTCATCTGGCTAGCGTCCTTAGCAAACAGCCCAGTCAGCTTCAGCACCACATTAGCCTGATTCAGCACGAACAGCTGATTGGCGGGTGGATCGGCCTTCCGGAATATCCACAATCAGCTGTTCCCAGAGGTGAACTTTAGCAACAGGTTCGCTGGTTGTGAGCGCGTGCGCGCTCGCTACACTCGTGTGCATCTCGTTGGGGCAGATACGCCCCTTCAAAAATGCAGCTGATGGTCACAGGGCACTCCAGTGAGTACAGCAGCTGTTCCGGATTGCCATTTTGGCCTCTGCGCCTTGCTTTTTCACCCTCGGAAAGCTCCGTTGGAGAGGACGTGTGGAGGCCGAAGGGTGGGGGTGGGCGGGGCTACATTCGATGTATAAGACACACCCAAATTTTCACCCTCTTTGGGGGGTGGGAAATGCATCTTATACTCTGAAAAATAGGAAAATATACTCCGAAAAAAATATGCACTTGGAATACTGCATCCAGTTTTGGTCGCCACAATATAAAAATGATGTGGAGACTCTAGAAAGAGTGCAGAGAAGAGCAACAAAGATGACTAGGGGACTGGAGGCTAAAACATGAAGAACGGTTGCAGGAACTGGGTATGTCTAGTTTAATGAAAAGCAGGACTAGGGGAGACATGATAGCAGCCTTCCAATATCTCAGGGGCTGCCACAAAGAAGAGGCAGTCAAGCTATTCTTCAAAGAATGTGAAGGCAGGACAAGAAGCAATGGGTGGAAATTAATCAAGGAGAGAAGCAACTTAGAACTGAGGAGAAATTTCCTGACAGTTAGAACAATTAATCAGTGGAACAACTTGCCTCCAGAAGTTGTAAATGCTCCAACACTGGAAATTTTTAAGAAGAGGTTGGATAACCATTTGTCTGAAGTGGTGTAGAGTTTCCTGCCTAGGCAGGGGGTTAGACTAGAAGACCTCTAAGGTCCCTTCCAATTCTATCCTATTCTATCCTATCTTATTCTATTCTATTCTAAATAGCTCCTTAAAGTTTTCCTCCAGTGCCAGATGGAATTTTCTTCAATTAAGTTTAAACCTCCTGTTTTCCGAACTCCAGATACAACTCCACCCAAGCCTTCAGGAAACGGTGTGATCTCTGCTAGTGGTCTTTGGGCCCTGGAACAGTCCCCTCTCCTCTACAAAGGCCCTCCTGCAACCCAGAGGAAGTGCCCAAAAGGTATGCCACTTCAAACCCTTGGTGTAATGAATTGGGAACTAAATTTCTTGCCACTCAATATTGTGATGATGCAAGTTCTCGATGCCCTTCCAAAATCAACCTGAGGCTTGCTTATTTGAAACATCTCGGCTTTCTTTTGAGCCGAGAAAGAGTTTTTTGAGACCAATAAAAGCCCCTGCTCTCTCCGAACGTAGTTTTAAAAACACGAGAAGCAAAATGATGGGACGTGAGAAAGGCAAATTCAAGTCCTGGCTTTTGGTTACAATTCTCCAATTCTTTGGAGAACATATTCAGGCAGCGTAAAGCCAAGTTGTAGCTATGCTTGATTTCCTGAGCGTCGATTGTAGTTGAAATGATGACCTGTTTGAGGTTAGCTTTCCTCAATCCTGCCTTTGAATAGGAACCAGTTTTAAGCAAAAACTTTGCAAATCATGGCCACGTAACCAGGGAATGCTTCAAACAGCCATAAATGCAGGCCTTTGCCAAGTGCCCAAAACTGGCCACAGGACTGTGGGAGCGACAGTTGTTTGGAACTTCAGAACCAGGTCATCAGTACTTTTTGAGGGGGTCCATCATAACTTCAAAAGGGCCTCTGGTGGCTCAACAGGTTAATGCAGTCTGTTATTAACACAGCTGCTTGCAATTACTGCAGGTTCAAGTCCCACCAGGCCCAAGGTTTGACTCAGCCTTCCATCCTTTATAAGGTAGGTAAAATGAGGACCCAGATTGTTGGGGGCAATAAGTTGACTTTGTATAAATATACAAATAGGATGAAGACTATTGCTTAACACATTGTAAGCCGCCCTGAGTCTTCGGAGAAGGGCAGGATATAAATGCAAATAATAATTAAAAAAAAAAGCTCGCAAAGCAACTAGTCACCTGTATAGCCAAATTAGAATCAATAAAGGGGGAGGACGCGGGTTCCTTTTTCCCTTCTGCTACACACGTCACACTAACCTAGATCAGCGGTCACCAACTGGTGGGTCCGTAGACCACTGGTGGTCCACAAGAAAATTTTGATGGTCCACAGAAAGATTATTTGCATTTTTATATTGCACTAAAAACTATTTATCTTTTTTAAAAAATCATATTAGTGGTCCGTGGGATTTAAAATTATGAATTTGGTGGTCCCTGAGGTCTTGAAAGATTGGTGACTCCTGACCTAGATGACGGCAAACTGTTTTTCATCTTTCATTTCAAAAGACATTCCGTTGAGTGGTGCGGTGGCCTAGAGGTGGAGCTCTCGCCTCACAATCAGGAAGCTGTGAGTTTGATCCTAGGTAGAGGCAGATATTTCTCTCTCTCTCTGGGAACAATGAGGACCCAGATTGTTGGGGGCAATAAGTTGACTTTGTATATAATATACAAATGGATGAAGACTATTGCTAACATAGTGTAAGCCGCCCTGAGTCTTCAGAGAAGGGCGGGATATAAATGCAATTTTTTTTAAAAAACAATGGAATATATCTGCTGTGAACTCCGCATTGGTGACAGGAAGGGCATCCAGCCAGTAAACACTCAGCTCCATTCAGTTGCCCAGACTCCACCCCGATGCAAGGGATTATGGGGTCCTTAAAAGAGGATTTGAAAAGACATTCCCTTAAGAAAGCTAAAGTCCTACACATCCTTTAGACAAATTGTGAATTCCCCCATTTCTGTTCCTAACAGTGTTCCGTTGGGATTTTTCACGCTTATTTTCTCCTATAGGGGAAGACCCGGATACATTTGGAGCTGCATACGAGGACTTCTCTCTTTTCCGCAGCACACCAGCCAGAAAGAGATCCATTACCAGGACCTACTCGCGGAAAAGGCCACTCTGCTGAAACGAGATGGCCGGTGGGAATATTTTGGAGCCAGACCTTCAACCTCTTCGGGACAAGAGGTCGCAATCCAAATCAGGGTTCAGTCACCAAAAGGCATCGCTTGTGTCTGGCTGACAGCGATTCATTGCCGAGTTCCAAGAAGAGCAAAAATGAATTCTGCTATTTCAGGAGTCTCCAAGCTTGGCCCCTTTAAGACGTGTGGACTTCAATTCCCAGAATTCTGGGAGTTGAAATCCATACATCTTAAAGGGCCAAGCTTGGAGACCCCTGTTGTATTTTATATAGGTTTTTTAAAGTAAGGGCTATGCCACTGTATGGCCTCTGCAAGGTTTTAAGAGGAATGTCCGGAACCGAGAGCAGTGAAAGCAACCACTTTTAAATTGTTCTTTTGTAAAATAAATGAATTTCTTTTGACAAACTGATTTTTCAAATGGTCGCTAAAAGTTTAGCCCATCTCAGATTCATGCAAGGCGCTAACTTTGACTCAACCACACTTTTGAAATCCTAATCCTGAACCTGTTGGCTGTACCTGGAGGGAAAGAAAAATCAAATAGCACTCTAGTCAAGTTGATGACCAAACTTTCCCAAGGGCAAACTGTAGACAAATTTACAAAGATCTTTCTAGTTTATTGAAAGTACAGACCAAGAAGCTACTTAAAATATGTGTACGTATTTGCAAAGAGATCAAATTTACTGTCCCTTTGTTTGAATGGCATTCGTCATGGAAAGTCCAGATTTGCAAAGAAAGGTTTCTGTAAAGAATGGAAACTAGCAGCTTTTGCTGCAGAAGGCAACTACAAAAGTAACAAAGCCAGCAAAGCCCAGGTAAAAGATCTGCGAAGATGTCAACATTTGACTGGGTTCATTCATTACACTAAAGCAGAATGTGAGTTGTACGATCTGGAGATTGTACACGCTGGAAAGGATGTTCTCATCATCTCTCTAATCCACCAATATAGTATTTCTGATTGGCAGCTATCTAGCCTCTCTTTGAAGATCTTAAAGTAAAGGAGATCACCAACTTTTGCAGCAGTCTTTTCCAAGATTGGACATTTTCTATCATTAGGTAAAGGTTCCCCTCGCACATATGTGCTAGTCGTTCCTGACTCTAGGGGGCAGTGCTCATCTCCGTTTCAAAACCAAAGAGCCAGCGCTGCCCGAAGATGTCTCCGTGGTCATGTGGCCGGCATGACTCAATGCCAAAGGCGCACGGAATGCTGTTACCTTCCCACCAAAGGTGGTCCCTATTTTTCTACTTGCATTTTTTTTTATTATTCAAAAAGTTTTTATTAGTCAAAAAAAAGGTTTATACAAATACATATCAGGTATGGTAAATTTTCATTTTTCTTATCTAAAATAAGAATTTTACTCAAATTTTTTAACACATACAACAGCCATATGGCAAGCAGGTAACACGAAGTAGCTAAGTTTGCAAATTTTAAATACGTAATAAAGAAGGGTCAAGAATAAACAGAATATCGTACAAAAGAGAATAAGGAAAACCAACACAATCCCAAATATCTTTATCACTTCCTAGTTTTGGATCTCAGAACTCTGGGTTCAGCCTGACCTAACTCCAGGGCCGCAACAGCGGCAGCCGCCCGCCCCATGATCTATAACCTCCTTCTTCAATTCCTGGGTCATCTGATTCCAGGAGGGCTTTGTGTTCCTCCACATAGGCCGTAGCCTCCATAATTGTACTGATTTTTTCGTAATGCCCTCCCGGAAAATCATCAATCCTCTGGCATCAGCCATCTGAAGCCCACTCCTTCTGGTACAATTTGCTTGACAAAAATAATATTTCTTTCTTTTTCACGTACCTGTCTGGGAATCTGCCTCAGAATGGCTATCTCCTGCCCCTGTAAATCAGTGCCCCACTCCTATGTTTTCTAAGAATTTCATCTCTCGCCTCTTCTCACAAATTTGACATGAACCTCTCTGGGAACTGCATGCGTGCGTGCATATTGAATTAACTCTATAAACTCGATCCACATCCCAATTCATGAAATCAACACCTCTCCCAAGAAATTCTCCCAACAATTTAGTCACAAGATCTTTCTAGTTTATTGAAAGTACAGACCAAGAAGCTACTTAAAATATGTGTACGTATTTGCAAAGAGATCAAATTTACTGTCCCTTTGTTTGAATGGCATTCGTCATGGAAAGTCCAGATTTGCAAAGAAAGGTTTCTGTAAAGAATGGAAACTAGCAGCTTTTGCTGCAGAAGGCAACTACAAAAGTAACAAAGCCAGCAAAGCCCAGGTAAAAGATCTGCGAAGATGTCAACATTTGACTGGGTTCATTCATTACACTAAAGCAGAATGTGAGTTGTACGATCTGGAGATTGTACACGCTGGAAAGGATGTTCTCATCATCTCTCTAATCCACCAATATAGTATTTCTGATTGGCAGCTATCTAGCCTCTCTTTGAAGATCTTAAAGTAAAGGAGATCACCAACTTTTGCAGCAGTCTTTTCCAAGATTGGACATTTTCTATCATTAGGTAAAGGTTCCCCTCGCACATATGTGCTAGTCGTTCCTGACTCTAGGGGGCAGTGCTCATCTCCGTTTCAAAACCAAAGAGCCAGCGCTGCCCGAAGATGTCTCCGTGGTCATGTGGCCGGCATGACTCAATGCCAAAGGCGCACGGAATGCTGTTACCTTCCCACCAAAGGTGGTCCCTATTTTTCTACTTGCATTTTTTTTTATTATTCAAAAAGTTTTTATTAGTCAAAAAAAAGGTTTATACAAATACAAATCAGGTATGGTAAATTTTCATTTTCTTATCTAAAATAAAATTTTACTCAAATTTTTAACACATACAACAGCCATATGGCAAGCAGGTGACACGAAGTAGCTAAGTTTGCAAATTTTAAATACGTAATAAAGAAGAGTCAAGAATAAACAGAATATCGTACAAAGAGAAAAAGAAAAACCAACACAACCCCAAATATCTTTATCACTTCCTAGTTTTGGATCCCAGAACTCTGGGTCCAGCCTGACCCAACTCCAGGGCCGCAACAGCGGCAGCCGCTTCCGCCCCATGATCTATAACCTCCCCTTCTTCAATTCCTGGGTCATCTGATTCCAGGAGGGCTTTGTGTTCCTCCACATAGGCCGTAGCCTCCATAATTGTACTGATTTTTTCGTAATGCCCTCCCGGAAAATCATCAATCCCTCTGGCATCAGCCATCTGAAGCCCACTCCTTCTGGTACAATTTGCTTGACAAAAATAATATTTCTTTCTTTTTCACGTACCTGTCTGGGAATCTGCCTCAGAATGGCTATCTCCTGCCCCTGTAAATCAGTGCCCCACTCCTATGTTTTCTAAGAATTTCATCTCGTCTCTCTTCTCACAAATTTGACATGAACCTCTCTGGGAACTGCATGCGTGCGTGCATATTGCTAATTAACTCTATAAACTCGATCCACATCCCAATTCATGAAATCAACACCTCTCCCAAGAAATTCTCCCAACAATTTAGTCACAACATCTCTCAAGTCTTCTTGGTCCACTTCTTCCAAATTTTGAAACCTAAGGAAATAAGACATTTTATCCATCTGTGGTCAAGCACAGCATTGCCTGTCGTCTCCTCTCTTTTCTGCACTGCCGCATCTCACCCTCAAACCTTCCACTTTCTGCTTGTTTTCTGCTGAAACTTGTTGAGTATCCTTTAAATCCTTTTGGATAGTCACAATTTCTGCTCTTATTTCATCAATTTCTTGTCCATATTAGATAACTTTTCCAAAATTCTCTCCATCTCTCCAGCAGTTGGTCTCTGACCTTTGCCATTAAGGAAAAAAAAATACAAAATCCTCAGGCAGGCACAGTATCCTTGTAATTTCCTCCGGATCCACCAGGGGCACTCACAGGAGCAACGAGTCCAGAGTACAGTTAGTCAACCAGGAAGCCGAAGGAAGTGATGTCATCAAAATTCTCATAGTGAAGGCGGAAGCTGGGCGCCACCACTGTTCCCCAGAAGGAGGGGCCTCAAACCTTCCCTCCTAAATTTCTCCATCACCTCTTCTCTCCAGAGCTCCACAAAACCGGTAATCTTCTTATTTTAAGTTCTCCTCTCTCCAGAATAACTCGTGCTCCTTCCAACCGCAGGGGAGAAAAAACCCCCCCGCACTCCGGGGCACTCCACTCACGTTTACCGATATTCCCTTCCCTTCTCCTCCTCAATTCTTCTCCGTTCCCTGTTCACCACCAGGCTGCTGCAGTTATAAATCCAATGCCCCGGTGTCACGGGCACAGCGGCAAGCGACGACCAAAATAATGGCCGCGGCCTGTGGCCTCCAAACCCCGCCAAGCCTAGGACGCGCCAGCATCGGTCCCCACAGTCCTGTATGTCGGCTGGGAGACCCCTGGCGAGCCGTCCGTGCGGCAGGTGTCCTTTTCGGAACACCTGGCCCCTGAGGGCCTCGGCGGCGGCCGGATTCGGGCGCTGGAGGCAGGAGAAGCCTTCCAGACGTCCGTTGCCGCTGGACACCGGAAGTCGTCTCCTCTACTTGCATTTTTTACGTGCTTTCGAACTGCTAGGTTGGCAGAAGCTGGGACAAGCCAACGGGAGTTCACCCTGTTATGCAGCGCTAGGGATTCAAACTGCTGAACTGCCGACCTTTCAATTGACAAGCTCAGCGTCTTAGTCACTGAGCCACCACCCCCTTTTTTCCCCCTATCTTTAGGAAAGCGATAATGAAAAATCTATGGCAGAGGTCTCCAACCTTGGCAACGTTAAGACTTGTGGACTTCAACTCCCATGGCTGTCTGGGGAATTCTGGGAGTTGAAGTTCAACTTTAGCACAGCTGATCTATGATTTCTTGTCCAGTCTTCTGAAGCAATTCTGCCCCATCTATGGGACAGTCTTTCAGGTACAAGGTGGCTATCATGCATCCTTTTGTTAATCCAAGTTATTGTTTCTTCAGATTTTGCGTAATGGATGAATCCACCAACTGTCTTTTTGGTGATTTATGGGCAGTTACCTTCGGAAGGCGCTTATTAGCTTATTTTAGATGGAATAGTCAACATCTCAGAACTAGAGTGGATTTTTTCTGACATCAATGATTTCTGGATAAGACAACCCAGGGATGGTATTCTGGCTGGCCCGGTGCAATTCTTTGCGGGATCTGGGTGGCAAAGGAATCTCCTTGGCTTGGTTAGACCTTAGGAGAAAATCTGCTTCCATCTGACGAAAATCTTCCACTATCAAGTTATTGGCACTAGAGAGTGAGCAGCGCCTCCAGGTGGACGGTAACGGCGTATGCACCAAGTCCCGGAGTTCCTCTCTCTTTCTTTGATTCTTTTCTGAGGGCTCCAACTGCAAGGACGGTTCCAGCTGGCTATTTTTGGTAAAATCTTCATGTGTGCTGAGTGAACTGGGTCTGTCCCCAACTGCAAAGATGCTCCTCTCCATACCTGTTGTGAGAAAAGAATCTTTTAGTGAGAGTGATGGAACAACGTGGCTGGAGTGGCGTGGTGGCCTAGAGGTGGAGCTCTCGCCTCACAATCAGGAGGCTGTGAGTTCAATCCTAGGTAGAGGCGGATATTTCTCTCTCTGGGTGCAATGAGCATATATCTGCTGTGAACTCCGCATTGGCGACAGGAAGGGCATCTGGCCAGTAAACGCTCAGCTCCATTCAGTTGCCCAACTCCACCCCGATGCAAGGGATTATGGGGTCGTTAAAAGACCAAATAATAATAATAAAAATGGAACAACATGGTTGATCGAGTAGCTGTGCTGTGGGTTTCACAAAGGCAGTTGTTTTGCATGGAGTAGAGCCATTTTGAGTGATGTACCTAGGGGATATATTATATCAGCTAGGCAAGTGGCAGGCCAAGCCAGGCTAATAAGAACAAGGACCAACAGGATCCATGTGCTCAGACACGATATACCATAGTGCTGGGAACTCTACGCTGTGCAACATGCGTGCTTAGCTCCTGGTGCTTTGGGGACAGCATTGCCAGACACAGTTGGTGCGATGGCTCCTTTGCCAAGATGCCTGTTTGGAGAGATCCTGAGTCCAGATGCACCCAGTTCCCATTTGGGAGCATGACTAGATGAACTGATTCTACTTTACTGCAAGTCGACACTAACAGAACCTTGCGAGTCTGAAAGCACAAAACTTCCCATCACCTTTCAACTACTTGACCTTTCCTAAGCTTCTTTCTCTGACCACTAAACAACTGCAGATTCCTGTATCTTGTCTGATGGTTTCCTAGGCAGTATCTCTTCCTTCTCTTTCGCCCTAAATCATTCATTCCTTCCATTTCATCAGGTTACCTTCCTGCCCTCTTTTAGCTGAGCGTGTCCTCCTGTCCTCAAGGCCATTTCCTCATCCCTCTACAACCAGCAGAAAAGCAAAGGCAAATTCACCACACCGGAAACGTCTCCTCACCTCCGCTCTGTCCCTCCGACTGCTTTAACTTTTGGGTCAATTCCTCATTTAACCATTTGTAATGAGCCAATTCCTTTGCCAGTGCCTGGATCTTTTGCTCATACTGAAGCCTGCTGTTTGCCTGCCCTTCTTCTATGTGTTCTGCAAAAGAACGAAGAAAATAAATTGTTAAAAACACAGAAATTTGGACAAACCATGGGGGGTGATTACTTGCACAATAACAGAGGCAGCCCTTTTTTTAAAAAATCACAAAATTAAAAAGAGCAGCAGATGAAGGAAAATAAAAGAAAAACTTCAAGTGTGTGTGTGCATGAATACATTTTATCTCAAGGATAAACATACATTTCTATATGCAATAGTGTTCTTATGTCACAGCAGAGACCAGCACTTTAGTTGATCTGACTGAATCTCAACTCGCAAGGCATCCTTGTCTTCCTCTCGATTTGCCATAGGCAAGGTGGATGGAAAACCGTCAAAGGAGTATGGCAGCTAAAGACAGGAGCACATTCCAGACATATCTTTCTCAAGGCTGTTTTCCAGGGTTACCCACAGTGGCCGGAGTGGAGTGATCTCTACAACCTGCAAAATCGCTCTCTTGGCGAATATGATTGATGATACACCCTGGGGGGAGGGGGAGAACAGGGTCATGATTAGGGCCGTAAATTAACGTGGGATCAGAGTTGGCTTCATTTGGGAACTTGCTGACATGGAGCTCCTAATAAACAACTGGATTTCTTTTGAAGCTTGGCTCGAGGCTCGTGATTTAATCTTTAAAAGGCTCATCGGGGTTGGAGGTACTTAAATGTGGGAGCACAAAAAAACCAGAGCTATAGATTTGTTTGCAAAGTTGGAAAAATCACTCCAAAAGAGAGAAATAAAAAGCCCTCCCTCACTATTATCTGAGATGTCTGCATGGTTGGGTCCCTATGGTCCCCTAAAGTCCAATTTTGATTAGAGGCTTAACTTTACCATCCATTGTAAGGTTATTCAAAGATCTCTGCTGTTTTGTGTCGATTTTTTCAGCTAAATATATTTCTACAGATTCAATGGAAGAGGCCTTTCAGTTTTCCAAATTGGCAGGAGACAAGAATGGAATCCGTTTCTTATGTGGTATCAGTTTATATGTCCTAGGAAATATGGATTGTTAACGGTAAACTGGGCTCACAACCAAGGTTGTGGACTGTTGAGCAGAGTACCCTACGCATGAAAATGACTGAGACTGGTTGTATACAATAACAGTCACTTTTATACAGTCCTTTTATACATCGGCTACAGAGCTCAACCAATCAGGATGCTTGCATGATGCAGCATAGCCTTAAAGCAATATCATGCCTTTCTTTAAACATACATAGTTAGATTATATATTGCCTGGCCAACTAGTTAGGCAAATAATTAACAAATAACTAGCAAATAACAAATAAATAACACTTTCCTGACATGGATGATAAACCATTGGGAGAGTTCATTTCAGTTGGGAAGGAGGCGATTTTTCCCAATTCAAGAACTCTCCAACAAAGCAGGATCCTTAATTAGGGCATGGCCACCACAGATGTCTCCATCTTTCTTACAGCTCCACCTAAACAACTAGAACAATTATTAACTTACCGTACTTTTTGGAGTGTAAGATGCACTTTCCCCGCCCCAAGAGAGGGTGGAAAATTTGATCCGTCTTATACACCGAATACAGCCCCATTTTTGGCCTCTCCAAACTCCACCCTGTGCGTCCCATTTTCACAAAACAGGCCCATTTTTCGCAAAAACGGGATGCGCAGAGAGTTTGGGAAGCCTGCAGAGTGCTCCTGGGGGCTGGGGAGGGCAATACAATAAAATACAATTTATTGTTACAGTCTTAGACCAGAACAACTGGGGAGGGCAAAAATGTGACATGGGGGGGGGGTTTGGGAGGCCAAAAATGGGGCGCACAGAGGGTTTGGGAGGCCTGTAGAGTGCTCCTGGGGGCTGGGGGGGGCAATACAATACAATACAATTTTTTGTTACAGTCTTAGACCAGAACAACTGGGGAGGGCAAAAATGTGACATGGGGGGGGGGTTTGGGAGGCCAAAAATGGGGCGCACAGAGGGTTTGGGAGGCCTGTAGAGTGCTCCTGGGGGCTGGGGAGGGCAAAAACTTTTTTTTTCTTGTTTATCTCTTCAAAATCTTGGTGCGTCCTATATTCTGGTGCGTCTTATAGTCCGAAAAATACAGTACATAGTGTGTTTTTAGGAGAGGCTGTGCCACCAGTGATCAGGTAAAGAGTTAACAGAAACAAGGATTGCGCCTCAGTCCTATTTATTACCCCGACTCTGCTGGAGCAGGAGCTGAACGTCCTGCTCGTGTTCCTTCTGTTGCAAGGTCAGCTGGCGGTCCATCTCCAATCGCTGACGTTCCAGGGCCACCTCCAACCAAAACACCAGCTGGAGCTGCTCTTCCAGCTGCATCTCCATTTCGGAAAATGCCACGCTCTGTTTGTGCTGGTCTTCACGCAAGGTCACCACCTGATCATGACAGGAATGTTTGGAAGATTTCAACTCGCCGTGGTTATGAAAAAGGCAACGGGCAGTTACACGAAGCCAAACTCTATAAACAGTTATCCCAGAACCGAACAGGTACACAATGAGCTCAATGTTCTTCTACAATGCCAATCAATTTCCCAACGAAGTAAAGTGACATGCAAGGGAAAAGTCTACAGTGTCTCCTCTGACACGCTATCTTTCTATGGTTAAAGGTTCCCCTCGCACATATGTGCTAGTCATTCCAGACTCTAGGGGGCGGTGCGCATTTCAAAGCCAAAGAGCCAGCGCTATCCGAAGACATCTCCGTGGTCATGTGGCCGGCATGGCTCAATGCCAAAGGCGCACAGAACGCTGTTACCTTCCCACCAAAGGTGGTCCCTATTTTTCTACTTGCATTTTCTACGTGCTTTCGAACTGCTAGGTTGGCAGAAGCTGAGACAAGTAACGGGAGCTCACCCTGTTACGCGGCACTAGGGATTCGAACCACTGAACTGCTGACTTCGGTCGATAAGCTCAGTGTCTTAGCCACTGAGCCACTGCATCCCTGTTTCTATGGTTCTATAGCCCGTCTTTTCTATGGTTGGGGTTCACACATTTCTGAGCCATGCCTTATTGGGTGCTTACCTTATCAAAGTATTTGCAAAGAAGTGCCCGGGTCTCGGAGGAAGAGAGGTAGCTGAGTTTCGCCATAAGGTTCATCTCACATTGGGACAGAAGGCTGGCTGAGGATCTCAGAACTCGCTGTCTGCAGGTAATGGATTCGTTCTTATACTCTATGGCAGCATCCAGAGCTTCAATGGCTTCGTCCAACTGGAAAAGAATCCGCTCCTCCTAGGAAACAGACCAATATCCCCCCACCGAGAAATAATTTGATCCTCATGAGTGGTAAATTGATACTTCAGTTGACTAGAATCCCAATCCTCACTTTCCCTTCCTTCCTTACTCCCTCCCTCCCTTCCATTCAGTTACTGCTACAGTATGGCCATTGGTAGAACAATGGGAGGTCATGTCCAGAACAACTAGACACAAGAACCGTTTTTTCCCGAAGGCCATCACTCTGCTAAACAAATAATTCCCTCAACACTGTCAAACTATTTACTAAATCTGCACTACTATTAATCTCTCATCGTTCCCATCCCCAATCTTCTTCCACTTATGATTGTAACTTTGTTGCTTGTATCCTTACGATTTATATTGATATTGATTGTTTCCTGATTGCTTATTTGTACCTTATGACTATCATTAAGTGTTGTACCTTAGAATTCTTGATGAACGTATCTTTTCTTTTATGTACTCCGAGAGCGTATGCACCAAGACAAATTCCTTGTGTGCTCAATCACACTTGGCCAATAAAGAATTCTATTCTATTCTATTCTATTCTATTCTATTCTATTCTATTCTATTCTATTCTATTCTAAAGCAGGAATCTCCCAATTTGGCAAGCTGGCTGAGGAATTCTAGGAGTTGAAGTCTTACAGTTGCCAAGATTGGAGGTTCTTGTTCCAAAGTATCACCAAGTCCCCAATTGAGCATAATGACATTCACGGTTCAGTACAAACTCCAAGACACCAGATTATCCCAATGGCTATTATTTAAGTGGCACTTGGTAATCTCAATCCAACCCTTTTCATGGAATTGCTGGTGTGAGGATAAAATGGAAACTTCCATACAGAATTCAGTAGCGCAGCATTTACTAACTTCCATGATGCTTCAACCAGGGATGAAATCCAGCAGGTTCTGACAGGTTCTGGAGATCCAGTAGCGGAAATTTTGAGTAGTTCGGAGAACCGGCAAATACCACCTCTGGCTGGCCCCAGGAGTGGGGTGGGAATGGGGATTTTGCAGTATCCTTCCCCTGCCACGCCCACCAAGCCACACCATGCTCACCAAGCCACGCCCACAGAACCAGTAGTAAAAAAAATTGGATTTCACCACTGGTTTCAACCAAACACTGATTTTACATCTATTTTTTGTGTGTAATGGGAATTATTATCTATTTTCAAAATAGAATGACTAGACCTGCTTACCTCGGGTGATAGCAAAGTGCCCTGACGTAATTTCCCATCAATCTCCAACCTCTGCTTGAGCAACTGGTCCTTCTCCTGCCGCAAATTATTAATTTCTTGCCGGATGAGCTGCTGGTCCTGTGCGCTGCTGTGACAAAGCTGCCCATTCCTCTGGGTTAGCTCTTTCTCTAGGAACTCCAGGCGGCTGGAGACACGAAGAATGTCATCATTCAGAGCCTGAGGCAGAGAGAGAAGAAAAAGATCTTAAGGGACCTTCAGTGCCCAACAGTCAAGAACAGGAGTCTGCAAATTTGCCAGACTTCAATAACTCCTGTTAAATTGATTATACATGTAATAACTACAGCGAGGATACTATTTGCGCAAAGATGGAAAGCAGAGAAAATCTCTACAGGGGGAGAAAATATTAAAGAAAATATTGGACTGTGCAGAAATGAATAGTTTGACTTTGACAATTAAAGAAAGAGAGGAATCAGGATACTTTAAGATATGGGGGCAATTTTACCATTGGTTAGAGAAGAGATATATATAGACGGCAATGTTGTAATGAAATAAGTGAAGAAGGAAGAGGAGAAAGAAGATAGATAAATGTATTAATAGTGAAGCAAGAAAGGTGGGAGAAATGTTACAATTAATGAAATGATAATATTAAGAAATGATAAATATTGGAGGAGTAAGAAGAAGACACAAAAGATGTACTCAGATGATGCACTGAATGATTGATTATGTACTGTATGTTTGTTTGTCTATGAAATTTAAAAAAAACTTTTAAAAAAAAAAATAACTCCTGGTAAGTAAATGTTTACTGAAGACAGGTTAGGAAAGCAGAATTAGAGAATGTCAACAGATCCCAGGAAGACACAATTGCTTTAAAGAGATGCAGAGAGATGCAGTATTTACCACCCTTCAATATTCTGAAATTTCTTTCTTAAGCCAGGTCTGAAGCACTGCACAGTAGTATCGGTAGAATTGACTCAGTTTAATCAAACCGATTCAGAGCTAGATACCCAGTGATGGAATTCAATTTTTTTTTTACTACCGGTTCTGTGGGTGTAGCTTGATGGGCGTGGTGTGGCTTGGTGGGCATGGCAGGGGAAGGATACTGCAAAATCTCCATTCCCACCCCACTCCAGGGGAAGGATACTGCAAAATCTCCATTCCCACCCTACTCCAGGGGGAAGGATATTGGAAAATCCCCATTCCCATCCCACTCCAGGGGAAGGATACTGCAAAATCCCCATTCCTGAGGGAAGGCTATCGCAAAATCTCCATTCCCACCCCACTCTGGGAACAGCCAGAGGTGGTATTTGCCAGTTTTCTGAACTACTCAAAATTTCCGCTACTGGTTCTCCAGAACCTGACAGAACCTGCTGAATAGCACCCGTGTAGTTACCCGACACTTAACAGAGCTTAAAGCTAAATCACCGTAGCAGAGGAGTTAGGAATCTATATATTTTGTATAAATAGCAATAGCACTTAGGCGTATATACCGCTTCACAATGCTTTAGAGCCCTCTATAAGCGGTTTACAGAGTCAGCATATTGCCCCAACAATCTGAGTCCTCATTTTACCCACCTCGGAAGGATGGAAGGCTGAGTCAACCTTGAACCAGTGAGAACCATTGAGAGCCACCAGAGAGGGCCTCTGGTGGCTCAGACTGCTAAGACAGTCTGTTATTAACACAGCTGCTTGCAATTACTGCAGGTTCAAGTCCCACCAGGCCCAAGGTTGACTCAGCCTTCCATCCTTTATAAGGTAAGTAAAATGAGGACCCAGATTGTTGGGGGCAATAAGTTGACTTTGTATATAATATACAAATGGATGAAGGCTATTGCTTAACATAGTGTAAGCTGCCCTGAGTCTTCGGAGAAGGGCGGGATATAAATGCAAATTAAAAAAAAAAAAGAATTGAACTGCCAAATTGCAGGCAGCCGGCAGTCAGCAGAGGTAGCCTGCAGTACTTCATTTTAATCACCGCGCCACCGCTCTTCATTCCTCATTCGCTCAGCATCTCTGACACAAATTATCTGTGTGACTGTCTTTCATTTAACCTACTTTCTTAACCAAGGCTGATCTCTATAATATAACTCAAAAAAGCAAAGGGACAATTTTGCCCACCTGGCTAGACCGGAGCCTCTTGTTTTCCAGGTCGTTCTTCTCCTGAAGGAGAGCTTCTTTCTTGGCGACGATGGCTTCCCTCTTGGTCAATTCATCTTCCAGCTCACCCAGGGCACGTCTCTGCTTGAGGATTTTTTCCATCTCTACATCCAACCACTTCTTCTGCTCTTCAATTTTCTGGTAGACAAGCAAGAAGAAAAGTAAACCAGGTTATCCCAGTGACCAGACATCAGGGGTGAAATGCTCCCGGTTTGGACCGGATCGCCTGATCCGGTAGCGATAGCGGCGGGTGGTTTGGAGAACCGGTAGCAAAAATCCCTGCCCACCCCCATGCCCAGCTGAGCCGCGCGATCATCAGAGGGTGGGTTTTTTTTTTACTTTTAAAAGCATTTTTTCTTAGCCAAAAAAAATGCTTTTAAAAATAAAAAAGAAAGCCTCTGATAATCGCGCGGCTCAGCTGGAATCATCAGAGGTTTTTAAAAATACTTTTCTACAACCTCTTCAGCCCAAGAGGTTGTAGAAAAAATGCTTTTAAAAGGCTCCTCTGACAAGCCCAGCTGAGTTGCCTGATCGTCAGAGCCTTTTTTTTTCTTTTAAAGGCAAAAAAAATGCTTTTAAAAGAAAAGAAAAGCCTCTGACAATCAGGCAACTCACCTGGGATCGTCAGAGGAGCCTTTTAAAAGCATTTTTTCTACAACCTCTTCAGCCGAAGAGGCTGTAGAAAAAATGCTTTTAAAAGTAAAAAAAAAAAAAGTTGGCAACGCCCACCCAGTCACATTACCCCCCTACCAAGCCATGCCCACAGAACCAGTAGTAACAAATTTTACATTTCACCCCTGCCATTTCACCCCTGCCTTTACCTGCTGCTATTCTAGACTGATCATTGAGTCATTGCCATTACCTGCTACTATTCTAGACTGATCATTGAGTCGTTGCCTTTACCTGCT
This sequence comes from Ahaetulla prasina, assembly GCF_028640845.1. Taxonomy (NCBI): domain Eukaryota; kingdom Metazoa; phylum Chordata; class Lepidosauria; order Squamata; family Colubridae; genus Ahaetulla; species Ahaetulla prasina. The sequence goes on from NC_080551.1 coordinate 14,498,354, forward strand.
GCTGTTCTAGACTGATCATTGAGTCGTTGCTGCCGCTCCTGTGCTTCCGCTGGTAGGCAGCTACCTCCTCCGTTTTGATCCTCAGAATCTTCTGATGCTGCTCGTGTTTCAATTCCAACTCCTAAAGATGGAAGGAAAAAAATATATACAATTTAGCTACTGTTGGTGAATCTATTTAAAACAAGGGAGAACAACCTGGATCTTCTGGACAGCATATAGCTTATATAGATTGGAACCCTTACCATATCTCTGACATCAATACAATTGAACGTGTCCAGAAATATTTTACAAGAAGAGTTCTCCATTCCTCTGTAAACAACAAAATACCTTATCCCACTAGACTTGAAATCCTGGGCTTGGAAAACTTGGAACTCTGTCGCCTTCGACAAGACCTAAGTTTAACTCGTAGAATCATCTATTGTAATGTCCTTCCTGTCAAAGACTACTTCAGCTTTAATTGCAATAATACAAGAGCAACCAATAGATTTAAACTTAATGTCAACTGCTTTAATCTAGATTGCAGAAAATATGACTTCTGTAACAGAATCATCAGTGCTTGGAATACTTTACCTGACTCTGTGGTCTCTTCCCATAATCCTAAAAGCTTTAACCAAAAACTTTCTACTATTGACCTCACCCCATTCCTAAGAGGACCATAAGGGGCGTGCATAAGCGCACAAACGTGCCTACCGTTCCTGTCCTATTGTTTTCTTTTCTTCTTCATATATATATATATATATATATATATATATATATATATATATATATATATATATATATATATATATATATATATATATATATATATATATATATATATATATCTTCTCATTCGTCATCTTCAGGCTTCAGCCGTGCTTCTGGGAGCAGTACTTCGTGCTTCTTGCTCCCAGAAGCACGAAGCTGAAGCCTGAAGATGACGAATGACACTTCAAACGTCGCCAAGACACTTCCAATTTTACGCGGAGAAAACCCGAATAACCAAAGACCCATATATATATATATATATATATATATATATATATATATATATATATATATATATATATATATATATATATATATATGCTTATACCTTTATATACTATATAACCTTTCTGTATGATAGTTACATATATTGTTGTGACAAAATAAATAAATAAATAAAAATAAATAGATTGACAAGCTCGGTGTCTTAACCACTGAACCACCGCATCCCTGTAAACCGCTTAGAGAGGGCCGTAAAGCACTGTAAAGTGGTATATAAATCCAAGTGCCATTGCTAATAAAACAGACGCAATTCAAACATGATAGACAAGCTCTGCCTATCACCAGCTTTTCTCGCTTGGATGCCGCTGGAGCCCAGCCATCTCTACCTTGACCCGATGCTGTCTCTTCTGCATCTCGGTTTCCAAACGTCGCTTCTGCTCCACTTCTTCCCGCAAACGCTTCTGGAGCTGACCTTGCTGTTGCCGCATCAGGTGCACGTTCCTCTCCAGCTCCAGTAGGCGCTTCTCATTTTGAGCGGAGAAGGATGCCAGTCTCTCCGTCGCCCGCTTTTTCTCCTGCAGGATCTGTCCCAACAGAGACGACACAGGGAGAGTAGCAGATGATGGGACCAGACATGCAGCTCCGACAAGGATTAGGAACAACGGAACCGTGTCCTAATTACAGGTAGTCTTCGACTTATAATAGTTCATTTAGTGACCACTCAAAGTTACAACGGCACTGAAAAAAAAGGGACTTGGGATCGTTGCAGAATCCCAATGGTCACCTGATCAAAATTGGCAACCAGCTCTCATATATATATATACATTGCTCCCAGAAGCACGAAGCTGAAGCCTGAAGATGACGAATGAGACTTCATCGAAATGTCGCCAAGACACTTCCAATTTTAAGCGGGAGAAAACCCAAATAACCAAAGACATATATATATATATATATATATATAAATATATATATATATATATATATATATATATATATATGTATATGTGTATGTATATATATATATATATATGTCTGTCTGTCTGTCTTGGCATTTTCGGCTCTTTTCCCGTGTAAGGTTGAGAGTATCTTGGCGACGTTTCGACGAGGTCTCACTCATCATCTTCAGAGAAGCACGAAGCCGAAGACACCAGCCTGAAGATGATGAGTGAGACCTCGTCGAAACATCACCAAGATACTCTCAACCTTACACGGGAAAAGACCCGAATATGCCAAAACCTACATACCTATACCCGTGAAAACCTACGAAAACAAATGTGTGTGTGTGTGTGTGTGTGTGACAGTTGCCATGTCCTGGGGTCATGTGATCCCCTTTGGTGACCTCCAGGTGTTTCCATCATCAGGCAGAGAAATGCATCATCTATGGTCTAGAATTTGCATGTCACCTTTAAATTTAAAAATTCAAATGACTCCGTCTTGGCCAAAAGAGCAACTCAGATTTGCGCTGGCACCTATGATTACAAGCCACAACGGCTCGGTGACTTTAACATGTTAAAATAGAATAATTTAAACTATTTTACAATGATAAACCATTGGCGTCACACAGATGACGCTACGCCGTAATACCCAGTTTACATTGGAGGTAGGGATTTGCTAAACAATCTAAGCCATTTTTTGCCTTCAGGACCTACGTGAACCTCCTTCTTTTCTAGGTTACCTTCGCCTTGCTCTGGGCGGCTTCCACTTTGCTGCGATATTCCTGGAGTTTCCACTTTTCGGCAGGGTCACGAGGTTCTTTGCCTTCCAGCTCTTGCAATTGCCTCTGGCCATCGTTCAGTTCCATCCGCACCTGCTCGGCTTCCTGCTCCAAATGTTGGATCTTCTGCTGGTACTGTTTGTTCATGGCTTGAGCATGCTTGCCTGAAACAAACAAGACTTCTGTGACAATGGAAAAAGATCAGCCTGCTGAGCTACCTCCTGAACAGAAAAGTTTGGTACCGAATGAATGAGAAAGAAGAGGAAGAGTTTCGCTGAAGTGTCAACTCGTAAAGCCTTCCAGGCCTACTCTCGAATTGCCATAGGCAAGAGGGAGGAGAAACTGATGGAGCAGCTCGGCTGCCATGACCAGAAGCACATTCCATGCATACCTTTCTCCAGATTGTATCCCAGGTTACCAGAGCCAGCAGGAGAGACGTGTTTTCTACAGCCCGTGAAAGTGCTCCATTGGAGAATGTGACACACCCAGGGAGGAGGGGGGAAACGTCATAGTGGGGGCGTAAATTACGAGGGGCAGAGTTGACTCCACTTGGATAAGTGCCGACATGTCGTTCCTAATAAATAACTGGATTTCTTTTGAAACCTGACTTGAGGCTCAATAATTAATTAGGGCATCCATGGGAACCCTGACATGAAGGATACAGCAAACAAAGAAAAAAAGAAAGACAGACAAAGTCTGATATTCCAAGAGAAAGCTCTGCTAGCCTTCTCCACAAACAGTGAAGAAGAGAAAACAGATGACCAGGGGAGGTAGGATTGTTGTAGAGGCCATAAAGAATGGCCTTGAAGAACAGGAGGGAAAGGATCAGGCATGAGTTGAGTTTGACGACAGCTCAACAGCTCCATACCTGTTTTAATGAGCTCTACTATCAGGTCCTCTTTCATACGGATGTTGATGGCCAGCTCACGGATCTTCTGGTGGGCCTGAAGCAGCTGCCATTCTGAATCCTTGCCTGGAAAGCTCCCTGCTGGACTGCTCAACTCTTGTTGCCTGCCATCTGGGAAAGAAAATGTAAACGAGAGATATTTGGTACAAATTCTATCACGATAAGGGATGAAACCAATGATAGAAAGACAATCAAGCCTTCATTTCGACTCTGATTCTGCTGATTCTGTTACAGCAGCGTTTCTTAACCCTGACAGTTTTAAGATGAGTGGACTTCAGCTTCCAGAATTCTGGGCGTTGAAATCCATTCATTTGAAAGCTGTCAAGTTTGGGAAACAACATGAGTTTTAAGAAAAGCCTGAACAAAAACAGCCATTCAGCAATGTAACCAGGAGTGGGCTGCTGGGGGTTCGGGAGAACCTCTGGCTAAGATTCTGTGCAGTTCGGAGAACTTCCAAATCCCACTCCTGGCTGGCCCCTCCCCTCCTGTCCCGCTCCTCCCAGGAGTTCCCACACGGCCCGTTTTGGATGCAGGTAAGTGCAGGGTGTGCATGGAGACTCGGGGAAGGTGAAAAATGGGCCTACTGGAAGTTTCCAGAGGGCCTCCAGAGCCTGGGGAGGCCATTGTCACCTTCCTGGAGGCTTGAGGAAAGCCTCCGGAGCCCAGGGAGGGCAAAAACGCCTGCTCCCCTGCCATGGTGCAGGAGGCTGACTAGGCCACGGTCACCATGGCCATGCCCGCCCAGCAACCGGGCAGAGAACCCCTTGCTAAATTTTTTGAAGCCCACCCCTGAATGGAACCAATGACAGAGGGAGATGTTGGGCTCTCTTTTCTGTGGATGGAGCTGCTATCTCTCAAAGCTGCTGGAATTTGGATTCCTGCATGAAGCAGGCGGGGCCAACCGAATGACTTTTTCCAACTCTACCCATTTTCTCCACATTTCTCTTTAGTGAGTATTCAAGAGTATACTCACTCTTTAGTGAGTATTGGAGAAGGAGAAGGAGTTTCTGAAATAACATTTTTATTCCCAGCATTGGGAAAATGAAATAAGTGTTCCTGGGTGTTCCTTGCTTGGCTGAAAGTATGCTGTACCTTTAGATAATTCCAAAGATTTCTCCTGAACTCCCTCTGGGGATTTTGAATTGTATTTTTTATTCTTCTTGGTTGAAACCTCCTCTTGGCTCCAGCTGTGGGTTCTGTTCCTACAAGAACATCCAGTTATTGGGTTTAATTAAAAAAAAAAAAGGTGATCAATAAAGCAAAGGAGACAAGGAACAAAATTACAAATCCTTTGAGAACTGGCTAAATCAGGGGCCTTCACCCTTAAACATTCGAAGAGCCATTTGGACCCATTTCCCACAGAAAAGAAAACACCGGGAGCCACAAAACCTTTCCCCATGCCTGACAATTTCTTATTATATAAATAATTTTTATTTCCATTTTCCAACATCATATTTATGTGCAAACTATTATCCATCATTAATCATTAATTTTCATTTTTTACTGATTCAGGCCTGCCCGACTGCCACTTCCTTTCTTCACAACCTCCCTCTCTACCCTCTACTACTTTCACATCCTTCATCTCCTTCGCTTTACTACTTCCTCTCCTCCTTCTCCACTCCTCCCTTCACTTCTCCCTTCGCCTTCACACTGGCGGTTGTGACACATATTTTGAAGGACAGGGAACCGCAACAGAGGGGTGAAAGAGCCACATGCGACTCCAGAGCCAAAGATTGCTGACCCCTGGGCTAAATTAAGTCAACTTATCTTGCATATTTCCATGAGATAACAGAAGATGTTATACAACAAATATGAGAGATAAAAGACCGTAGTAAATTTCTGTGACTGGATTATATGTGATGCTAAGGCAAAAAAATTCAAGGTCTCTTTAATTCAAGAGACTCAAGCATCATCTTTTGTAGATGCGATGTATAGCTTTGATATGGACTTTCAATAAGAAGGCAATTTGATTGAAAGTCCAATCAGATGAGATTGGCTGATCAGGCTGAAGATGGGGCTGGAAACAGATGTTTGCAGAAAGTTTCCTTCTTTACAAAAAAATAAATAAATAAATCAGAAAAATCAAATCAGTATCTAGAATCAAGTAGGGGATTTTTGTGGAATCAATGTTCCAAACTTGAAGCAACCATTTTAAATTCAAGGCAGATGCTTTACCACCAGACCCAAAACAATCTATAGCAGGGTTCTCCAACCTTGGCAACTTTAAGCCTGGAGGACTTTAACTCCCAGAATTCCCCAGCCAGCTTCTGGGAGTTGAAGTCCTCCAGGTTTAAAGTTGCCAAGATTGGAGACCCCTGATCTACAGGAAGATATAACAATATCACTCATAACTCACCTGTATTGCTGAAGGGACCAGATTGGCCAACATCTATTCTCGTCTTCCAAAGATGAATTAAAAACGTTGTCCAGTGTTTTCATTTGTGACATATCCTTTGTCCCTAGATTGTGCATATTATCTCCAGTAAGACTGTGACTTTGTCCTAGTGAGTCTTCTCCATTGTGGATTGTGACACTGTGGAGCTATTTAAAGGAAAATGTGCAATGAGGAAAAGGCTGGTAGGATGACTCTTAAGAATTTGCTTGCAGCACTAAGCTATTTGCCACCAAGAAGGTTTGCGGTTACTTTATAGCTACTTAGATTGAATTTTAATTCTCTTTTCTTTGTTTCTCTTTATCTACTTCTGGGGGGAGGGAAGAGAGAATTTATTACAGCACAACTATGAGCCACTTGCCATTTTTGGACCAGTAAGTTGCACAAGACAAGTTCATGTAATTAGGTTATGGTTCGGTATGTCACGTGAACTCCCAAGTTCTGCAGAACTGGGTATGACATACCCAATTCCTGCAACCGTTCTTCATGTGTTTTAGCCTCCAGTCCCCTAATCCTCTTTGTTGCTCTTCTCTGCGCTCTTTCTAGAGTCTCCACATCTTTTTTACATCGTGACAACCAAAACTGGATGCAGTATTCCAGGAGTGGCCTTACCAAGGCCTTATAAAGTGGCATTAACACTTCACATGATCTTGATTCTATCCCTCTGTTTGTGCAGCCCAGAACTATGTTGGCTTTTTTGGCAGCTGCTGCACACTGCTGGCTCATATCTAAATGGTTGTCCACTAGGATGGGTATCACAACCTCTTCTAAAAATGAGTTAATTTAATTGGATGAGGGTTGGGGGCTAGGAAGGAAGTCAAAGCCTCCGAGTTGTCTCCAATCCAGACCTCAGAAAAACACAATATCCTATTTATAGGGTGATGAAACAACTCACAAACCTTCCTGTGGTTATTACAGGCAAGCTTGAGCCAGTGATGGGACTGGTATGCATCCACAGGAGCTGTGTGTGGCCTTTGGTCAAGCTGCACCAGGGAGACATTCCCTAGCAGTTCCGGCATGCCCAGATGGGGCATCTCCATCTTTAGGTATTTCTGAAGTTCAGAGATGATGTCTTCCTGCTCTTGCAATTTGGCACCCTGGAAAAAAAATAACATGAGACCAAATGTCATTGTTTGAAAGCATAGCTGGTCGCTTCAGGGCCACGGGCACCCCAGTTCTTTACTGTTCCTATTGTCTGGTGTCTCCTCCTTCAGCAAAATTTCACCCCTGGACTAAACCCATGATGGCGAACCTATGGGACGTGTGCCACAGGTGGTAGACAGAGCCCTCTCTGTGGGCATGCCAGCCGTCACCCCAGCCCAGCTCCACCGCACATGCGTGCATGCGCCTCCCACCGGCCAGCTAGTCTTTGAGCCTCTGATGCGCATGCACGGGGCTGGGGCCTTCCCCGATCTCCACAGTTTCTCCCCCAGCACACCCTACCTTTCTCCTGCATTCCCGCCACCCGTGCCTTCTCCGATCTCCGAGAAGCTGAGGAGATCATGAAGCCCCGCCTCCCCCCATGCCCTGTTTTGGGCCTGAAAAGCCTGCACCACCAACCTGGAAGCCAAACACGGGGGCTGGGGGCAGGGCGCAGGTGGGGGAGGGTGCTTGCATTGCATTTTGGGGATTGGGGCACATTTGTGAGTGCGCATGGACACTTTTGGCACTCAGCATTCCCCTTTCACTTCTCTTTTATTCCCTTTGGGAGAAGCCATTCATCGTCCACCTGTGGCCTTACTCCCAAGTTGACCCTTGTTCTTTAACTGTTCCCTTTGTCTGGCAACTCTGCACATGCCCACACTGGGAACAGGCTCCAGCTGTTCATCTGCCTCACTGATGTCCGATTCCAAAGGCAGCTGATAACTGGCATCCGGCCCTGGCCCCCTCTCTGCCTCCGACGCAGAGCCCTCATCAGAGCCTTCCCCAGACTCCAGGACTGGCCCATGTTCCTCCCCAACCTCCTCACTGTCCGAATCTGCTGCCAGTTCTGCTGGCCACTGGCGGGCCACAACCACCTCCTTTTCCCAAATGCAGCTGAAAGGAGATGAGTTCTCAAGGAGACCAAAGTGGAGAAAGAGAATCTGGCTGCAAAGATGAATGACTTTTTTAAAATCAGCGGACGGCAGGCTGAGGGAGGAGAAGCTTGCCAACCTAAGAAGGAGATACCTGTGCTTTGTACTGCTCCATAGCATCCTCGAGGGCTGCCAAGAAATCCTGGTTCTCCCTCTCTAAGCGCTCGACTTGCTCCTCCAGCCTCACCACCTCCTCCTGTTTCACCATCTCAGCTCCTCGTTGATGCCCATCCTGGCAAAAGAAGAGAAAAAGGAGGGAAAGGTGCGATCATCTTCATGGGATCTTCAGAAGGTTCTTAGGCCACCTTCCCAGCTAGACCAAAGAAGGAGAAGAGCATCCTCATAACCCACTCTCAATATCATCCCATGAGATGCTGTTGGCAGAAACAGTTCCACGTCTTGTACTCCAAGGGGGGCTGTTTAATTACATCTCCACCTAGAATGGTCCCCAAGAGAAAAAAACAAACCATCCAAAATCATCAATCATGTCCCCTCTAAAGACTTCACAAGAAGCATAATAGTCTCCAGCAGCTCTTTAAAAACCAGCCACAATTGGTTGGTTGCTGGCTGCTTATCTTTAAGACATTCAGGTAGGTAGGTAGGTCAGTGGATGGATGGATGGATGGGTGGGTGGGTGGGCAGATGGGCGAGCAGATGGGCTATATATCTATATGGGATATAGATAGATAGATAGATAGATAGATAGATAGATAGATAGATAGATAGATAGATAGATAGATAGATAGATAGATGTGGTGGCTCAGTGGCTAAGATGCTGAGCTTGTCAATCAAAAGGTCGGCAGTTCAGTGGTTCAAATCCCTAGTGCCGCTTAACGGGGTGAGCTCCCGTTACTTGCCTCAGCTTCTGCCAACCTAGCAGTTCGAAAGCAGGTAAAAAATGCAAGTAGAAAAATAGGGACCACCTTTGGTGGGAAGGGAACAGCGTTCCATGCGCCTTTGGCATTGAGTCATGCCGGCCACATGACCACGGAGATGTCTTCGGACAGCGCTGGCTCTTCAGCTTTGAAACGGAGATGAGCACCGCCCCCTAGAGTTGGGAATGACTAGCACATACATGCGAGGGGAACCTTTACCTTTATGAATAGATATAGACATAGATGTATAAAAATACATAAATATAAACCAGAGTGTCTTAAAGATAAGCAGCAACCAATTGTGACTGGTGTTTAAAGAGGTATAGAGATATAAAGATATAGATATACACTTAATGGTTTGACCTCAAATGTTTTCTCCCTTGAACTAACTCCTATGTCTCTTTCCGCCCTCAAATGGGAACCCTCAACTTCAGTTGGTGGTTCCACCACCGTACCTTATCTTTTCTTATATATAAAAAGAAGAGCAGCCAATGCATTTATTTGACTAACATTTAGTCAAAGAACCAAAATAATTTTCAAAGGATGCTCTTTCATTTTACACTGTCTATAATTATCTCTGGTTATTGACAAAACAGTTGCAAGTATTAACCCTTTTTAAAAAAAAATAATATAATTATTAAATTGCTACACTGCCCATCTCATCATAAGTGATTCTGGGTGGCTTACAACAAGAGTAAACTTCTTTTAAATTTCCTAGACTTTCTCTTAACTGCCAACATATCGAAGCCATTTGTGGATGGTAAAATCTTCGCCTTTTCTTTTGTACACCATTGACCCAAACACGGCATCCAAATGCTCTTCTTCTATTACTGAACCGGTCAAGTGCAGGCAACCAGAACCACCTGTGGACAGGCCCAAGTAGATATTTCATTGTTGATCACCTATATTGTAAGAATCTTGCCAAGGGTCAAAGTCTGCCTTCCCCTGGGAAACAGCAGATATAGAACTAACAGTTTGATCTCAGATGTTTCCTCCTTTGAACCAACTCCACTGCCTCTTTCCTCCCACAAATGGACTCCCTGCCCTTCCGTTGGGAGTTCCACCACACACCACAGTACCTGAGTCTTGACCAGCTTGGAACTGGAAGTTTTGGAGTGCGGCTCCTCAGCCGAAGTGCTTCCAATCCCGCTGTCTATGCCGGAGGTCAAGCTCGGCTCCCCTGCCCCGTTTTCCACCGCACAAAGCCAGTCCTTCACCTGGAGCCCCTGTTCCTCTGTCAAATTGCCCTCCCCTTGCAGTTCCATCAAGAGCTGATAGGCGGCGTCTGTGCAAGTCCGGTAGTGGTTGCATTCAGCTCGTAAGCGAGCCACGCTTTCCTCCAAGTGACCCTTGATGGGCACCTCCGATCGGCGGATGATGCGAGTCTCTGAGCGGTGTCTCTGTTCCAAGGCCCTCTGAAGCTTCTTGAGGCGCAGCTGTAGGGCTTCTACGGGCTCCACCTCCTTGCTGGAATTCACCACGGCCCAATTTTTGATATTCTGAGCCCATCTGGCATAATTCAGAGTAGTCAGACTCTCATCGAAGTCAGAAGAGGAAGGGCTGACGCAGGCAATCATCACGGTTTTGGCGTTCCCACCTAAGGAGCCTTTCAGGATCCTGAAATCAGAGCAGGACCTCATATTAGCAAGACTGAAGTACAGCGGGAGGAATCGCACTCAAAGAAGGAACAAATATAAACACTCAGGGATTCTCCAGTTACAAATTCTAGAATAAAATAATAAATAACAGATATTAAAATCCAGTCTGTCAGTTACAACTGGCCTAAGTACACTATAATAATAAAGAATGATTGAGTCTGTCATCTGCACCTCTATAACTGTCCGATTTGATTCTGCAACCCAACAAGACAGACACAGACTTCAGAGGATCATTAGAACTGCAGAAAAAACAATGGCTATCAACCTGCCTTCCATTGAGGACCTGTATACTGCACGAGTCAAAAAGAGGGCAGTGAAAATATTTACAGACCCCTCACATCCTGGACATAAACTGTTTCAACTCCTACCCTCAAAACGACGCTATAGAGCACTGCACACCAGAACAACTAGACACAAGAACAGCTTTTTTCCGAAGGCCATCACTCTGCTAAACAAATAATTCCCTCAACACTGTCAAACTATTTACTAAATCTGCACTACTATTAATCGTCTCATCGTTCCCATCACCAATCTCTTTCCACTTATGACTGTATGACTGCAACTTTGTTGCTTGCATCCTTACAATTTATATTGATATTGATTGTTTCCTATTTGTACCCTATGACTATCATTAAGTGTTGTACCTTAGAATTCTTGATGAACGTATCTTTTCTTTTATTTATACTGAGAGCATATGCACCAAGACAAATTCCTTGTGTGTCCAATTCATACTCGGCCAATAAAAAATTCTATTCTATTCTATTCTATTCTATTCTATTCTATTCTATTCTACCAAACCAAACAGAATTCTATTCCTATTCCTATTCCTATTCCTATTCCTTATTCTATTCTATTCTATTCTATTCTATTCTATTCTATTCTATTCTATTCTATTCTATTCTATTCTATTCTACCAAACCAAATAGAATTCTATTCCTATTCCTATTCCTATTCCTATTCCTATTCCTATTCCTATTCCTTATTCTATTCTATTCTATTCTATTCTATTCTATTCTATTCTATTCTATTCTATTCCATTCCATTCCATTCTATTCTATTCTATTCTATTCTATTCTATTCTACCAAACCAAATAGAATTCTATTCCTATTCCTATTCCTATTCCTATTCCTATTCCTATTCCTATTCCTATTCCTATTCCCTATTCTATTCTATTCTATTCTATTCTATTCTATTCTATTCCATTCCATTCCATTCCATTCCATTCCATTCTAAAATCCAGAAACTGTGAGGCCCATAGTCATCAAAGACTAAAAAAAAAATTTGTTCTGACTGTAAGAAACGTGATTTGATTTGATTTTGATTTGAATTGAATACAACCAACCGCAAAGCAGATAAAGAGGATAAGAGCACATCCTAACGGTGAGGAATCAAAAGGAGACTACCTGGTGATTTTGGAATCCCGATACGGGATGTGGCTGCTTTTCCGGCGGGGGTCTCCCAGGGCACTGATGACGTTGCCCAAGGCCAAGAGGCTGGCGTTGATCTGGATGCTCTCCTTCAGCCTCTCCCCAGTACACCCCGACTTCACCACCCGCTCAGAACCGGCCAAATCCACAAAGTGAAACTTGGACTTCAGAACCTGCCCAGAGGTTGGTGCCACCGAAGCCTTCTCTGGGCAGGTGAAGCGAGCGAGACAGTTGCTGCTCTGCCTTCGTGCCATGGTCACAGTGAAGATGGTGTGGGAGCGGCTGGACCTCCTGTTGAGGTGGGTGCTTCCCGTGTGCTTAGCTGCGTTGCCCATTTCCAGCAGGCTCAGAACTTCATCCAGACCTTCCACTTCTGTTTCCTTCACCCCGTGCAGCACTGCAACAAGAGAAGGAAGGAAAGAGACTGTGGTAATAAACCACGCTTTGTCCAATCGTGGTTTCAAAGATACACCTGGTTAACTTCTCATAAAATTTGATTCGGAGCATAGCAATCTTCGTCCCAGATCAGGGGTCAGCAACCCGTGGCTCTGGAGCCGCCTGTGGCTCTTTCATCCCTCTGCTACGGCTCCCTGTCACTCAAAATGGCTTACGTCAAGTGCCTGATCTTCAGACCTTTCGTCGTGAGCTAAAAACATATTTATTCATTCAAGCAGGACTGGCATAAATAGTTGATTTTAAATTGGGGTTTTAGTAATATTTTAAATTTTTAAATCTTTTAAATTACCGGCCGTTTAGTAATAGTTTATTTTAATTTCTTTTAATTGTATATATTTTGTATTTTATTCCGGCTGTACACCGCCCTGAGTCCTTCAGGAGAAGGGCGGTATAAAAATTTAATAAAATAAATAAAATAAATAAATAAAATAAAATACGCGTTACAACCGCCAATGTGCGATAGCCACCAGCATGCAATTTATTGAGCTTTTCAACCCCTAGTAGGCCAATCATGGATAAATCCAAGGAAAGAAAAGTTTTAGAAGAAAACAGAAGGTTTAAATATATGCTAGTTTTGTGGCCGCTCAGGAAACAGTCAGGCACGGGAAGGGTTTTGTGGCTCCCGGTGTTTTCTTTTCTGTGGGAAACGGGTCCAAATGGCTCTTTGAGTGTTTAAGGTTGCCGACCCCTGTCCTAGATCAATATGAGAAAGGAAGCTGGTAAAAAAAAACCAGCCAAGATGGTTGAGCCATAGCTAGCAACCACCACAGTTGATATGAGGAGAGAATGTAGCTCTTGAACAAAGCAGATATGGATTCAAAACTTCTCTGCCCTAACTCAGTGACTGCTTTGACCTCGTCTGTGATTCATCAATTTTATATTAGGGTAAATCACTGTGCAAAAATGATACTGCAAGGTCTAGTTTCACAACATATCTTTGTGCTAAGGAAACAATAAAATTAGGAAAGAGAAGCCAAATTGTCAATGTACTAAAACAAAGCAGGCAATCTTTCCCAGAATTTTATATACTATTCTGGCAGCCACGATTTAAAAAAAGAGGGACAATAATGAAAGAAGTGGATAATAAAATACCGATAGTAACAGGTGCAATCACAAAACAACTGCAGAACCACTTAGACCACCATCGGCATTGACAGAATCACCTTCCATCAATTGCAAAAGGCAGCTTTACTTAGAGCAGCTTACATCCTATGACGATACCCTTAATATCAGCAAATAGCAACCTATGCTATCCCTGGTCCTTGGGAAGGATTCAAAAGATGGATAAAAGTGCCAGATCCAACCTAAACATCTGGTTGACTGTGCAACCAACCAAGAGTAACAACAATACATAGAGGACAATAACAAAAAAGAGGGGGGAAATAGCCAAATCAGTTCCCAAAAATCTTACTGGACAATCGAATGCCTAGCAAGAGACAGATGTTGAAAACTACTTCTCTGGCCCCAAACTTTGACCAACAAACTGTGCTGTCAAACTCTTGCTACAAAGGAGGAAAAACACGTGTCCTAAGGGGTTCCTTATGGAGGAAGTGGCAGGGGAGAGAAGAGTCCTTTGTCTTATACCCGTATTCCCCCTGTCATCTTCCCATATCTGGATGTCCTTGCTGGCTGTGTCCACTTGCAACAAGTCTCGGAACTCCTCCTTGTACACTTCCAGGTAAGACACGCGGATAGTGTAATTGAGCAGATCGTTCTCATCCATCAGCTTGAAGGCCTCAGCCATGGCGCGGGGGATGATGCCCTGCTCATCCTCATTGATGGAAGCTGGATGGGAGAAATGGAGTTATTAGAGGCACTGGCTGCAAGGAGGATGCATCCCCTCCCTAAGGGAAATGGTCTGATGCAGCTGAATGGTTGTGTCCTTGGAGACACCCCCGACACACATGCTCGCATTTCCACCAAAGGTAGACCTTCTAACAAGGGCGCATAGCTGGGGTGCTACTCAGCAGGTTCTGACAGGTTCTGGAGAACCGGTAGTGGAAATTTTGAGTAGTTCGGAGAACCGGCAAATATCACCTCTGGCTGGCCCCAGAGTGGGCTGGGAATGGGGGTTTTGCAGTATCCTTCCCCTGGAGGGGGGAGGGAATGGGGATTTTGCAGTGGGGTAGGAATGGGGATTTTGCAGTATCTTTCCCCTGGAGTGGGGAGGGAATGAAGATTTTGCAAAATCCTTCCTCTATTCTATTCTATTCTATTCTATTCTATTCTATTCTATTCTATTCTATTCTATTCTATTCCATTCCATTCCATTCCATTCCACTCCACTCCACTCCACTCCACTCCACTCTACCCTACCCTACCCTACCCTACCCTACCTTTTATTCTGTTCTGTTCTACTTAACAGCTGTGCCAAGAAAGGTTGTAGAATAAGGCAAAATTCAACTTAAGAACCATCTCACTTAGCAACAGAAATGTTAGGCTCCCTTGTGTGGCCATAAGTCATGGACTACCTGTATTCATGCCTTCTAAAGTAAGAGAAACTTTAAAGGACTTTATTTATGCAAGAAAATCAGGGAACTTACAGACACGTGCTTCTCCGATGGTGTAGGTCTTCCCCGAGCCCGTCTGGCCGTAAGCAAAGACGGTGGCATTAAAGCCTTCCAAGAATGCTTCCACCAGCGGCTGGATACAGGTAGCATACACAGACACCTGCTCTGATATTTCGGTGAAGATTGTGTCGAACTGGAAATGTCGGGTGTGGCCCAAAGTCACTTCCTTCTTCTCGGGGTCTCCCTGGAGGCAGATCTGGTGCCCGTGTAACTGTTCCTTGGGCAACAATGGCCGAATGCGCACGGCTATCCTGACCGGGGTCTCTTCCATCAATGACTGAGCCTTGGCTTTCAGACCCATGATTGGCAAAGGTAGGAAGTCAGGAGAGACACAAGCCAAAGGAAGGGACCATCTTTCCACTAGGAGAAAAAAGAAAGAGGTAATCATAACAGAATAATAATAAGAACAGAATAACAGAGTTGGGAGGGACCTTGTAGGTCATCTAGTCCAACCCCCTGCCCAAGCAGGAGATCCTACACCATTTCTGACAGATGGCAGTCCAGCCTCTTCTTGAAAGCCTCCAGTGATGAAGCTCCCTCCACTTCCAAAGGCAATTTCTGTTCCATGGGTTGATTGTTCTCACTGTCAGAAAAATTCTCCTTATTTCCAGATTGAATCTCTCCTTGATCAATTTCCATCCACCATTCCTTGTCTGGCCTTCAGGTGCCTTGGAAAATAGCTTGACCCCCTCCTCTCTGTGGCAGCCCCTCAAATATTGGAAGACTGCTATCCTGTCTCCCCTGGTTCTTCTCTTAACTGGACTAGCCATGCCTAGTTCCTGCAATTGTTCATCGTATTTTAGCCTCCAGTCCCCTAATCATCTTGGTTGCTCTTCTCTACACTCTTTCTAGAGTCTCAACATCTTTTTTTATAGTGTGATGACAAAAACTGATTGCAGTACTCTAGGTGTGGTCTTACTAAGGCTTTACAGAGTGGTATTAGTACTTTGCATAGGTCTAGAAGTGGAAGCTGTGTAGGCAGCTCCTTGGCTCTTCTTGTCTAGTCCCATGATATTCCCAAGATCCAAGAGGAAGATAGAAAATATAAGGTGGGACCTGCAGCATCCCTTGTCCCAAGGATGGGAACTGTGGACAAGGAGCTGCTGATTCAGTTCTGCAGAGGAATTATTGAGTCTGTCATCTGCACCTCTATAAATGTCTGGTTTCGTTCTGCAACCCAACAAGACAGACAAAGACGTCAGAGGATAATTAGACCTGCAGAAAACACAGTTGCTACCAACCTGCCTTCCATTGAGGACCTGCATACTGCATGAGTCAAAAAGAGGGCTGTGGAAATATCTACAGACCCTTCACATCCTGGATATAAACTGTTTCAACTCCTTCCCTCAAAACGACACTATAGAGCACTGCACACCAGAACAACTTGACACAAGAACAGTTTCCCCCCCCCCACTCTGCTAAACAAATAATTCCCGCAACACTGTCAAACTGTTTACTAAATCTGCACTACTATTAGTCTTCTCATCGGTCCTATCACCCATCTCCTCCCATTTACCACTGCATGACTGTAACTTTGTTGCTTGTATCCTTACGATTTATATTGATTGTTTCCTGATTGCTTAGTTGTACCCTATGACTATCATTAAGTGTTGTGCCTTACGATTCTTAACGAATGTATCTTTTCTTTTATGTACACTGTATGCACCAAAGACAAATTCCCTGTGTGTCCAATCACACTTGGCCAATAAAGAATTCTATTCTATTCTATTGTAGCTGGTCTGTTGGACCCTTGTCTTCGGTCCTTACCAGGGACAATCCCCGAATCCTCTCCATAGGCTTAGAGGCATCCTGTATCCAAAAAGAGGGAGCCGCCGCCTCTGAGTCCCGACTCACCTTACGCCAGTCTCCTCCTTGCGAATCGCAACCTTCCCCCCACCCGCCCCCAAGTCCTGGGATAGCCGGCGCGGAGCGATGGCGTCAAGGGGCGGCTCCTTCACCCCCTCCCCGTCCTAGGAAGGGCTCGGGGGGGCAAGAGGGGGAAGGAGGAGGAGGAGGAAGAAGAAGAAGATTCTGGGTCCAAAACGCGTTGCTATTTCTGGGAAGAAGATGAAGCGGCTGCTCTCTGCAGAGACGGACTTGCAGGGCGCATCTGGAAAGCAAACAGGGGACCGTTTTCGTTTTTCCAGATGTTGTCGAACTACAGTTCCCAGCAGCTCCAGGGGGGGAAGAGCATGCCGGGAACGGTCCTGCATCAACATCTGGGAGGGGAATGAGATGGTGGCGAGGAGGGCGCCTCCTCCTTCTCCTTGGAAAGGAAGCGCATCCTTGCATCCACTAGTTTGAGGGCGAACGGGGGATGATGGACGCAGCCTGGCTTTGCTTCTTCACTCCGGGAGAGAACAAATTCTCTCGGGGGATCTGGGTTTCCCCCCCCCCCCGCTTCTTCTTCTTCTTCTTTGGTGTAAAACCTGTCCTGCCCGCAAGCCTGCGACGCCTCAGTAGCAGCGTTCATTCATAGCCTCTTTTTTGAGTCGAAGAGTTTTGTGAGACGGGTCTCTCTCTGCCATTTAAGGCGAAGGGTAGTTTTTAATTTTGAATGCTTTTTTGCATTCAAGTCTTACCTACTTGGTCCTTCAAAGGGACCTCCGAAAACCGCAGGGAAGAGAATCGGGCGCGGGGGGGATGGGGAAAGGAGAATCGGACGCGACTGAATGGAAGAACAAAAAAAGAAAAGAAAAGAAATTGATTTTTATTGTGAAATGCGCGCTAGGAAGACGGAGGGAATTTTTGAGGCGCTTCTGCTTTTTCGGAGCTAAATCCCGGTGGTTGTTTTTTGTTTTGAATAGCTGGACAAGTGCGCTCCTTTTTCAAATGCACGAGGAAGGGATAATAATAATAACAGTAACAGAGTTGGAAGGGACCTTGGAGGTCATCTAGTCCAATCCCCCTGCTCACGCAGGCATACGCGGGGTACTAGGGATTCGAACCGCCGGACTGCCGACCTTTCTGATAGACAAGCTCAGTGTCTTAGCCACTGAGTGTTTCTCGCTTTTAAAAAGCAGTGGCAGAGGAGGTTGCTGAGTGCTTTACACGTTGGGCTAATTAGCAAGATTCCTTCAATAAGCCACGATCAGCCAGGTTTAGCCAACAAATAAACCATGGGTGGTGGGGCCCTTGTTCCTTAAAGAGGACGAGGAGAAAACAGACATACAAACGTTTATTTAAGGAGTTGTGGCTTTCTTAGTAAACCTTTTTACAAGATTTATTTTGGAAATAATGTGATTTCAAAACCGGAAAGATACGACGTAGGGCAGCGAAGCTGTGTTCCTATCAGTGAGTTAGGTGCAAAATAAGCTGGGTGACTTTGGGCCAGTCACTCTCCCTCAGCCCAACCCACCTCACAGGTTTGTTGTGAGTAAAATAGGAGGAAGTTGTGTTAAATATGTTCATCGCCTTGAGTTGATTTGTCAACATAATAAAGGTGGGATACAAATAAAGAAAGACAGTACTCTACTGGCTCTCCACTCCTTGTTCCAGTAATAGTTGTGCATTTGTTGTGCTTACATGGAGAGCGAGAGGGAACCTTGATCTGTACAGATCCAAGCGTGTAGCATTCATCTACATAAAATGAGGGTGGAGGCATCGATGGGGTGCAGGGCCCCAAGTTTGCACTACTGGAAAAAAAAAGGCTGGGGGGATCTTTTGCCGTTTTCTACACAAGGTGCTAAATCTCTTTTAATGCAATGTGTTTCCTTTAGGAAAAAAAACCAGAAGGAGGGGGGGAAATGATATTTTCCTATCACCACCATTCCCCTGGCCTTTGGCAGGTGAAAAAAAGAAGTGTGGTTTAGATCAGTGGCTCCCCAACCTTTTGAGCACCAGGGACTGGTTCCGTGGAGAGAGATTTTTTTCCGTGGACCGGAGGGGGTGGGTGGTTCCGTGGACTGCCTATATCCGGCGGATGGTTTGCTCTGGCTGGTTCCTGGCATGCTGCGGATCGGTGCTGGTCCCCAGACTGGTGGCTATGGACCCCTGATTTAAATAGCGGAAAGGTTGCTCATCTCAAAAGCCGGGAATAAGAAGGCAGACTTGGTTCAAGATACTGACTGCCTGTAGTAGAATTTTTTATTTATTTATTTGAATTTATATCCCGCCCTTCTCCGAAGACTCAGGGCGGCTTACACTGTGTTAAGCAATAGTCTTCATCCATTTGTATATTATATACAAAGTCAACTTTTATTGCCCCCCAACAATCTGGGTCCTCATTTTACCTACCTTATAAAGGATGGAAGGCTGAGTCAACCTTGGGCTTGGTGGGACTTGAACTTGCAGTAATTGCAAGCAGCTGTGTTAATAACAGACTGCATAGTCTGTTGAGCCACCAGAAGCCCCTGGTGGGAATAACGCAGGGGTGTCCAAACTTGGGAACTTTTAAGACTTGTGGACTTCAGCTCCCAGAATTCCCCAGCCAGCAAAGCTTTGCTAGGGAATTCTGGGAATTGAAGTCCACAAGTCTTAAAGTTGCCAAGTTTGGACACTCCTGGAATAATGGGACTGCTTTACAAGATGGCAAATATGACCAATTAGAACCAGAGGGCACTGAAACGAGGAACTTTCTCCTCCTGAAGCCTGGCAGATAAATATAAAATTTCATTTCATTTAAAAAAAATAATAATACGTTGGCCTGAAATTGCCTCTTGCAAAACCTAGGACCAGCCCAACCTGCTTACGGATTCCTACCGTACATGAATACGTTCTGTGTAGCTCTCATGGTGTGGCTTTTCTGCATAGACGCATTGCTCTGCCTTATGTGCTTGGAACATCGGTAACTGGCTCATCGGAGCCCCACCCTATATGGGACGTGTGTGCAACACGCTGAAAAGACTTGAGTTCCTACAGATACAGAAGACGATGAGTCCCACCCGGATCCTTTAGTTGCTCCAAGGTGGCTCCTCCTGTCCATGGTTAATTTTCATTCTATCCATGGATGTGGGGCGGAGTAGAATTAGCCTGCTAGATTTGTCAACTGAGTGACGAGCACTGACAGTCTGGTTTTAAGCACCTCTTAAGAAGGTGCTGGTTAGTAGCTTCCAGGAAGGAGAACCCCTTCAGTTCCTCCGGCTTGGTATGATCCATGCAAATAACTCCCACTGGTGTCAAGTGAGAAAGACTCATTCTTATTTTGATTGAACAGAGGGGAAACAGCTGAAACAGTTTCCCTCAGCTGATAGTCTGGACGAAACAAGAGATCTTTATCAATGGTCCTCCGAATCCCCCTTCGCAGGAGTGCCAGCTTCACTCCTGACCACCAGCCTGGGGCAGAGGTCTCCACTTCTACCCCTGTGAAAATGGAAGCCAACGTGGTGGTCCTAGGAGCAGACAGCGTGGGAAAATCAGGTAAGTTGGCGACAAAAACTACTCCAGGGCAGTTTGCTATTCTAGGCTGCGAAATAATCTCTCTCCGCTTTTTTAAAAAAAACAAAAAACACCCCACAGAAAGAAACTTGCAAACATGCAATGCAAGCTTCAGGGTGCAGGGTATCAATGAAAAGTGAAAGTTGCCCTGCCCAGAAACGGTAGACGGGTAAAATGCAATGCTGCAACATTTAATGAGCGATACTATTTATATGTGGCTAAAACAGTTCTCTGCTTCATTAACCAGACAAATTACTAACTGGCTTGTCAGATTCCATAAGCGCTGCAGAAGAGCGAGAAGGAATTAAGGTGGTTGTTCACACCACTGGTCGTGCTGGCTCAGTGGCTAAGGCGCTGAGCTTGTCGATCGAAAGGTTGGCAGTTCAGCGGTTCAAATCCCTAGCGCCGCTACGTGTCCCCGCTTCTGCCAACCTAAAAGTTTGAAAGCACGTAAAAAATGCAAGTAGAAAAATAGGGACCAGCTTTGGTGGGAAGGTAACAGCTCCAGTTTCGTGCGCCTTTGGCGTTGAGTCATGCCGGCCACATGACCACGGAGACGTCTTCGGACAGTGTTGGCTCTTCAGTTTAGGAACGGAGATGAGCACTGCCCCCTAGAGTCGGGAACGACTAGCACATATGTGCCAGGGGAACCTTTACCTTTATCTTTACCTCACACCACTGGTCACAATTCTGATCTTCTTCACGCTTCCATTGCAAATATCTGCATGTTTAAGATTGAATGAGCCTTGTTTAATTCAGAGCTCTTATGCCCAGCCACAACCTGGATCTCTTGACCTTCTGAACTGAAATGCTCTGATCGGATTTCCACATTACGTGTTTTTTGTAAGTTGCCAACCTTAAGATGTGTTTGGGACGAAAGTGAATTTTTTGAGCTTCCTTTCTCCGCCCCCCCGCCAAAAAAATTAATACATGGGTTTATCAATGAGTAAGCAAAGTCTAGAATAATGCCTAAATGTGTTTAGGATGCTCAGCAAAAATTTGAGGCATAAATATAGGGTTGCAAACCAGCCGCTCGCTTTTTAGGGGAATTGATTTACAGCTCTGCAAAAATGGATTAACCTAGAGGGTGCTGAAAACATGTATTCTACAAAAGTTTTAGCGTTATTTTCCAATGAAAATAAATTTTCAGGGTCTACATGAAACAGTAAAAATAGGGTAACGTGTTACGGTACAGAGGTAAATTTTTGAGGAGACGGGTTTTCAAATATTCGAATTTGATTCGGAAGCTGGGTTTTATTTTTAATGTAGTGGTGGGGGAGAACAGCTTCCAATTTTTTTTATTATTTTTTTTGCTGGCAAATGATAACATCCTTTTCCATTCCTCCTCCTGCCCCATCTGTGCTATATAACAGTTTCAACTCCCACTCTTTTTCACAGCTTTGACGGTGCGTTTCCTTACTAAAAGGTTTATTGGGGAATATGGAGACATGGGTGAGTGTTCGGACCTTTACACAATTTTGGGGGGCTGGTTAATAATCTCTTTCATCCTGGGAATGGTGGGTGATGGATGGACCATCGCATTGGGCACCCGCGAGAAACCTACCAGAATTATCTTTTGGGTCGGGCAGTGTTTCTAACACCTGGGCTGCTTTAACATATCTGGACTTTAACGCCCAGAATTCCCCAGTCAGACTTGCTGTCCACACAACTTAAAATAGCCAAGGTTGGGTTGGCGGGGAGTGGTAATAGGGAAGAAAGGAAATTTGAGATTCATAGGGACATGAAAGGCAAGCTAAAAATGCTTCTCTAAGTTCTGTTTATCCTTAATTAAATCATTTGTTTCTTTTGATTAGCATCTATGGCGAATAGAATAGAATAGAATAGAATAGAATAGAGTAGGGTAGGGTAGGGTAGGGTAGGGTAGGGTAGGGTAGGGTAGGGTAGAGTAGAGTAGAATAGAAAGACTAGACTAGACTAGACTAGACTAGAACAGAACAGAACTCTTTATTGGCCAAGTGTGACACACAAGGAATTTGGAAGGGACCTTGAACATCTTCTAGTCCAACCCCCTGCTCAAGCAGGAGACCCTATACAATCCAGACAAGTAGCTGTCCAGTCTCTTCTTAAAAGCCTCCAGTGATGGAGCACCCACAACAAGCCGGTCCCCTGGTTAATTGTTCTCACTGTTAGTAAGTTTCTCCCTAATTCCAGATTGCTTCTCTCCTTGATTAGTTTCCATCTCTTTGTTTCTTCCCCTGCCCTCTGGTGCTTTGGAGAATAAGCTAACCCTCTCTTCTTTGTGGCAGCCCCTCAAATACTGAAATTCTGTTTTCATATCACATATGACATATATCATGTCATATATGCTATATGATCACATATGTAAGATGGCTAGCAACTTGAAAAAGAAAACGGATCAAAGTTTTAAAACGCAATTTCAAATCAACAGTTCCATAGGCTTCAAAATCATTTAGCATTTAAAATCTTAGCAAAAGAGATGTTTTTTTCCAAAATGCTAAAAGTGGGGGAACTGAGCAGCACCAAATTAAGCAGCACAGTAATTGACCAAGATCACATGATACTCTGAAGTGATAAATGATTATTTTAAGATCACAGCGGGTATTTTCGGAACACTTGAGGTAGAATCTAAACAAATCCAGGCCAATTTAGCCAGGCTATTAGCAAGCTTTACAGATCTTGTCCAAAAGAAAAATAACTCTTATTTTAAAGCAATACCCCAAAAGAAGAAATTAGTCTGAAAAAAGCCAGGTCTGCTCACCACCATATGTCACCTTCAGACCCTTTCATTTTAAAGGAAAATTATTTATGTAAAACATGTTCAGATAAATACACAATAATAATGATAAGCTATATAAGGCATAGTTTATATTCTCCAGTGGAAAGACTCACCTATCATGCTAAATCCAAAGGTGATTTGTTTCATTTGACTTAGTGGAATGTGTGAATACAGTCACTTGTGGTTTATTTAAAAACCATTATCAAGCAAATCTTGGCTGGTCACCAGCTTGTTTGAGGACAAAATGCTCTTTCTTTCCTTCTGCCATGGAATTAACCAATCTAATATCACACTTAGAGGGTGAAATTTTTTTTAAAAAAAAGACCAATGAAAAGCCAGCACAGGACATGTGTTAGGGTGTTGAACTGGGACTGGAAAAACCCAGGCTCACGTCTCCTTTCAACCATGGGGCTCACTAGTTTGTCTTCAGCTAAATCCTATTTCTCTTTCATAAGGTTGTTTTAAAGGATAAAATGAAACAAAACATCTTGACCCTTCGATAAGATGCTCCAGATCTGCAGGAGATAGATAGATAGATAGATAGATAGATAGATAGATAGATAGATAGATAGATAGATGGATGGATGGATGGATGGATGGATGGATGGATGGATGGATGGATGGATGGATGGATGGATGGATGGATGGATGGATGGATGGATAGGCAAATAGGTAGGTAGGTGGATGGATGATAGATAGATGGATGGATGGATGGATGGATAGATAGATAGATAGATAGATAGATAGATAGATAGATAGATAGATAGATAGATAAATAAATGGATGGATGATGGATGGATGGATGGATGGATGGATGGATGGATGGATGGATGGAAAGATAAATAGATAGATAAATGATAGATAGATAGAGATAGATAGATAGATAGATAGATAGATAGATAGATAGATAGATAGATAGATAGATAGACAGATAGATAGATAGACAGATAGACAGATAGATAGATAGTTAGATAGATAGATAGATAGATAGATAGATAAATAGATGGGTGGATGGGTGGGTGGGAGGATGGATGGATGGATGGATGGATGGATGGATGGATGGATAGATAGATAGGCAAATAGGTAGGTAGGTAGGTAGGTAGGTAGGTAGGTAGGTAGATAGATAGATAGATAGATAGATAGATAGATAGATAGATAGATAGATAGATAGATAGATAGATAGATAGATAAATAGATAGATAGATAGATAGATAGATATCAACAAGAACAAGGAAACAAGTAACAGTATATTCATAGACATGGACACATGGAAAAAAAATGGCACAAAAAAAGGATATAAATAGGCAAAACATAGCCATAAACACACAAATGGTTACCCATAATTGGGAACAGTAGGACAGGGACGGTAGGCACGCTGGTGCGCTTATATGTATGATCCCTTAGGGACCTCTTAAGAAACATGAAAGGTCCACGGTAGACAGTTTAAGGTAAAAGGTATGGGGAGGTATATTGTTGAAGGATCCAATCTGGGTCAGTCACCGGGACCTGAGGTTTTGTCTTCGGACTCATGCTGGAGCCCATCTTGAGGGAACTTTTCCCTGGCCAAGCGTTTGCGGTTCTGCGTGTGGTATTTAGAGTGCCCGCTGTCTCTTTTTTTTTTTCCATCCGAACAACTCAATCGGGGCAAATCGCGCAGGGGTTGGGCAAATCCATGCTGTGTGTAAAACTCTCAGGCTTTGCTCTGTGGAGCTGCCCTATTTCCTTACACCCAAAGCTGCTCAAAGGGAGAGGCCGAGGAAGAAATAGATGGATGGAAGGAAGGAAGGTCAAGGATGGAGTTCTTGAGAATGGCTTGCGGCAACCTGAACTTTCTGCTTTTCCCAACCCAGAGTCTGTCTACACTCACAGTTTGGCAGTAGAAGGCAAAGAGATTCTTTTCCACATCTGGGATTTTCCTTGCTCACAGGTAAGGAAGCAAGGATCACTATAAATATGAATCCATGTCTGTATTTGGGTGCATATATAGTCCAACATAGTTCTGCAGTTATCTTTCTTCCCTGCCACCCTTCTATTTTTTTTATTGTTTTAATGTGATACACAATCTGACAAACACACAACATATAACATATAAATATTTCCTATTTCTAAACAGCGTTTCTTAATGGTCTTCTTTCGCTTTTATACCTTTCCCCCCCATATCCCATTTGTTATTTTATTTTCTTTCTTATCCACTTTTCTTTATTTACATTAAATTATCTAATACTAATAGCTTTACTTTTCTAGATTCTTATATATTTATTATTTACATATTGTACATTTCTAATACATTCTGTACATTCTAATTTCTCCCCTTAATTTTTTCCCTTTATTTCTAGATTTAAGCCATTCATACCATTTATTCCAGATTATATAAAAATCTGTCTCTTCTTTCTCTTTAATTTGTTTTGTTAACTTGTCCATTTCGGCGTACACTAAAACTTTCCCTATCCCTTCTTCATCTGTTGGTATCTTTTCCTGTTTCCAGTTTTGTGCATATGTTATTTGTGCAGCTGTTATAATGTTATAATACAGTTACCTTTCAATCACAAAATACCTGCCTAATAAAATCATTCTTCCCCTCCTCCTGCATTGTTGATTTTGAGCTAATGATCATTCAAAGACTAATAAAGTATATATATATATATATATATATATATATATATAGATATATAGATAGATAGACAGATAGATAGATAGATAGATATAGATATGTATATATATATATATATATATATAGATATATATATAGATATATATATAGATATATATATAGATATATATATAGATATATATATAGATATATATATAGATATATATATATCTCCAGTAGAGTTGTGCATCGCTTTGTTTTAGAAGATTTTTAGACTAAATGGCTGCGCAAACGCAAGACTTTTTTTGTAACTCATTAAAGCATAAGGGACTTGGTGGCTCAGTGGCTAAGATGCTGAGCTTGTCGATCAGAAAGGTCGGCAGTTTGGCGGTTCAAATCCCTAGCACCGCATAATGGAATGAGCTCCCGTTACTTGTCCCATCTTCTGCCAACCTAGCAGTTTGAAAGCATGTAAAAAAATGCAAGTAGAAAAATAGGGACCACCTTTGATGGGAAGCTAACAGCATTCCATGCGCCTTTGGCATTTAGTCATGCCGGCCACATGACCACGGAGACGTCTTCGGACAGCGCTGGCTCTTTGGCTTTGAAACGGAGACTAGCAAGGGGAAAGGCGAGGGGAACCTTTACCTTTACCTAAAGCACCCATGCCTGCATCAGCTTGGGAAAAGACATGGTTTCCTTAATGAGTTCCAGACAAGTAGTGTGTTTGTGTTCCCACACATTCCAAAGCAGCTTATCTTACATCTGAGGCCCTTGAG
Organism: Ahaetulla prasina; assembly: GCF_028640845.1. Taxonomy (NCBI): domain Eukaryota; kingdom Metazoa; phylum Chordata; class Lepidosauria; order Squamata; family Colubridae; genus Ahaetulla; species Ahaetulla prasina. Next base: position 14,524,901 of record NC_080551.1, read on the forward strand.
TTGACATATATACCACTATCGAAGTATAGAAGAATATAGAATGTGATTAAAAACTCCATGCTGGCTGGTTTTGTAAAACTATATCCTTCCCTTTGCATCCTTTGAGGGGTGAATTCATTGTGATCTAAACGCCTCCTGGCTACTTTACTATATTGTACTTTGGTTTAATTTTGAGGTCAGTTTTCTTTTCAGTTCAAGCAACCACATAGTAGTATGTCAAGGCTTAACTCCAAAAAGGCTTTGTGGGAAGAAAAAGTGAGACTAAAAACTGGGTTTGACTTTTAATTTCAATTTAATGAAAATCAAATTACATTAATTAAGTACAATTATGTGAATGTTTCCGATGCAATCAGGACTTTTCACCTTCTGACATGTTATGATTTGGCAGGTCCTTTTGGAAGGACGCTGGGGGCCATATCCAAAGATTTAGAAAACAGCATTCAGCTTGGGAACACCGGCTGAATGAGGTTCTCTGCGTTTTAGCTAACATAGACAGCTCATACACCAGACTTCATTTTGGAAGAAGTTGTGTTTTCACATTGCACCAAGCCAGTGGTGGAATTTAAACCGGTTTACTACCAGTTTGCTGGCTGCAAATGCGAGGTGCACGTTGTCGTGTCCCATTCCCCACTCCGACGAATGAGTCAAGGGAGTCCGTGGCAAACTTGGCAACGAAGCCTCTGCAGCTTGCCAAGTCCCTTCGAGGTTTATCAGGGCAGGCAGGAGTCCAAGTTGTGACTTCAGCGATAGGGTCCGGTATCAGCAAACTCGATAAGACTTTGCTTGACTCAAGGTTGGAATGCCACAAGCAGGTCCTTTATATAGGCTGTGGGGTGTGGCTCCATGACTCAGCATTTATCCAGGCCTGCCCCTCCCTTCCTTCTGCTGGCGTCGCCTCTCAGATCTCCGGAAGCGAGGATCCTCCCACTTTGAATTGTCTTCTGCTGTTTGGGAAAGGGAGGGGTCAGAAGGAGTAGGCCCGAGCAATTCCAATACCGGGCTGGCTTCCTCTGACGGCTGAGCCAAAGGAACACACGCCGTATGAGTGAGGTTTATCGGGCTTGTTTGTTCACTCCTGGAATCCTCTCTGGGCATGGGGCCAGGGCCGGGGGCTGGAGGCATGACAGGCCGTTCATCTTCATTATCAGACTCGGAGTCTGATAACAGGCCCGGTTGGAGATGGGAGGGGCCCAGCTGAGGAGAGGAGGGAGGACGAGTCACTACACACATGTGCACGCGCAGTGCATGCCAAAAGGAGGCATGGGGTAAGTAGAACAGTGCGGGGAGGGGTGATCAGCTATGGTGCACCATCTTCAGAACCTTTTTTTCACTTTAAAAAGAATTTTTTACAACCTATTCAGCCAAATAGGTTGTAAAAAAATGCTTTTAAAAGTAAAAAAAAAGGCTCTGACGATTGCGCGCCACTGCTGTGATTGTCGGAGCCATTTTTTCCCTTTTAAAAGCATTTTTTTACAACTGTTTGGGAAAATAGGTTGTAAAAAATGCTTTTAAAAGGAAAAAAAGGCTCTGACAATCGTGTGGCATAGCTGTGATTGTCGGAGCCTTCCGGAGAACTGGTAGTAAAAAAATGCCTAAAAAGTAAAAAAATCAAAAAATCAGTGATCAGCTGAGTGATGCGTGATCTTCGGAATTTTTTTTTTTTTTTAACATTTTAAAGCATTTAAAAGTGCCTAAAAAGTGGGGGGGAAAAGTTCCAATGATCGCCTGTCACTCAGCTGATCTTCGGACTTTTTTTTTTTCTACATTTTTTTACTGCCGGTTCGGCGAATCAGTAGCCTTTTTTACTACTGGTTCGGGTGAACTGGACCGAACCAGGAGCATTTCACCCCTGTAATAATATGATTTGCTGGTTTATAATTTCACATATCTTGTGAACATTGCGGTTTATAAACCATGTTGTACCAATTTTTATTCTATTGTTGTTGTTGTTGTCAGTATTTTCATGCAGTCTACCAGAAAGTTCTGATTGGATTGGATAGCTTTTAGTATCGTATCCTTCCTAAGAATCTAGGAGAGCCAAAGACATTGTGATAATATTTGTGCTGAACAGCACAAATGGCGCAACATTTGTAATACCTGAGTTGAGGTTCTGTCCATTTTGTCCAAGTGTTTTTCCAGAACTTTTAGTATGACACCAAGCACACCGACCATTACTGGCTTTTGTTTCCCACATTTGCTCAAATAATTATGATTATGATTTTACTATTGACTATCTATTAGCCAAATGTTGCAAATGTACTTGTTTTCTTATTCAGGAGAAGTCAGAGGACAACTCATCCAAAGATAAACGCATCCAGTGGGCTGATGGCTTTGTCTTGGTCTATAGCATCTGTGACCGTGCCAGCTTCAACAGTGTCCAATCCAAAGTCCAGTTCATCAAAGCCACCAAGGAAAGTCTGAGCCAGGAGAAAGTGCCCATTGTTATTGTGGGCAACAAGCGAGATCTACATCATCACCGGGAGGTTTCCAGTGAAGAGGGACGTCTCCTGGCCCTCTCCATGGATTGTGAATTTTATGAGGTATCAGCAGCCGAAACCTATCATGGAGCACTTATGGTCTTCCATGGCTTAGCAGAACGCATCTGTGAGGCCAAATTGGCCCTGAAAAAAGGCACAGGAATCCGCAATATTGTCAAGAGTGTATCTGCTGTCTTTGCTCGGAAAAGAACAGACTCAATGTGAAAAAAATCTAACGTTCTGTAAACACTGAGGGAGAACATCCTGTTTTTCCCCTCTTATTTAGGCAGAGTCGGAGCATGGATTTTGCCGATGTGGAGCGTCAACCTCCTCATTCTGCTAATCCTGAAGGAGAATCAATCCAAGAGTTGGTCTAGATGGCTGTCCTGGGTGCAAATTCAAGAAGAATGGGGCTCTCAAAGGAAGGAAATGGCCATGCCTGTCTCTCCATGCTTGAAACACCAGAAGAGAAGGATTGGCCCAAGAGAAAATTAACATCTTGCCCAAACCCACCTAATAAGTTGGAATTGGAATTTGGGAGTCCCGTATTAATGGGGTGCTAGTACTGTACAAACTCCAGTACTGTAGTCACTTTGATATTTACAAAGAACGATACGGATGGAACATCAGCGCTCTGTCCCCTATGGCAACAGGGCTAAACCAGAGTTTATCTAAACATAGTTTACTAGATTAACAACTTAATCTTTAACACTGATCTGAAGCTATAAGGGGACATCGTATGACACCCTATTATAAAATTCTACCCAGTAGAATTTCGCGCTTTCGCCGCGAGCTTAAGACACATCTATTTATTTGCGCAGGACTGGACTAGATTTTAAATTCAAATTGGTTTTAATGGGGATTTTATTATTTTTATTATCATTTTAATTATTCGGCCAATTATAATAAGTTTTTTAATGGATGTTTTATTTGTATTTATATGTATGTTTTTATCTGGTTGTGAACCGCCCTGAGTCCCTAGGGAGATAGGGCGGTATAAAAATATGATAAAATAAAATAAATAAATAATAATAAATAATACCCCTGGCTTTTCCAGGAGATGTGGTAGAACAGTGCCCCCCGCCCCACACAACCTTTTGGGCACTAGGGACTGGTTCCACGGAGAGAGGTTTTACCACGGACCAGAGGAAGTGTGGTCTTGCTGGCTGCCTGAATCCCACAGATGGGGTTTCGCTTGTTCGTATGTTGCTAGCATGCCACAGTCCAGTGCTTGTCCATGGACCAGGGGCTGGAGACCCCTGTGGTAGAAGGTCCATCTGGGTACTCGGAAGCTGCCAGTGTGGATGAGGATGAACAAAGTGAGACTCAACTCTAGCAAGATGAAGCAGTTGTCCATTCAGACAGTGATTGACTTTGAGACAACATCCTTCTTAGCAGTGGTGAAATGTAAAATTTGTTAGGTCCAGTTCTGTGGGCGTGGCTTGGTGGGGGAGGGGGTAATGTGACTGGGTGGGCGTGGCCAACTTTTTTTTTTTTACTTTTAAAAGCATTTTTTCTACAACCTCTTCGGGCAAAGAGGTTGTAAAAAATGCTTTTAAAAGGCTCTGATGATCCCAGCTGAGTTGCCTGATCATCAGAGGCTTTTGTTTTCTTTTAAAAACATTTTTTTTTGCTTTTAAAAGAAAAAAAAAGCCTCTGACGACCAGGCAACTCAGCTGGGATTGTCAGTGCCTTTTAAAAGCATTTTTTCTACAACCTCTTCGGCTGAAGATGTTGTAGAAAAAATGCTTTTAAAAGCCTCTTATGATCTCAGCTGAGCCGCACAATCATCAGAGGCTTTTTTTTTTGCTTTTAAAAGCATTTTTTTCGGCCAAAGAAAAAATGCTTTTAAAAGTAAAAAAAAAAACCTCTGATGATCGCGCAGCTTAGCTGGGCATGGTGGGGTGCGGGGATTTTTGCTACCAGTTCTCCAAACCATCCCCTGCCATCGCTACCGGATCGAGCAATCCAGTCTGAACCAGGAGCATTTCACCCCTGCTTCTTAGGTCTGGATGAGGGGGATTGCTTCCCCCCAAAAAAAACTTGCTTCCAAATCAGAATGCTTGGGTTCATACTACATACTGTAAGCCAAAACTAATTAAATGTAGCTTAATGCAATGGATGATCCCTACTCATAACAGGTTTGTTTGCTGATTGGGAGTGCAGCTGAGTCCACAGAAGCTAAAGTCTATTGATTTCAGAAGGATAACTTTAATAATCTCCTGCAAACACCACCACCCCCTATCCAAATGGACAACATCAAAACATAAAGAGTTCTACTAGTCCAATAGTAGAACTTCTGCTCTGCAGTCAGAAGGTTCCTGACTTCGTTTGACCGTTTTTGATTGGCAGCTATGAGGCCAGTTGTTGCCCCATTCCCTACCTCTGCATGCCCCATTGGATGGAGACCCCTTGATTAGATATGGCAAACTGCTTTAGCGGGAACCATTCCACGTTCTGGTGGGCTCTGGGAGGCTGACTGGTCTAGTTAATAGTGCTGCTCTACTATCTAGCAAACTAGGGGTTAGCTGCCAATTTAACATCACAGTAACCAGAAGTCTGAACTGTCTATGGTTACTTTGAGCTAATATTGCACCTGCAAGGATTTGATCTGAATAGTCCAATGGAATTTGAACATAGATAATTTGTTTGCTGTCTTAGTAGCCTCTCCATGTAGATCAAAGGCAACCAATCTCTTCTCCAATAAGCAGCTGCGTGAAAGGAGAGAAAAGAGTCCATTAAAGGAAAGGGGAAAGGAGGAAACGGGAGGGAAGGGAAAGAAAGAAAGGAAAGGAAAGGAAAGGAAAGGAAAGGAAAGGAAAGGAAAGGAAAGGAAAGGAAAGGAAAGGAAAGGAAAGGAAAGGAAAGGAAAGGAAAGGAAAGATGGATGTCAGGTCAGAGAGAGAAACTGGGTGGCCTCATCCGTTTTTGGGTTTGTCCAGCTGCCCTCTCTGCTGTCATCGTTGGAAGAACCATATCAGTTGCATCTCTCTGCTGAGATATGAGGACCTCTGCCAAAGTCTCCTTCAACCTCCAGTTCTGTCTTGCTCGCTTTTGTTGACTGTTTTTTTTTCTTCCAACCAGCAGCACAGTAAGTTAGATGCTTAGAACTGGATGTCCTCATGCATCTTTCCCTCCCCCCCTCCACTCCTTCCTGCCTGACGGCATACAAGGGCTCCTGCTAAGTGAGACACAGCACACACGCCTGCACAATTAAAGACGTGGCTTCCTTCCAGGCCCTTGTGTGGGTGTGTCAGGCCTTAAATAAGAATAGATAGGATAAGAGCTACAGTCCTTGTCTCCTGCTAGGAAAACAACCCTCAGGCCTCTGCAACTGATGAAAAGTGGAATCAGAAGAATTGGTTTTCTAAGAGAGAGGAAATTCATTGGCAAATATCTATGGAGATTCTCAGTCATCTAAGTCATGGTTGTCTCAAAGACTTTTTTTTTTCAAGAGGAAACTAACTTGTGCTATGCTTGTGTATATTGTTATGACAAAATTAAATAAATAAAAAATAAACTGGACTTTCTTGCTTTTTCTTTGAAGACGTTTCGCTTCTCATCCAAGAAGCTTCTTCAGCTCTGGTTGGATGATGGGGGAAATGGAAGGATTTATACTCCTTGCAGGCAGCTGGTCATTTATATTCTTTTTACAGAGTCGTTGAGGCTACTTGGAGGTTCATCTGTGTCTTCAAGGTCACCGGAGTAGTGCAAATGGGTGTAGAGCCTTCTTGGAACTGCTGAAAGGACAGTGTTGTATACTGGAGATAGATGATGTCCTATCCCTCCCAGGGGTGAAATTGGTTACTACCGGTTCTGTGGGCGTGGCTTGGTGAGGGGGGCATGGCCAACTTTTTTTTTTCAAGAGGAAACTAACTTGTGCTATGCTTGTGTATATTGTTATGACAAAATTAAATAAATAAAAAATAAACTGGACTTTCTTGCTTTTTCTTTGAAGACGTTTCGCTTCTCATCCAAGAAGCTTCTTCAGCTCTGGTTGGATGATGGGGGAAATGGAAGGATTTATACTCCTTGCAGGCAGCTGGTCATTTATATTCTTTTTACAGAGTCGTTGAGGCTACTTGGAGGTTCATCTGTGTCTTCAAGGTCACCGGAGTAGTGCAAATGGGTGTAGAGCCTTCTTGGAACTGCTGAAAGGACGGTGTTGTATACTGGAGATAGATGATGTCCTATCCCTCCCAAAGGTGAAATTGGTTACTACCGGTTCTGTGGGTGTGGCTTGGTGAGGGGGGCATGGCCAACTTTTTTTTTTTTAACTTTTCAAAGCATTTTTTTCTACAATCTCTTCGGCCGAAGAGGTTGTAGAAAAAATGCTTTGCAAGGGTTCTGACGATCCCCGCTGAGTTGCCTGATCACCAGAACCCTTTAAAAGCACTTTTTACAGCCTCTTCGGCCGAAGAGATTGTAGAAAAAAAATGCTTTGAAAAGGTTCTGACAATCCCAGCTGAGCCACGCGATCGTCAGGGGCTTTTTTTTTTTAACTTTTAAAAGCATTTTTTCAGCCGAAGAAAAAACGCTTTTAAAAGTAAAAAAAAAAAAACCTTTGATGATCATGAGGCTTAGTTGGGCATGCGGGGGGAAGGGGGGCAGGGATTTTTGCTACTGGTTCTCTGAACCACCCGCTGCCATCGCTACTGGATCGGGTGATCCGGTCCAAACCGGGAGCATTTAACCCCTGATCCCTTCCTATTCTTTCATTGAGAAGCTGGAGCTCTACTTTCTGCAGGATGTTTTCTGTCCTGTGTCCCAACGGTGCAAGCTGTTGGGGGTGAGTCTGTGTTGTCTGCATCTCAAACTGAAGCGCAAAGGATTCCTGCAGTCTGCAGTTTTTCTGGAAATCCGTTCATATTCCTGCACCATTCGAAGGGTGTTCAAATGCACTTTGGGACACAGGACAGAAAACATCCTGAAAAAAAGCACAGCTCCACAACACCGTCCTTTCAGCAATTCCAAGAAGGCTCCCTACCTTCTTTGCACTACTCCGGTGACCCTCGGGACATAGACAAGCCTCCAGGTGGCCCAGGGGTGGGTTCTACTTACCTTTACTACCAGTTTACGACGGGGCCACATGCGCAGAAGCTTCCTGATGTTGTCTGGATCAGTGGGCGGAGCCTCTCGCCGGTTTTACTACCGCTTCTTGCGAACTGTTCCGAACCGGGGGCAACCCACCGCTGAAGTGGCCTCAACAACTCTTTAAAAAGAATGCAAATGACCAACTGTTTGCAAGGAGCATAAATCCATCCATTCTCCACCATCCAGTCAGAGCTAAAGAAGCTTCTTGGATGAGAAACGAAACGTCTTTAAAGAAAAAAACAAGAAAGCCCAGTTGCCCCTTTGAGAAAACACCTCTGGCACTATTTCAGCCACTCCTTTGACTCAAGATTATTATGGGTATTTTTATGGAAAGTGGGACTGATGATTGCTGCGCTGAATTTCAAAGAACCAGTGTAATATATATATATATATTTGTATTCTGAGATTTTCGCGGGTGTTTGTATGTAGGTCTTTGGTTATATTTGTTTTCTGAGATTTTCGCGGGTGTTTATATGTAGGTCTTTGGTTATAATTTGCTCCTAGAAGCATGAAGCAGAAAACACCAGCCTGAAGATGACGAATGAGACTTCGTTGAAACGTCGCCAAGACACTTCCAATTTTACGCGGGAGAAAACCCGAATAACCAAAGACCTATCTACATATATATATATATACACATGTATGTATGTATGTATGTATGTATGTATGTATGTATTTATGTGTATGTATGTATGTATGTATGTATATATATGTATATAATGAGATAATGATGTGTCTACTAACAGCAATTAACAAAACAAAACAATTTTCTGGTTCTCCCTACTTACTTTCAACATTTGCAGTTCAGTCCTAAAATTTTAAAAGGAGTCCTGAGCAGGAGTCCTTTAACCACAACTGTTCCTCAAAGCAAAGCCAACTTTCTGATTTTTGCACACAGAATACTTCGCTCAAATCTTTTGAGGTCCAATATTTCTTATTCCACACTTTGCGATGCTTTTACAACCTCCTGATAAATATAACGATCAAGCGTGTAAATAAATGTGTAGGTGATGTATTTTGGTTTTTAAAAAGAAATAAAAACAACACGCACAGATCTCTTAGTCTGTCTGGCATTTTATTTTATTTGTAGCAGGCAGAGGAGGGAACAAATGGAATACTTGTAGAACATATGGAGTACATGGTAAACTAGAAAAACTTCTTGATTTGACGATGGTGTTAAAAGCTTGTCGTTGAATGTGACAAGTACAGTATGTGTTTGAACAATGTCAGTGGATAACTATTTAGCAAATGATACAACCCTAAACAAATGTAAAAACAAGGGTGTGTGATGTCCCTTGATTGGTAATGCTTTTTTTTTATGAACAAATGCATAAAGAACATTTGTGTTGTTACAAGTGTGTTACTTGAGGATATGAATGTATGCCTATTGCATGAAGATGCTGCCATATGGATGACTGAAACGTGTACAGTCAATGACAGATAGAATCAGGGGTGGGATTCACATAATTTACCTACCGGTTTGCCCAGCACCAAAAATGTGAGCACGCTTGCACACTCGCGCACACTCGTGCTTGCATCGTTCGCACACACCATCTCCATGCATGTACTTTGCTTGGGCGTGCGCCTTTTGCGCATTTCCCGGGGCTCAAAAACATGCCTAAAGGGGGCAGAATAGAGCCAGAGTGGGTGTGCCTGCGATTTCCGCTACCGGTTCGCCTGAACCGGGTAAATACCACCTCTGGATAGAATGGATGATGCAATCAGGATGATAGGTCCAAGAATTACTCCATGTAATTCCAAGGTATTTGTGTCTGACAGGGAATAACCGATTGCAAGTTACTCATAAGAGAAGAACTACAGCAAGCCCATGAATATGTATATTTGGCTAGAACGTTTTTTACAGCTAAAAAAAAATGGTTGGAGAAATTTTTAAGTTGTGCAAATACTGGTAGATCTGGAAGAAGATCTTCTTTTGACAAAATGTTGCTCGTGGACCATCATATTTTGTTAAAAGAAGTGAAAATAGCTGTGTGTATGAGCTCACTTTTGGCATATGGGAGTCGGTGTGTATGGCAGGAAAAACAGCAGTGGGGATGGGGTGCTTAAGGAACCCCGTGTGTGGAGTCACGAATGAATTGGGACTGAAGTGAGCAACTAATAGCTAATAACCCCTCACATCCTGGACATAAACTGTTTCAACTACTACCCTCAAAACGACGCTATAGAGCACTGCACACCAGAACAACTAGACACAAAACAGTTTTTTCCCGAAGGCCATCACTCTACTAAACAAATAATTCCCTCAACACTGTCAGACTATTTACTGAATCTGCACTACTATTAATCTTCTCATAGTTCCCATCACCCATCTCTTTCCACTTATGACTGTATGACTATAACTTGTTGCTGGCAATCCTTATGATTTATATTGATATATTGACCATCAATTGTGTTGTAAATGTTGTACCTTGATGAACGTATCTTGTCTTTTATGTACACTGAGAGCATATGCACCAAGACAAATTCCTTGTGTGTCCAATCACACTTGGCCAATAAAAATTCTATTCTATTCTATTCTATTCTATTCTATTCTATTCTATTCTATTCTATTCTATTCTATTCTATTCTATAAGGATGGGGAGGTTCTTTGAACGGTGATTGAATTGCAAATCAAAAATATATGAAGAGTGGATGGATGGAGAGGAAGAAGTCTGGATGGATGAAGTTGATAAGATTCTCAGAAAGAGAAAAGGCTAAAGAGAAAAGGCTAAAAGGCATTGCAGGTGGTCCTTGACTTACGACCACAACTGAGAGTAAAATTTCTGTCGCTAAACAAGACAGTTGTTAAATGAGTGTTGCCCCATTTTACGACCTTCCTTGCCACAGCTGATAAGGGAATCACTGCAGTTGTTAAGGTAGTCACATGGTTGTTAAGCAAGTCTGGCTTGCCACTGGGTCACAAAAAGGGATCACTGTTGTGACCCAGGCCCAAGTAGGTAGTAGGAAACTCAGTCCATGAAAAAAAACAAACCTTTATTCGAACAGCTGAGAATTACTTCATTCCCAGCGTAGTTCAACTCAAATTAACGCAAATTCCTCACTCCTATCGCAAACCTTGGTCCAATTAGGCAAACTGCCAAAGGCCTTTCTTGACAAACGTTTAGAAGTCACAAAAATAAATGCAAGACGTAGACGAAGCAGAAGACGAAGCTACCAACGTTGTTTTCCGGCAAAGAGCCCAAATGCTGTTGCTGGTCTGTTTTAAGCCTTATGGGAGGGGCCAATCATCTCTTGGCCTTACTCCCGAGTTGTCCTTTTTGCTTGAGCTGCTCTTGCCTTCTGGCAGCTCTTCTTAGGTGTGCATTAGGAACAGGCTCCTCCTCTTCCTCTGCTCCACTACTATCAGTCTCTGGAGGCTCTGGTGGTGGCCCAGGCCCCACCTCAGCCTCATCACTGTCCGATTCCGTTACCAGCTCCACAGGCTGCTGGTGGACCACAACAATCACGTAATCTCAGGCCACTGCAACCGTCAAACATCTGGATTTTCATCCTGAGAATGCTGCAATGGCCGTAAGAGTGAAAAATGGCCAAAAGTCACTTTTTTTCCAATGCAGTCATAACTTTGGAAGTCAATAAACAAACTGTTATAAGCGGAGAACTACCTGCATATGGATGTGGCAGAGGCTAGGGTAGCTAGCAAGAAAAGAAAAATTGGGAGAGGGACTGTGGATGAAATGTTTATGACCTGTATTCATTTTAAACATTTCCCATCTTTCATTTCTTTGGCTTAAGGTCTTCCTCTGCATTTTTCATGAAGTCCCATAATCTGACAGGGAAAACCATGAAGGATGTATATGAGCTGCGGTGGCAGAGTGGTTAGAAGAATGCAGTAATGCAGGCTAACTCTGCCCACAGCCTGGAGTTCAATCCTGATGGGGTTCACGTTTGACTCAGCCTTCCATCCTTCCAACTTCAGCAAAATGAGGAGCCAGATTGTTGGGGGGGGGGCAATATGCTGACACTGTATGATTTATGATTTATATTGATATATTGACCATCAATTGTGTTGTAAATGTTGTACCTTGATGAACGTATCTTTTCTTTTATGTACACTGAGAGCATATGCACCAAGACAAGGAAGTGGTATATAAAGCTAAGTGCTAAATGCTATTGCTATTGCAAGCTAACTGTGCCTACTACCAGCAGTTCGATCCTGACTAGCTTAAGGTTGACTCAACCTTTCATCCTTCTAAGGTCAGTAAAATAAGGAGCCAGATTGTTGGGGGGCAATATGCTGACACTGTATGATTTATGATTTTTATTGATATATTGACCATCAATTGTGTTGTAAATGTTGTACCTTGATGAACGTATCTTTTCTTTTACGTACACTGAGAGCATATGCACCAAGACAAATTCCTTGTGTGTCCAATCACACTTGGCTAATAAAAATAATAATAATAATAATAATAATAATAATAATAATAATAATAATAATAATAAAAATAATAATAATAATAATAATAATAATAATAATAATTCTATTCTAAACTGCTCAGGGAGTGCTACAAAACAGTATGGAGCAGAATGTACATCTAAGTGCTATATATATAATTTTGGCCACTACTTTGGCCAAAATTGTGGAGACCTTTCGGGAAAAGTATATTTTCTAAAACTAGCTAATAACACCACTTTTTTTTTTTTGAAGTAGTACCCTAAAATTATATATCAATGGAAAGATAATTTAATCAAGAATATAATGCAATAACTTTTATGAAGGATTTGCTATTAGAATAGCAGTTGCAGTATAAAGAAAAAAAGTGAAACACGTAGAAAAAAATGACATATACAAAAATTATCACCCTAGAAAAAAATGAGATATACAAAAATTGTCACTTTGCATGAAGGACGGCCTTATATCGTCTTCCCATGGACTGAACCGAGTTCTTTAGCTGTTATCACTTGAAACCAAGATTGAATGATTGCTTCTATTAACTGGGTTTTATTGCTGGGTTGCTTCTGACTAATCAGTTTCTTTAGTTGGCTCCATAGATTTTCCATTGGGTGAAGGTCAGAGCTATTCCCAGGCCATTCCAGCAGTGGAATAGGATTATCTTGAAACTCCAAAAAAAAAAAAAAAAAGTCGTGTTATTAGCCATCAAACCTCAAACATACTCTTTTCCCAAAAGGTTTCCACAATTTTGGCCACTACTGTATACGTAAGAATGAGAAAACAATGCATATCCCTTCCTACATAGAATTCCAGCCATCGTTGGTTTCTGGGGCAGGGGGGGAGACATACCTGGAGATAGGTAGCCAAGTATACCTTCTGAGGTAGGAACGTTCCCTATTTCACGTGCTCCTTTTTCTCAGCAGCTACTCTCCTGGCTGTTTTGCTAACTTTCCCATTCTTGCTGGATAAACTGTTCTTTCTAGCTATTGACTACACGGTCCTGGTTTAAATCAAATGGCACATGGTGTATACAACAAATGATTTGCTGCATTACAGTACTGTAAACATGCCTGAAGAGACCTCTGCCCGGAGATGTTAAATCATTTCAAGTACAGCAACATTTAGAAATGGATGGTGATTCAAATCCCCAGAGAGAGAGAGAGAGAGAGAGAGAGAGAGAGAGAGGGAGGGAGCGAGAGAGAGCAGGCAAATGATGTTTTCAGCCAAAAGACAAAGATCATTTCATGCAGTTAACCTTTCAGCCCCCAAGAGCTTAATCTAATTCCCACATTACTTAAGCCCCAGCCTTCTCCTCTTTGTTACTATTCTGGAAAAATTGAGCAAGGAAATTATTTGTCTTCCTAGCTTTTATTCCATCCCTCCCCTCGTATGCTCTTGGTCATCTCTTTGCGAAGCCTCCCAAAAATAAAATAATTTTCTACTGTTTCTTATTCCAGGATTCTCCAGGGTTTACTCCGATTACACATCCATCGTTTATTCAGTCCCTGAGAATTATGGGATGCTTCGGTGGTGGGTTGCCCCCGGTTCGGACCGGTTCTATAGAACCGGTAGTAAAACCGGCGGGAGGCTCCGCTCACTGACTCAAACATCATCAAAATTCTTCTGCCCATGTGCAGAAACATGGAGCGAGCACACGCACGTGGTAGTAGTAGTAGTAAACCAGTAGTAAAGGTAAGTAGAACCCACCCCTGGGATACTTATGTATTTAAGGACTGATTTAGAAATGTCTAGGCAAAGATTGAGACAGCCATGGGACAAGGATTGCAAAATTCATTTAGCTCTACCTCCTCTCTTGTTGCTTGAGCAGAGCCACCAAGGCATGCAAAGAAATTATTAATACAGAGTTAAGGCTTAGATAAGGGACACGGTGACTTAGTGGCTAAGATGCTGAGCTTGTCGATCGAAAGTTCGGCAGTTCAGAGGTTTGAATCCCTAGTGCCGCGTAATGGGGTGAGCTCCCATTGCTTATCTCAGCTTCTGCCAGCCAAACAGTTCAAAAGCACGTAAAAAAGGCAAGTATAAAAAATAAGGACCCCCTATGATGGGAAGGTAACAGCGTTCCGTGCGCCTTTGGCATTGAGTCATGCCAGGCACATGACCACAGAGACGTCTTCGGACAGCGCTGGCTCTTCGGCTTTGAAAGAGAGATGAGCACCGCCCCCTAGAGTCTGGAACGACTAGCACATATGTGCAAGGGTGTCAAGGTATTTAGATTTAATAGCTGTAAGCTGATGGAAGGTTGTAAGCAGAAAATTGTCTTGGAAAATTTTGTCTTGGAAAATAGCACTTAGCACTTAGACTTATATGCCGCTTTACAGTGTTTTACTAAGTGGTTTACAGAGTCAGCAAAATGCTATATTTTATCTCCTTGGAAAGTCTTCCCTCCATTTGATACCTAACCCGTTTGTTCAATCTGTCATTGAATTTTTACTCTTTCATTCTTCCTTTTTGTCTTTCTGCTTATTCATGTTTGTCTGAATTCTGGAGTGGTGCTACAAAAACCACATATTGGAATCAAATCACACACCCAGGAGTCACAGGGAGGGGGTGGGGGGGCGGCGGCGGGGGGGGGGGCAAAGCCCAGTTCGTCTAATTTCTGTCCATCATGCAGCTACGGGGTCACAAATGGACACATCAAAGTCAAATTTGTTGTTTCTTTCATCTCACGTGGTTTAGAGGAAACCAGTAACAAGATTCCTCTTTGTTACCCCTCTTTATTGCAAAATTTTTATTTTTCCATAATAATTCCCACAATTTGACCAGTGTACAATACAATCACTTATCCAACAATCAGTCCTATACTCAAATTATACTCAATCAGGGCTGCTCGACTGCCACTCCCCCCTTTAATCCTTTCTTCCCTTCTCATCCTTCTTAAACTTCCCCCACCACCTTCTCCTCGCTTTCCTACTTCCCCTCCTCTTTCCCACTTCTCACTACCATCCTTTCTAACCCTCTATCTTCTCCTTCTCCTCCTCCTCCTATCCTTTCTTCTCCCTCCCTTATATGGGTAAGGAAAGAGGAGTAAAGAAGGAAGAAAGTAGGTAGGCAGGTGGGTAGGGAGGAAACCAGTAACAAGATTAAGCAGAAATCTGCCGTAACAGTAGACATGGAGAAAAGTAAAACATTCTTTTTCACTGCCGCTGTTAAATGTCACTCCAAAGACTTAGATGTGAATTTCTCCGCCAAGACTATACCACACACAAAGTCCTATTTATAGACACTAACGGCGGAAAAAATAGCAAGTTAAGTATTGGGAAGCTATACGATACGGGTAGTCCTTGATTTATAGCCACAATTGAGCCCAAAACTGATGTTGTTAAGTGAGAAATGCATTAAGGGAGTTTGGTTCCATTTTGCAAAATTTTTTTTTCCTCCAGATTTGTTAAGTGAGTCACTGCAGTTATTAAATTAGTCACACCGTTTTTAAGTGAATCTGGCTTCCCCGTTGACTTTGCTTGTCAGAAGGTCGCAAAAGGGGATCGGATGACGCCGGGACACAGGAAACCTGTCATAAATGTGAGTCAGTGGTCAAGCATTTGAATGTCAATCGCGTGACCAAAATGAAACAAACCAAATGTTAAAAAGTTATGGTATTTATGTCTTTCCTTACCAAGGACTTCTAAATTATATTAAAGTAACCAAAATATCTTTACAATCCTAAGAAGGCGTGTCACAACATTTGAGCGCCCCTTAATGTTTGGAAATTGAAAGCTGAAAAATTTGACACGCCCTACACCGTGGTAGATTTCAAAATGTTTTACTACCGGTTCTGTGGGTGTGGTTTGGTGGGCGTGGCATCACTTGATGGGCGTGGCTTGGTGGGAGTGGCAGGGAAAGTGTCAGGCTACCTCCGACTATAATTAGGAAAGAATTCACCTTGACTTCATTTGGAATAAAGAAAAGTACTTTTACTATTTACAGTCTTGATAGCAGCTAGTAAAGTTGGATCTGAGACAAAATATGGCTAACATATCATATCCCCCCAATTGTCCCTCCTCCTCCAGGAGGTCAGGCTGGTCTGGTCCAATGCCAGCTCCTTCTCGGCCCCTCGTGGTAATCTTCTTCCACAGGTCTCTAGTTGTCAGTCATCTTAGGAATGCAGTGTCTGTTAGAAAAAACCCGCGCTGATAACACTCAGTCGTTAATCCCCCCTCCCACACTGTTATGTCAGCCGACACTCTTAATAGGCTCCTTTCCCTTACCCCGTACGGTGGTATGATACATCTCATTTCCTTAATAGTTTTATAATACAGAAATAAACATTTCACATTCTATCTATTGATATAATCATTCAAAAGTATACGAAGATTGGAGTGGAGGCTGACAGAAAGGTTACTGCAAAATCCCCATTTTCTTCCAATCAGCTGGGACTTGGGAGCCAGAGAATAGATGGGGGCGGGGCCAGTCAGAATTTTTACTACCGGTTCTCCGAACTACTCAAAATTTCTGCTACCAGTTCTCCAGAACTGGTCAGAACCGGCTGAAACCCACCTCTGGCCCTACACCATGGAAGTGCTACTACGGTCATAAGGGTGAAAAATGGTCGCAAGTCACTTTTTTCAGCCACGTCGTAACTTTGATCAGTCACTAAATGAACTGTTGTAAGTCGAGGACTATCTGTACATACATGGATGTGGGATGCAGCTGTTGTAATAGTGAAGAGTTCCAACATTTGGAATTGGAGAAACTGAAGTTCGGGTCCTCACAATGGACTTCACCTGGTGACTTTTAGCCTGTTCGTTTTTTTTGTTTGTTTTATTTATTTATTTTTGCCACCTATTTGCACATGGCGACTCAAGGCAGTTTACAGAATATAAAACCTCATTTAAAACAATACAACTAATAAAAAAAGAATCAAATAAATGAATATAATAAAATCACCCCCTAGCCCCCACCCCCTGCCCCGGCAACACCAGATCACATGAGCCATTTCATGGGCTCCATCCCGCTCTGGGCTCCCCAGGCCCGCTGGCAGAACCAGGTCTTCAACGCCTTCCGGAAGAGTGTTAAAGTGGGGGCTAATTCTAATCTCTGGCGGAATGACATTCCAGAGCGAGGGAGCCACCACGAAGAAGGCCGTTCTTCTGGGTTTTACCAGGCATATCTCCCTCGGGGATGGCATTCCCTGCCTCCCTGCTCTAATGGGTCAGGTAGATGTGACCGGCAAGAGACGGTCCCTCTCTGGTCCCAAGCCATGATGGGCTTTAAAGATGACAACCAGCACCTTGAATTGCACCCTTTTCCACCCAATCTGCCTCAGAGTTTGTTCCATCTCTTCCAGAGGAAGACTTATACTATGGAAATTCTTTTGTCACAATAATGACATGGGGAGGGGGAAGAGAACTTATCACCCTCTCCCTGTCACAGTTGCGACCCTCAACTCTCTCCCTCGAAACCATCCATTTTGAACGAATAAGAGATCAAGCCATCTTCAATGTACTTTGGTACAATTGTCTAAGAAGCATGGAATTGTCCCGCACAAAGCCAGTAAAAGTTGGTTATTTTATTGGAGAATTTTGTAAAGCTATTCTAATAAAGCCGGCATTACAACAGCGGATGTAATTGTTGGGGCAATTACAAGGTTCACAGTGGAGATTTCAACTACGTTAACATAAGCAGTAAATTAAGCAGAAGAATTCAGTTGTCGGTTGCTTCATTCTCACATAGCCCAAAGCCAGAATGTGGTTTTGTGAATTGCGGTGAATCTAGCTCTGGGGTTTTGTCAAGCCATGATTCCTGGATTAGTGTTATCAGTTGTGATTTTGCAATCTTTGCCATAGCTAAGTGAGATATATGATTTCACCCTTTGGGATTGCTGAGCGGTGTGTTTAGGCTGTTGTGTGAAGTCATCTAAGAGTGACATAACGTATTTTTCAGAGTATAAGACGCACCTTAGTTTTTGGGGAGGAAAATAAGAAAAAAGCTGATTGGCAGGTGGATCGGCCTCCCGGAATACCCCCAATCACTTTCCAGAGGTGAATGTTAGGAACAGGTTCCTTGGTTATGAGTTCTGTGCCTTGCTTTTTTTTGCTTTTTTTTCTGCCTCTGAAACTTCTGAAACTCTGTTTCAGAAAAAACTTTTTTTTTCTGCCTCTGAAAGCCTCCAAAACAGAACTTCAGAAAAAAAGCCTCTGAAGCTCTGTTTGGGGGCTTCTTTTCTGAAGCTCTGTTTCTGAGGCTTTTTTTCTGAAGCTGTTTGGGGGCTTTTTTTCTGAAGCTCTGTTTCTGAGGCTTTTTTTCTGAAGCTGTTTGGGGGCTTTTTTTCTGAAGCTCTGTTTCTGAGGCTTTTTTTCTGAAGCTTCATTTCTGAAGCTTCTTTCAGCCTCTGAAACCTCCATCTGAGAAGCTGAGTGGGCTACATTCGGAGTATAAGACGCACCCAGATTTTCACCCTCTTTTTTGGGGAGGGGGAAAAGGTATGTCTTATACTCCAAAAAATATGGTAGATAGCAAATCAAAAAATGTCTAGGGAGATCCTCAATCATCCAGGTCATGGTTGTCCCAAATCTGCTTTTCCAAAAGGCAACTGGACTTCCTTGGATTTTTTTTTTCCTTTGAAAATGTTTCGCTTCTCATCCAGGAAGCGAAGAAGCTTTTTGGATGCAAAGCTAAATGTTTTCAAAGGAAAAAAAAACAAGCCAAGAAAATCCAGTTGCCTATTGGAAAAGCACACTTGGGATAGCAATTCATACTTAACAAATCCCAGTTTAGCGTAATGAGCAAACCCACTCAACTAGCCTTAGTCTTTCTTGACGGCAGAGCTATAGAGTCTCGCGAAGTGAGCCCTCATGTGGGTGGTTTCCAGGCTGGACCGGAATAGTCCTTCGCTCCATCTTCTGTTGCTGGACCCCTCTTTGTAAGGGGAGAAAGCAGATTTCCGGCCCACAGTAGATTCAGCTTCCAAGGGTGGGGGCTCATCGAGATTGAGGAAGGGAAGAGGATAATGTCCCCGACTAGACCGCCTTTCTTGCAGCTTCTTGCTCTCAGGAGTAAGAAGCCGGACTCCATCTTGTTCTTGGTAAGACTCTGGAGGACCCATTGCCATTGTTTCCTCTTCTTTCATCAAAACCCTTGGGAAGGTGAACTAGTGAATGGAAAGTGGAAGAAAGAGAGAGAGAGACAGAGAGACAGAGAGAGAGAGACAGAGAGAGAGAGAGAGAGAGGTCCCTGGTGATTTCAAGAATTATTTTCTCTTCCCCAAATTTATTTATTTATTTTATTTATTTAAACTTTTATACCGCCCTTCTCCTGAAGGACTCAGGGCGGTGTAGAGCCATGAATAAAAACAATAGAATATGCAAAGTTAAAATATCAATTTAAAAATACATATTCAATAATGGCCGAATTAAAACCGTCAATTGACCCAACCTAAAAATACCCCATATAAAATTACAAAATTAAAATTTATAAATTTTAAAAATTTAAAAATCAGGCCAGTCCCGCTTGGATAAATAAGTAAGTTTTTAATTCCCGGCGAAAGGTCCGAAGGTCAGATATTTGGCGCAAACTGGGGAGGAGTTCGTTCCAGAGGGTAGGAGCTCCAACAGAGAAGGCCCTTCCCCTGGGGGCCGCCAGCCGACATTGCTTGGCGGACGGCACCCTGAGAAGACCCTCTCTGTGAGAGCGTACGGGTCGATGGGAGGCATAAGGTAACAGCAGGCGGTCCCGTAAGTACCCGGGCCCTAAGCCATGGAGCGCTTTAAAAGTGGTAACCAAAACCTTGAAGCGCACCCGAAAGACCACAGGTAGCCAGTGCAGACTGCGCAGGAGCGGTGTTACCTGGGAGCACCGTGGAGCTCCCTCAATCACCCGCGCAGCCGCATTCTGGACTAACTGGAGTCTCCGAGTGCACTACGTTTTCCACTCAACTTGAGGTCACACAATCAATAACATTGGCATTTCCGGGACTTTGATACAATTCAAGATCCTTTGCTTTTTTTGCCCTTCGGGACAGTTGTTTTCTATTCTTGGTTGGTAGGGAGTTCAAAGAATGTGTGGCCTATGTACATTTGTTCGTCTGGATTTCCCCCGAGGTTTTCCTTTGGGAAAAGAAAGAAGAAGAACGGCTGATTTTGCTCAATCTGCTGGACTAAAATTGTACACATTTGTGGGAACTTAACTCGTAAGGTGAATCAGACCCTCGTGCGGAGTCAGTCACTTTCTTTAAGCCTCTCGGGCATAACACAGGCATTGTACCTGGTTCCTCTTCAACAAAGACGTAGCACGTGGTGTGAGCTCAGCCACCAACTGCCAAACTCAGTCAAAAATAGCTGCTGTTAAATAGCTGTTGGGGGGTGTCAGCTGCTTAAGCTAACTTGCTTTTCTGCTATAGTCTAGGATCCTGATGGGCAAAGGGTAACAGTTGATTGCATGCATTTTTCATCAGGTGGAATAAATAGCATCACCACCAGATGGATTTGTAACTGGCTGACAAACTGTACTCAATGAGTAGTCCTTAATGGGTCTATATCTACATGGAGGGAAGTAAGCAGTGGGGTACCATGAGGCTCCATCTTAGGCCCAGTACTCTTCAATATCTTCATCAATGACTTAGATGAGGGAATAGAAGGGGAACTTACCAAATTTGCAGATGATGCTAAGATGGCAGGAATAGCTAACACCCTAGAACAGGGGTCTGCAAACGTGGCTCTTTTACGACTTGTGGACCAACTCCCAAATTCTGGGAGTTGAAGTCCACAAGTCTTAAAAAAGCCAGGTTTGCAGACCCCTGCCCTAGAAGATAGGCTCAAGATCCAGCTGGATCTTGACAGACTTGAACACTGGGCCCTATCTAACAAAATGAAATTCAATGTAGAGAACAGTGAAGTCTTACACTTAAGGCAAGGAAAACCAAAAGTACACATATAGATTGGGTGAAACCAGGCTTAATAGCAGTAACTGTGAGAGAGTTCTTAGAGTCTTAGTGGACAATCAGTTAAATATGATCCAACAGTGTGTGGTGGCAGCCAAAAAAGCCAATGCAATCTTAAATTGCATTAACCGAAGGATAGAATCAGGATCAAGTGAGGTACTAATGACACTCTATAAAGGCTTAGTAAGACCACACCTAAAATATTGCGGCCAGTTTTGGGCACCACACTATAAAAAAGATGTTGAGACTCTAGAAATAGTGTAGAGAAGAACAACCAGGATGATTAGGAGACTGGAGATTAAAACATATGAGGAACGGTTGCAGGAACTGGGCCTGGCTAGTCTAGTGAAGAGAAGGACCAGGGGAGACATGGTAGCAGTCTTCCAATATTTGAGGGGCTGCCACAGAGAGGAAGGGGTCAAGATATTTTCCAAAGCTCATGAAGGCAAGACAAGGAACAAGGGAAGGAAACTGAACAAGGAGAGATTGAACCTGGAAATAAAGAGAAATTTTCTAATAGCGAGAGCAATCAACACATGGAACGGATGTTGCCTTCAGAAGTTGTGGGAATTTCATTACTGAAAGCTTTCAAGAAGAGACTGGACTGCCATTTGTCAGAAATGGTGTAGGGTTTCCTGCTGGGGGGGGGGTGTTGTACTAGAGCAGGGGTCTGGAAACTTGGCTCTTTTAAGACTTGTGGACTTCAACTCCCAGAGTTCCTCAGTCAGCAAAGCTGGCTGAGGAACTCTGAGAGTTAAAGTCCATAAGTCTTAAAAGAGCCAAGTTTGGAGACCCCGGGACTAGAGGACTTACAAGGTCCCTTCCAGCTTTGTTAATCTATTTAGTTTAGTTAATGTTAGTTCCTGGATGAAAGTTACTTTGGACTAGATCAGGGGTGTCAAACTCATGTCATCACAGCGGTGTCACGTGACATATCGGGACTTTTTCCCCCTTTGCTAAACCGGGCATGGATGTAGCCAGCCTGGGACGCATCTGGCCTGTGGGCTGGGAGTTTGACAGCCCTGGACTAGATGAACATGAGGGATTAGAAACAGCTCACAGCTGAGATGTAGGCATGTGTTGCTAGATTTAGTTCTCAGCAACCCAAGGTGGGAAATGTTGACAGTTGCGACTTAAGTTCTAGGAGAGATTCCTTCCTTAGCAGCCAGATGGAAAAAAAGGGAAGAAATTGTCACAACGAGAAAGAAAGTAGCAGAATGCATTCTATTCTATTCTATTCTATTCTATTCTATTCTATTCTATTCTATTCTATTCTATTCTATTCTATTCCTATTCTATTCTATTCCTATTCTTATTTCTTTTCTTTTCTTTTCATTATTTCATTTCCTTCCCAAGGTTTCATAAAGAAGATGCTAGAGAACAAAACCGAACAAGTGCTTCCCCATTGAGCTACTGGCCCCTTCTTCATAGCAGATTGGATTAGAATATGAGTCCATCTTGTTCTGAATTCCTTGCCAGAAATGGCTGAGCAGATGCATCCAAGAAGTTCCTAAGCTAGAACTGGACGAGCCCTTCTCTTCCACTCTTCCCTTTTAGACACGGACATTAAGAACACAATGCCTACGATTCAGAAGATGGCATTCAGCCATGCAAGCTGTTCTCCTTGCATCTGTTGAGTCCCTTTTTCAAGTCAGCCCCATCGGTGGCCACATCTTACAATTCATTATGTGTTGATTAAAATCACATCCTTTTAACTGCCTCAAACTCTCTCTGGTTTTGGCTTCAATAGATCAAACTCAAGAAACATACAAAATCCAGTCCTTCCTTCCTTCCTTCCTTCCTTCCTTCCTTCCTTCCTTCCTTCCTTCCTTCCTTCCTTCCTTCCTTCCCTCCCTCTCTCCCTCCCTCCCTCCCTCCCTCCCTCCCTCCTTCTGTTTCTTCCTTCTCTGTTCCTTCCTTCCTTCTCTATTCCTTCCTTCTCTATTTCTTTCTTCTCTCTTCCTTCCTTCTCCCTCCCTCCCTCCCTCCCTTCCTTCCTTCTCTATTCTTTCCTTCTCTCTTCCTTCCTTCTGTTCCTCCCTCCTTCCCTCCCTCCCTCCCTCCCTCCCCCTCTGTGTTTGTGTGTTTACACATTTTATCTTCCCGTTTAAAATCAGTAGTCCCAATGGACTTTGAGAAAGATGTTAATCAAATCCATGAATTACTGTAGAGCCAGTTAAAAATAAAACAGCCTTTTCACCTTCACCTTCAAATTAATGTCCCAGAGATGGAAAAGGGATCTTTGCTAGAGATTAGACTCTCAAAACAGGAGGCAGCTGAGTTAGAACTTGTTCGCCATGATTTTCCTTCAGAAAGGAACCAAGCAAATGCCAAACCTCTTTCTGCAGGGAAAACAAAACCTATAATGGGGACAGAGGTGCATAGGTTGAAAGGAGGACCTATTATTGGTTTTGAAGAGGTAGCTTTTTTAGCCATGACTTGTCCTGATTTCTGAATCAAGAATCCAGACTTATTTTGTCTGTTCAAAATCCAGATAGCGGCTCAGGAAGTGAAATGCAGAGAATCTAGGAAATAGCTGAGCAAGGACTATTATGTTGTTCATCGGCCAAAAGGATCCAAACCTCACTAAAATCCTAGTTTGGCCTTCTTAGATAAATGCAATTTTTTTTAAATTTGTTGAATACTGCCCAGCTTGCTTGCATTAAGTGTAACATGTACAATTAAAGCAAAAAAACATTCTCATCGTTCCCATCACCCATCTCCTCCGAACCGGTAGCATTTCACCCCTGGCTAACATATTAAGGCTAAAATGGTTTCCAAGGTAACTTGTCCCCATGCCATGTAAGACTTTGACTAACACCTTGAATTGAACCTGGAAGCAAAATGTAGCTCCTGCAGCCAAGGTGTTACATGCTCACCAAATATGAGATCCACGTAGCCAGCTTCACTCCTTTGTCCTTGGTAACCTGGATGGCTTGGGATGCCTGTTTGAAAGCAAGCTGAGAAACAGCAGCAGCTAAAGATTTGATGCTTGCAAAGGTGCTGGAAGGAGGCATTTTTTCTGATACACATCCGTCTGCAGGCTTGTGGACTACAAGCAAGAAATAGGGAAATTGTATAATTAATAATAATAATAATAATAATAATAATAATAATAATAATAATAATAATAATAATAATAATAATAATAATAATAATAATAATAATAATAATTTAATTTGTATACCGCCCTTCTTCCAAAGGACTCAGGGCGGTTTACAGCCAAGGTAAAATACAGCAACAACATATAAAATACTAAAAACAGACATTAAAAAACTTATTCAATTTGGCCCCATTTTAAAATACAGTCAAACCCTATAAAATTAATAAAAATTTTAAACCCAGAAAATCAGCTAAAAGATTTGGAAATTCAAGCCAGTCCAGCAAGACGGAATAGATAAGTCTTAAGTTTGCGGCGAAAGGTCCGAAGGTCAGGTAGTCGTCGAAGTCCAGGGGGAAGTTCGTTCCACAGGGTAGGAGCCCCCACAGAGAAGGCCCTTCCCCTGGGAGCCGCCAATCGACATTGCTTGGCTGACGGCACCCTAAGGAGTCCCTCTCTGTGAGAACGCACAGGTCGCTGGGAGGTAGAAGATGGCAGTAGACGGTCCCGTAAATATCCCGGTCCTAAGCCAATGAGTAAAGCAGGCTGTTGTTCTCCTATACAGAGGTGGCCAAAATTGTGGAAACCCTTTGGGAAAAGTGTATTTTTGAGGTTTGATGGCTAATAACACTACTTTTTTTTGGCGGGGGGGAGTTTCAAGATAATCCTATTCCACTGCTGGAATTCCTTCACCCAACTGAAAATCTATGGAGCCGACTAAAGAAACTTGTTAGTCAGAAGCGACCCAGCAATAAAAGTCAGTTAATAGAAGCAGTCCTTCAATCTTGGTTTCACATTAGAACAGCTGCAGAACTAAAAAACTCAATTCACTCCATGGGAAGACGTTGTAAGGCTGTCATTCATATTAAAGGTTACCCAACTAAGTATTAACTGACATGGTGATCATTTTTGTATGTCTCGTTTTTTCTATGTGTTTCACTTTTCTTCTTTATACTCTAACTGCTATTCTAATAGCAAATCCTTCATAAAAGTTATTGCATTAGGTTTTTGATTAAATTATCTTTCCATTGATATATAATTTTATGGTACTACTCAGCGGTGGGTTGCCCCCGGTTCGGACCGGTTATATAGAACCAGTAGTAAAACCATTGGGAGGCTCCGCCCACTGACCCGAACGTCATCACAAGTGATCTGCGCATGCGCAGAAGCTTCTGCACATGTGCAGAAGAGTGTGTGCATGCACGAGCGGAGCAAGCGTGCGCACGCGGGCATGATGTGAAGGTAATGTGTAGTAAAGGTAAGTAGAACCCACCTGTGGTACTACTCCAAAAACAAAAGTGGTGTTATTAGCTAGTTTTAGAAAATGCACTTTTCCCAAAAAGTTTCCACAATTTTGGCCACTCCTGTAGATTAAAAGAAGTTAAATGATTCCATACGTTCTATCTCCATGGTCCTCAAGCTGTGGTCTGTAGATATCTTGGGGGAGGGGCATGATGTCATCACAGGGGGGTCTTGCAAAGGCTTGAAGAAATGTTATGAGTTAAATCTTGTCTTGGTTGTCCATGGCCACAAAAGGTATTTAAGGAGGGTCCATGGTGAAGAAAACATTGAGATCCATTGTTATATGTCACCAGAACATCTCTGCCTATCTGAGCAGACTTGATTATGGATGATTGGGAACAAGCAGATATTTTGGTAGCTCAGGTAACATACATTTAATTTCATCTCTTTAAAAATCCCAGTCTTCTTCCATGCAGCGTACCCCAAACCGACCTCTCAAGCATTTAGAATAGAATAGAATAGCAAGAGTTGGAAGGGACCTTGGAGGTCTTCTAGTCCAACCCCCTGCTCAGGCAGGAAACCCTACACCACTTCAGACATATGGTTATCCCACATTTTCTTAAAAACTTCCAGTGTTAGAACATTCACAACTTCTGGAGGCAAGTTGTCCCCCTGATAAGTTATTCTCACTGTCAGGAAATTTCTCCTTAGTTCTAAGTTGCTTCTGTCCTTGATTAGTTTCCACCCGTTGCTTCTTGTCCTACCCTCAAGTGCTTTGGAGAACAGCCCGACTCCCTCTTCTTTGTGGCAGCCCCTGAGATATTGGAAGACTGCTATCATGTCTCCCCTGGTCCTTCTTTTCATTAAACTAGACATACCCAGTTCCTGCAACCGTTCTTCAGATGTTTTAGCCTCCAGTCCCCTGATCATCTTGGTTGCTCTTCTCTGCACTCTTTCTAGAGTCTCCACATCTTTTTTGGGGGGGGGGGTCAGCGTCAATCCAGAAACAATGCAACTATGGAACATCAGCTTTCTACTTGTGCAAAAGCAAAACAAAGCTCCATCCACAATTCTTATAACTTGGATTTTTGAAAACGTTGCTGTTGCAAATGGTGCGAACTTGTGTGCAGTGTTGAAAAGGAATTGTGACTCACTTTCAGCAAGTTCTTTAACAACCTCAAAGAAACAGAAGTAGGAATGTTTCTAGCACCATCTTGTGGAAATCGGGATAGTGGAGCCTAAGAAACTGCAACCTGACTTTCTTGGCCAACCCCGAAATGTCTTATAAGAAATCAGGACTGCATAGATTAACACTTAATATTAAGGATAAAGAAGAAACTGAATATTTTTTTGATATGGGACATATTCTATCAATGACTAGATAACAGAAACAGAAGTTAGAAAGGAGGAGATATAAAAAGAGGAAATGTTAAAGTGGAGAATTGTTAAAGATGATGTAAAGTGTTAAGTATTAATGTTATTATATTATTATAATGATGGAGAGGAATTATCACAACATAGATGTGTAATATGACTATCTAAATATAACTGTACCCAGAACACACACGGTTTGATGAAAATTGAATGTTATATAAATAAAACAAAAAAAAAGTGGGGAAAAAAAAGAAATCAGGACTACAATATTCAAATTTCGAAACCAGAAAATGCCCAGGTTTCATTTCTGATAAACGAAATGAGTTCATGAAACTAACAAGATGAGCATCTCATAAAAGGGAAAGCTCTGGCTGCCAAACAACATATGTTGTTTCTCTTTTTAAAAAAAGCAAAAATAAAAGATGTTCTCGCTCTTTATTTGGATGCAATATTTTGAGTGGAACCAAAACAACCAAACACAAATAATGACAGATTATATCCTCAATCTGATTTGTGTCACTTTTTAGTTCAGACTCTGGCAGAGACGCAGAACTGCCTAATTTACATTCTATTTTTATATAATGTTATTAAAGGTTTTCTAAAAAAGGAAAATAAATGGTAATACAAGTAACTTTTTCTTATCAAGTAAGAAAAAGAAAGACAATAAAGGGAAAGCTAAGTGCAGAAAAAGTAACAGAAATAAAAGAAAAATAGAAAAAAAAGATACTAAGTAGTTTCCAATCTTTTTTACAGCGATCGTAAGCACAATTACAAATGTACCCCTTAGTCTATGGTTACAACATAACAACACCATTCTTTTCTTTTTATAAGTTGTCCTGTCTAATCATCAAAACCATAAATTCATTTTTCTCTGTTCTATACAAAAAGTCCTTAGTTTCCAGTATGTAATAAACATATTGTCTTTTTAAAAAAAAATCAAAGATGTTTTAAGAAGAGATTGGATAACCATTGGTCTGAAGTGGTGTAGGGTTTCCTGCCTAAGCAGGGGGTTGGACTAGAAGACCTCCAAGGATCCCTTCCAACTCTGTTATTCTATTCTATTCTATTCTATTCTATTCTATTCTATTCTATTCTATTCTATTCTATTCTATTCTATTCTATTCTATTCTATTCTAATTAATTCAGTTTAGTTACCTCAGCAAGTTCCATTAGCTTCACCAACCTTTCCACCCGACTGCAGTTATAATCTAAAGCAGTGTTTCTTTATCTCAGCAGTTTTGGTTTCTGAGGAACTCTGGGAGTTGGTCCACATATCTTAAAATTGCCAGGGCTGAAAAATGCTGCTCTAGAGCTCTGCAAAGGGACAAGGTTAGCAGCATGCTTCCTACACTCAAAGATAGGAAGATAAACATGCTCTGATGACAATACCGTGTTTCCCTGAAAATAAGACCCTGTCTTATATTTTTCTGAACCTGAAATAAACGCTTGGCCTTATTGCCATGCGCTCAAAAGCCCAATTGGGCTTATCAGGGGATGTCTTATTTTGGGGGAAACAGGGTAGACAGACAGATGATAGATAGATAGATAGATAGATAGATAGATAGATAGATAGATAGATAGATAGATAGATAGATAGATGATAGATTAGATGATAGAACAGATAGATAATACCAGGTTTCCCCGAAAATAAGACCCTGTCTTATATTTTTTTGAACCCTGAAATAAGCTCTTGGCCTTATTGCCATGCACTCAAAAGCCCAATTGGGCTTATTATCAGGGGTTGTCTTATTTTGGGGGAAACAGAAACAATATGGACAGTTACCCTCTTATGTCAGGAAGAGCTAAGGACCGACCTACATTTTTGAAAGCATTATTTGTTTGAGGTCTGCCCGGTTTAAAGATGAAGAATAAGAACCTAAGAGAAGATGATCTTGAAATGGTCTATTAGGAGAGCAAATTGGGCATATAATCTGTGCTGACAATCTTTTTAGAACTAGTAGATTGAGCAAGCACTTTGAGATATTTATGGAGGCCCACCTAGGTTCAAATAGGCTCTTTAGAAATCAATAAGAATAACACTGCCAGGAAATCTCCATTGAGGAGCAAATACTACAGTCCTGAAATATCTTGCTAATCAGAAAACCAAGGTGCATATATGAAGTTTTTCAACTCCGAGACGAGATTTTTTTTACAACAGATCAACCGAGCACTATATTAACCTGAATTGGGCTCCATTTTCCAATCCACCACCTTCTCCAGCTTTCCAATTGCAGAGGTTTTAGCCACCTGGTTCACTTGACTGCTCTTTGCATTCTCTGTCTTGATCTTCAGGCTGTTCTTGGACTGCTCGTTATTTTCGGCAGACAGTCCAAAAACTTTGTCCAGGATGTCCACGACAGAGCATATCGCATAGTGAAGGTGAGTTAGAATGGTGTCCTTCAAATCAGATGTAGCCTGAGGAAGAGGAGCAGATTACAGATTGACAGAGTTGGAAGGGACCTTGTAGGTCATCTAGTCCAACCCCCCACTCCACCCAAGCAGGAGACCCTACACCATTTCTGACAGATGGCAGTCCAGTCTCTTCTTGAAAGCCTCCAGTGATGAAGCTCCCACAACTTCTCAAGGCCAGCTATTCCATGGGTTGATTGCTCTCGCTATCAGAAAATGTCTCCTTATTTCTAGGTTGAATCTCTCCTTGATCAGCTTCCATCCATTATTCCTTGTTTGGCCTTCAGGTGCCTTGGAAAATAGCTTATGGAAAATAAGCTTATGGAAAATAGGTAATGGAGAAAGTTCTTTATGACCATTTTACATTTTTAAGCAAGACAATGGATCTGTCTGGTAGATTTAGCAGAAAGGTAAATAGGAAGAAGGAGATGTCTAGAAATTCACTAGGCTAGCCTAGTCCTAATGGAGAGTTCAGCAGCTTCTAGGCAGACCCCAAATTTATGTCATGAAAGCCTACATTTTTGAGATGAGAGCTATATTTGGAACATGGGTCCAGGATGAAATAAGTGCAGCTAGGTTACAGACCTGGAAGCCATCTATTGCATTGGTGCCTTCAGGCCTGCCACATTTACTACTGTGGGAAATTGGGAGTGGGAATTGTGTGCATGGGTGATATATAGTCAAAATAACATTCCTTTCTCAGAGAGTCAAGGACATCTTGCCCTGCACCTGGAGAACTGGAACTGGGAGGTATCTCCAGTAGGGACGGTACTTTGATTGGACCATGTGATGGACATGTGGGTGCAGGGGGAAGGGACTTGGACTTTACTTTGGGTGGGGAAAACCTGGAAGCTTTCAGATTCGGGTTTTCCCAGATCTGCCAACATGACATCTCTAATAAAATGGAACTTTGAGGAACTTCTAGCCTTGGAGTCTTCTTTCATTGGGGGTGTTATTTGGAACCCTGACACCTGGTCTAATTCAGCAAGACAGTTTTCTTATGCTTTTTTAAAAAAAAACTTACTTCCTCCACTGGTTTCTGAAGGATAGGCATCTTCTTCTCCAAATGATCCAAACCTTGACAAGCCAAAACATTGGCTGCTGCAACTAAACAAGAGCGAGGGAGGGAGGGAGGGAGGGAGGGAGGGAGAGAAGAATGTCAAAACAGTGCTGGAATGAAAGGGACGGTGAGCCACTGGACTACTCGATTCCCCTGTATTTTCACAAAAGTTCACCAAAATTCATAGACTATGTTTGGTTGGTTGACTAAAACCACAGTTATGTTGTGACCAAGGCCCAAGTGATTACTAAACACAATTCAGTCCTCAACAAACCTATTTTATTAAAACAGCTGAGAATTAATTCATTCTCAGCTTTGTCCAAAACAAAATTCTTAATAACCAGTCCCTCGGCCTTATCACCAATCTTTGATGTCTTTGACAACCTGCCAAAGGCTTTTCTTGGCAAAAAAACCCACAAAGTTCAAGAGACGCTGACAAGAAGCAATGGAATCAACACTGCTTTTTCACAAAGAACCCAACTGCTCGTTGCTGCTCTTTTAAGCCTTATGGG
The DNA here is from genome assembly GCF_028640845.1 of Ahaetulla prasina. NCBI lineage: Eukaryota > Metazoa > Chordata > Lepidosauria > Squamata > Colubridae > Ahaetulla > Ahaetulla prasina. The sequence goes on from NC_080551.1 coordinate 14,555,479, forward strand.
AGTGGCCAATCATCTTCTGGCCTTACTCCCGAGTTGTCCTTTTTGCTTGAGCTGCTCTTGCCTTCTGGCAGCTCTTCGCATGTGTGCACTAGGAACAGGCTCCCCCTGTTCCTCTGCCTCTCTGCTGTCCGCCTCTGGAGTCTCCAGAGTCCACACATCACTCCCAAATGACCCTGGTCCCATCTCTGCCTCCGATGCAGAGCCCTCGTCCGGGCCTTCCTCAGACTCCAGGACTGGCCCATTGTCCTCCCCAGCCTCCTCACTGTCCAACTCCGCTGCCAGCTTCGCAGGCTGCTGGTGGACCACAAGTTACAAGACATGCTACCATGTTACAAATTGCATTCTTCATCATATAGTGTCATTATGTGCAACCCTCAGTTTGGAGAATGGAGAATTCTAATATGTGCCACCCCTCTGCTGGACTATGTCCTTCCAGAGGTTGTTTGAGGGTTATCCAGAAGTCAATTTTGCAATTGGAAGTCATTGAAAGTATTCTGGATATGGCATTTCTTGGCATGAAACAGCTGGACTGCTGCCAGAACACTTCATGGTGGCTTCTAGAAAAAAATCTCTGAACTATCTTGGGATGGTCCGGTAGAAGCTCAGCGTGAACAAGAGAACTTTATGGTACTGTATGGAATATGGTGCTTTTTTCAGGAGGCAACTGGACTTTCTTTTTTCTCTTTTTCTTTGAAGATATTTTGATTCTTAGCCAAGAAACTTCTTCAGCTCTGACTGGATGGTGGAGAATGGAAAGATTTATATTCCTTGCAGTCAGATGGTCATTTGCATCCTTTTTAGAGGGTCATTGAAGGTTTATCTGTGTCCTCAGGGTCATCTGAGCCGAAGAAGCTTCTTGGATGAAAAGTGAAATGAGTTCAAAGAAAAACTAAGGAAGTCCAGTTGCTCCCTGAAAAAGCACCTTTAGGACAACCATGACCTGGATGACTGAGAATCTCCATAGACTTTTTCCACAATGTGTCTTACACAGCAATACTTCAAGCCATGGTTGGCTGGAATTCAAAGATACAAAAGAATTGTAGTCAAATAAAATGATGCATTCACTTATCAAGTCGCAGAACAATGGACTGTAATTATGTAATTCTCCCCCCAGAAAATCCAGAATACGTGTCAGCAATGCACCCACTGGGGCACTACAGAGAGGACTTAAAGATTAAAGCAGCTGACACAATTAATCAGTGGGACAGCTTACCTCCAGAAGTTGTGAATGCTCTAACACTGGAAGTTTTTAAGAAGATGTTGGATAACCATTTGTCTGAAGTGGTGTAGGGTTTCCTGGCTAAGCAGGGGGTTGGACTAGGAGACCTTCAAGGTCCCTTCCAACTCTGTTATTCTAAATACTTCATTTAGCGACACTGTGAGAAATGAAAATGGGCGGGGTGTGTGTGTTTGGGTTATTTCCAAAATGAAGCTTGTGCGACACTTACGTTGAGGCTCCAGCTTGTGTACTACAGGCTTCACACTCCACAGAGCCAAGGAACTGACATTCTGGAGAGCTCGCTCATAGGTGGCACATACTGATGCCATGACGGGGTGGATCTCTTTGGCACTGGCATAGGTCCTCTGGAGACTGGTGAGGGCTGAATTTACCACGGGAAACTGCAGAACTCTCTGTAACACACTGCTTCGCTGTTCAAGAAAAGAAAAGAGGATGCGGGTATAACCAGAGTTACATTATAGTCATCATCTTCTTTTGATGACCCCATAATCCCTTGTGGGGTGGAGTCTGGGCAACGGAATGGATCTGAGTGTGTTCTGGCCGGATGCCCTTCACTGTTGCCAATGCGGAGTTTTTTTCAGCAGAGATATTCTCATTGTGCCCAGAGAGAGAAATATCTGCCTCTATCTAGGATTGAACTCACAGCCTCCTGATTGTGAGGCGAGAGCGCCACCTCTAGGCAGTGGTGAAATCCAAATTTTTTACTACCGGTTCTGTGGGTGTGGCTTGGTGGACGTGGCTTGTGGGCGTGGCAGGGGAAGGATGCTGCAAAATCCCCATTCCCACCCCACTCGGGGGCCAGCCAGAGGTGGTATTTGCCGGTTTTCCAAACTACTCAAAATTTCTGCTACTGGTACTTCAGAACCTGTCAGAACCTGTTGTATAGCACCCCTGGTATACCCATTCGAACTTTTATTCTTTTTTTTTCTGCACGCTGCTGTTTATAAAAACATGAAAAAGGCAAAAAAATATTCTTAGTGCTTGACATTTAGGCTAGGGAATTTTCTTTTTGTCATTTCAGATTATTTGCAATCCAAACTCTTTTCTGTTAACAGGGGCCTGGGTTGCTCTGTTTCAAATGAAAATAATTATGAAACACATAAATGGCTTTTTAGAATAATAAATAGCAAACATCGCGTCTCATTCATACAACGTTAAAATTTGCTTTAGTCTGCAGAACTAAATCAGGTCTCTGGAACCTGGTGACTAACTTTAAAAAAAGAAGACATTATTCACAAATAGTATAAATGGTGTCTCACCAGACATTTGCTGATGCTAATGAATTCTTTTTTAGCCATTTTGAGAGTGATAATTATAGTTTTATTATAAAAAGAAGGTTCCCATGTTGGGTCAACTTACCTTGGGGTTTCCATTCTGCATTACTGGTTTGTTTTTGGCTGCCATCATTGAGCATTAGCCTGCAACAAAATCATGGAACATGTATAAAATGTTGCATAATCTAGGGGTGATGTCGGTAAAGAAGAACACCCATTATAGAATAGAATAACAGAATTAGAAGGGACCTTGGAGGTCTTCTAGTCCAACCTCCTGCTTAGGCAGGAAATTCTACACCACTTCAGACAAATGGTTATCCAACATCTTCTTAAAAATTTCCAGTGTTGGAGCATTCATAACTTCTGCAGGCAAGTTGTTCCACTTATTGATTGTTCTAACTGTCAGGAAATTTCTCCTTAGTTCTAAGTTGCTTCTCTCCTTGATTAGTTTCCACCCATTGCTTCTTGTCCTGCCCTCAGGTGCTTTGGAGAATAGCTTGACTCCCTCTTCTTCGTGGCAACCCCTGAGATATTGGAATACTGCTATCCTGTCTCCCCTAGTCCTTCTTTTTGTTGAACTAGACATACTCAGTTCCTGCAATCTGTAAAATCTCCATTCCCCCCCACTCCTGGGGGAAGGATACTGCAAAATCCCCATTCCCACCCCACTCTGGGGCCAGTCGGAAGTGGTATTTGCTGGTTCTCCAAAGTACTCAAAATTTCCACTACTGGTTCTCCAGAACCTGTCAGAACCTTCTGGATTTCACTTCTGATTAGATGGCATTCTTGTACTGAAATGAAGTGGAAGGAATTGACCCTATTTGAGCCGATCCAATAGGCAGTTGAATTACAGAAGAGGATTATTTCTCAGATGATCTTTAAAGGTGACAACCAGAACTTCAATCTCATCTAGAAGCCAACTGGCAACCAAAGTAGCTTCCAAAGCAACCAGCTCATCTGAATATACAATACTTACAATAATAAATATTATTGTACAATACTAGACAAAACAGTATCAACAGTACAGACCTTCAGGTTTCTAGGTTCTATCATATCTCAAGACTTAAAATGGACACCTAACATCAAAAACGTCATCAAAAAAGCACAACAAAAAATGTTCTTTCTGCGTCAATTCAGAAAACTCAAACTGCCCAAAGAGCTGCTGATCCAGTTCTACAGAGGAATTATTGAGTCTGTTATCTGCACCTCTATAACTGTCTGGTTCGGTTCTGCAACCCAACAAGATAGACACAGACTTCAGAGGATAATTAGAACTGCAGAATAAACAATTATTACCAACCTGCCTTCCATTGAGGACCTATATACTGCACGAATCAAGAAAAGGGCCGTGAAAATATTTACAGACCCTTCACATCCTGCACATATATTGTTTCAACTTCTATCCTCAAAATGACACTATAGAGCACGGCATACCAGAACAACTAGACACAAGAACAGTTCTTCCTGAACACCATCACTCTGCTAAACAACTAAGCCCCAGAGCACTGACAAATTAACTACTAAGACTGTATTACTATTCTCATCCTTACTAGTACCTATCTCTTCCCACTTATGACTATAACCATGTTGCTTGTATTTTTAGAATTTATATTGTTTTATTTGTTTTCTAGTACGGTTTGATTGCTTATTAGTAACCTATGAATATTACTAAGTGTTGTATCTTATAGAATAGAATAGAATAGAATAGAATAGAATAGAATAGAATAGAATTTTTTATTGGCCAAGTGTGATTGGACACACAAGGAATTTGTCTTGGTGCATATGCTCTCAGTGTACATAAAAGAAAAGATACATTCATCAAGGTACAACATTTACAACACAATTGATGGTCAATATATCAATATAAATTATAAATTATATATAAATTATAAATTCCAATTCTTGATGAATGTATTTTATTTTTCTTTATGTACACTGAGAACATACGCACCAAAGACAAATTCCTTGTGTATCCAATCACACTTGGCCAATAAAGAATTCTCTTCTCTTCTCTTCTCTTCTCGTCTCGTCTCGTCTCGTCTCGTCTCGTCTAGTCTAGTCTAGTCCAATGGTGAAATCTGAACCGGTTTACGCACCAAATGCGAGGTGTGTGCATGTGGCCAAAAAGGTTGCAAAAAAATGCCTTTAGAAGTAAAAAAAAAAAAAAGCTCTGACGATTGTGCAACTCAGCTGCCTGCCGCCATCGCTACTGGATCGGCTGATCTGGTCCGAACCGGAAGCATTTCACCCCTGGCCTATATACTGAGATAGACCCATTATTGCCCGGGCCACTTCATTTTGTAGATTCTAAATTCGTTCTAAGGGTATTCTTATTTACAGCGCATTAGAGTAATCCAAGCGGGAAGTGACTAAGATAGGAATGACTGCAGCCTGGTCATTGGTCATTGGTCATAACTGGCACACCAAATGTCATTGCAATACGCAAAAGCCCTCCTGGCTACGGATGCTACCTGCTGATCAATTGCTAACCATCATTCAGAGTCAGAGATGGTGTTTCCATGGAATCCTCTGGCCCAAAGCTAATCCATCTCAGAGGGATTCAGTCCAAGTCAGTTCCTTCCCATTCAGATGCTTCAGGATTGAACAAGGTTATTTAAAAGAACAAAACCCAGGAATACAGCCTATTAAGGCTGTATTAAGAGAAAGCTGGCTGCAAAAAGTGTTCAGGAAAGCCGCTTCTTTGCATGCATGACTGTATCCTGAGGATTCTAGACAGGCTGGGAGAATTAAGTTCCTATTACAAAACCTGGCTTTTCAGCTTGTCCATGTACAGGAGAGAACTTTTTTTCTTTTTAATCTCTTGGAGGCAATGGCCAGGTTCTCACATTGCACAAAACCCAAACTTGTTTGTTTGGTTTGGCTTGGCCCAACGCACTAACCCAACTACTGTAACTGTAAACCAGTGGTAGGATTCAACTGGTGTAACAACCGGTTCGTTGAGCACGCTTCGCGCGCCAAACATGTGCTCTGTGCGCACACAGTGCAGGCGAAAACAGTGCTAAAACTTACCTTCTGCCGCAGCCCTGGTGAATAAAACAGCTGAGGCATGGCAATCCGCTCTGCCATGCCTATCAGCTGGGCTTCAAACAAAGGAAATATAAGTCAGTTTAGTGCAGGGGCGGGCAGGCGGGTGGAGCGAACCGGTTCGCTCTCAACTGATCGTTGGAGCTACAGGTTCGCCCAAACCGGTCTGAACCAGCAGAATCCCACCCCTGCTGTAAACCATGGTTTACCGATCAACATGTTAAGGAAACCCAATTGCCACTGACTTACGTTTGAGCGGTAGCTTGCTGACAGTGATTCTAGCAGCCAATTTCAAAGACCATCTACAAATGTTACGAGACATCGACTGTGCAGGGAAGGTACTCACAGGTTGTAGAAGCCAAGCAGTCTTCAACAGGGTGCCAGCAGCGCCGTCTCGACTGTGAACGAAGAAACTCATGCCCCAGACTGTAATGCTATGAAGCCCCACCTTCCAGCTCAATAATTCTGCCAAGTTTCTTCGGTGATTAAGCAAGATGGCTCCCTTGGGCCCCTTGAAACTCAAACAGACGTCTGAAATACCAGCCAAGTGCAACTCCAAATTATGGAAAGAATTGTCCAAGCAACATAACAAAATGTGAAAACTCTCGGGATCTTTGGAAAGTACCTAACCCAACTCTTTCTAGGGTGGGGTGGAGAATCCAGGTGCTTTTAGGGAATTCTTTACTAATCTTCCTATTCTATTTAAAAAGGAACCTTCCCTATTTAAGGCGCCAGGGTGTCAAAGTAGGTACCCTAGGTTTAGGTTTAGGTTTAGGTTTATTAGATTTCTATACCGCCCTTCTCCCGAAGGACTCAGGGCGGTTCACAGCCGGCATAAAAACAGAATTCACAATAGTCCTAAATAAATTAAAAACAATATAAAAATCTAATTAAATTTTGGCTAACAATTAAGAATCTTTAAAATCAAATAATAAAACCCTGGTGCACAGGCTTTATTGTCTACATTAGCTTGGCAATTCTTGGCATAACACCTGGAGGTATGCAAGCCTTCGGACTCTAAGAGAGAGAGAAATTCTGGTGAGAGAGAATTTCCCTGAGGATGGGCTCCAGCTTGAGTCCGAAAGCTTAGCACTAACACTTAGACTTATATACCACTTCACGGTGCTTTACAGCCCTCTCTAAGCAGTTTACAGTGTCAGCATATTGTCCACAACAATCTGGGTCCTCATTTTACCTACCTCGGAAGGATGGAAGGCTGAGTCAACCTTGAGCCGGTCAGGATTGAACTGCTGGCTTTGGGCAGAGGAAGGCAGGCAGGGAGGGAGGGAGGGAAGGAGGGAGGGAGGGAGGAAGGAAGGAAGGAAGGAAGGAAGGAAGGAAGGAAGGAAGGAAGGAAGGAAGGAAGGAAGGAAGGAAGAAAGGAAAACAGCTCTTAGACTTATATACCACTTTACAGTGCTTTACAGCCCTCTCTAAGCAGTTTACTGTGTCAGCATATTGCCCTCAACAATCTGGGTCCTCATTTTACCTACCTGGAAGGCTGAGTCAACCTTGAGCCTGATGAGATTCAAACTGCCAAATTGCAGGCGGCCAGCAGTCAGCAAAAATAGCCTGCAGTACTGTATTCTAACCACTGTGCCACCTCAGCTCTTAAGTCTTTAAAAGATTAAACCTTTAGTTCTGGCGACTGATCCAGATTGGATCCTGCAACACTATCTCTGAGTTGTTAAAGACACGTGCAACTTTCCAGTGTAAGAATATAAATGTATTAGGTCAATGCTGTATGTGGAATCATCTGCGGTGTGTCAGGGGAGTGTGCAAAGAGATACTGGGCCTGTCCAGAGTAAGAACCCCATATTGTGCACTAAAAACCAGTGCAAATCAGACATTCCTTCTTATTGTATTCGACACCATTACATTTCATGTTAATTTGTGCAAAACCAGAAAGAGTCTTTGTTCTGACCTAGGCTTCCTGAGTCAGTAAAACACACGGGTAGTCCCAAAAACCTCTTTTATTTCAACAGCTGTGAATTCTGTTCATTTGCAGATGAGTCCCAAATAGTTGTAAAGAGTCCTTCAGGACAAGGCTGATAATCTCCCACCTTTATCACCCTTGACACGCTGCCAAAGACCTCATTGGCAAAGCCACATGGAGTCCAGAATCAAACAGAGCTTCAGACTTTTAAACTGCACAGAATTAACAATGTTGCTTCCTGCAAAGGCCCACGTGCCTTTGTTCCTCCTTTATGTCTTATGGGAGGAGCCAATCATCTCTAAGCCCTACTCCCGAGTCGTCCCTTTTGTTTTAACTGTTCTTGCCTCCTGGCAGCTCTGCGCATGCGCGCACTGGGAACAGGCTCCCCCTGTTCCTCTGCCTCGCTAAGGTCCGACTCTGGAGGCTCCGCAGGCAGCACATATCTCCCAGATGGCCCTTTCTCTGCCTCTGATGCAGAGCCCTCGTCCGAGCCTTCCCCAGACTCCAGGACTGGCCCATGGTCCTTCCAGCCTCCTCACTGTCCGACTTTGCTGTCAGCTCTGCATGCTGCTGGCAGACCCCAACAGTCTTGTTGTTGTCTTCGGGTAGTTTTTGGCAAAGTGGGGTTCTTCGTGCTCTCTGAGCTTAGTTGTTTACTTGTAGAAGTTTCATTACCCAACTTCAGCGCACTCATGACTTTAACCTAGTTTGGGTAATGAAAAATCTGCAAGAAAACAACCAAGCTCAGAAAGCACCAAAGACCATTTCAACCCTGAGCTACAAATATTCTCTTCTTTTGGCTACAGATCAGCGTATGTGATGGGCACCCTCAGAAAACTGCTGCTAAATCAAGGTCTATCCAAAAGCATCCATCCACCATCCATGACAACCTTTCTGGATGTTATAAGGAAGACCATTATGGACCCATAAGCATAAATGCCAGAGCTTGGTGGGGTTTTTTTCCGTGGCATCGAAAACACCTATTTATTTATTTTTAATTAAAAAAATATTTTTTGAGAGTCAGTTGCAAGAAGGAGCCTGACAAGCCCGAAGGGAAACCTCTGGGACATCTATACACGGACACTGCCAGCTACTCCTTTATAACTATGAAAAATCCTTCAGTGAATTCCACAGATGTCAATATGTTTCATTTTCATGCTAAAATAAATTACATTTATTTTTTGTTGCAGATGTAGGGAAAAATGGACCAGCTCATCCTTGCCCCACCATTTAATCTAATACCTGCTTCTTGGGACTCATGAAAACTACCACCTTCCCCTTTGCGTGTTTAATGCTTTTCACCCTAATCCGTTACTCCATGATGTAGGCAAAAAAGCAAAAGCGATTATGTAAACTAGAAATTCTTCCCTTAAGCCTGGCAAAGGGTCACTGAAGCACAAAGGGCAACCGCCATTCCAAAATGAAATATTTGGCAACCGCTTTACAGTTGGCAAAGAGAGGACTGAATGCATTTTCTTTAAAAAATATATATATTCCAGAAGACAAATGTATCCTAGGCTGACATTGGGGACGTTAAAGGAGACAACTGTGCTTCACCAATAAATTTCTGCAGAGAAATTTAACCAGCATCTTAGGACACGAAGGTGTCGGTTGAGAAACTAAAAACTTCATTTAAATTCCACCTCCAGTTCTTCCTGCTTACTCTCTCATGTGCCTCTCATTTGCAAATGTCCTCTTAGTTTCTCACGCACTTCGATAATGCAACTTCAGGGCCCATAAAATCCAGGGGAATGACACAATGCTTCTCCAGAAAGAGCACTGGGAAAAGCCAATGACTCCCATATCAAAATGGTGCCGGAGTTGAGTTCTGTTACCAATCAAACTTTCCTATAAGAAATTATTCTCCTCCCTTCCTTTTCCTTTCCTTCCTTTCCTTCCCCTTTTTTTCTTTCCCTTCCCTTCCCTTCCCAATAGTCTTCCTTTCCTTTCCTTTCCTTCTTCTTTTCCCTTCCCTTCCTTTCCTTCCCCTCCCTCTTTCCTTTCCTTCCCTTCTTCCTTTCCTTCCCTTCCTTTTCTTCCCCTCCCTCTTTTCTTCCCCTCCCTCTTTCCTTTCCTTTCCTTTCCTTTCCTTTCCCTTCCCTTCCCTTCCTTTCCCATCACATCAATTTTCTATTCCATTTTCTTCTTTGTGGATGTGTGAAGTCTTCCATTTATGTTCTTACCTTATTTATTAAATTTACTTGCCACCCATCCCACCGTAGAGCTAATCTAAGTGGATTTTTAGAGTTTGTTTTTTTACCTTTTTTTTTTTGTACTATTTACAATTTGCTTTGTATTCTTTGAAAAAATATTGACAGCTCGCCCGGAAGGTGACTAAAATAACCTTCCCCAACTAGCTGCTTTCAAATAACCAAAGTGGATAAAATACAGCTAACCAGCCCTCCGTCGTTTTGCCAATGGGGAACCTTACCCAACTACAGGCAGTCCTCGACTTACGACCACAACTGCGCCCAACATTTCTGGTGTCAAGTGAGACATTTGTTAAGTGAGCTTTGCCCTCTGTCCTGGCATGGTTGTTAAGTGAATCACTGCAGTTGTTAAAGTCAGTAACCCGGTTGTTAAGTGAATCTGGCTTCCTCGTTGATTTTGCTTGTCAGAAGGTCATAAAAGGGGACCACATGACCCCGGGACACTGCGACCATCATAAATATGAGTCAGTGGCCCATTTTGATCACGTGACCATGGGGGGGGGATGCTGCAAAGGTTGTAAGTGTGAAAAACGGTCACGAGTCCCTCTTTTTAGTGTCGTCGTAACTTTGAACGGTCACTAAGTGAACTGTTGTAAGTGGAGGACTTAGTATACATCTTACTATGCGCTATAAAGCTAACAGCGGACTCGTTTGCAACGTGAAAGGCTTAGATATTCTTTTATTTACAATGGCAATACAATGGCACTTATTCCCGAATCGGAATGCTGAAGAAAAAAGGCACAATACTGTTTCTTAGTCCCATCCGCCAACCACGGTGAACGGTCTCCTTTCTAGCAATGCATAGATTAAGTACAAACACACACAAATACACAAAAACACTTCTCCCTCACCTCCGCTGCACACTGAGCACCTGAAAGCAATGCTCGAAGCGGCACGCGGAGTCACGTCGCCTGGCTCTGCATCCCCTGCAGGTTACTGGCACGCATGCGCGCGCGACAATCAGCTGGCCTTTTTGTATGCGGCAATGCTGGAAACTAGAAGATCTTCTAGCTGGTCTTCCGTTTTCCTAGGTGAGCATGCACGCCAGAAACCCGGAAGAGCAGCTGGCTGAAACCGGAAGTTCAGTAGCTGAAACCGGAAGAGCAGCTGGCTGAAACCGGAAGTTCAGTAGCTGAAACCGGAAGTTCAGTAGCTGAAACCGGAAGTTCAGTAGCTGAAACCGGAAGTTCAGTAGCTGAAACCGGAAGTTCATTTTCGGGCACGCGCATGTGCCCTGGGCAGCTCCTTTTCTGGGTTGCGACCCAGACACGCTCACACGTTCCCTTTTCGGTACTTGGTGCTAAAAAGGTTCGCCATCACTGCTATATACCGTTCTTCTGGGAGATCAAATGTGTTTTTGATGAACACATGCCCATCTTGATTTCACAGGCAAAAGAATGAGCGTGGCATAAAAGCAAAAAATCATAAAAAAAAAACTTCACAGTCTGACCAGAAACAAAAATAGCTAAACGTTAGCTAGAGGCAGCAACTCGGCTGCCTGTGAACATGTAAACTAAATGTTTCTGGTTAAAGAGGGTTTGTTAAGCTCCGGAATTCATCCCAGATAACAGCAAGAAATCCTGATATCAACCAATGCTGAGATGGGGAGGAAAGGAATTACATAAACTTAAAAAAAAAAAGGCAATTCTAATTTAAATTAACTTCGAATCTGCTGTTCTCTCTATCCCAGGATAAAAAGATTGACCGGCTCCTCACCAAGGACTTTTGATACCGTCTCATCTTGAGTAGTGACTGTCTTGCTCCTTCTGTTGCGTAGCTGGAGAAAGATCTTCGGTCAAGGGCAGTGGTGGGATTCAGCCGGTTTGCACCACTTCGGAAGAACCGGCTGTTAACTTTCTGAGCAGTTTGGTGAACTGGTTGTTGAAAGAAATCATTAGGGCAGAGAACCCGGTTGTTAAATTATTTGAATCCCAATACTGGTCAAGGGGGCCCTTTATCCCTCTCTCCAAATTTAACTCAGGTTATTTGGGCTGCCCAATGTGACAGCACAAGGGAAGAAGAAAGAATTCAACAAGGACAAAACTCCCATCATCAAAGAGGGGAAGGCAAAATGCACGAGGTGTGAAACGCCACTGTGCAAAAGGGAAGCCCTTGAGAGAAAATCAATGTTTCAACCGTAAGTGCGGCCTTATCACAGTAAGGATTCCCACCATGGAAGAGATAAGACCACACAGCCCTATAACTCCAGGGTTGGTCTTGTAGATGCCCAGACGGTCCAACGGACTGAAGATATCGCAAAGGTTCTTCACCGTGTCCAGTAAGAGGGGTGGATAGTTCTTTAACGTGAGGAATACAAGCAGGAGAAAAGTCTGTAGCTCACCGTTGGCCAGGAATTGGAATTTCTGCCTGCCAGGAGTCAAGGTCTTTTCGGGCTTCCGGTTACACGCTGTCTGCTTCATGCGCCAGCAGAGCTCATAAAAGTCCTTGACCAGGTTAATCACCAGGGAATAGTAGTAGCATTTGGTCGCCCAGGTGCGCCACTTCTTCTGGTTGACCTCCGAGAGGAGCCCAACGCTCTTCACCCACAAGACGGTGTCACAGGCGAAGTACATAACCCGGTTGACGTTGGAGGCGGTCAGGCAGAAGCGGGGAATGGCCTGGGGCAACTGGGAAGCTTGATGGGCTGCCACCATGGCATGCACGATATTGCCAAGCCGAAACACTGCAAGAGAAACCAGAGATGAAACACGCTGGTGGGAAAGGCCTGGATTCTTACGCCGCCACTCGTTCATTCCTCGCAGCCACGTACTCCATCGGCTTTGGACCATAATTCAAGATCCCTTCTTTGGGCTACCTCACCTAGGCGTGACAGCAGCTCAGCCAATAACGATAGAAACCATTATGGCTCTGTGTGTGTGTGTGTGTGTGTGTGTCTGTCTGTCTGTCTGTCTGTCTCTGTGTATGTCTTTGCATGCGCGCAAAATGATCTTCCCCAGAATGTTCCAACCTGAATGTGGTTTGAGTTTCTGGTGCCACTTCTGGAACACTCAGAATGGCCTATTTCCCAAGTCAAACGTTCCACAATATAACCTTTCAGAACGATATCAAATTACAGGAATGGCAAAAGGGGGTTAATAATTTTGTATGGATGGGCAAAAAAACCAAGAATAAACTTAAAAATAATGTAGGACACAAGGGAAAGTGGGGTGTGTGTGTGTGTGTGTCTTAAAATGCCTAATTTAAAATTGTATTATGAAGCAGTTGTCTTATCATTAATTACTGATTAGATAAATTTAACTGAGGAAAGAGTTTTGAATATAGAAGGTTATGGTTTGTTATACAGGTGGCATGCCTATTTATTATATGATAAGAAAACTGACAAGATATTTAAAAATAATATAATTAGAAATGCATTATTGAGGGTCTGGAGGAAATATCAATATAAATTAGATGGAAAGATACCAATATGGGCAATCCCAAGATATATGATAGAAAATATAAATATATATCAAAAGATGGAGGTAGTTACTTATAAAGAACTTCTTTGTATTGAAAAGAGGGAATTACAATTAAAATCCAGAGAAAAGATGGGGGAAGAAGGAAAAAATTATACATGGTTTCAATATGGACAATTACAAGTAAGATGGAAATTAGATCAAAAAATAGGTATTAGGCAAACTGAGGATAATTTATTAAAACAAATGAGAGATCAAGGTCAAAGGCATATTAAGAGGTTGTATAATGTATTAGTAGAAATAGACTCAGAGATTGAATTGGTTAAGGATTGTATGATTAAGTGGGCACAAAATTTTCAGCAACCAATAATGTTGGAAACTTGGGAAAGAATTTGGGTGAGGAATGTTAAATTTATACAAGCGCAAAATATGAGAGAAAATTTTTATAAGATGTTTTATAGATGGCACTTAGACCCCAAAAAGTTGTCATTTATGTATCCTAATGTACAGGCTAAATGTTGGAGATGCGATTGTGAAGATGCCACTTATTACCATATATGGTGGACTTGTAAAAAAGTTAAAGCATTTTGGATTAAAGTATGGTGGATTATGCAGAACATTCTGAAAAAGAAGATTAAGTTTACTCCGCAGTTCTTTCTACTAGGAATAATTATGGATTGTATAGCTATAGGGACTAAATTGATTTTGAACTTAATAACAGCCGCAAGACTTTTGATTGCTCAATATTGGAAGAAAGAAGAATTATCTACAATTGAAGAATGGACACTTAAAGTATCAAATCTGGCAGAAATGGCAAAAATCTCTGCTTATTTGAAAGACTATGCACAAGAAAAATGTATTTTAGAATGAAAAATGTGGACTGATTATATTCAAAATAAGTATCAGATAAAAAAATATAAAATAGCATATAAGTAAATTTAGGAAATATTTTGTATTACATATATTTTTGAAGGAGAGGGGAATTGAGAGTGTGATTATGTGTGGAATGACTAGAGATTATAATTTAAGATTTATTTTGGATTATGATTGTTAGTTTTGATACCCCGCATTTTGTTCTGAGAAGATGGGGGGGGGGTAAGGGAGAGGGGAATTGGGGGGGGGAGAATGAGGGTAGAGGATGGAGTGATGGTTAATGTACAGGGATTATTGAAGATGTATAAATATAATTAATGTAGGGTCGGGTCTGCCCAGCTACCATTTTAGAATGGTGGGGAGGGAGAAAGGCGGAGAGAGTAGGAGGTAGGAAAGAGGAGAATAGGAAGAAAGAGGGGTAGAAGAGGGAGAAGGAAGGTGTAGGGCGGAGGGAGGAGAGGATAGAATAGAATAGAATAGAATTTTTATTGGCCAAGTGTGATTGGACACACAAGGAATTTGTCTTGGTGCATATGCTCTCAGTGTACATAAAAGAAAAGATACGTTCATCAAGGTACAACATTTACAACACAATTGATATACATCAATATATCAATATAAATCATAAGGATTGCCAGCAACAAGTTATAGTCATACAGTCATAAATGGAAAGAGATAAGGATGTAGATAAGAGAAGGGGAGGAAGGTGTGGAAAGTAGAAGAAGGTAGAAGAGGGAAGAGAGTTAAAAGGAGGGGGTGGTGACTGGGCAAGCCCGACTAATTGTATATGACTGTACATTGGATGAGTTGTTGGATATGAATGTAAAAATAAAACTTTTTTTATTATATATATATATATATATATAAACCTTTCGCACATCTGTCTAGCTCATAAGTAGATCCTTGAGAACATCCTAAAGTTTTAATCGACAGCAACCTTAAGACCACACCAGTGGGCAGAGACTCTGAGATTCCCGGTCCAATATCTGAGGTCGCCAAATTGCCAATCCATAGTTCTGTTAATCGTCTGCTTGATCTTTCAAACTGGAATGCTGCTCTTCAACACGGAGCTTTGCCGACCCACAAAAGACTGCCCACGTGGAGTCTTCCTTTGATAAACCCAGATCATAATTAAATGTGCAATACTTAAAATGCCTTTTAAAACAGAGCTGATAAGGAGGAAAACGCCTCATTGCAGCGTACAAATATTAACCGCACCAATGCACAAAAATGTGGGGGAAATAAATGAGCTGAGTGTCTTAGATTGAGTTCCAGTCCTGGAAAGCTACTACTAAAACACTCCAGTTCATTTATGGCTACTCCTAGATTTCATCAAGAGTGATCTTCTCTAATCCATCCATCCATCCATCCATCCATCCATCCATCCATCCATCCATCCATCCATCCATCCATCCATCCATCCTGCTATCTATCTATCTATCTATCTATCTATCTATCTATCTATCTATCTATCTATCTATCTATCTATCTATCTATCTATCTATCTATCATCTATCTATCTATCTATCTATCTATCTATCTATCTATCTATCTATCTATCTATCTATGTAACATAGATATCTATCTTCTGCAGAACATCTGCCATTAAAAAGAGAAAATATGATGCTTAAAATTAGTATAAAAATCTAAAGAAAGAAAACTTTCAGCAATTATGTAAAGAATATAAAAATTAAAACACAGAAGGAATTTAAAGCAGGTATGTGACATTATATTTGCATTTGAGGCCCAGAAAGTAGGTCTGAATAGCTATATCATTGCCAGGAGCAAATTGTCCATTGTATATGCTCCATCAAGATTCCGGCATATCAGTAAATGTTTGTATCATATAAATTAGGCCTCTAAGGGTAGCTTTAGTGTACGGGAAGGAATTACAGGAAGATTGCTTAATGAGCTGGGGAGTAGAAAGCAGAACTAGCCATAGGGAAAAAAAAAATTATCTAAAGGAAAAAAAAATAGGCTCTTTTCTTTCTTTTGGTAGCTCTTTGAATGTTTTGATCCAAGCTGCAGTGATGGGATCCCTCACCATTCCTGCAATCAAGTCTCACCATTAAAAGAAAGGCTGGGGAGGGAGGGGCGTCAGATACCAAGCCCCCAATAATAGCAAGGACATTTATCATGGCAGAGTCCAATATCCATAGCTCCCTAGCTTCTGGTTAAATGCCATCGAATGTGGATGATTTTAAATGGAAAAGAAAAGACTGCTGTGCTTCAAAATGCAAACACCCCATTGGGAAAGAAGGATCAGGCCAGTCAAACAGGCTGTTCCCTCCCCAGACCAAAAATAAATAAATAGTAATAGCACATTTCCCATGCATGCATGCATTGTGAATGGATGAAACATAGATTAGGACACAAACAACCCAGGTCATGTGAAATGCAATAATTATGAAGTGACATGCTAATGGAGGAGTTTTGATTAATAAGCAAGCCAGATTTTCCCATGCAGGCTCAAGGAATGAAGTTCAGCAAGTAGGAATCAGCAGTATCTATTTAGAGAAAGCCGTAATGTCAATCATTCCACCCACCCCACCCACCCAGCCTCCAAGGCCATCAAGAGAACAACCTAAAGATCTATTGACTCAGGAAGGGCAGGAGAAAAATATAGAATTTAAGCCTCTGAGCATAGATTCTATTTAAAGGGCTTTGCTTGCAATATTCCCGCAGTGGACAAATCTGGATGTATTAGGTAATTTCAACCAAAGGGATCGTAGGAGCTACAATACTTTGGAAGGCACCAAAACTGGACAAGGTTGAAGTAAAGAAGAATCGACCATCTACTGCAACCAATAAGGAACCCTCACCATAAAAATTCCCATCAGGAGCTGTCCATTAAACCAAAATCTTAAGCAACGGACAAAAATTAGAATACAATCCTAGGTATTAGGACTCAAAAATTCAATATTTTCTTTTCTGGGACTTCATCCCAAGGAAGGATAGTTGTGAACTTCAACTTGAGTCGCTGTGCCTCCGCATTAATGAAAGAGTCCACGATGGAAAGAGATCAAAATTGCTTAATAGCTTACACCTTCCCATAGCCTCAACAAAGGTGTGACTATTTTGATCGATAAATCAAGGATAGGTTTGTTTTTTCCTGTCTACTCATATTCAGTTATCACAGACTGTCTGGACAAGTCTTGCCCAGGGTTTTTTAGAAACACTTTGCCATTGCCTCCCTCCAAGGGCTAAGAGAAAGTGACTGCCCCAAGGTCACCCAGCTGGCTTTGTGCTTAAAGCAGGATTGGAACTCACGGCCTCCCGGTTTCTAGCTTGATGCCATTACACCAAACTGGCTCTCAAGGACAGCATTATAATATTCCTACCGTATTTTTCCGAGTATAAGACGCACTCTTTCCACCCTAAAAGAGGGTGAAAATTTGGGTGCGTCTTATACACTGAATGTAGCCCGAGGTTTCAGAGGCTGAAAAACAAGCAAGGCGCAGAGCTCATAACCAACGAACCTGTTGCTAAATTTCACCTCTGGGAACAGCTGACTGGGAGTATTCTGGGAGGCCAATCCACCTGCCAATCAGCTTTTTTCTTATTTTTCTCCCCAAAAACTAAGGTGCATCTTATACTCTGGTGCGTCTTATAGTCCGAAAAATACGGGTAATTTGCAATCCAATTCTGGTACACGGTATTACGATTTCTCTCCCTCCCTCCCTCTCTCTCTCTCTCTCTTTAATTCAACTTTTCTTTCTGTCCTACCCACCTAACCCTTATTTTGGGACAATCAGCAATCCATTTCCCTTTTCTTTCTTCAACAGGAAGTATCTAAAACTAACATACTCACTCTTGCGTCCTGAGCTCATGCTCGATTCCAGAAGTCTGAGCTTCATAACCACTTTCTCCCGGTGAGTCTTACGCTCTAAAATATAGCTAAGCAGCATGCATGAGTACTGAGTGGCTCTGGAAAGGGAAGGAAAGAGAGGCGCATCGCTGGTCACACATCACAGGCAAATCACAGGCTGTGTCTTCCCACAATGAAACTGAGAGATATATATCTAGATATCTATATATGAATGCAGGTTCCCTCCCCATGCAAAAGATGCTACTGGACTGTTTTGCTCTAAGGCAAATGCTCTAATATATAGTTTTGCACATGGTAACATTGCTCAATCAGCAGAGACAGTCCCTAAATCTAAAAAAAATATTCAATTAACACAGGCGCTTGCTGAAACCATCATCTTTGAATAGAATAGATTAGATTTTTTTTTAATTGGCCAAGTGTGATTGGGCAAACAAGGAATTTGTCTTGGGGCATATGTTCTCCACGTATATAAAAAGAAAAGATATGTTCATCAAGAATTCCTTAAATTCCTTAAAGAACTGTCCTTAAATACCACATTTCGCTTCTTACTGTGCTATAGAACCCCCGATTACGACCTTGTACATGCAAACAAGCTAACGTCACTACTAACGTGGGCAGCCTCCTGCCCACACCCTTTTCTCTTTCTTGGTGACCTCAATCTACTTCTTTTTTTTTAATTTTAATTTTCAATTTGCATAACAATAAACATTTTTTAACAGTACTGTGTCATGTGTCTCTTGAAGGTATTTACATTTATTCCTATAGATTTTTGTTTCTCTGTTCTAACCAGTTATACCACTTATCCCACACCTCATAAAATTCTGCTTCTTCCTTGCCTTTCATTTCTAATGTGAGCCTATCCATCTACCTCTAATTAATTGGACCCTTTTTTTTTTGTTTTTTTTGTTTACATTTATACCCCGCCCTTCTCCGAAGACTCAGGGTGGCTTACAGTGTATAAGGCAATAGTCTCATTCTATTTGTATATTTTTACAAAGTCAACTTATTGCCCCACCAACAATCTGGGTCCTCATTTTACCTACCTTATAAAGGATGGAAGGCTGAGTCAACCTTGGGCCGGGCTCGAACCTGCAGTAATTGCAGGCTACTGTGTTCTTAATAACAGGCTTTACCAGCATGAGCTAAACCGGCCCTAAATGAATGTACAACTGAACCCATACATGCAGTGTTGGGTTTCAATTTTTTTTACTACCGGTTCTGTGGGTGTGGCTTGGTGGGCGTGGCATGGCTTGGTGGGCGTGGCAGGGGAAGGATACTGAAAAATCTGAGAAGCAGAGAATAGATGGGGAGGTAGAGAATAGATGGGGACAGGGCCAGTCAGAATTTTTACTACCGGTTTTCCGAACTACTCAAAATTTCCACTACCGGTTCTCCAGAACTGGTCAGAACCTGCTGAAACCCACCTCTGCATACATGCAACCTTGTAC
The DNA here is from genome assembly GCF_028640845.1 of Ahaetulla prasina. Classification (NCBI taxonomy): domain Eukaryota; kingdom Metazoa; phylum Chordata; class Lepidosauria; order Squamata; family Colubridae; genus Ahaetulla; species Ahaetulla prasina. The sequence goes on from NC_080551.1 coordinate 14,574,750, forward strand.
AATGCTGTTACTAATCTGAGACCGGATCAACTAGTAACTAAGTGGTGCATAAGAATCTATTATACTCAATTATCCTGGAAAAACATGCTTATTTCCAAAAGCATTTGCTGGCAAAACCAAAAACATTTGTCTCTTTCCAAACATCTTCCCAGTGATGGCTATCAGGAGATTAGTTGTGAAGCAACTGTTACGCACGATGGGAATCCTGCACACAAAAGGTATCATAACGGAATGGGATGAATCAACCAACAGCCAATTCCTTGCATCTATAGAGCAGGTCACAATACTATTTTCCCCTCTTTTTTTCCCTCCTACCGGAACAACCCATGGAACTGAACCTCGGAGCTTCATACCACCTTTTCCTGCGTTACACATCAAGCAGAAGCTTGGGATAACCGGCCAACAGTTGGAATAGGACTTTTGAGATTGGGGTTTCCGTTCCATTTACAGCTGTGGAAAAACTGATCCCGCTGAGCCTAGCGCTAACGTTCTCGTCCAATTTACTGCACAGACGGTTGCGCTGTTGCAAAGGATAAAATTGGAGGAGAGATTGCTACCCACACACACTGCCTTGAGGAGATTAAGGTGAGGTGGGTTGTGAAGCTGCCAAAGAAACGGCAATCCCTTGGATCACCCAGCACGGAGTTCAAGCTGAAACGCAGCATGCGATGCTGAAAGATAAGTTTACATAACACCAGGAAATACTAACACAAAGCAGGTAAGGTAGAGGCAATGGCGATTAAGGCATGCATTGGCAACTCTTTGGCATGGTTATTCCCCCCCCACCCCAACAACTTTGGGAGAAAGAAATGGGGAAAAATTACTATGCAGAAGTATACGCAGGGTGAGAATTATACAGGTGTTCCTAATTCTCACCTCACATAAGGCAGTAAGGTCATCATGCTCACTTTCTTTTACTCAAAAGCCTTCCCCTATGGAATTATCAGACAAGACTGTTTCTCCTACTAGATTTTCTTTTACATTTTCTTACTGATATTTTATTGATGTTTTTTAAGGTGGTGCAGTGGCTAAGACACTGAGCTTGTCAATCGAAAGGTTGGCAATTCAGCAGTTTGAATCCCGAGAGCTGCGTAATGGGGTGAGCTCCTGTTACTTGTCCCAGCTTCTGCCAACCTGGCAGTTCGAAAGCATGTAAAAAATGCAAGTAGAAAAATAGGGACCACCTTTGATGGGAAGGGAACAGCGTTCCGTGCGCCTTTGGTGTTGAGTCATGCCGGCCACATGATCACGGAGACGTCTTCGGACAGCACTGGCTCTTCGGCTTTGAAGCAGAGATGAGCACCGCCTCCTAAAGTCGGGAACGACTAGCACATATGTGCGAGGGGAACCTTTACCTTTACCTATTAATATTTTGTGGAATGATGCAGAGATTGCTTTCTACTTCGTAATCTGATTTCCATCATATTTGTTGGACATCTTCAATCTGCCACCACCCTGTCCTTGGCTGGGAATCCAGGGAATTGTAGTCCCCACACATCTGGAGGACACCAGCTAAATATACCAGGTTTGGAAAATTTGTGTCTGTTCGGGGAAGTAGTTTACGTTTGTGTACACAACAGTGCTCCAGGGCATCATGCTGGCCACATGACCACAGAAATGTCTTTGGAGAGCGCGGGCTCAATGGCCTTGGAGATGAACACCGTCCCCTGTAGCTGCAGCTGAGTTAAAACTTCACCTTTCCAATCCACAAGAGAAGGCAACTTTGACCCCCCCCCCAGCACCTGTTAAATCTCAGTAATTCTTCTCTCTCTTTCATTGCTGAGACTGCATTATTTTTACACTGTAAATTTCCAGAATGAGAGTGGAGCCATGTTTGCAAATCACTCAGAAGAAGGAGTGAAGAGCTGTGAAGAAATATGTCAAATATAAATTAAGGAAATCAGACCTACTGATGCCTCTGTTGGAGCAAGCCCGCAATGCAAGTATTCCTACAATTCCTTCCAGTTATCAGATTTGCGACTGCCATCACACAATGATTCATGTGAGCTGTAACATGTTGCGCAAACTCATTGTGCATGAACTGGGGTCTTGCGCAACACCAGGGAACAGGTTGTTTCGGGAAGCAGATGACCAGGTTGTGCAAAGACACCTGTAAGCCTACATTCATACATCCTGATTCAACCCGGTCTGATGAAGCCCAAGGGGGTGCAGAAATACCCTGCCTTAGGCTTTATTGGTTGGTTGTTCCTGTGACTCTCGACTAAAATCCAGAACCCATGAGTCCTGTGGACTTGAAATTTGCCAAATTTCCTCAAATATTTTATGGTCAAAATGATCACAAAAGCATCTTGTGACGTCATATATAAAACATCCTAAAACATTTCCTGAGATCCACTGCTGAAGTTTGACTGCTATAAAAGCTGCATCCGGGCTGCTCTTTGCTTAATATCTCACCGAACTTCTGAAAACTTTTCCAGTGAAGGCACTGAGGAATCTCATAAGGTCAACCTACTCTCCAAAGCACCTGAGAGCAGGACAAGAAGCACTTGGGGGTGTAAGATCATTAAAGACAGATCGAACCTTAGAACTAAGGAGACATTTCCTGACCGTGAGAACAATTCATCAGTGGAACGGCTTGTCTCTGGAAGTTGTGGATGCTCCCAAAGGTGCTTTTTTATTCCCAAGAGACAACTGGACTTTCTGGCTTTTCTTTGAAGACGTTTCGCTTCTCTTCCAAGAAGCTTCCTCAGCTCTGACTGGCTGGAGGGGAAACGGAATCCAGTCAGAGCTGGAGAAGCCTAGTACACAAAATCATCTGCTGCAACGTCCTCTCTGTCAATGACTATTTCAGCTTCAACTGCCAACAATACACGAGCACACAATAGATACAGACTCAAAGTAAACCGCTCCAAACTCGATTGCAGAAAATACGACTTCAGCAACAGAGTGGTCAAGGCCTGGAATGCACTACCTGACTCTGTGGTTTCTTCCCCAAACCCCCAAAACTTTAACCTTAGACCAGGGGTCTCCAACCTTGGCAACTTTAAGCTTGGCGGACTTCAACTCCCAGAAAGCGCCAGCCAGCAAAGCTGGCTGGGGCATTCTGGGGGTTGAAGTCCTCCAGGCTTAAAGTTACCAAGTTTAGAAACCCCTGCCTTAGACTGTCTACTGTTAACCTCACCCCATTCCTAAGAGGTCTGTAAGAGCACCAACGTACCTACCGTCCCTGTCCTACTGTCCCCCATTTATTCGTATCCATTTCCTGCATTCATAATTATATAGCTTTATTTATACTTATATCTGTTATCTTATACATGTTTGACAAATTAAATAAATAAGTAAGAAAGTAAGAAGCAAAAGGTCTTCAAAAAGAAAAACCAGAAAGTCTTGGGGGGAAAAAAAGAAAAAAGCACCTTTGGGACAACCATGACCTGGATCAGGGGTCTCCAACCTTGGTCCCTTTAAGACTTGTGGACTTCAACTCCCAGAGTCCCTCAGCCAGCAAAGTCCACAAGTCTTAAAGGGACCAAGGTTGGAGACCCCTGACCTGGATGAATGAGAATCTATTTATTTATTTATTTATTTATTTTGTCACAACAATATATGTAGGAATCATACAAAAGATTATATAGTATATAAACATATATGGGTAAATATAAGGAGGTATAAGCATATATATAGAAAGAAGAAAAGAAAAACAATAGGACAGGAACGGTAGGCACGTTTGTGCGCTTATGCACGCCCCTTATGGTCCTCTTAGGAATGGGGTGAGGTCAATAGTAGAAAGGTTTTGGATAAAGCTTTTAGGATTATGGGAAGAGACCACAGAGTCAGGTAAAGTGTTCCAAGCACTGATGATTCTGTTACAGAAGTCATATTTTCTGCAATCTAGATTAAAGTGGTTGACATTAAGTTTAAATCTATTAGTTGCTCTAGTATTATTGCAATTAAAGCTGAAGTAGTCTTTAACCGGAAGGACATTACAATAGATGATTCTATGAGTTAAACTTAGGTCTTGTCGAAGGCGACGGAGTTCCAAGTTTTCTAAGCCTAGGATTTCAAGTCTGGTGGGATAAGGTATTTTGTTGTTTTCAGAGGACTGGAGAACTCTTCTTGTAAAATATTTCTGGACACATTCAATTGTATTGATGTCAGAGATGTGGTGAGGGTTCCAAACAGGCGAGCTGTATTCTAGAATTGGTCTAGCAAATGTTTTATATTTTATATTTATAATCTCTATAGACATCCATCACCGGAAGCTTTCAAAAAGAGACTGGACAGCCGCTTGTCTGGAACGGTGTAGGCCACGATCTCTTCTTGCTCAAGCTCGGAGGGCTGGACTAGAAGACCTCCAAGATCCCTTTCCGACCCAACGATTCTGTGTTCCGTCACAAAACAGGGAGTTCGAATACCCAGCTGCCACACTCTTCACGCATGGTTATGTTTGTAAATAATAATAATAATAATAATAATAAAAACTTGAGAACAATAAATAAGGGGTTGAAGTGGGGAGGGTCGTGGGAACCCAGTACCCTGACCCAAAGGGGGGGTGGGGGAGGGGGGCTCTGCAAACTCCTTGCAAAGGAAGGGGGGGTCCCCCGCCACCCCCTCATTCTCCGCCCTTGCGCTGCTCCCCCTCACCGAAAGAGCCGCTCCCGACCCTGCGTCTGGTTGGTGAAGTGCACAAAAGTCTCCATCGTGCCACCTGCAAGCACCGCCGGACCTCTCCGAACTCTGGCCAGGAATCAGCTGTTTCTCCAAGGGGGGGAGAGAGGGAGGGAGCGAGGGGGCGGGGCTGGAAGCGTGGCCACGCCCCGGCGTTCCATGCCCTGGAGGGCGGGGCTTCTCCCACCTTGGCCGCTTTTTTTTAAGACTCGTGCGGACTTCAACTCCCAGAATTCTCTCAGCCAGCTTTGTGCTCAAGAATTCCTCAGCCCAGCTTTGCCCGGAGGAATTCTGGGAGTTGAAGTCCACAAGTCTGAAAAGTGGCCAAGGTTGGAGAGCCCTGCCCTGGAGGACTCCCTTTCCCTTCCTTCCTTCCTTCCTTCCGCCAGGGGGGTTGCCATAGCAACGCGTCAAACTTCCGGAGACAGGTATGCGCTGGTGGGATGGGAGGGGGGGATGAGGACAGGTGTGCGCGGAGGCCAGGAAGAAGAGTTTTGGGAGCTTTGATTTGGGCTCCTCTGCCTGCCTGTCTGAATCATTTCCCCCCCACCCCCCTTGGCTTGAACTGGGCCTTCTTTCCCAACCGGTGGGGGGGGGGCAGGGAAACAACTACAGCACCCATCATCCCCAGCTTATGGGCTTTGGAGTCTCGACGGCCTCTAAAAAACCCCAGGACAGGTGGTGACCTAAGATGATGGGAGGTGGGGGGGAGTCTTTTTGATTTCTGATTGAGGTTGAGCTTTTGTGATGCCCTGGAATCTGGGTTGTTGTTGTTGTTGTTGTTGTTGTTGTTGTCTGTTTCGGTTGTGTTTTGTTTCCTTTGGTTTTGTCTTTATTTGAGTTACAGGCCAGAAAATGCATTTCTTTCCCCTCCTTAAGGAACCACTGTTCGCAGGAGCCCTGAGAAAATCGTGGGGTTTGCGAGGTGAAATAATGCTTCAAATAACATTATTTCAAAAATTCAAGAAAAAAAAACGTTTTGAAAAGTCAAAACATCCTTAAAGATCCATCTCATTCTGGGCACCCTTTTTTTGAGAACTATTACCATCTGGCCGACGGTACAGGGTAATAAAAAAACAAGGACAAATAGGCTGAAAAACAGCTTCTATCTCAGGGAAATGACTATATTGAATTCTACGGAATAGTGCAATATCGGGTTTTCAATTTCAGTTATATAGAACGTAAAGGATGTACTGTATATTTGTGTTCTTATTTTTATAGTTATAATGTACACTGAAGATGGCATTTAATTTCGTTGAACCATGTGCAATGACAATAAAGCAAACTAAACTAAAATTAAAACTAACACTATGATGATCAGTGTAAGCTATGTAAACTATAAGAAGTTTGAGAAAAAGGGATTTTTTTTGCACGCGCCTACTTTTCTGTCTGCCTGCTGTTTAAGGTGGGAGACTAAAAAGGGTCTCCCAGTTTTGCTTTCTAGCTCGAAATAAAAGCTGATTATCAGTTGCCTCCTGTTCAGAGTTTCATTGGATTTATCAGATTCTGAGCTGCATTAAAAAAAAACCTTACAGTTCTTTTCTGTTTTGGTTGCTTTTGTTTGTGTGTTGTTTGTGTGTTGTTTAGTTTGTTTCTCTTGTTGTTTCTGGGTCTGCCAAGCTCAAACTTAGGGGACTTTGGACAGTGTACAAAAAGTCCCCTAAAAAGAAAAAAAAAGTGGTCAGTTATTGCGAAAACAGTGTTATGCTGCGTGGAGAGCTGGCAAGAGAGTGTTTTCGGATTGCAGCAAAGTAATAAACATGTTCCGTACAGGGTTTGTACGGAATGGTTTGGTGTAATGGTTAAGGCACCTGGCTAGAAACCTGGACATTGTGAGTTCTAGTCCCACCTTAGGTATGAAAGCCATCTAGGTGACTCTGGACTATCATTCTCTCTCAGTCCAATCCATCTCATAGGATTGTTGTGGTGGGGAAAATAGGAGGAGAAAAGAATATTATGTATATAGAATAGAATAGAATTTTTTATTGACCAAGTGTGTTTGAACACACAAGGAATTTGTCTTGGTGCATATCAATGGTGGGTTTCAAATTTTTTTACTACCGGTTCTGTGGGTGTGGCTTGGTGGGCATGGCGTGGCATAGTGGACGTGGCATGGGAAGGATACTGTAAAATTTCCATTCCCTCCCCACTCCAGAGGAAAGATACTGTAAAATCCCCATTTCCTCCTGATCAGCTGGGACTCAGGAGGCAGAGACTAGAAGGGGGCGGGGCCAGTCAGAATTTTTACTACTGGTTCTTTGAACTGATCAGAACTTGCTGAAACCCACCTCAGGTGCATACGCTCTCAGTGTACATAAAAGAAAAGATTCGTTCATCAAGAATCATAAGGTACAACACTTGATGATTGTCATAGAGTACAAATAAGCAATCAGGAAACAATATTTGGTGCTTTTGAGTTATTTACAAAAAATAAAGGTGGGATTTTTTTTTTTTTAAAGAGAGGATCCTTGCTCCTCTCTGTTTCAAAACCAAATTCCATCCTCCTTTGCCTGACTAGGTGCACTCAGTGGCTAAGGCACTGAGCTAGTCGATCAGAAAGATTGGCAGTTCAGTGGTTCGAATCCCTAGTACAGATCTCCTGTGCGAGGAGGTGGTTGGACTAGATGACCTCTATGGTCCCTTCCAACTCTGTTACTGTAACTTTAAGAGCCCTGATTAATAATTGGATTGAACTTTATTGCAGAACTCAGTTGAGCCGAGTGGAGGACAAGAGCGCTGAAGAGGGGAAAAAAAGATGCCTTTCTATCTTCGGAAACAACACTTTGACATCCCTCCACCCACCGAAAAAGACTGGATTAAAAAAGATGAAGAAGAAAATTTCTTCCTCAGTGACCCTGACCAACTCCTAGACGCCTTGCCTCAGCCTTTCTGCATGATCAATAAAATATTGAAAGACTTGTTTGAAAGAGCCTGGGACCGAATTGAAGAAAGGCGCCCGTTACAAGAGACGAAGCAGCAAAGTTTCACACCCTTACTCTGTCACCCTACAAATAAATTCATGGTAATCTAAAACTCTTTCGGATAAGTAATCCAAGGAAACCTTCCTATGTGACATTAGCGCCATATTTTATTTCCTCCACAGTGTCATCCGCTTGGACAATCAAACTGGTTTTATTTTGGCTTAACTATGGTATGCTTTCAAGGTGGCTCAGTGGCTAAGACGCTGAGTTTGTCAATTGAAAGGTTGGCAGTTCAGCGGTTCAAATCCCTAGTGCCGTGTAACGGGGTGAGCTCCCGTTACTTGTCCCAGCTTCTGCCAACCTAGCAGTTTGAAAGCACGTAAAAAATGCAAGTAGAAAAATAGGGACCACCTTTGGTGGGAAGGTAACGGCGTTCTGTGCGCCTTTGGCGTTGAGTCATGCCGGCCACATGACCACGGAGACTTCTTGGGACAGTGCTGGCTCTTTGGCTTTGAAACGAAGATGAGCACCGCCCCCTAGAGTCAGGAACGACTAGCACATATGTGCGAAGGGAACTTTTACCTTTACCTTCAGTGAGATGTGAATTGGACGTTACCACAAAGGGATAAATCTAAATATTTCTAGATCATCCCTTCGCTCCAGAGATCCCTTATTTATAATGCCATCCAAACCATTAAAATTACCAAAGGTTTATTAAACATGTTTTTAATGATGCCAAAGATGGAACCATTTAAAAATCAGATGAAGTAAAAAAAAAAATACCCCCACATACAAAGACACTGTAGTATAGAGGGATTGGAATTACGATGGCATTCATATTGCATGTTCACTTTTCTGAGGTAGATATCATGTTCTCTTCTTTTGAATCTTCACATTTCTGAGGTAGACATAATGTTCTCTTTTGAATCTTCCCAGGTTTCAGGAAGGGTAAACTGCCTCTCAGCTTCCGAAGGGTACATCTTTATAGGACATTCCACTGGGATTTCTGTCTTCAGCTCAACCACCTGTGAGCACTTGTGTTCTTGGGAGGCCACCAAACTTGAAATTTGCACCATTCAGCTGTCAGTCCTCGGTGGGGTCTCCCATCTTCTTGGAACAGTGGATGAGATGGGTAGGTAGCTATGCATTTAAATTCTTTAAGAATAAGTGATTGATTTGCAGGTTGGTTTCAAAATGTGTTATGACTGTCTACAGCAAAGCCTTGCAAGATGAGTTTCAAGTTTTTCCTAGTGAGTAGCCGGAGAGAATAAATTCTTCACACAGAAGAGAATTTACGTGATTTTCATTTATGGTAGCATTCTCAGCCAATTGAAGTATGGTTACTGAATAAATACAGGCACCGTTTGGGGTTTTGCTAATGAACATGATGGAAAAATTGCCCTCCCCTAGAATCATTCTTGTTTTGTTTTCCAGGTTTTGCACGTCTTTTTTGCTTTGTCAGGGAAAACCTCTTGCATATAAGATCCATAAATGAAGTGGTGAGTTTGTCTCATTATTTATTTATTTATTTATTTATTTATTTATTTATTTATTTATTTATTTATTTATTTATTTATTTAACTTTTATACCGCCCTTCTCCCGGAGGACTCAGGGCGGTTTACAGCCAATAAAAAACATATACAAGACAAAAGTTAAAACATAATTAAAAAACTGATTATAAATGGCCTAATAAAGTTAAAACAATACAAAACCACTCTAAAACCCCCACTTAAAATTTCCCATCAAGCTAGTCCCGCACGGTGAAATAAGAAAGTCTTGAGCTCGCGTTTAAAAGACCGGAGGTCGGGAAGTTGGCGCAACCCAGGAGGCAACTCGTTCCAAAGGGCAGGGCCCCCCACAGAGAAGGCCCTTCCCCTGGGGGCCGCCAGTCTACATTGTTTGATTGATGGCATCCTGAGGAGGCCCTCCCTATGGGAGCGCACAGACGGATGGGAGGCTATAGGTAGCAGTAGGCGGTCCCGTATTATTAGCTGCTATTGTGTATATCTACCTTGTCAATTTTCAGTTGTCTAAATTCCAGATTTTTGAACATCCCGGTTATTAATGTCCATTGTGGGATATCCATATTGCAGTAATCTTAAAAATGTTACATTTTTAATTGAATTTCTATTTGTCAGAGTTTAAAATCTAAGAAGAATCGGGTCTGGTTATTTAGTAGTTAAAGGGGAGACTTTCAGAACTATAGACTAGATCAGGGATCTGCCAACTTGGCTCTTTTAAGACTTGTGGACTTCAACTCCCAGAGTTCCTCAGCCAGCATAAAAGTCTTAAAAGAGCCAAGTTTGCAGACCCCTGGACTAGATTTAAAAGGAACAAAAAATCTAGGAGAAAACTGTGTCAAACCACTTGCACACTGCGGCCAAGAATACCGCATGGTCACTTCAACTTGAAGATTTCCCTTTTTTCTTTACTAATTGAGAGGAAGCTTTGCACAAGTGTCTTCTGAGTGCACTTTTATGGTGCATCTGGTTAATGACTATGGGAAAGGAGAACAGGGGGTCCTCGACTTGCAGCAGTTCATTTAGTGACTGTTCAAAGTCACATCATCACCGAAAAAAGTGACTTACGACCGTTTTTTCACACTTTTACGACCGTTGCACCATCCCCATGGTCACGTGATCAGAATTTGGAGGCTCATATTTATGACGGTTGCAGCGTCCCAGGGTCACGTGATCGATCACCTTTTGCAACCTTCTGACGAGCCAAGTCAATGGGGAAGCCAGGTTCGCTTACCAACTGCAGCCATTCACTTAACGACGGTGGCAGGAAAAGTTGTGAAATGGGGACACAATTAACAATTTTCTCAGTTATCAACATAAATTTTGGACTCAATTGTGGCCGTTAAGTCAAGGATTCCCTGTACCGGGCTGAATTTTTTTCCCCTCAGACCTTATTTATTTATTTATTTATTATTTAAATTTCTATACCGCCCTTCTCCCGAAGGACTCAGGGCGGTTCACAGCCAGATAAAAATACACAATAATATTACAATATAAATACAATTAAAATACAATTAAAAAACTTATTCAATTGGCCGAGATTAAAAATTTAGGATAAATAATAAAAAACCCATTAAAAACCCATAAATTTAAAAACTAACCCAGTCCTGCGCAGATGAATAAGTGAGTTTTAAGCTCGCGACGAAAGGTTCGGAGGTCCGGAAGTTGACGGAGTCCTGGGGGGAGTTCGTTCCAGAGGGCGGGAGCCCCCACAGAGGGGCTTCTCCAATAAAGACTTTTGATCTTCTGTCAGACTTCTCAGGGAACTGTGCAGCTCTGCGGCCAAAATAACATACTATTGGACTCCTTGCTATCCTGGTTGAACAGACCTAGACTGATCTCATATTTCATATTCTCCTGTTTGACAGGAAGATATCAGCAAACGGAACATCTGCGTGGCACTGGAGCTTTCGCAGGAGAGTGACTATGCAGGATTCCTGCTACAAGGCAAGTCTTAGCCTCCCTTAAACCATCTGATGGGCTTGAGGTCCAGATCCACAGTTGGGTGGTTTTGATATAAAAATAAGTCTTAAAAACTAGCCCTTCCTACTGACATACTTAATACAGCCCACTGATGATGAAGTTTGTTTGAGTCCAAACCCTGGAGGTTTATCTATCTATCTATCATCTATCTATCTATCTATCGCCGAGGTGGCACAGTGGTTAGAGTGCAGTACTGCAGGCTACTTCAGCTGATTGCTAGCTGCAGTTCAGCAGATCAAATCTTACCGGCTCAAGATTGACTTAGCCTTCCATTTTTCTGAAATGGGTAAAATGAGGACCCAGATTGCTGACTCTGCAAACCACTTAGAGAGGGCTATAAAAGCACTATGAAGCGGTATATAAGTCTAAGTGCTATTGCTATCTATCGTCTGTCTGTCTGTCTGTCTGTCTGTCTGTCTGTCTGTCTGTCTGTCTATCTATCTATCTATCTATCTATCTATCTATCTATCTATCTATCTATCTATCCATAGATTTCATAACCTTGGCATGGTTTTGTTATTTTCCTTTTATATGGAGATGTGGAATACATTTGGATATGTTTATAATTCATATATACAAACAACAGTAATTTGCACTATAAAGAGCCAGCTTGTTGTTTTCTTTCTTTCTCTAAAACCCGATTTGTATCATAACATGCTGTTAATTAAGAACAGTTGTGTTGAAATCCAAGCTGCGTTATTAACATAGGAACTTTCCAAATAGTATTTAATAGTTCAGGTTTGGAGTCATTGGATACTTTTGAATGTATTTGTTTGCCTTTTTGTTTGTTTTGCACTTTGCAGATCAGGCTCGAGCAGTTCTTCTGCCCCTGACTTCCCTTTTATAGATACTCAGAAGTTTAAGGAATTTCCATTAGAAATTTTCTAAAAGTCCTGTGAACTGATTGAACGGTGGCAGACAACTTGAAGCCTCTAAAATCTTCCTTTTTTTTTTCTTTTTTTCCAGTCTGAGCCCCTTCCAACTGCAGAATTAAATTTTGGGTCATTTTAAAGTGGAAAATATAAAATAATGTTTGTATCAGCATATATACACTGCCCAGAATAGCTTTTGGTGAGATGGGCAGCTATATGAATCTGACAAATAAATACATACATATGCTTCACGTAGTTTAAAAAAAAAACCAACCGAAAATCTTAGCTCAACTAGTATACGTTCCTACTTGGTCTCATCCCCTGAATTGATCCTGTCATCCATGTAAACTGGACAATATTTACAGCTCCTATTTGTCCATCTTTTACTTGTCTTAGAATTCACAGTTCATGATCAGGGGCAAAAAATTGCAAATCTGGTTTTCCTGTTATGGGACACAGTTAAGGGCCCTTCTGTATTTTAAAGGACTGTGAGACCTTTCTTCTCCTTCCTGATTGCTTAATGTGCTTTCTTCTGATTTCTCAATAAAGGCAGCTCTGAGTCTTGGCTGGAGATTTATCGATTGCCTAAGGATGCCTGGCAGAAGGAGACCGAACATCTCCATACAATTGCTCTCCCGGGTTCAGGATTTGTCAAGGACACGGGACTCAACCAGCTGCCAATGCAAGAGAAACTACCAGAGAAATCTATGGTAAAAACCACTTGTTTAAGAGGCCCAAGTGGTTAGCAGCTCTAAAAGTTTTCCATCTAACCTCCACTCCTCTGCTCACAACAAAATACCTTATGCCACCAGATTCGAAATTTTGGACTTTGGCAACTTAGAACTTCGCTTTCTTCAGCCTAACCTAAGCGTAGCACATACAATCATCTGCTACAATGTCCTACCAGCCAATGAATACTTCAGCTTCAACCAAAACAATACAAGAGCACACAACAGATACAAACTCATGGTAAACTTATCCAAACTAGATTGCAGAAAATACGACTTCAGTAACAAGAGTTATCAGTGCCTGGAATGCACTACCTGACTCTGTGGTTTCTTCCCCAAATCCCAAAAACTTTAACCTTAGATTGTCTACTATAGACCTCACCCTGTTCCTAAGAGGTGTTTAAGGGGCGTGCATAAGCGCACCTGCGTGCCTACCGTCCCTGTCCTAATGTTTTCTTTTATTCGTATCCTTTACATGTATTTATAATTATGTTTACACTTGTATCTGTCATAAAATACATGTTTGATGAAATAAATAAATGAATGAATGAATGAAAGAAAGAAAGAAAAAGAAAGAAAGAAAGAAAGAAAGAAAGAAAGAAAGATCACTAATGTTCTCAAGGCACCTTACTGCTAAACTACCTCGATTTTTAACCCAACATTTAAAATTAATTAATTAATATTTATTTATTTAATCAAGCATGTATAAGATAACAGATATAAGTATAAACATGATTATGAATACAGGAAATGGATACGAATAAAAGGGGACATTAGGACAAGGACAGTAGGCACGTTGGTGCGCTTATGCACGCCCCTTACAGACCTCTTAGGAATGGGGTGAGGTCAACAGTAGACAGTCTAAGGTTAAAGTTTTGGGGGTTTGGGGAAGAAACCAGAGAGTCAGGTAGTGCATCCCAGGCCTTGACCACTCTGTTGCTGAAGTCGTATTTTCTGCAATCGAGTTTGGAGTGGCTTACCTTAAGTTTGTATCTATTGTGTGCTCGTGTATTATTGTGGTTGAAGCTGAAGTAGTCATTGACAGGTAGGACGTTGTAGCACATAATTTTGTGTACTACGCTTAGGTCAAACCGAAGGCGGTGTAGTTCTAAATTGTCTAAGCCCAAAATTTCAAGCCTGATGGCATAAGGTATTCTGTTGCGAGCAGAGGAGTGGAGGATGCTTCTCGTGAAATACCTCTGGACTCGCTCAATTGTATTAATGTCCAATATGCAATTCGGATTCCAGACAGACGAGCTGTATTCGAGAATTATAAACCATATAATCTGCTAACAACCATGATGTTCCTATGTACTACAACACAGGTATGACTGGAGAATGAACCGATATTTCTCTAATTGTGTTGTTAAAAGTGCCTAAAACAGCTCCGTTGTCTATGGGGCTCTTCCTTAGAATTAACCTTAATTCTGGATTATTTTCTTCTTAAAATTTATATCTGGTGGTGCCCGATAGAAGCATCCTGGCATTTTCTTCTGACATAATACTTCTCCTCTCTAGGTTGTCTCTTCAGATTTAGGAATTAATGAGTGGTTCTTCTTTTATTAAAATGAGCCAAGATGATAGAATCCTTTTCAAATCAGAATCAGAACCTTCTTTGGGTTTCTGGTGTTGCTGTGGTTTGGTTTGGGGGTGCTAAGAGCTAAACGAATTCCATGGGAGTGTAGTTTTACTGTAGGCAGAGTCAGAATATCTATCTAAGTCTTTCTAGTGTTGCTCTATGTATTTCTGAACCATGGGTGTTTTTGTATTTCTGTAGCACAAGAATGTCGATATCCAAGTAACTGAAGACCTGGTAAGGAACCCTGACTTTGAACTCTATGAGTTAAATGGCTGAAACAGCCTTAGTCAAACAACTAGATGTGTTAAGAAGTCTACTTTGAGAAGGACTTTATAAAATGGGGCACCACAAGTACATTTTTAATTCTGTATATGTTACTCCCATGTGACGCACGAGATACCGTGTTTCCCCGAAAATAAGACCCTGTCTTATATGTTTTTGAACCCCGAAATAGGCGCTTGGCCTTATTTTTGGGGAGGTCTTATTATTTTGGGGCACATGGAGCAAGATGGGGCTGATTTCTTACTTGATTTCCAGCTCTGCATTTAAATATTTTCGGGGAGGGCTTATTTTCGGGGGAGGCTTTTTTTAGCGCATGTGCTCAAAAGCCCGATTGGGCTTATTATCAGGGGAAGTCTTATTTTTGGGGAAACAGGGTATCAATGTGTTTACGGTTGTCTCTATTGATCCTTGGAAGGCTTTTGTCCCATTTTGAATACATACATTGGAAAAAGGACATTTTTAACAACAACAACAAAAAAAAATTGGAATGGTGGGGTGCTCCAAAACAGGGGGACAGTCTGTGCCATCCCTTTTATTTCCAAGAGCTATCTACCATTTCTAAAAAAAATGGTAGATAGCTTCAGCTCAGTGAACCTTTGCGCCAGAAGAAGAGATCAAGAGAATCGAGGATTATACGGAAAATCCTGGGTGAAAGAGAATCTAAGTGACAAATTGATAGAGGAAATTGGTTGAGTACACTATTTGTGTGACTGCCCACAATGTAGTTGCAGAAAATCTACAGACTGTTGTGACCCAGGCCCAAGTGGGTAGTAGGAAACTCAGTCAGTTTAAAAACAAACAAACTTTATTCGAACAGCTGAGAATTACTTCTTTCTCAGTGTAATTCAACTAAATTAAAGCAAATTCCTCCCAACACAATTCCTCAGTCCTATCACCAACCTTGGTCCGATTAGGCAAACTGCCAAAGGCCTTTCTTGGCAAAAGTTCAGAAGACACCGATACAAAATAAATGCAACAAGACAAAGCTATCAACGTTGTTTTCCGGCAAAGAGTCCAAATGCCATCGCTGATCTTTTAAGCCTTATGGGAGGGGCCAATCATCTCTTGGCCCTACTCCCAAGTCATCCTCTTTGCTTGAGTTGCTCTTGCCTTCTGGCAGCTCTTCTCATGCGTGCATTAGGAACAGGCTCCTCCTGTTCCTCTGCCTCACTACTGTCAGTCTCTGGAGGCTCTGGAGTCCACACCTCACTCCCCAATGGCCCCACCTCTGCCTCCAATGCAGAGCCCTCATCCGGGCTTCCCCAGCCTCCAGGACTGGCCCACGCTCTTCCTCAGCCTCATTGCTGTCCGACTCCGTTGCTGCTGGCGGATCGCACCAGAGACACTCACCAACCCACCCCCCAAAGGTTGAATAGTTCTGATCTAGTAGATCCCATTTCTTGATACCTTTCATGACTGTCATGTCAATCATGAATGGTAGTGAATGAGAAGCCTTCATGAAGACTTCTAGGGCGTTTTCTCCACAGAACTTCAAAGAAAGCCACTGAGTTTTGACTTTAAAACTGAAACGGCACTCTGGGACTATGAAGTACCCAGAGGTGGGATTCAGCCGGTTCTGTCCGGTTTGGGCAACTGTGGTAGGCTCCGCCCACCATCCCGGATGTAATGCGTGACCACTGCGCATGCGTGCGCTCACATTTGCGAACTGGTAGGGAAGATAAGTGAATCCCACCTCTGGAAGTACCCAGCCACTCTTCAGAATTTAGTTGCTTTAGTACAGCACCAAGCTAAGCGTCTGGTACCAAATGTTGACAAAGTGACGCGACATTGCGACATGACAGCTTAGACCCCGCCTTTCAAACTTACACCCTGATTCTTGACACAAAGACATAAGTCATGGAATTCTCATTGGGATGTTGCAATACATGTTTCATCATTTAACCCTTTCGCCACCCGCCACAAGCTATGAGCTCTGAGGAAAGTCTGCAAAGTCATTTGCCTGATTGGTTAATTATGTCTGAAGAGGAAAGTTTTTAGGACAGGGCAGCAATGTCACCCAGACGTCTGCAGTCTCCTTTAGACTGTGGGGCATATCTGGAATATTTCAAATTCAACATTGGGCGGTTAAATTTCAGCCAATTTCTAAGACTGTGGGCACCTTAGAAGAGGGATCTCCAACCTTGGCCGCTTTAAGCCTGGAGGACTTCAACTCCCAGAATTCCCCAGCCAGCAAAGCAAAGCAAAGCTGGCTGGGGCATTCTGGGAGTTGAAGTCCTCCAGGCTTAAACCAGCCAAGGTTGGAGTCCCCTGCCTTAGAAGATGCTTACTGGTAGGGAAAGGACAGTAGTAAAGTAATTGATACTGTCTGTAGCCAATTACAAAGCACCTATTTACCATTTATGATGTTGCTGTCCTCCTTCTCTTCCTCCTCCTCCTCCTTTTTTTTTTTTATTTACATTTATATCCCGCCCTTCTCCGAAGACTCAGGGCGGCTTACAGTGTGTAAGGCAATAGTCTCATTCTATTTGTATATTTACAAAGTCAACTTATTGCCCCCCCAACAATCTGGGTCCTCATTTTACCTACCTTATAAAGGATGGAAGGCTCCTTCACCTTTAAGAAAGTCACATGAAGCTGGATCTCTGCTAGCCATCACAGAAAATGACATTAGTGCCCACAGAACCATGCTATCTATTTATAGTCTAACCAGAAACCTCTCGACTCCTAAAATCCTGATTTTTATCAAGGAGCAGCAATAACACATTGTTCGGAATGACCATTTTGATTCTTTGTAGGATTTGCAACAGCTGCTAACCAAAATTGAATCTAAGCTGCTTCCCCCAGTTCTACTGTTGAAGGTCAGACCACCCAAACCTCTTTCAGGTTAGAACCTACTCAACTCCTTTCTCCTTTCTCAGTGTTTGTGCTTCATTGTGCTGGGGCAAGCAAGCAAGAAAAATCAAACTATGGAAAGCAATGGGTTCCTGCCAGGGATGCTATTCAGCAGGTTCTGACAGTTCTGGAGAACCGGTAGCAGAAATTTTGAGTAGTTCGGAGAACAGGAAAATACCACCTCTGGCTGGCCCCAGAGTGGGGTGGGAATCGGGATTTTGCAATATCCTTCCCCCAGAAATGTGGAGGGAATGAAGATTTTGCAATATCCTTCTCCTGGAGTGGGGCTTGAGGTGGGAATGGAGATTATGCAGTATCCTTTCCCTGGAGTGGGGAAGGAATGGAGATTTTGCAATATCCATGCAATACCCCAACAGTGTTTGCTTATGTTTCTTAGCAATTTTGCGGTATGAGGACTTCGACTCCCAGAATTCCTCAGTCAGTATGTGTGGACTTCAGCTTTCAGAATTCTGGGAGTTGAAGTTTGCACATCTTAAAGATGCCAAGGTGGAGAAACACTGCCTTAAAAGTAAGCCTCACGGTATTCCTTGAGATTTGCTTCCAGGCTTTCAACCTGAGCCTCTTAACTTAATCAATTCACCTATTTCTTTTTTTTCTAAAAGTCTAAAGATTACAGCTCCCCCAAATTAAAGATTCAGATAAAGAAGCAAAACAAGCAGAAGTGGGTTTCAAGGGAATTGGATTGATGGAAAGGGGGGCTTTCTAACACCGTTTTGTTGAAATTCAGCAAGTGCATTTAGGAGTCCGTTTGAAGCTTTAATGAAGAGCGACGAAGGACATGTGATCGGCATGGGCTACAACACCTTGATACGAGACTGCCAGATGGAGTGGCTGCAAGAGATTTTTAACAGCAAGTTCCAGCAGTATCTGGAGATAGAGGAGGATCTGGAGAGCAAAGAGGAAACGCCGAGGTAAGAGGAGGAAAAGATCTGCTACTACTGTTGATTTCCAGTTGTTGAGAAAATATAACCATGCTATGTAATTCTATTAGGACATGATTTTACAGTATCCTTCCCCTGCCACGCCCACCCAGCCACGCCCACCAAGCCATGCCACACCCACCAAGCCACGCCCACAGAACCGGTAGTAAAAAAGATTGAATCCCACCACCAAAGCAACCCTAATAAATAATGCTCCACCAAACCAGTGTTATTGGCTTCCTTAAATCTCTTGCTAACTCATGTTTTTTCACAAATTGTCCCCTCTTGTCTATTTTAGTTGGGCAAAATTCCATTTTCACTTACCTGGCCGCACCTTTCAAACTGGAACTGAATTAAAAGCTGAGACAGGTAATTTCCCACGCTGGACAGGACCTTCAGCAGAATTAGAGTTTGAATATGAACACTTGTTTAGGCCAGTCTGTGTGTTCTTTGGGTGGGATTTCAACTTGCACGTTTCTTTCCCGATTTTCATTTTCCCATGCTCCATCCAAAGGAAAGAACAAGGGGATGGGAAAATAAAATCTTCTGCCTTTCAAATCTTTCTCAGGGCCTTATCACTGAGTGCCTTTTGTTTTGTTTACATTTTCTAGAAGCGCCTGTCGCGTTCAGTGTTCACTGGAGCAACAGTCACAATCTTTGCTTCTATTCCCTGAGTCGTCCGCCCAAGGAAAAACCTGGTAATGCTACTGCGGAGTTCCCCTACAAGAATTTTCTGAAGTTTTATGTGCATTTTAGAATAGAATAGAATAGAATTTTTTATTGGCCAAGTGTGATTGGACACACAAGGAATTTGTCTTGGTGCATATGCTCTCAGTGTACATAAAAGAAAAGATACGTTCATCAAGGTACAACATTTACAACACAATTGATGGTCAGTATATCAATATAAATCATAAGGATTGCCAGCAACAAGTTACAGTCATACAGTCATAAATGGAAAGAGATTGGTGATGGGAACTATGAGAAGATTAATAGTAGTGCAGATTCAGTAAATAGTTTGACAGTGTTGATGGAATTATTTGTTTAGCAGAGTGATGGCCTTCGGGAAAAAACTGTTCTTGTGTCTAGTTGTTCTGGTGTGCAGTGCTGTATAGCGTCGTTTTGAGGGTAGGAGTTGAAACAGTTTATGTCCAGGATGCGAGGGGTCTGTAAATATTTTCACGGCCCTCTTCTTGATTCGTGCAGTATACAGGTCCTCAATGGAAGGCAGGTTGGTAGCAATTATTTTTTCTGCAGTTCTAATTATTCTCTGAAGTCTGTGTTTTTCTTGTTGGGTTGCAGAACCGAACAAATGACAGACTCAATAATTCCTCTGTTTCTGGTGATATATTTCAGATGCCTCAAGGCATAATCCTCTGTATAGACTGTTTAATGGGGCAGGGGGGGGTTCTTGAAATTCAACAGCCAAATCCTGGGTATCAGATCATATTTCATAAAATAGGAAAAAAAGAATGTAGGACATCTCAGGGGTGGGCTTCAAATGGCAGGGGGCTCTCTGCCCGGTTGTTGGGTGGACGTGGGCATGGTGGGCGTGGCCTAGTCTGTCTCCTGCACTACGACGGAGGAGGGCGTTTTTGCCCTCCCCGGGCTCCGGAGGCTTTCCTTGAGCCTCTGGGAGGGCGAAAACTGCCTCCCCAGGCTCCGGAGGCCCTTTGGAGGCTTTCCCGAACTTCCGGTAGGCCCATTTTTCGCCCTCCCTGAGCCTCTGCACACACCCTGTATTTACCTGCATCCAAAACAGGCTGCGTGGGGATTCCTGGGCTGGGTGGGTGGGGCAGGGCCAGCCAGGAATGGGATTTGGGGGTTCTCCAAACTGCACAGAATTTTAGCTAGAGGTTCTCTCGAACCCCTGCGAACCCCCAGCAGCCTGCCCTTGGGACATCTGACTCACGGGAATTTGGTATTGGGAGTCGCCGTATGATTCTAGCTACATTTATTAGCAGAAAAACAAGAAAAGCAAAGTCTAAACATGTATATAGTTTTCAGTCTTGAAGAGTAGCTTTAGGCAAGCCGCTTTTAAAATTAGCCACCTGAAAAATTCTCTTTTCCAAAATATACTTTGAGATTACGCATTTTGCTAAAGCGTAGTTTGTTTTTACCATAGTTGTGCTGAATATGCTACAATTGATTAATGGATTAACAGAAGGGACCTTATAGGTCATTTAGTCCAACCTGCCCGCTCAAGCAGGAGACCCAACACCATTTCTGACAAATGGCAGTCCAACCTTTTCTTGAAAGTCTCAAGTGATGAAGCTCCCACAACTTCCGAAGGCAACTTCTGTTCCATGGGTTGATTGCTCTCACTGTCAGAAAATTTCTCTTTATTTCCAGGTTGAATCTCTCCTTGTTCAGTTTCCATCCATTATTCCTTGCCCGGCCTTCATGAGCTTTGGAAAATATCTTGACCCCTTCCTCTCTGTGGCAGCCCCTCAAGTATTGGAAGACTGCTACCATATCTCCCCTGGTCCTTCTCTTCACTAGACTAGCCAGGCCCAGTTCCTGCAACCGTTCATCATATGTTTTAACCTCCAGTCCCCTAATCATCCTGGTTGCTGTTCTCTGCACCTTTTCTAGAGCCTAAACATCTTTTTTATAGTGTGGTGACCAAAACTTAAATTAGATTCATGCAACGTTTGTAGGCATAAATTGAAGTGGCTAAGTTTACATGACATGTTAAGATGAAACCAGGACTGAAAGTCACTTCATGAGGGTTTAGCACAATGTGATTATTTAGGTTCTGGGTCAGACAGTTGGCCCATCTCATTCAAAGTTCATAAATGCTAAAACACATAATCCATAAACCCACCATGGGACCCTGGATTGCCAGTGATCTGCAGTAACTTGATAACAAGGTGGATTCTGCTGACTCCTATGCGTAGCCGTGTGAATCAAAAAGAAGAGAGGTGGAGAATCTAGAGTGGTTCTAAGCAGAAGATAATGTTCTTTTCTGTACTATGAGGCCCACCTCTCCTGTGATCTTCTGTTCCTTCCAGATTCTGATCCCAAACCAGATGTTATTTGGCCATGCGCTGCTCCGATTGTGTATTCAACCATTAGCTCTTGCTCGTCTTACTTCGCTTTTGCCTGTGAAGATAGAGTCATTACTTTGTGGGACACATCAGTTGGTGAGCTTGGCAAACAACTTTTTTTTTTTTTAAACCAAGAGATTTCTGAGTGATGGGCCAGGACTCCCTTCCTTAAATAGATGGGTACCGTTTTCCTTCTCCACCTCCCTATAATCAAACATCTTATTTTATCACATGCACACCCCAAATTAAATTTTGTTGGAAATCTTGTGGGGGAGTTTGGACTTCAAATACTTACCGTATTTTTCAGAGTATAAGATGCACGGAGTGTAAGACACACCTTAGTTTTTGGGAAGGAAAAGAAGAAAAAAGCTGATTGGCAGGTGGATCGGCCTCCCAGAATACCCCCAATCAGCTGTTCCCAGAGGTGAATTTTAGCAACAGGTTCCTTGGTTGTGAGCTCTGTGTCTTGATTTCGTTTTGTTTTGAAACTCTGTTTCAGAAAAAAAAAATCTGCCTCTGAAAGCCTCCAAAACAGAACTTCAGAAAAAAAGCTTCTAACGCTCTGTTTGGGAGCTTCTTTTTTGAAGCTTTTATTTGGGGGCTTCTTTTCTGAAGCTCTGTTTGGGGCCTTATTCTCTGAAGCTTCTTTCAGCCTCTGAAACCTCCATTTCAGAAACTGGATGGGGCTACATTCGGAGTATAAGACGCACCCAGATTTTCACTCTGTTTTTTGGGGGAAAAATGCGTCTTATATTCCGAAAAATATGGTAAATGTTTAGGAGATTGTCCAATTCTAGAAGACTTTGGACAGTATGCAACGTAGGCTGGGCTTGTAATTTAGTTTCTAAGAATAAACCTAAGGGATGCAGTGTCTCAGGGGCTAGGACGTTGAGCTTGTCGATCGAAAGGTCAGCAGCTCGGCGGTTCGAATCCCTAGTGCTGCCGTGTAACGGGGTGAGCTCCCGTTACTTGTCCCAGCTTCTGCCAACCTAGCAGTTCCAAAGCATGTAAAAAATGCAAGTAGAAAAACAGGGACCACCTTTGGTGGGAAGGTAACAGCGTTCCGTGCGCCTTTGGCGTTGAGTCATGCCAGCCTCATGACCACGGAGACGTCTTTGGACAGCACTGGCTCTTTGGCTTTGAAACGGAGATGAGCACCGCCCCCTAGAGTCGGGAACGATTAGCACATAAGTGCGAAGGGAACCTTTACCTTTAAGAAGAAACCTAGTGGCATTTTTGGACAGCTTAGGGCTAATATCCACTCTGTACTAATTTCTTCAGAAAGCTGACTCTGGCATAGTGAAATAAACTATTAGCATCACCTTGATGAAGAGGAGCCTGCCACCCTAAGTCTTCATTTGTGCTCTTCTAGGGTTTCCATTCTGCGCCATGGTGCTTCCAGAAAACTACGCTGCGCGAAGCATCCAGTTCATGCCACGTTTGCTACCATCCAGAGAGAAAACCTCTTGCTGTAGTAAGGATCCTGCCCATACCATGGTGCAGCTTTTGGTGCTGTGCACAGATGGATCGCTTCACCTGCTCACATCAGGGACCAAAGAATTTAAGTCCAAATTGTTAGGAATTAGGTGAGGCAACCCAACCTGAAGGTCCAGAACATTTGGACAAGGGATGATTCCCATGAGTGGCCTTCTCTGGCCCTGATTTCTCTTGAAGAAGAAATACATCCCATCTTGCCAACTCCCATGCCAGGGGTGAGATGCTCCCAGTTCGGACCGGATCAGTTGATCTGGTAGCGATTGTGGCGGGTGGTTCAGAGAACCGGTAGCAAAAATCCCTATCCCCTTCCCCCCGCCCATGCCCACCCAATCGCTCGCTTGCCCGCTTGCCACTTCTTTCCGGCTCGTTTGCTTTTCCCGCCCGAAGGGTAGTAATAGGTTGTAAAAAAAATGCTTTTAAAAAGTTTTTAAAAAGGCTCCAACGATCACAGCTGAGCCGCACGATTGTCAGAGCCTTTTTTTTACTTTTAAAAGCATTTTTTTACAACTTATTCCGCCAAATAGGTTGTAAAAAAATGCTTTTAATAGTTAAAAAAAAAGATCGCGCGCTACAGCTGATCACCCCCCCCACACACACACGCTGTTCTACTTACCTTGTGCACAGTCACTCACGCCCTCGTGACGTCTCGCCTAGATTACTGCAATGCTCTCTACATGGGGCTCCCCTTGAGGGGCATCCGGAGGCTACAGTTAGTCCAGAATGCAGCTGCGCGGGTGATAGAGGGAGCCCCTCGTGGCTCCCGAGTGACACCTATCCTGCGCAGGCTGCACTGGCTACCTGTGGCCTTCCGGGTGCGCTTCAAGGTGTTGGTGAACGTCTTTAAAGCGCTCCATGGCATAGGGCCGGGTTACTTACGGGACCGCCTGCTGCTACCGAATACCTCTCACCGACCCGTGCGCTCTCACAGAGAGGGACTCCTCAGGGTGCCATCGGCGCGACAGTGTCGACTGGCGACGCCCAGGAAGGGCCTTCTCTGTGGGGCTCCGCCTCTGGAACGAACTCCCCAGGACTCCGCCAACTTCCGGACCTCCGAACCTTTCGCCGTGAGCTTAAAACTCACTTATTTATCTGCGCTGGACTGGGTTAGTTTTTTAAGTTTATGGGTTTTAATGGGTTTTATTTTTAAAGCATTTTTACACCTTATCCCGCCAAATAGGTTGTAAAAAAATGCTTTTAATAGTTAAAAAAAAAGATCGCGCGCTACAGCTGATCACCCCCCCCCACACACACACACGCTGTTCTACTTACCTTGTGCACAGTCACTCACGCCCTCGTGACGTCTCGCCTAGATTACTGCAATGCTCTCTACATGGGGCTCCCCTTGAGGGGCATCCGGAGGCTACAGTTAGTCCAGAATGCAGCTGCTGGTGATAGAGGGAGCCTCGTGGCTCCCGAGTGACACCTATCCTGCGCAGGCTGCACTGGCTACCTGTGGCCTTCCGGTGCGCTTCAAGGTGTTGGTGAACGCCTTTAAAGCGCTCCATGGCATAGGGCGGGTTACTTACGGGACCGCCTGCTGCTACCGAATACCTCTCACCGACCCGTGCGCTCTCACAGAGAGGGACTCTCAGGGTGCCATCGCGCGACAGTGTCGCCTGGCGACGCCCAGGAAGGGCCTTCTCTGTGGGGGCTCCCGCCCTCTGGAACGAACTCCCCCCAGGACTCCGTCAACTTCCGGACCTCCGAACCTTTCGCCGTGAGCTTAAAACTCACTTATTTATCTGCGCTGGACTGGGTTAGTTTTTTAAGTTTATGGGTTTTTAATGGGTTTTATTTTTAAATTTTAATTTTGGCCAATTTAATAAGTCTTTTAATAGTATTTTAATTGTATTTATAGTTTATTATGTATTTTTACCTGGCTGTGAACCGCCCTGAGTCCTTCGGGAGAAGGGCGGTATACAAATTTAAATAAATAAATAAATAAATAAATAAATAATACCCCATGCCTCCTTTTGGCGTATACTGCATGCGTGCGCACTGCGCATTTGCTGCATGTGGCACACTGCACATCCATGCATGCAGCGTGCATGTGCAGCCAGCAAACTGGTACTAAACCGGTTGAGATTTCACTGCTGTCCCATGCCATGACTGTGTTCAGGACGAAAAGGCATTACGTTTTATTGCTATTGGGGGATGTCCCAACATACGACAAGCCAAGATTAGTAGTGTCCTTATTTGAAAAGAGTGTTGGGAATTGGAATCCACTCTAGTGGCAAAGCGAGGGTATTTCTTAAAACAGTTTTAAGAATGTTGTTCATTCTCAATTCATTCTGTTTGTTCAAGAAAACAAATCAGAATTTAAGAGGACGGATTGGGAAAACAAAGTAATAACTATGACGGGGCAGATGTACGCGAGTCATGAACATGCCAAGAAAAGAATTTCTCCATTGAAGAATGTAAACATGTACAAACCCAGTTCAGAGAACCGGTTTATAATATTTTTTTTTACCCTTCTTCCATCCTTTTCCATGGCCTGTTTCCCCTAATTTCACGATCTATTGACCCATTCTTGGAGGTTCAATGATACTGTAACATTTCATTTTTCTTAATAAAGGCCAAATGGATTTGGGACGGTGTTTTCTCATGGCCAACATGACTGCTATTGTTTCCCCCCCAAGGACAGAAATGTAATCTTTGTAGATTTTTTTTAAAAAAATTAACGTCTGGGAACGTCTGGTGCCATCCTAGAATGTTATCCTGCTGCCATGAGGACTGGTAGCATATTCTGTGTAGAAAAACAGAATTCTGAGAAGCATCTTTCTGACACCTGCACACACTGTCTCTAGACTGATTTACTGAATAAACTGAAATAGGGTTATTGGGCAGTTCACAATAAACCCCACAAGTCTTTACGATCATTTTTAGATCAGAATCAAAGAAGGACTGAAAACATTTCTCTTAAACAACTATATAACTTATACCTCTCTTGGTCGTGAGTATGCATTCCTCAAGATGCCAAGTGAAAAAAGTACATAAAGTCTCTTTTTTTAAAATAGGCCTGAGGTTCCTGATCAGACAATCAGTGCTGTGGCGACCATTCCCACTTTGCCCGATGCTGTGAGTGCCATACTGTTACTTCTTTAAAATGTCTTGTCTCTCCAAATCCAAGGAACTTGAAGGTGGGAGATCAGGGAGAGATGCTTAGCGATGAAATTAGATCTGTGTGTTGAGATGGCAGTGATGGCTAAATGGTAAATGCTGTACCAGACCAAGATCCATGTTAATGGTGGTGGTGGGATTTTTTTTAAAAAAATATTTGTATCTCGCCTTTATTATTATTATTTACACAAAATGACAGTATACACAGCAAACGAGATAATTATGCTGGATTTCGTATCACAGATCACTAGTCGAACACTTCCCAAGCGTTTAGGACTTCGTGATGTATCGGCGAATTATGCGAGCAGATCCCAGTTAGGTGGCCTTCTGCAGCCACCTTATTATTATTTTTTTTGTTTACATTTATATCCCGCCCTTCTCCGAAGACTCAGGGCGGCTTACAGTGTGTAAGGCAATAGTTCTCATTCTATTTGTATATTTACAAAGTCAACTTAGTGCCCCCCCCCAACAATCTGGGTCCTCATTTTACCTACCTTATAAAGGATGGAAGACTGAGTCAACCTTGGACCTGGTGGGACTAGAACCTGCAGTAATTGCAGGCAGCTGTGTTTTAATAACAGGCTTCTTACAGCCTGAGCCACACCGCAGCCCTATTATTATTATTATTATTATTATTATTATTATTATTATTATTATTATTATTATTATTATTATTATTACAAATAATTCAAAGCAGCAAACAATAGAATAGAATAGAATAGAATAGAATAGAATAGGTTTATTGGCCAAATGCTGGGGTGGGCTTCAAAAATTTTAGCAAGGGGTTCTCTGCCCGGTTGCTGGGTGGGCATGGCCATGATGGGTGTGGCCTAGACAGCCTCCTGTACCATGGTGTGTGGGGGTGTTTTTGCCCTCTCCGGGCTCTGGTGTCTTTCCTTGAGCCTCTGGGAGGGCAAAAACGGCCTCCTTAGGCTCTGGAGGCCGTCGGGAGGCCAGAAACGGGCCCGTTTCCGGCCTTCTCGAACTTCTGATAGGCCTGTTTTTCACCCTCCCCGAGCCTCCGCACACGCCCTGCACTTACCTGCATCCAAAACAGGCTGTGTGGGGACTCCTGGGAGGGGCGGGGCACGGTGAGTGGGGCCATCCAGGAGTGGGATTTGGGGGTTCTCCGAACTGCACAGAATCTTAACTAGAGGTTCTCCCGAACCCCTGCGAACCCTCAGCAGCCCACCCCTGGCCAAGTGTGATTGGACACACAAGGAATTTGTCTTTGGTGCATATGCTCTCAGTGTACATAAAAAGACAAGATACATTCATAAAGAATCATAAGGTACAACACTTAATGATAGTCATAGGGTACAAATAAGCAATCAGATCATACTAGGAAATAATCAATATAAATCGTAAGGATACAGTAACAAGTTACGGTCATACAGTCATAAGTGGGAGGAGATGGGTGATGGGAACAATGAGAAGATTAATAGTAAACATATCCAACAAACTTTCCTTTTGTCCCCACAATAGTAATCCTGTGAGGTGGGTTGGGCTGAGAGAGAGGGACTGGCCCAAGGTCACCCAGCTGCCTTTCATGGCTAAGGTATGACTAGAACTCCCTATCTCCCAGTGATCAGCCCAAAGTCATCCAGGTAGCTTTAATGCGTAAGGCGGGACTAGAACTCACAGTCTCCTGGCAATTTGTCCAAAGATACCCAGCTGGTTTTAATGCCTGAGGCAGGACTGGTCTCCCCTTTCTAGTCTGGTACCTTAACCACTAGATGAACTGGCTCTTTGTAAATTGTAGCTGTTGACTTAACAGATAGAAGCCGTTGGGTTGTGGGGAGGCTGCTGTGAAATCGACACCCTCGAGTGTGTGGAAGATCTGCATGTCATTTTTCATTTCTGCCAGGTGCTAATTTTCTTCTGGATTGGCGTCATTAATCTGATGGACACCACGACAGATGAGATCATTTGCCAATTCACGATGCCACCTTCCTACAAAGTGGCATCCCCTTGGCAGCCAGTTTTTTCCATGGATACAAATGGCAGGTGGTTGGCCGCCCAAGGTAAGGCGTTCTGGAAAATGGAGAGGCAGGGTATATTTTCTTTCTTTAAGCATGTCTTGAATTTCTTCAACTGCTTTCTCAGCTCTCAAGCGCTGACTCATCTTCGGCTGTTTTTTTTTTTTTTTCTGTTCCTACTTTAGATGAGGGCTGTTAGATCCTGCTAGTATCCTCCTTGGAGCACTTCCACAGTGCCATTATTTTATAAAGCATTTTAAAGATGATTAACAATAGTTTCCATATCTGTTGGTCTCAGAGCACTGAGGAGGACAGGTAGCTCAGTTTGTCTTGCTTGATTTCTCTGTTACTATAATTCTTGATGAATCAATCCAAAGTGGGCCGTCTAAAATAGCATTTAGCAATAGCAATACCACTTAGACCAGTGATGGCTAACCTTTTCCGGATCAAGTGCCCAAAGCGCGCCCCCGAACCCCCACAATACTATGTGTGCCCGGCCACCCCATATGCCCCGCCCCCTGTGCATGTGTGGCAGAGACCTGACGACCAGCTGGCCAGCGGGAGGTGCACGTGCATGAGCGATGGAGCTGAACTGGGGCGATGGTTTGCATGACAACAGAGAAGGTGCTGCGTGCCAACTGTGGCACATGTTCCATAGGTTCGCCATCATAGACTTAGACTTGTATACTACTTTATAGTACTTTACAGCCCTCTCTAAGTAGTTTACAGAGTCATCCTATGGCCCCCAACAATCTGGCTCCTCATTTTACCCACCTCGGAAGGATGGAAGGCTGAGTCAACCTTGAGCCTGGTGAGATTCAAACTGCCAACCTGTTGGCAGCCGGTGATCAGCAGAAGAAGCCCGCAGTACTGCACTCTAACCACTGCGCCACCCAGCACTCTCCGGATGGACGTGTTGCGGTGCTGCCATATAGTTGGGCCCCGTTTGTCCAACCAGGGCCAAGCCCAGGATCACAGCTTAGCATTAGATTTACATGGAAGGAAGGCGAAATACATCTCTAACTCTAAGCTTGCAACTATACAGGGGAGTCTAAGGCTGGTAAAGCAGAAATGGAGACCATCTGTATTTATGACTTCAACACATATTCTTTCATGGAAACATTTGCTGCAAAAGCTCAGGATCTACCTGCAGCCTTTCCAGAATTAACCTGGGACAAACGTTGTGATCTTTTTTTAAACAACAAGTAAGTTGACAACTAAGCCATATTCCCCTGTAGGGATATTCTTAAGCAATGAGACTAACTTTTTTCATGGATGACTTGCTCTTTAAAAAAAAAAGAAAAAGGCAAAATTGGTACCCTTCTAAAACTGCTGCCAAATTATCATTCTTTTTTTATATATATATAATTTTTTTAAAAAAATATTTTAATACAAACAATACATCTTCCATTAAACAGTGTGTTGTCTAGGTACAAATGTCTTGTATAACAATTAAGATTTACAGCCATATTCATTATTTGTCTACTCTTAACTTAATACTGATATACATAGCATATCTAATATTGTAACAATCCTCTTCTTGACTTATTTCATTCTACTGATATATTTTCTATATTTCACTAATCTACTTTTATTTCTTTCATATTTATTCTCTAGCCATCGATAAGATAGTTCCCATAGAATATAATATTCAAATTATCATTTTGAAAGGCAGAATTAACTATATTGTAAGAAGGCGTTTTAACTGTATTTAATGTCTTTCATTTCATTACCTATGAGGTTTTTTGCTGTTGTTTTGCCCACAGTTTAGCTTGGTCCATCTAGTCTTTCTGGAATGCAGTGGCCCCTGGCCAAAATCAGTCCTCCCCTCCCAAAACCTTCTTTAAATCTTAGAAAAGACCTTAACCCAGTGGTTCTCAGCCTTTATAGTGCTGCGACCCCTTTAATACAATTCCCCATGATGTGGCGACCCCAACCGTAAAATTATTTTCGTTTTGAATTTATCGCGCCTGAAGCCGTATTGGCTAGCGATCTGAACTGCTTGCGATTGCCTTGAGAACGGAGGCATTAAAGCGGAGACTCCTCCCCTATTAAGTTTATCGCGCCTGAAGCCAGATTAGGCTAGCGATTGGGAGTGATTGCAGCTGGCTTGAGAATTCTCCATTCCTCTGAAAACAACAAAATACCTTATCCCACCAGATTTGAAATCCTAGGCTTAGAAAACTTGGAACTCTGTCGCCTTCGACAAGGCCTAAGTTTAACTCACAGAATCATCTATTGTAATGTCTTTCCTGTCAAAGACTACTTCAGCTTTAATTGCAATAATACAAGGGCAACCAATAGATTTAATGTCAACCGCTTTAATCTAGATTGCAGAAAATATGACTTCTGTAACAGAATCATCAGTGCTTGGAATACTTTACCTGACTCTGTGGTCTCTTCTCATAATCCTAAAAGCTTTAACCAAAAACTTTCTACTATTGACCTCACCCCATTCCTAAGAGGACCATAAGGGGCGTGCATAAGCGCACAAACGTGCCTACCGTTCCTGTCCTATTGTTTTTCTTTTCTTCTTCCTATATATGTTATATGTGTATATACTATATAATCTTTTTGTATGATGTTGTGACAAAATAAATAAATAAATAAATAAATTTCTCTCTTTTTTAATTCATCGCACCTGAAGCTGAATTCGGCTAGCAATTTGAAGAGCCTGCAGCTGGTTTGTGGAGTCAACCATTGGAGCGCGATTCTTCGACTCGCAAATATACTTCCCATATTTCCGATGGTCTTAGACGACCCCTGGCAAATCGTCATTCGACCCCCAATGGGGTCAAGACCCACAGGTTGAGAACCGCTGCTTAACCCTTTCTGAACTCTTCTTCCAGTCCTAGTTATTCCAGGGGTGGGGGAAACCCTTACAATTTCCATAGTACTTTCTTGAAATGTGCACTTTATCCATAGATTCACTAGATGGCAATATGATGTGGGTAATGAATTTATGACTGGTTAGCTAAATTATTCTTAGAAGATGAATAAAAGATAGGTGTTGTTTCAAACAAATGAGGATAATGTGCAATAATTATGCAAGTTACAGACAAGGAAAATTCTAGTGGGGCTTATTTGGTTTCATTTTAGCTTGTTATGTGAATCCAGACTATAAGCCTACAGTCATAATTCAGCAAATGATGGCTTAATATAGTGCACAAACTGAGTCACTCTTGGTTTTAACTAGCCCAGTGCTGTCCACGGTGGTGGCTATTCGTTTTTAATTCTTCAAAGCAAAAAAAAAACTTTTAATGGGAATGGCCAGAGGACAGACCTGGGGCCTAGAGCAGCGGTTTTAAACCTGTGGGTCAGGACCCCGTTGGGGGTCGAATGACAATTTGCCAGGGGTCGCCTAAGACCATCGGAAATATGGGAAGTATACTTGCGAGTCGAAGAATCCCGCTCCAATGGTTGACTCCACAAGCCAGCTGCAGGCTCTTCAAATCTCTAGCCGAATTCGGCTTCAGGCGCGATGAATTAAAAAGAGAGAGAAATCTTTGCTGTGATGTCTCCCTCTCAAGCCAGCTGCAATCACTCCCAATCGCTAGCCTAATCTGGCTTCAGGTGCGAAAAACTTAATAGGGGAGGAGTCTCCATTTTAATGCCTCCAAGGCAATCGCAAGCAGTTCAGATCACTAGGCAATACGGCTTCAGGCGCGATAAATTCAAACCGAAAATAATTTTATGGTTGGGGTCGCCACATCGTGGGGAATTGTATTAAAGGGGTCGCAGCACTATAAAGGTTGAGAACCACTGGCCTAGAGGATCAAGACACTTGTTTTTGTTCCAAAGCCATTTCTGCTCCAAACGCCACAATATTTCCTGCTTTGCTCAGCATTAGTTCTTTTACTATCATGGTTTGTGGGAATGGCCTTGACAAGACATGGGAACAGTGACATAAAAGGCAACTGAGACCACAGATTATGGGAAGAGCAAGAGGCTCAGAAGTGACCTTCCCTAGTTTCTTTGCCTGTAAAGGAGATGGTGGAGGGAGAGATGTACTTACAAACTTACACAATTCTCTTCTGGTAGCTTCACAATAACAAATAACAGAGTTGGAAGAAGGGTCCTTGGAGGTCTTCCTGCTTAAGTAGTAGACCTTATACCATTCCAGACAAATAGTTATCCAATCTTCTTGAAAACTTCCAGTGTTGGAGCATTCACAACTTCTGGAAGCAAGTTGTTCCACTGGTTAGTTGATCTATCTGTCAGGAAGTTTCTTCTTAGTTCTAGGTTGCTTCTCTCCTTGATTAGTTTCCACCCATTGCTTCTTGTCCTGCCTTCAGGTGCTTTGGAGAATAGTTTGACTCCCTTTTCTTTGTGGCAACCCCTGAGATATTGGAACACTGCTATTATGTCTCCCCTAGTCCTTCTTTTCATTAAACTAGACATGCCCAGTTCCTGCAACCATTCTCCGTATGTTTTAGACTCCAGTCCCCTAATATATATATATATATATATATATATATGTTTGTTTTCTGAGGTTTTCGCGGGTGTTTGTATGTAGGTCTTTGGTTATTCGGGTTTTCTCCCGCGTAAAATTGGAAGTGTCTTGGCGACGTTTCGACGAAGTCTCATTCGTCATCTTCAGGCTTCAGCTTCGTGCTTCTGGGAGCAATGTGTGATTGCAGCTGTTTCTTCCTTTTTAACTGCTAGTGGGGGTTTGAACTGATTGGGTGGGAGCTTGGCTGTGCTCTGATTGGATGGAGGTTTTGGATGCTCTGATTGGATGGGGGCAGACCCAAACCCACACTGATCAGGAAGCACGACCAAGGACCAGAAGCCAGGCCGCAGCTGCAACATTAGCCATTTCAAACCCCTCCAATCCATACATGCAGCAGACTGACACCCACTACGAAGATGTAGCACGACCACGAACATGAAGCCAAACAGCAGCAGTACAGCTCACCAGCTCAAATCCCCCTGCAACTCAGACTAATCTGAGCACAACCAAGCCCCCACCCAAACAGGACACACCCCCAGCCAATCAGAGCACAAAAAAACCCCCATCCAATCAGAGCACAGCCAAGCTCCCACCCAATCAGTTCAAACCCCCACTAGCAGTTAAAAAGGAAGAAACAGCTGCAATCACACATTGCTCCCAGAAGCACGAAGCTGAAGCCTGAAGATGACGAATGAGACTTCGTCGAAACGTCACCAAGACACTTCCAATTTTACGCGGGAGAAAACCCGAATAACCAAAGACCTATATATATATATACTCTGTGTATGTACACACACACACACACACACACAAATAAATTATCTTTTCTTGTCATATTTCCTGTCTCATCTACCTCATAAAGCTGGCATCAATTTTGTAAATCTGAAAGTACCTGTCAGGGTTCCAAGTAACACCCCCAACAAAATAAAACTCCAAGGCTTGAAGTTCCTCAAAGCTACATTTTATTAGAGATGTCATATTGGCACATCTGGGAAAACCCGAATCTGAAAGTTTCCAGGTTTTCCCCACCCAAATGAAAGTCCAAGTCCCTGCCCAACACCCACAAGTTCATCACATGATCCAATCAAACATCGTCCCAACTAAAGATGCTTCCCGGTTCCGGTCTTCCAGGTGCAGGACAAGATGTTCTTGACTCTCTGAGAAAGGAATGTTATTATGACTGTATATCACCCGTGCTCCATACAATTCTCCCTCCCAGTTTCCCACAGCAGTAAACGTGGCAGGTCTGAAGGCCTAATACAAAAGATGGCTTCCAGGCCTGACATCTCCTTTCCAGCTCAAGAAATCAGGGACTCTTCTTAGCCTCTTATCCTGTCCACGGGTGGGCTGCTGGGGGTTCGCAGGGGTTCGGGAGAACCTCTAGCTAAGATTCTGTACAGTTCGGAGAACCCCCAAATCCCACTCCTGGCTGGCCCTGCCCACCCCACTTCTCCCCTCCCAGGAGTCC
The DNA here is from genome assembly GCF_028640845.1 of Ahaetulla prasina. Taxonomy (NCBI): domain Eukaryota; kingdom Metazoa; phylum Chordata; class Lepidosauria; order Squamata; family Colubridae; genus Ahaetulla; species Ahaetulla prasina. The sequence continues at coordinate 14,608,623 of NC_080551.1, forward strand.
TCATGCAGCTTGTTTTGGATGCAGGTAAGTGCAGGGTGTGCAGGGAGGTTCAGGGAGGGCAAAAAACGGACCTATCAAAAGTTTGGGAAGGCCAGAGGGCCTCCGGAGCCTGGGGAGCCGTTTTTGCCTTCCCGGTGGCTCGAGGAAAGACACCGGAGCCCGGGGAGGGCAAAAACACACACACCCCACCGTGGTGCAGGAGGCTGACTAGGCCACACCCACTCAGCAACCAGGCAGAGAACCTCTTGCTAACATTTTTGAAGCCCACCCCTGACCCTGTCCACGTTCCCGTTGAGAGCTCAGGTGCCTTTTATCTGACCCTTTCCTTGCTGAGTCTCGTTGCTCCATCTTCAATGGTCATTCCCACATACCATGACATGGGTTGGGTCTCTCTTTCCAACTCTTCACACTCCAAATGGGGGAAGCTTGCGGGAATTAAACCAGAGAAGTAAGACCTGTTGGGTGGAACACATTCCCAACAGGCGACACTAACGCTCTTTGGCAGAAGTAGCTGTTAAGAGCAACGCCCTATTTATAGAACTATTTGGCCCATCTATTTGCAAAGGCTGCTGAAATCTTTTTCCTGGAAGCGCTGTGAAAACTTTAAAAGACTTAAGTGGCTCGGTGGCTAAGACACCGAGCCTGTCGATCAGAAAGGTCGGCCATTTGGCAGTTCGAACCCCTAGTACAGGTCTCCCGCGTGAGCAGGGGGTTGGACTAGATGACCTCCGAGGCCCCTTCCACGCTCTGTTACTGTTAAAAGTGCCGTACAAGTTCAGGAGCAACCCTTTGCGGTCTGGAGAAAGTGGTCACAAATAACTTAAGCCACCAGGCAACGAAGACCAAATGGGTTCAGCCCAGGGAGCTGGAATCACTGTTTTGTCTCTCCTGGCTAGTTTGCAGAGGCTGTCCACAATTAGCCAACAGATGCCCGAATGCTGGAGCCAATTGCAGGACTTTGCAGCTACCTTGAAAAGGAAGATGTTTGGTGAAGTGAACGTGTATCAGGAGTCCAGGTGGGTTCTCTTCTTTGCTGTCGTCTGCCCCCTTCCCCCCGAGACAGATGCTGAACCATAGTCGCTTTGACCAACCCAGAACAGATGTTGTCCTTTACGTTTTCTATAGCAAAGATATTTTGCATGTCAACTCAGGCTAATATCAGGCAATAGAGAATTGTACTCCGAACTATGGGCACAGTAACGGATTGAGTTCCCTATTTCTATACTCATCTCCTTCATTAGCTGGGTTAAAAAAGTGCCCATGTTTCCTTCGCCCCACCGCTTTTGACAGTGTTTGCTACACGTCACATTTAATGGCACGTAACTGAAGAAGTTTTTTTTCCCCCCAGAAGTGAAATGAAAAAGATTAATTAACCTATCCCCTTGGTGAATTTTAACAGCCAAAATTCTCAGCAATGGCCATGCTGACGTGGGCATTTTGGCAGGTAACGCCCATTCATTTGAAAGGCGCTTCAGGCTGAGCAAAATATTTCGGATATAATTAGATAGGTTTTGAAACAGGAGCAGTTCTTTGGATGATTATTTGCAAAAGTTCTGTTGTGTTCATCTTCTATGTTTGCTGTGATATATTAAGGCATTAAGGGACGCGATGGCTCAGTGGCTAAAAAGCTGAGCTTGTCGATCGAAAGGTTGGGAGTTCAGTGGTTCGAATCCCTAGCGCCATGTAACGGGGTGAGCTCCTGTTATTTGTCCCAGTTTCTGCCAACCTAGCAGTTCGAAAGCACATAAAAAGTGCAAGTAGAAAAATAGGGACCACCTTTGGTGGGAAGGTAACAGCGCTCCGTGCGCCTGTGGCATTGAGTCATGCTGGCCATGTGACCACAGAGACGTCTTTGAACAGCGTTGGCTCTTCAGCTTTGAAACGGAGATGAGCACCGCCCCCTAGAGTCGGGAATGACTAGCACATATGTGCGAGGGGAACCTGTATTTTTATAAAGGAGTTACCATTGATGTGGCAAGAGTGTGTTTCAAAAGTTGACTCTGACATGCTCCTCTCAATCAAACATTGTCCAGTGAGAAGGGAAATCTAAGAGTGTACTTTCTACTCAATCCTGCTACTCTTGTTGTGCAAAGATGGATTCAGAGATTTCAGTCAAAGGCCGCTTCAACAAATTGGATTTTGCTTCTGAATTCATACAGATGAAAAAAAAAATGCCTCTAAATAAGTCCAGCAACTTGACGATTTCTTGGGGCATACATACAAAGCCACTTTCCCCAAGTCAGGCTGCCTTTCTGAATCAGTTACACAAACTGAAGTTTTTAAGGGAAGGGGGAATGGAGGCTTCCCTTCGCTTTTTAGATTGAATGAAGCCCATTTTCAGAAAGTACACTATAATCTTAGGGTTTTTTTCCCAGATCAAGATGAGCCTCCAAATTTCCGTCAATTGTACTGCAGAATTCTGGAGAGGCTTCTGAGTGCCAGAAAAATAAGTTGGGGAGCAGATTCTCTACCCTGGCAATAATCTGTCCATACCTCTTGATTGGCCTTCTGTTGAAGGGCAGGCAATCACTGGACAATAGAAAAGTAAAAATATACTTCAGGGACACTGGATTCACTTAGCCACCAGGAATCCTGACTACTATTGATATCTAGAATCCTGTGCATTTGCCTTTTGGTACAATACTTTCGACTTTTATGTTGTTTCCAACATCATAAAAAGGAGCTCTCTTACATTAGTTCTTTTCTGTTTTAGCTTTTTTCCTGGGCCTAGTGAAGAAATATTAAATGTTGACCCGGTGCCTGAAATACCATCAACCTAAGCAGCAACTTTGCCATCTGATTCCATTTTTGGATGCTTTTGAATAGCATTTGTTTTCATCACTTCATTTAAAAGGAAGGAACAAGGAACAACCAGTTGTGGAAGAATTCAACACGAGAACAGAGTCTCCCGCTGCCTTTAGAGGTTCAATGGGTAATCTCTGTTATACGGTTCAGAATGCAGGGGATTGGGACCAAATGCCTGGGAATTTAAGGTCCATGATGCTGAGGGACAAACAAGAAATCTCTACCAATACACTTGTGTCTCCTCCTTTTTGCATCTGCTCAGACAGATCTTAAACCTTCAGATAAAGCCTTCATTTGGTTATTGTTTTAATTTTTTTTAAAAAAAAGAGAGACCTGAGCAATAGATGTCATTAGTACTCTTTTTACAAATAAACATAGCTGTTACTGTCACAATATTGGAACTTTCAGAAAGTGAAATAATCTGGTGCGATCCGATTCCGATTTCAATTTCCTTGGGTAGACGTCCATCGATGGTTAATGGTATCCCCAAGCCAATAGAGGGCATTCTTCAGCATCCTTAAGAATCATCGTCCATTTAGGAGGATCAGATGTAATGACAGATCATGGTTTAGTAGCATTTATGTGAGTAAATGAAGAGAAACCTGGGGATCTTTTTCTTTTTCTCCCCCCTCCCCCCCATCACAATTCCGTTTCTTTGATTCCATTCAACGTCACCCTGAAATAATTAATCGCTGATTCACAGAACATTTTCTTATCTATGAAAGAGTTTTAAAAAAACAAAAACATTTTCCCCCTTTTTTCCCCCTCCCTCCCAAAAAACAAAACAAAACAAAACCCTCCCCCCCTCCCTCCCCCCCCCGGCTTCCCGGGTTAATCACAAGGTATTGTTATACATAAACCAAACATAGAATAAAATTTTCCCTTCCAATCCAAGTAACCACATCCAAAGCTTTTCATCTCCCAACCCTCTCCCCATTACATAAAATAACTTTCTAATTATTCAAAGGCAATCTGATATTTCTTAATCTGATATCTGTTTTGTAGATAATCAATCCATTTTTTCCATTCAATTAAATATCTTTCCTGCGTATTGTCTTTTAAAAACGCTGAGATTTTAGCCATCTCAGCCAAATTAATAACTTTCAATATCCATTCTTCTATTGTAGGTATCTCTTCTTTCTTCCAGTGTTGTCCAATCAACAGTCTTGCTGCTGTTATTAAATTCAGAATCAATTTAGTCTCAATCCCTGTACAATCCGTTATAATTCCCAAAAGGAAAAATTGTGGCAGGAACTTTATCTTCTTCTTCAGTACATTTTGAATAATCCACCAAATTCTTATCCAAAAGACCTTAATTTTCTTGCAAATCCACCAAATATGAAAATATGTAGCATCATCACAATCACACCTCCAACATTTCGCTTGGATATTAGGATACATACATGATAATTTTTTGGGATCTAAATGCCATCTATAAAACATCTTATAAAAATTTTCCCTTAAATTCTGTGCTTGTGTAAACTTAACATTTCTAACCCAGATTTTCTCCCATTGATTCACAGAACATTTTAAATTCACCATGTTGCTTGTCCGCGGCGTGATGTGTTTTGCGAATCCTGCCATTGTTGCATCTGAGTCACTGGTTAGCTCAGTGAGTTTGGCAAACCCAGCAAATTAAGCAGCTCACGGCTTCACACAAATGGAAAACCCAGATAATAACAGAGTTGGAAGGGACCTTAGAGGTCTTCTAGTGCAACCCCCTGCCCAGATGTTATAATCTGGGCTGATAAATAGCTGGTCTGCTCTTGCCCATTGGAGTTTGATCAAAATAAAATAGCAAATTATAATTTAATTCATACAGACCTGAAATAAGTAACTTCCTTTCTCAAGTTACTTGGTCTGAAGTTTTGTCTGAAATCTTACCTGTTGGGGGGTGGAGTGAGGTGTTAGAGGGAAAATGTTTCAGATAGCTTGTCCCAAAGGTGCTTTTTCAAGAGGCAACTGGACTTTATGGGGTTTTTTAAAAAAAGAAGTTTCACTTCTTATCCAAGAAGTTTCTTGGATGAGAAGTGAGATGTCTTCAGTAAGTCCAGTTGCCTCTTGGAAAAAGCACTTTTGGGACAACCATGACCTGTATGACTGAGAATCTCCATAGACTTTAAGGAAGCTTGTTTTTGTGCATGTTCCTTTATCAGGTTGCAGATTTGCAAAAGCTCTCCATTTGTTTGGTGACTATTAAAGGCTGCTATTCAATAAACAGAATTTTAGCAGCTCAGCAGTCCACAAGAGAGCACTCATGCAACACATCCAATTCTACGGGTTCCTTCAACAGCCTCCCTTCGTTTCAGGCCAAATGGACCTCAGCAACGTCTTTTAGGGAACTGAATGGGAATTCTCAGTATTAAACAGAACTGGCTTCATCCTATAATGCGATGGCAAACCTATGGCATGCGTGGCCAAAGTGGCACGCGAATCCACGCTAAGCCACGTGAAGCCACGCTAAGCACGGCCTTGCCTCTTTGTCTTCTGGGCTCCTGGCGCACATGTGCGCATGCCAGTCAGCTGTCCTTCGGGTGCGTGGCAGTGCTGAAAACCGGTGTGCGCATGCGTACCAGAATCTGGAACTTTGGCTTTTCTGGAGCGCGGCCCCGACGATGTTTCCGCGGAACCTTTTCGGCACCGATTTTGCCATCATTGTTCTATTACATCGGCCTGTCCCAGTGTCTATTGCAGACCCCGTAATGTAAAGAATTCTGATTGGCGAGATCCAGTAAGAGAGCCTTCTCTGTTGTTGCCCCCACTCTGTGGAATATTCTCCCTTCCCCCCCAGAGTTGAACCCAAAGTGGGGACCCCAAAGGAGCATACAGTCATGGGGTTGGTTGGTGCCATGAGAGCCCTCCCTTTGCCTTTGTCAACTAATTTTTAAAAGGACTTAATTTTCTTGAGGACGCAGTGACTCAGTGGCTAAGATGCTGAGCTTGTCGATCAGAAAGGTCGGCAGTTCGGTGATTTGAATCCCTAGTGCCGTGTAATGGGGTGAGCTCCCGTTACTTGTCCCAGCTTCTGCCAACCTAGCAGTTCAAATAGAATAGAATAGAATAGAATAGAATAGAATAGAATAGAATAGAATAGAATAGAATAGAATTTTTTATTGGCCAAGTGTGATTGGACACACAAGGAATTTGTCTTGGTGCATATGCTCTCAGTGTACATAAAAGAAAAAATATGTTCATCAAGAATTCTAAGGTACAACACTTAATAATAGTCATAGGGTACAAATAAGCAATCAGGAAACAATATCAATATAAATCGTAAGGATACCAGCAACAAAGAAAGCACGCAAAAAATGCAAGTAGAAAAACAGGGACCACCTTTGGTAGGAAGTGTTCCGTGCGCGTTTGGTGTTGAGTTATGCCAGCCACGCGGCCACTGAGACATCTTTGGACAGCACTGGCTCTTTGGCTTTGAAACAGAGATGAGCACCACCCCCTAGAGTCAGGAACGACTAGCACGTATGCGCAAGGGAAACCTTTTACCTTTTATCTTTACTAATTTTCTTGAGCCCCATTTTTTTTCTTTTAAAAAAAATGAATTTCTAATACCTAACATTTTAATTCTAACATTTTAATTTTTAGATATTGTTTTTGTATTTTGATGTTTTATCATACGCCGGCCAGAGCCCCTCTTGGAGGCAGATAAATAAAAATAAAGAACAAACCAACCAACCCAATAGATGGTTGTGGGTGCTCCATCGCTAGAGGTTTTTAAGAAGAGGTTGGACAGCCATTTATTTGAAAGACTCCCATGTTTAAGCAGGGGGTTGGACTAGAAGACCTCCAAGGTTCCTTCCAACTCTTATTCTGTTATATCCGTAAATATGGATAGCTCCGGTTTACTGCTCTGCCTGTATATTTCCTTTATCTTTTCTCTCTTTCAGGACTACACAGTTATTTATATAGCTGGCCTGGCATTGCTTATTCATGGTTGTTTTTGCACATGTTTGGAAAAGAAGATAATCCATGCATAATGATGGAGCAAAGGTCCTCCATCTTCTGTCTAAATTTTATCTGAGAGACTGGATCATACTGTCTCTTTTACCAAAACCGCTCATTGCCCCTTTGCTGCATAAATAGATGTAGAAAAGGAGAGCTTTAACCAATTTAAAGGGATGGGGAACCAATTTAAAGTGGGGGGGGGAAGCAGGGGTGAAATCCAGCAGGTTCTGAAAGGTTCTGGAGAACCGATAGCGGAAATTTTTAGTAATTCAGAGAACCTGCAACTACCACCTCTGGCTGGCCCCAGAATGGGGAGAGAATGGAGATTTTGCAATATCCTTCACCCAGGAGTGGGGAGGACATGATGATTTTGCAGTATCCTTCCCCTGGAGTGGGATGGGAATGGAGATTTTGCAGTATCCTTCCCCCCAGGAGTGGGGTGGACTTGAGGACTTTGCAATATCCTTCCCCTGGAGTGGGATGGGAATGGAGATTTTGCGGTATCCTTCCCCTGCCACACCCACCAAGCCACAACACGCTCACAGAACCGGTAGTAAAAAAATTTGGATTTCACCACTGGGGAAAACAACAATATTGCAATATTGTGAGCCACGGTGGCGCAGTGGTGGCAGTGCGGCGGTTAGAGTGCAGTCCTGCAGGCTACTTCTGCTGACTGCCGGCTGCCTGCAGTTTGGCAGTTCAAATCTCATGAGGCTCCAGGTTGACTCAGCCTTCCATCCTTCCAAGGGGGTTAAATGAGGACCCAAATTATTGCGGCCAAGAGGTTGACTCTGTAAGCCGCTTAGAGAGGGCTGTAAAAGCACGGTGAAGCAGTATATAAAGTCTAAGTGCTATTGATATTTGAAAGTTCCAGGCCCCCGCCCATTTACCTGAGACAGAATGCAAATGCCATCTTCACAGCCTTTCTATCCCTTCCCGGGTTTCTCCGTTTAAGCCGCCTTCATTGTTCATCTAATTAGTTTTGCAGTCTTTTGAAAAGCTGGCTCTTGTCAATTCGGATAACTTGAGGCTGGGAACCGTTAGAATTAGAAACTAGAATTAGAAAACAACAGGCCATTACTTATTTATTTCATTGTCAGCAGATGACAGCGCAAGCTAAAAATCATTCTAAGTGACGTTCGGCCTCCCAAGAAGGTCATCTGGCAGTTACAAAGCACCAGCAGAAATGATTGATGAGACATTCACAAAGGGCGCTCCGGCATACTTGCAAGCGACAAGACCAGCGGGACAGAATTTTAGTGTTGGTTCAAAAAAAACACCCATCTTCCCTGCTCTATGGTGAGAATGGCATATATACAGAGGCTGTGTTTTCCTCTTTTTAAAACCCTATAATTTGACTACCAGAGAAGATAGAAATGTTTCAAAAGAAAAACGGAACCAAGAGGGCCTTTTGTCAGCGTTCCAGAAAACCCCCAACTCCAAGTAAAAACTCCGAAGCACGCATCTTTCAAAGTTCTTTTACTAGGATAGGTAAACTGGCACATCTGGGAAAATCCAAATCTGAGAGATCCGGGGTTTCCTTCAGAAAATCAAAAACCCCAAAACCACCCCCTGACTCCTCTGCCGATCACATGCTCCAATCGCCAACCGTCCCATCTCAAGACAGCACTCCGACCACTCCTCCTCCAGATGCAGGATCGGCCTGACCTTGACCGACAGGAAGATTATGCTATTATGTCTAAAGATAACCCCTCTACTAAATCCTCCCTCCTACTTTCCCACACAGGAGAAAGTGGCAGCACGGAAGCTTCCAGCCTAATACGGCTTCCAAAGCTGACACATTTTATGTTTCCTGATGGTCTAGTTTTGAAATAACCACACACACCCTGAGTAAGTAAGGAAAAATGATACTTCAGGAAGAGCAGGGATGGGATTATGGGTGTCAGACCAGCTATTTTACTGCCGTCGTCCCTCTGATTACTTTCATCATCAGTAAATAAATAGGCTATTGAAAACGCTCATGATGAGCAGTGGATTTGTTTTGGTAATTGACAATTCTTTCTGAAGGCTGTCCATATCAACAGTGCTGTCTGAAACTTGCACACTCTTTTCTTAAGATGTGTTGTAGGTGGAGGAGAAGGAACAGCAGAGCCCAGGGGTGGAGTCAAGAGAGGAATCAGCCTAGAATCTCCACATTCCCACAAACAAACTCCAACCCCTCTTGATTTCTGTTAGCCCTTATCCAGCGCCAAAATAGTGCCAACCATTAGTTGACTAGTTTCCCGTGCAGAGGCATGAGCAGGGCTGAAATCCAGCAGGTTCTGACAGGTTCTGGAGAACCGGTAGCGGAAATTTTGAGCAGTTCGGAGAACCAGCAAATACCACCTCTGGCTGGCCCCAGAATGGGGTGGGAATGGAGATTTTGCAGTATCCTTCCCCTGCCACGCTCACCAAGCCATGCCCACAGAACCGGTAGGGGAAAAAATTGGATTTCACCACTGGTCATGAGTAATACATCAGTTTAATTGGAACTTAATGTATGACTCTCGTCTTTCGTGTCTGGCATTAGGCCAGATTTTAAGCTCTTGTGCTGCCTCATTCATGTGATTGACTTAATCCACTTTGCTGTTGCCACAGTTTTGTCCTCTCTGAAGCCCATTTAAATAGACCATGGGCTGTGCATGTCCCACATCACATTTTTTTAAGAGACATCTAGACTAAGCTACTGGAATTGGTGGGTTGCTTGAATATTAACAGTGGTGCTAGGCTCTATCTTTGCAAGTTATGCCACAAAGGGCTTATCCTTCTGTTCCAGTAAGCACTGTTCTACTTCAACACTTTTCTCCAAGCTGACTTGCTCCAAATGTTCTTGGACTCCAAGTCCCAGAATTCTCACCAATCATGAGCATGCCTTCTCTGCCTCAGTGGCCACATATATGGAAGCAAGCTACGTCGTCAAGAGTCCAATCCCTCCATACACATTCCCAAGATTGATTGATTGATTGATTTTGTCGCACAGTATATATAAGCATAAGCATGAAATAACTATACAATATATAAGCATATATATAAACATGAGTATGTAATAACTATATTAATTGGATATAACAAAAGGAAACAATAGGACATGAACGGTAGGCACGCTTGTGCTCTTATGCATGCCCCTTAATCTTAATTAATTAAGATAATTGGATTTATTTCCATCATCTTTAGCTGATCAGTTTATTTGCTGGAGGTAAAAAAATAATAATAATCCTGTGCTTTTCCCACCTTCCCAGCATTTTCTAACAGCAATTTAAATATTACAAGCGGTTTGTAGGTCACTATTTCCCAAGGTGCATTATCTTACATTGTCTCTTGTTCTTTTCTGCACTAGTAAAAATCATTTTGTTCTCCCAGACTTTTTGAAGTCTCGGGTTTTCTAAGAATTTTTTTAATTGAAAAGATTAAAATATTGATCCCCTGTTCTTTCAGTCTGAAAGGTTTTGCGGCGATTCAGATGAGGCGTCTGAGGGTGGTCTTGGTGACATTTGTTGGGATGAGTTTGACCCTGTGGCTCCCGAGGACATGGACAGGTTGTTGGGTAGGCTGAATGCCACCACGTGTTTACTGGACCCGTGCCCCTCCTGGCTGGTGCTGGCCACTCAGGAGGTGACACGAGGCTGGCTCCAGGCGATTATGAGTGCCTCCTTGTTGGAGGGAGTCTTTCCGGCCGCCTTGAAAGAGGCGGTGGTGAGGCCCCTCCTCAAGAAGCCCTCCCTGGACCCGGCTGTCTTAGGTAATTATCGTCCGGTCTCCAACCTTCGCTTCGCGGCGAAGGTTGTAGAGAGTATGGTGGCATATCAGTTTCCTCTGCACCTGGATGAAACTGTCTATCTAGACCCGTTCCAGTCCGGTTTCCGGCCCGGTTACAGCACGGAGACGGCTTTGGTCGCGTTGGTGGATGATCACTGGAGGCCAGGGATAGGGGTTGTTCCTCTGCCCTGGTCCTATTAGACCTCTCAGCGGCTTTCGATACCATCGACTATGGTATCTTGCTGCGCCGGTTGGGGATTGGGAGTGGGAGGCACCGTTTATCGGTGGTTCTCCTCCTATCTCTCCGACCGGTCGCAGACGGTGTTGACAGGGGCAGAGGTCGGCCCCGAGGCGCCTCACTTGTGGGGTGCCGCAGGGTCGATTCTCTCGCCTTCTGTTCAACATCTATATGAAGCCGCTGGGTGAGATCATCAGTGGCTTCGTGTGAGGTACCAGCTGTACGCTGATGACACCCAGCTGTACTTTTCCACACCGGCCACCCCAATGAAGCTATCAAGTGCTGTCCCGGTGTTTGGAGGCCGACGGGTCTGGATGGGGAGAAACAGGCTCAAGCTCAATCCTCCAAGACTGAGTGGCTGTGGATGCGGCATCCCGGTACAGTCAGCTGAGTCCTCGGCTGACTGTTGGGGCGAGTCATTGGCCCGATGGAGAGGGTGCGCAATCTGGGCGTTCTCCTGGATGAACGGCTGTCTTTTGAAGACCATTTGACGGCCGCTCCAGGAGAGCTTTCACCAGGTTCGCCTGGTGCGCCAGTTGCGCCTTTCTAGACCGGGATGCCTTATGCACGGTCACCACGCCTCGTGACGCCTCGCCTGGATTACTGCAATGCTCTCTACATGGGGCTCCCTTGAGGGGCATCCGGAGGCTTCAGTTGGTCCAGAACGCGGCTGCGCTGGTGATAGAGGAGCCCTCGGGGCTCCGTGTTACACCTATCCTGCGCAGACTGCACTGGCTACCTGTGGCCTTCCGGTGCGCTCAAGGTGTTGGTGACAATCTTTAAAGCGCCCATGGCATAGGACCGGGCTATTTACGGACCGCCTGCTGCTTCCAAATACCTCTCACCGACCCGTGCGCTCCCACAGAGAGGACTCCTCAGGTGCCGCCAGCTAGGCAGTGCTGCCTGGCGACACCCAGGGAAGGGCCTTCTGTGGGGCTCCCACCTCTGGAACGAACTCCCCAGGACTTCGTCAACTTCGGACCTCCGAACCTTTCGTCATGAGCTTAAAACGCACTTATTCATCTGCGCGGGACTGGATTAGATTTTAAAGTTATTGGTTTTAAGGGGTTTTTTATTATTTATATTGTTTTTAAATTAGGCAATAGAATAAGTTTTTTAATTGTTGTTTTTTAATTTGTATTTATATGTATTTTAACTGCCTGTGAACCGCCCTGAGTCCTTAGGGAGATAGGGCGGTATATAAATTTGAAAAAATAAATAAATAAATAAATAAATAAAAACACAGAGAAAATAAAGAATCTTCTATGTCATGAAACTTCCTGATTGACGCTTCCAGCTGTGCTACTGAGGTGGAGGAAAAGGCAGAGCTTTCGAACTGCTGAAAATTTAATAACGGCCAATGATGATTTGTCTCACCCATAATAGTGCCTTTGCTGCTGCTTCTTTCATTTTCTGTTCACATTTTTCGTTCAGCTAACCTTCCACTCAACTACATCTGGGTTACAGTAGAAGAGAAGGCAATGGGCACATGAGGATGAATGTCTGATTCAAGCAGCAGGTAGGAGGAGGAACGTAATCATGGCCTAGCTAAGCCAATATCCTTGATTGACAGAAACCACTGGGCTATATCCTAACCTTATGTAAAATGGGTTGGATAGCTTGTGGCCATCTTACGTGAATTAATTAATTAATTTAATTAGATTTTTATACCGCCCTTCTCCCGAAGGACTCAGGGCGGTTTACAGCCAGATAAAACAGAACAAGAATAAATACAAGATAAAATAATATTTAAAAAACTTATTAAATTGGCCCAAATTAAAATATAATTAAAACAGTAAAAACCCAATTAAAAACTAAAATCCTACGCCAGTCCTGCGCGAATAAATAGATATGTCTTCAGCTCGCGGCGAAAGGTTCGAAGGTCAGGAAGTTGGCGGAGTCCTGGGGGAAGTTCATTCCAGAGGGTGGGAGCCCCCACAGAGAAGGCCCTTCCCCTGGGGGTCGCCAGCCGACATTGCTTGGCGGACGGCACCCTAAGGAGTCCCTCTCTGTGAGAACGCACGGGTCGGTGGGAGGCAATCGGTGGCAGTAGGCGGTCCCGTAAATAACCCAGCCCTACGCCATGGAGTGCTTTAAAGGTAGTAACCAACACCTTGAAGTGCAGTCATGAAAACTCAGATGGGAGTTTTACAGTCATGAAAACTCCGATGGGATTTAGTAGTGTGGAAGAGCATGGAGATGATCTTGAATAAAATATACAACAACTCCTAATAAAAGATGAGCTTAGTTCAAGAAACCACGAGAAAGCAACTTGAGATTGCCTGTCTACAAGAAGGGAAAGAAGGAGAAATGCTACCAAGCTTTCAAGTTTCTGTGGAAGTAGGCTATATCAATGAAATGGAATTCTAGTATTTCTCATATCTGATTCCTGTTTTGATCAGGAATCACTGCACCAACTGGGTTGTGCGTTAGAAAAATTACTGGATTGGCAAATGGTATATGGGTAAAGTAGGGTAATTGATTATACATTGGTTATAGAGATACAGTGGCACTCTGGTTAAAATACAGTACTGCAAGCTACTTTTGCTGACTGCCGGCTGCCTGCAATTTGGCAGATTGAATCTCACCAGGCTCAAGGTTGACTCAGTCTTCCATCCTTCCGAGGTCAGTAAAATCCAGATTGTTGGGGGCAAGAGGCTGACTCTGTAAACCGCTTAGAGAGGGCTGCAAAGCACTGTGAAGTGCTATATAAGTACTATTACTATTGCTATACATTAAATAATACCCCCTTCATCTATCTTGATTGTTATAAGGTACATGAAAGTTCACAGAGTGCTTTGAAGTTTAGGAATCATTGAAAAATTCCTACCTATTCATTCTGGCACAGAACAATTAATGTTTTTGTTTTTAATCTTCATTAATGTTCCTAAACTCTTTCCTACCTCCACCCGCCACCTCCTTTTCAAGAAATTTACTGGATTAGACAAATTAAAAAGAAGAAAGCATTTTAAAAAATAGACACAGCAAGAAAAACAACCTATCGAATTTACTAAAAATGAAAAAAAATTCAGACAGGAAGATAAAACAAACTAATTAGCTTAGATGTTTGATAACATCTGATGGTCCAGCCCATTTAAACATTTCAGCTATGGAGTACAAAAAAAAGAGTATTTCTGAAATCAGTACCATGGTCAGCGCAGGTCATTTATCTATTTCTGGTTTCACATTTGCTTGATCATAACCCTATTCCATCTTTCTTATTTTTTTAAAAAAATGGCTATGTCCCATTTTTTCTGAAGTGTCACATTTTTAGAAAATCCAAATTTCCTGTCTGTTTTTCTAGTATATAGGAGCAAGGAGAGAGGTACTTCTTCATCCCTAATCAATAATAAGATGCCAGATAATAAATTCTGAACTTTCAAAATACTCAAGAAATATTTTTTATGCTGGCTGGAGAATTCTGGGAGTTGGATCAAGTTAAGATTTGAAAAACAAGTCTTAAAAGTTGCCAAAGTTGGACACCCCTACTCTATAGAGAGACTCGTGAAAATAAAAGCTCCATGCTTGACTCCCTAACTTTTCATCACAAACAAGGTGTGATGCTGCTGCTTTATCTTCTATCATTGTTATTAAAACTGGAAGGACAAAGTGTTGCTGTGCCTTTTATCATTAGTGACCTAGTTTGCCACTGAAAAAATGCAAGGGCAGCATTTTGTGTATGAAGTCACTGTTGTAGCCGTGGCTGCATTCATGTCCTCTCACCCACCCACAGCGAGCCAAGTCTCAAGGCTTTGTCATATATTTGTATTTCTCACTCCACACACACACCCACTTCTGAAAATGAGAAATTCCCCGATAAACCTGCTAGCCTTTGTCACCTACCCACAATCAGCACCCATCTACAGCAGAGGTCTCCAACCTTGGTCCCTTTAAGACTTGTGGACCAACTCCCAGAGTCCCTCAGCCAGCTTTGCTGACTGAAGGTCTCTGGGAGTTGAAGTCCATAAGTCTTAAAGGGACCAAGGTTGGAGACCCCTGATCTACAAAATACTAACCCACTGTCCCAATCCTTTAAGTCTTTTGCTAATGCCTTTAAAAGTTTTTGGACTATAAGACACACTTTTTTGTCTCCCAAAAGGGGATGAAAATGTTTGTGCGTCTTATAGACTGAATATTGCTGGAGCCCCACCCACCCACCAGCCATTTTTTGGCCCCTGCACCAGTGGTGGGTTTCAAATTTTTTTACTACTGGTTCTGTGGGTGTGGCTTGGTGGGCGTGGCTTGGTAGGCATGGCAGGGCTGGGCATGGCAGGGCAAAATTCCCATTTCCTTCCAATCAGCTGGGATTTGGGAGGCAGAGAATAGATGGGGGTGGGGCCAGTCAGAATTTTTACTACAGGTTTTCCGAACTACTCAAAATTTCCGTTATCAGTTCTCCAGAACTGGTCAGAACCTGCTGAAACCCATCTTTGCCCTGCATGCCTTGTTTTCAGGGCTTTTTTGGCCTTTTTCAGGCCTTTTTTGGCCCATTTTTGAGGCTTTTTTTCGGGCCTGTTTTCAAGGCTTTTTGGGGTCATTTTTGAGACTTTTTTGGCCTATTTTCGGGGCTTTTTTCAGCCATTTTTGAGGCTTTTTTCAATCTGTTGTTTTGGGGTTGTTTTTTGTTTTTTTTAAATTGGCCAGAAAAATCTTCAAAATGGGCCAAAAAAAGCCTCAAAAAAAGCCCAAAAAAAGCCTTGAAAACGGCCCTTAAAAAGCCTCAAAAATGGGCCAAAAAACCCTCAAAAATGGGCCAAAAAAAGGGAGGACAAAAACTTATTTTTGTTGTTTTCTAAATTTAGATACATCTTATAGTCTGAAAAATACGGTGTGTGTGTGTGTGTGTATTTTGAATGAACTACTTTTCAGGGATTGCTGATCACTATAACAAAAAGCAGTTTCTGTAATGCTTCTTGAAGAATTTTGCCTGTAATAGGACTTTGATGGAGCATCCCATATATAAGGAAGCAATAAGGTTATGGGTGGCCAGGGAAAGAATCTCTGCCAATTCTTCTTAGATGCTGGCATAATGAGGAGAAAAGTCCTGGAAATTTGTGGCTTCTAAAAGGTGTGCTTTTACATTAATGTACCAGTTTTATTCTTACCCAGGTTGGTTGCTCTGTGAAATTTTTTTTTTCTGTAGCAAATGGAACTCTCGTTCCAAAAAAAAAATAAAAAAAAATGCAAGGCTAAAGATCATAAGTGTTCTTCAGTTCTTTGCTGAATAATGACCAAATCATCTCCTCAAATTCTTTATATGATTTTGTGGGAGAAAAATGAGAGAGACGAGTCTACCAATCGTTTTCAAAAAGAGGTGAAATTCTACAACTGGATTTTAAGCCTGGAACTCCTTTTTCTTGTGCTGTTTTTTTATCAATCAATTAAACCATCAATTGTGTTGTAAATGTTGTACCTTGATGAACGTATCTTTTCTTTTATGTACATTTGAGAGCATATGCACCAAGACAAATTCCTTGTGTGTCCAATCACACTTGGCCAATAAAATTCTATTATATTCTATTCTGTTTTTTATCCCTCTAACTCTTACACAACAGTAACTATAATTTATTTATTAATCAATTTTTTGTACAGATAGCCCTTGACTTAACGACCATAACTGAGCCTGCATTATGGTCATAAATTGTGAGGGTAGTTATGCAGGTAACCATGTGACTTTGACCAATTTTACAATATTTTTTTTTGCAACAATTACTAAGCAAACCATATCAGCATTTCTGATCCGCTTAATCTTTTTTCATCCCTCTGATACCCGTTTTAGTCCATGGCGGATTTGAGTAACGGAGATCTAGCTGAATATAACCGGGATATTCCAGGTTAAAGTAAGATGTTCACGATCAAAGCTAAAATCTCAAAGACCGGAGGGGAAAAAAGGCTACAGCTCAATTATTTCAAGTACTTGGGCCTTGATATTGCTTTGGAAACTAAACATATTGTTGAAGCCAAATGCCTATTAGGATTCGTTTTTCAGTTAAAGGTCAAAACAACACATTCAAACCAGCTGCAGCCTATAATTTCTATCCACATTGTAATTTGCGCGTGATTGCATTATTACACTTCCACCAAACTGATGTCTCTGGTGGAATTTTGTTCCATATGCCGGAGCAGCTATTAGCAATTCTATTAATTAAGAAGCGTTTCACAATGTTGATTATTAAAATACATAAAAAAAAAGCAATGAATTCTGCATTAAGGTATCAAAATTCATACACTTCTCAGCTGGAATTGAAGGACTTTGGCTTTTGAACTTCTCCTGCTCTCAAATCCCCATAGATCCCACTCTTGTTTGTTAGAATAGAATAGAATAGAATAGAATAGAATAGAATAGAGTAGAGTAGAGTAGAGTAGAGTAGAGTAGAGTAGAGTAGAGTAGAGTAGAATAGAGTAGAGTAGAGTAGAGTAGAGTAGAGTAGAATAGAGTAGAGTTGAATAGAATAGAGTAGAGTAGAGTAGAGTAGAGTAGAATAGAGTAGAGTAGAGTTGAATAGAATAGAATAGAGTAGAGTAGAGTAGAGTAGAGTAGAGTAAATTAGAATAGAGTAGAGTTGAATAGAATAGAATAGAATAGAATAGAATAGAATAGAATAGAATAGAATAGAATAGAATAGAATAGAATAGAATAGAATTTTTATTGTCCGAGTGTGATTGGACACACAAGGAATTTGTCTTTGGTGCAAATGCTCTCAGTGTACATGTGTTTGTTTTTTCATCAGAAATATTAAAATGTTTCCTAGTTTGGTTTTTATTTTTTCCTGTATTTTGGTTTCACAGCATTCAGGAGAATTTTGCTGTACTTAGAAAATAGCAGCCTTTGAATCCAGAGTAAGCACCCTGAGTCATAAAATATCCACAAAGGTGGGCAAAGACAGCACATTGTTCTAACAATTTTAGGGTTTAATGCTAATAGAAGTTTAAATAAATATAGAAATATTCATCCAACAATCTGCTTCCCAAAAATTCCAAGTGCAAACTGAAATTGACTTCTGCATATATACTAAGTTTGGTTGCGTGGTGCCTAGAGGTGGAGCTCTCGCCTCACAATCAGGAGGCTTTGAGTTCGATCTTAGGTAGAGGCAGATATTTCTCTCTCTGGGCACATTGAGAATATATCTGCTGTGCAAAGCTCCGCATTGGCGACAGGAAGGGCATCCGGCCAGTACACACTCACCGCCATTCAGTTGCCCTGACTCCACCCCACAAGGGATTATGTGGTTATTAAAAGCAGAAGATATATACTAAGTTGGTAAAGCAATTTTTACTACTGTCGTTCCTTAGCACAGATATCCAGTAGATGTCTCAGTGATATAACGTACAGGTCCCGTTACTTGTGGACCTCTGGTGGCTCAGACTGCTAAGACAGTCTGTTATTAACAGCAGCTGCTTGCAATTACTGCAGGTTCAAGTCCCACCAGGCCCAAGGTTGACTCAGCCTTCCATCCTTTATAAGGTAGGTAAAATGAGGACCCAGATTGTTGGGGGCAATTAAGTTGACTTTGTATATAATATACAAATGGATGAAGACTATTGCTTGACATAGTGTAAGCCGCCCTGAGTCTTCGGAGAAGGGCGGGATATAAATGCAAATAAAAAAAATAAAAAAAAAACTTGTCCCAGCTTGTGCCAACCTAGCAGTTCGAAAGCAGGTAAAAAATGCAAGTAGAAAAATAGGGACCACCTTTGGTGAGAAGGGAACAGCGTTCCGTGCGCCTTTGGCATTGAGTCATGCCGGCCACATGACCATTGTCGTGTCCCACTCCTCCGCTGACGGCCGGGTCAGGGAAATCCGAATCAGGCGTGCCTCTGCAGCTCTGCCAAAGTCCTAGCAAAGTCCTCAAGGCAGGCAGGAGACCAGAAAGTGACTTCAGCAAGATATGTTCGACTTTGTCTGACTCAGAGACTGCCAGAAAGCAGATCCTTTATATAGGCCATGGGGTGTGGCTCCATGACTCAGCACTTATCCAGGCCTGCCCCTCCCTTCCTTCTGACGCTGCCGCCTATCAATTCTTCTGAAGCGAGGGTCACTCCAGTCGGCAGCTGTTGGTAATAGACCTCCCTCAGGCTCACATGCTCTGGGGGAGGGGGAGGGGTCTAGTTGCTCCGTTTGCCTGGGCATGGAACCAGGGCTGGGGCCGGGAGGTGCTCCCTCCTCCGCAGCCTGTCTGGGCATGGAGCCAGGGCTGGGGCCGGGAGGTGCTCCCTCCTCTGCAGCCTGTCTGGGCATGGAGCCAAGGCTGGGGCCAGGAGGCATACTAGGACATTCCTCAGCGTTCGGAAGCAGATAAGAAGACCCCGGCTGCGGTGAGAGCGGGCAAGACACAACAACCATGGAGACATCTTTGGACAGCGCTGGCTCTTCGGCTTTGAAACGGAGATGAGCACTGCCCCCTAGAGTCGGCAACGACTAGCACGTATGTGCGAGGGGAACCTTTACCTTTAAGTAAGAATAGAAAATGGGAATCATATCATAAAGAAATACAATATCTAATTCTACGTATTACAACCACAGCTAGGATAACCTATGCACAACATTGGAAAAATAATGTCATACCACAAGACGAAAAGGCGATAAGGAAAATTTTGGACTGTGCAGAGATGGACAAATTGACGCAAAAAATAAAAGGAAAAAGGTGAAACGGAATATGACTTAATATGGGAAAATGGTTAGAGGACAGAAATAACAAACAAGAAAATATATAATAGAGCTGATCTAGAAATCAGGAAACATTAATAAAATGATGAAACAATTGCTACCAACCTGCCTTCCATTAAGGATCTGTATACTTCATGAGTCAAAAAGTGGGCTGTGAAAATATTTACAGACCCTTCGCATCTTGGACATAAACTGTTTCAACTCCTACCCTCAAAACGACGCTATAGAGCACTGTACACCAACTAGAACACAAGAACAGTTTCTTCCCGAATGCCATCACTCTGCTAAACAAATAATTCTCTCAACACTGTCAAACTAGTTACTAAGTCTGCTTATTAATCTTCTCATCGTTCCCATCACCCATCTCCTTCGACTTATGACTGTAACTTTGTTGCTTGTATCCTCACAATTCATATTGATATTGATTATTTCCTGATTGCTTGTTTGTACCTATGACTATCATTAAGTGTTGTACCTTAGAATTTCTTTTATGTACTAGGAGAGTGTATGCACCAAGACAAATTCCTTGTGTGTCTAATCACACTTGGCCAATAAAGAATCCTATCCTATCCTATCCTATCCTATCCTATCCTATCCTATCCTTTCCTATCCTATCCTATCCTATCCTATCCTATCCTTTCCTTTCCTTTCCTTTCCTTTCCTATCCTATCCTATCCTATCCTATCCTATCCTATCCTATCCTATCCTTTCCTTTCCTATCCTATCATTGTCCCAAATAAATAAGCTGCCTTCATGCCTGGTTGCTTTCACCCACTTTCCATAGTTAGAATCTGTGCCTTTAACATCTGCACACTGGGCAGAAATGAAGAAGCTATTTCAATCACTGCATCTCCATGATGAGAGAATAATTAGGTAGCTTCTGCCTGTTATTTGCAGATGTGAAAAGCACAAAATTTACTGATTTAAACAAGCACATAATCACAGCACCAACTCTGTCTTGAGAACTACATCTATTACCATCCCCTGCACAGTTCCAAAAGATTTAAAAAAAAAAAAAAAGAATAATCCTCAGTCCTGAAAAGACAACAGTTTGCTAAAACAATCAGGATGAGCATGTCAGGATTCACCCCCCATCCCAACAGAATCAAAACTCTGATCAAAAGTTGTTTAGGTGGTTTTTCTCTTAACGAAGAATGCAAAATAGATTTGTGGTGTCTCGGATTTTAATTCATTCATCCACTTGGAGTCAGGCAGTGTAACAAATTTAATAAATAAAATAATAATATGCAGCCTGTCTTCTTTCTTGAGAAGGAAAAGCACCATACATGGGGGTTACCGTTTAACCAAAGGTGCTTTTTTCAAGAGGCAACTGGATTTTCTTTATTTTTGCTTGAAGACATTTTGCTTCTCATCCAAGCGAAACGTCTTCAAGGAAAAACCAAGAAAGTCCAATTGCCTCTCGAAAAAAGCATCTTTGGGACAACCACAACCTGGATGACTGAGAATCTCCATAGATATCCAGGTTATCATTTATTTTCTCTCCATAACCACAACTCTGTGATATGGGCTGAAGGATGTAATTGAGTGTACCTTTTGCTGTTGAGCTCAAATGTAAACCTAGATCTCTCTTGGCTAAGTCTGGTTTCTTAACCATTACATTTTGCTTTGGAACCTTTGTACTAAATATCTATGTTGTTGTTAGTTGCAAAGTCATGTCCGACCCATCGCGACCCCATGGACAATGTTCCTCCAGGCCTTCCTGTCCTCTACCATCCTCTGGAGTCCATTTAAACTCATGCCTACTGCTTCAGTGACTCCATCCAGCCACCTCATTCTCTGCCGTCCCCTTCTTCTTTTGCCCTCAGACTTTCCCAGCATTAGGCTCTTCTCCAGTGAGTCCTTCTTTCTCATTAGGTGGCCAAAGTATTTGAGTTTCATCTTCAGAATCTGGCCTTCTAAAGAGCATTCAGATCTATATTGCTTGTTAAATCAACAATAATGGTAGTATGGACCTTGACTACAAAAAGGTTGCATATTCTTGAAGCAGATCAATCTAGTCGTGGCTTGTAGTTTTTGGATTCTCCTTCAGAGTTTAGTTGTGAAAGTGATCCTCAATGAACCCCCGAGCTGCAAAAATCACTATTATTCCACAGCTTCTGTAAAAGCATTGCTCCAATCCATCACTTGTCATTTTTGTTGCTTCACTACTGCAATCTTCCAATGTTCCAATTCTAGACATGCTTCACTCAGATCCATCTTTCCCTCTCTTTCCTTACCCTTCGGTAACTCTCCATGGGTGTTTGCTGGTGCCCTATACATTATTAGCTGTGTCTACAGTTAAGTGTGCCATTTTTGGAGTTTGGTCACATTTGCAGCCAGCAGCCTGGAGAGAGGATACTGTGATGCAGATGGATGAGAGAGTGAATTTGATATAGCAAATTTCATTGGCTGTCCTTAGTCATTTCTGCAGTTGGGGGAAAAAAATATGAAAAGGCTGCCAAGCTGAGTATTTAGGAGAGGAGAAAATATAAATTGACTCTCTAGGCAGAAGAGAAGCAATGCATTATCATACCAAATTCCAGTTTTATCCTGCAACTGTTTTTGTCAAGTTGCAGTTTCATCCTGATGTAGGTTTGGCCTAGGCCAGTGATGGCTAACCTTTTTGCTGTGGTATGCCAAAAGCGGGGGGAGCACGAGGGGGTGTCACTTGTGTGCGTGCCACACCCATAATTCAATGCCCCCGCACTCCCACGCATGCGCGTACGACCCCCCCCTGCCCTCCCCACGCTTTTGGTACGCGACGGTAAAAAGGTTACCGGTGGGCCTTGTAGGCCTGTTTTTCACCCTCCCCAGGCTCCAGAGGCTTTCTTGGAGCCTGGGGAGGGCGAAAATGACTCCCCCCCCCACAGAGCCTGGAAACAGCCCATTTCCCGGCTTCTGGTGGGCCCAGAAGGCCTGAAAACCAGCTGGCCAGCATTCATAGGCATGCTGGAGCTGAGCTAGGGCAACGTTCGCATGCCCACAGATATGGCTGTGGCATGCGTGCCATAGGTTCACCATCACGGGCCTAGGCTGATAACAAGCAGTCAAGTGGTATAACACATCTCTTGAACCTAACAGTGTATTGTCAGTTTTGTTAAAGATTTTGTATAATGTCTTCCCCAAGACTCTTTCTAAGAGGGTCTAAATTTTCATCCACTTCTGCTTTGGTTAACTATGAGAGACCTCTGTAGTCCTTGTACAGACAGTTGCTATGAGTGGCTACATCCCAAACGGGGCCAGCTGGACTTGAAGGCCGTATGAAATCGCTGTCCTGGAATTTCCTCCTTCTATTTGTGGTGTGCAGAGCTTCGAATGCAGTTATTGCAGGCAAACTCTGCCCACAGTCAGGAGCTCAAGGTTGACTCAGCCTTCCATCCTTCCGAGGTGGGTAAAATGAGGACCCAGATTGTTGGGGGCAAGACGCTGACTCTGTAAACCGCTTAGAGAGGGCTGTAAAGCACTGTGAAGCAGCATATGTCTAAGTGTTACTGCTACCCTCTCCCAGAAAACTTCCTCTGCCAATCTCAGCCTTAAGAGCCGAGGTGGCGCAGTGATTAGAGTGCAGTACTGCAGGCTACTTCAGCTGACTGCTAGCTGCAGTTCGGCAGTTCAAATCTCACCAGGCTCAAGGTTGACTCAGCCTTCCATCCTTCCGAGGTGGGTAAAATGAGGATCCAGATTGTTGGGGGCAAGAGGCTGACTCTGTAAACCACTTAGAGAGGGCTGTAAAAGCACTATGAAGCGGTATATAACTCTAAGTGCTATTGCTAGTAATATCAATTGACAGCTTCTTTCCCTGATAAATCACTTGTCACAAGGGCTCTTTGAAAGGTCAGATAGTATGCCAGAAGGTTTCTTGGCGGCATCACTGGCTACCCTGCTTAGAGATGCAGCCATTCTTATTAGACCTCACCTGTAGACCACATTTAGCTTCCTAGGCCTGTAGCTGCTGGGCCACCTCCATAAACTCCTAATGTGTCTTTCTGGCCAGGATGCTGTTTGTGTTTTTGTTAGTGTATGTCCGTAAAGTCAGTGAACTAGTACAATTCTAAATGAAAATGCTCATTTCATGTTTTCCTGTGTTTTCATTTTCTAAATCTCATGTACTTTTCCATCCCAATATTGAAAAAGTTGGTCAATTCTGAAAGTTCTTTTTTTCCAATAATAAAGAAAATGACATTCTCGTGTTCCATTCAGCCAAATTCAATTGACACAGGCATTTTCAGCACTTGGAGAGATAGACCTCACCTTATGCCTACGTAACTCTTAATATAAAGGGATTTAAAAAAAAAAATCAGAAAGAAAGTGAAAATCCTCAATTATTATCCAGCTCGGGATCCAATGTAGGTAGTCTTTGACTTACAACCGTTCTTCAAAATTACAATGGCGCTGAAAAAAAAGTGACTTATGACCATTCTTTCCACTTATGACTGTGCGACATGGTCTCAATGTGGTCTTTTGATCAAACTTCAGATCAAATTTGGCAAATGGCATGTATCTATGTGGGTTGCAATGTCCTGGGGTCACGTGATCCCCTTTTGTGACCTTCTGACAGGCAAAGCCAGCTGGGAAGACACATTCACGTAACAACCGTGTTACTCGCTTAACAACCTGCAGCGGTTCTTTCAGCAACTGTAGCAAGAAAGGTCATAAAATGGGGCAAAACTCACTTAACAAATGTCTCACTCAGCATTTGGGGCTCAGTTGTGGTCATAAGACAAGGACTACCTGTACGGTCAAGCTGACGTTCTCCTGTATTTCTATCCTTTAAAAGGCCAAATCCTTTTTATACAATTACTAACTGGATACCCGTGCTTTGCTACTTATGACCATTTTTCACACTTACGACCATCGTAGCATCCCCATGGTCTTGACAGACTCTCATTGCCGTCATCACCAATGGAGTGTATCTGGAGAAATGAAGGCTGCTGCTGAGACCCCCCCTCCATGATACTCCCTATCCTGTGGTAGACCTTCCCCTGCACTTTGAATGTTGGCATAAAATTTCCCTCCTTCACCTCTCTGGCTCCAAAAGACGTCATTTGGAAGCATCCGTTGTACTTCCGGGCGACAGAAAGACTGTCTTTTCCCTTCAACTGGTGTTACCTTAGAAGGAACAGATTCGTCTGAACTGAGGAGATCAGGGTAAGAAGTGAGTTGGGGCTGGGACACTATGCAGGAGAAATTCGGTTCACAATTTGTTGGCTCAGTGGTAGTCGGTGATTGAAACACATAAGGGAATATCTCTCCCGCCGCCTTGAGTCCGGAAGCAGTTCCATAGGTGGAAGGGGTAGACATTTTGGTGAGGTAGGGACGTTTAATATTGTAAGGACCCCCAGACCGCTCCTGAGTGAAGGAGTGGAACGTCTGTCAGTTTGACCTGAGGTAATGGAATGTGAGGCAACTGGCAGTTGGGACAGAGTTCTTTTCAAGTGGGGAGGGAGAGTAGAACATCTAACTCCTTAGCATCAGAGTGTGTTAATATACTGTATATGAATATACTATATATGAAATACTAATGATCTAATGGTCATTTTGAAAAATCCTTTTTTAGTGAACACCTAGAAGCCAAGAGGAACGTACATGCCAAATTTCAAGTTTGTAGTTCTTTACCGTTCTGGAGATTTGGTGATGAGTGAGTGGATTTCGCTTTTATATATATAGATTCCCATGGCCACTGACCTGTTTATTCAATGCTAGTTTTTTTCAGTCCATGTTTTCTAGTTGCGTGGTTGAAGATAGCTTTGCTTGGTGATTATCTTCACCTCTAATTTCTCTTCCTCTTCATTGCTTCTTTGAAGGGATTGTATTTTAATTCAAGGTGACTAATTCTGTCAACCTAATGCATGCAGATTCTCTCCACCGCTACATTATTTTATCTATCCTGACAGTGAAGCGGCTGGCGTCCTGATAAATCAGATGAATTATCTCATTCAACGGTAATGACATTTCTATTTTATAATTACTTAGTGGTGATACCCTTGTAGAGCCTTCCACCTAATTTGGAACCGCAACGGTCAATCAAAACGCCCTTATATCTCAGGATATCACAAACACAATCTTATCCTTTTAAATCTAATATAATCCTGCAAAGGTTTAGGAGATAATTTCTAGCTTAAGGTTTGCAAAGGAGTTGCATTTTACAGTAGCGCTTCTAACTTTTTACCCAGGGAAACTCACCTGGCCTCTAATTGGAAGTCATCTAGATGCCATATAACCTTTGTAAAAAACAAAAAAAAACAAACCAAATATCTAGACTTCTATATCTTATTATTAGTTCAGAATTTTTCTTGTACCTTTAAATGAAACTCTTATCTTGTGCTTCAAGATAATTATTTCAGGTATAGCTAGTCAAAAACTCCCAAAACTTTAAAAACTCCCAAAAGCTTTAACCAAAAACTGTCTACCACTGTCTACCCCATTCCTAAGAGGTCTGTAAGGGGCGTGCATAAGTGCACAAAAGTGCCTACCGTTCCTGTCCTATTGTTTTCTTTCATTATATGTGCTTGTATATAATGTTGTGACAAAAATAAATAAATAAATAAAATAAAAAGGCATTGATAGTTATACTGGTATCAAAAGAAATAGGTAAATTATTCTGGTTCATCAATGTCTTAAGACTATGGCTCTGTTCAAAAAAACCATCCTCAACCCATTTACCTGTATCTCTTTTCTGAATTCCCATTATACAGTGAATTATGAGCCAATTAAATGAATTGAGCTTTTAGAATATATTCAGCTCAGTGGTGAAATCCCAATTATTTTACTTCCGGTTCTGTGGGCGTGGCAGGGGAAGGATTTTGCAAAATCCCCATTCCCTCCCCACTCCTGGGGGAAGGATATTGCAAAATCTCCATTCCCACCCCACTCTGGGGCCAGCCAGAGGTGGTATTTGCCGGTTCTCCAAACTGCTCAAAATTTCCACTACCGGTTCTCCAGAACCTGTCAGAACCTTCTGGATTTCACTCCTGATTCAGCTACCAAATAACCTCCAAGCTTATATCAACCGGTGTTGTCTGTGAATGTAGTCACTTTAACTTTAACTGACCCAGTTAAACATGTGGCGTGAGCTCAATTCATACATTCCTGTATGAATGTGAATGCGAAGGAGAAAAACTTGATCTGAAAAGGAATCTTTTCCTTTTCCAATCTTTTTGCATCTGTTTGCTTCTTCCATCTTTTTGCAGTTTTCAAAGTTGCAGGTTTTATGAGAAGTTACCTAAATGTATAAACATTTAAGCAGTGGTGGCACGGTGGTTAGAGTGGAGTACTGCAGGCTACTTCTGCTGACTGCCAGCTGACTGCAATTTGACAGATCAAATCTAAGCAGGCTTACGGTTGACTCAGCCTTCCATCCTTCCTTCCGAGGTGGGTAAAATGAGGAACCAAAATTGTTGGGGGCAATATGCTGACTTTGTAAACCGCTTAGAGAGGGCTGTAAAAGCACTGTGAAGCGGTATATAAGTCTAAGTGCTTTTGCTATTGCTAAATTCCAGGGCAAGTCAAGGAGTTCCTCAGCAGAGGATCAGGTTAAGGAGTCAAGCTTCGGTACTATCAACGAATGCTCGCTCAGAAGCAGAATCCTGGTTCTGAGGCTATGTTCATCCACTCTGTGCCTAAGGTTTGTATCTCAGTTTTTATAATATTTATCTTTTAATGCAAACTTTATAAATTTTCTATATTTTGTTTTATATGTGGTTTTTACCCATTTGCTTTGCACCAACCAGAGTCACCTTTGGCGAGACGAGCGGCCATCAAAAATTTGATTAATAAATAAATTGTTTTTAATTGCTTGTTGTCAGCTGCCTAGAACTATGGTGGCGCAGTGGTTATGTTCTGTTTCCCTCCCCCAATACTCCCAACAAAGAGTCAGTCAAAGGCCTCCTCTTCTACTTTATTTACATAGATAAATGTCCTGGCCACGTCTACCCACGGGCCTGCCAAGTTTCTGGAGATAACGAGGAAATTATAGATAAGGCCAGAATTACTCACGAATATATTCTTCCCTCCATTGATACAGTTTGCCCACGCAAATTCATTGCTTTGTCCAAGACAAAAAACCAGGAAGTCCCGCCTCCTATTTATAGTCTCTGCAGATGTCACTGCATGACCATCATTCCTTGGCTTTATCCCAACGCGTCTTCTGCTGCGCGCACCGGTCACGTCTGCGCAGTCTTGCATCACTCCAAAACTGTTCTTGGGGCATTGCCAAATCAGAAGAAGGCTCGAGAGAATCAGGCCTTGCTGGCCCCTCCTCCTCCCTTTGAGTGGGTGCCAGGGAGGGAGAGGGCCCAAGAGAAGCAGGGCTTGCCAGGTCTTCTCCCTCACTTTCTGAATCATCCGAGTCCAGGAGTCCGGGTCCAGGAACCTGGGTCACAACAGGTTAGAATGCAGTACTGCAGGTTACTTCTGCTGATTACTGGCAGTTTGGCAGTTCGAATCTTACCAGCTCAAGATTGACTCAGCCTAACTCTGCCCACTGCCAGCAGTTTGATCCCAACCGGCTTCAGGTTGACTTGCATCTTTCCAAGGTCGATAAAATGAGGACCCAGTTTATTGGGGGCACTAGGTTGACTCTGTAAACTGCTTAGAGAGGGCTGTAAAAGCACTGTGAAGTAGTATATATCATATTTTGTGGAGTATGATGCACTTCCCCCCCCAAAAGGGGGTGGAAATGTTGGTGCATCTTATACACCGAATACAGCCATTTTTGGCCTCCTGAAGCCCCACCCCGCTCGTCCCATTTTTGCGAAAAATGGCCCTGTTTTTGTGAAAAACAGGGCGCCCAGAGGGTTTCGGAGGCCTGCAAACTGCTCCTGCAAAAAAACTTTTTTTTCCCTCTTACCTCTTCAAGATCTTGATGCGTCTTAGACACCATATTGACCATCAATTGTGTTGTAAATGTTGTACCTTGATGAACGTATCTTTTCTTTTATGTACACTGAGAGCATATGCACCAAGACAAATTCCTTGTGTGTCCAATCACACTTGGCCAATAAAATTCTATTCTATTCTATTCAGTGTGTCTTATAGTCCAGAAAATATGGTAAGTGCTATTGCCATTAGGTGAGATAGGTGGCCGTATAAGTTATATAAATAAATAAATAAATAAATCCAGTCCACGGGCGTCTCAGTTGCACTAGTGGGTGGGGAGGGAAATATAAATGTCTGGGGTTATCAGAAGATTGATGTTCCGCTAGAATAGCTTAGGTGGGCAGTCTTACCTCAGCACTGAAGATCTCTTTCCTATTTATGTCTCACCAATGATGACTGGGCTTGATTGTTGGTTGGATGTCCCCCTGTGCACCTTAATGCTGGATGTGAACTGCTTGCTGGAACCTTGGATACTGCAACTGGCTGGCTAAAGACAAGGGGCAGATTTATGGCTTATCACTTGGAACAGGAGTAAGTGGGTTGATTTATAGTTATTCTGCTTCACTCTTGGCCAGCATCTCATTAGGCTACAAAGCTGGGTGAAATGAATTCAAGACACTTTCCTTTTCCCATCCCAGAAATCGTGTTAGGGATATATATTTGGCCAGCAGCTCGGGTTACAACTTATAAAAAAGGGCTAATGTCTATTATCCGTCTCTGCCATTTTATCTGTTTGTACAGCAGTGGCTGTCTTTTGGAGTTTTGTTTTGTTTAGCTGCCGCAATCTATTCCTTTAAAGTTTACACACATCCTGGAACAATGCGGGAACAGATGACATGTAATAAATAATAAAATGGATGATCTGAGGAAGTGAAAAGAAAATATTTCGTAAGGCATTTTCCCCACCTTCTTTGCAGCATTAAAGCAGGAACTGGGGGGGGGGGGAAATGTGTCCTTTGATAAATCTTAACAAAACTGCAAGTATCATGTTAGCAGATTATTTTGCAATGAAGCAAAGAACATGCTGGTGTTTAGTACATGCTTGGTAAATTCAGCCACACATGACTAATAGTAATGCTTAGGACAGGAAAAAAAAA
Organism: Ahaetulla prasina; assembly: GCF_028640845.1. Taxonomy (NCBI): domain Eukaryota; kingdom Metazoa; phylum Chordata; class Lepidosauria; order Squamata; family Colubridae; genus Ahaetulla; species Ahaetulla prasina. Next base: position 14,638,021 of record NC_080551.1, read on the forward strand.
CACCCTACATTTTCAGGAACATCTTCTCTTTTGCTGCCCTTCTTACGTGAAGCTGCTTTAAAATAAACAATTTGTTGCATGTTGTGCTGAATATATAGAAATCTATTCATTTGTTCTACTTATAGACTCAGGTTGATTCAGCCTTCCATCCTTCTGAGGTGGGTAAAATGAGGACCCAGACTGTTGGGGGCAATAGGCTGACTCTGTAAACTGCTTAGAGAGGGCTGTAAAAGCCCTGTGAAGTGGTATATAAGTTTAAGTGCTATTATATGTCACCAAATCAATTCCAACTTGCAGCAAAAACATCCACGGTTAAACTGTCTAGGGTAAATATAAACAAAGCAATTAATAACTAATCAAAGTTATACATTATACCCATATTACAAAACATGGGTAAATTATCATAGAAAACAAATCAACAAAACCAAGTGAAAGCATATTAAGGATTAAATCGTTAGACATAATTCAAAGTTACTTCAAACTATTCAAGCAAAACACTCTTAGAAAAAGTTCTATCGAACTACAGAAACTAACTGTGCCAGCTGAGTTTGGACAAGATAAATAGGCTAGCCTGTAATTAGTAGTTTAAATTCTGATAGGCTGATTAAAAAATAAAACAACTAATCTTCAAGCATCAGATAGACATAAGAACATGTTAAAGAGTAATATTCTGCTTTGATAGAATCCCTGTAGTTGGGCAGTCTTTAAAATCAAACCATACATATTGCTTTTCTACTTTAAGGCAGAATCATCATCTTCATTTAATGAACCCATAATTCCTTGCAGGGTGGAGTTGGGGCAACTGAGTGGAGATAGCAGAATGTTTTAATAGCCGGATGCCCTTCCTGTCGCCAATGCAGAGTTTTGTTCAGCAGATATATTCTCAAATGTGCCCAGAGAGAGAAATATCTGCCTCTACCTAGGATCAAATTCATAGCCTCCTGATTGTGAGGCGAGAGTTCTACCTCTAGGCCACTGCACCACTCCTACCTTAAGAATAGAATAGAATTTTATTGGCCAAGTGTGATTGGACACACAAGGAATTTGTCTTGGTGCATATGCTCTCAGTGTACATAAAAGAAAAGATACGTTCATCAAGGTACAACATTTACAACACAGTTGATGATCAATATATCAATATAAATCATAAGGATTGCCAGCAACAAGTTATAGTCATACAGTCATAAGTGGAAAGAGATTGGTGATGGGAACTATGAAACAATTAATAGTAGTGCAGATTCAGTAAATAGTCTGACAGTGTTGAGGGAATTATTTGTTTAGCAGAGTGATGGCCTTCGGGAAAAAACTGTTCTTGTGTCTAGTTGTTCTGGTGTGCAGTGCTCTATAGCGTCGTTTTGAGGGTAGGAGTTGAAACAGTTTATGTCCAGGATGCGAGGGATCTGCAAATATTTTCACGGCCCTCTTCTTGATTCGTGCAGTATACAGGTCCTCAATGGAAGGCAAGTTGGTAGCAATTATTTTTTCTGCAGTTCTAATTATCCTCTGAAGTCTGTGTTTTTCTTGTTGGGTTGCAGAACCGAACCAGACAGTTATAGAGGTGCAAATGACAGACTCAATAATTCCTCTGTAGAATTGGATCAGCAGCTCCTTGGGCAGTTTGAGCTTACTGAGTTGGCGCAGAAAGAACATTCTTTGTTGTCCTTTTTTAATGATGTTTTTGATGTTAGCTGTCCATTTGAGATCTTGCGATATGATAGAACCCAGAAATTTGAAGGTTTCTACTGTTGATACTGTGTTGTCAAGTATTGTGAGAGGTGGAAGTATGGAAGGGTTTTTCCTAAAGTCTACCACCATTTCTACGGTTTTGAGTGTGTTCAGTTCCAGATTGTTTTGGTTGCACCACAAGGCTAGTCGTTCGCAGAACGTAAGGCAGAATGGCATGATTAAATGGATATATGTTTCTGTCTGACTGGAAGGATTCTTCAAATATAGCAATCTCATACCATATAGTCTAGGTTTAATTCTTTGCTTTAAACAATAAATGGTCATGCTGATATAAATATATTACTATTTTTGCCTGGACAGGAAAATGTTATAGCACTCTATCATTGGCTACTTTCAAAAAGGGACTGGACAAGCATTTATCTGAAAGGGTGTAGGATCTCCTGCTTGAGCAGTTGGGTTGGAAGACCTCCAAGGTCCCTTCCAACTCTATGGTTCTCCTCTATGTTGCTAGGTTCCTTTTTCTGATTGGTTAATAAGCCCAGTCTTTGAGTTTGTTCATGGTTCAGCATATAGATAGATAGATAACTGGCAGATAGATACATAGAGAGGATGGTTGGCTGGCTGGCTGGCTGGCTGGCTGGATAGATGGACGGACAGATAGATATATGGATATATAGATATAAGCACCAGAGGGCAGGCAAGAAACAATGGATGGAAACTAATCAAAGAGAGAAGCAGCCTAGAATTAAGGACAAACTTCCTAATGTGAGGATAATTAATCAGTGGAACAGCTTGCCACCAGAAGTTGTGGTTGCTCCATTACTAGACGTTTTAAAGAAAAGACAGGACACCCACTCGTCTGAAATTGTAGGGTCTCCTGCTAGAGCAGGGGGTTGGACTAGAAGACCTCCAAGGTCCCTTCCAGCTCTATTCTGATTGATTGATTTGCAGCCAAATTATGTGGGTTACACAAAGCTCACCCCATCATCTGAAATCCCAGTTGTTCTCTCAAGTTTCTGCTTGTATCACCACCTCTGTCACACAATTATAGTTTGCAAATGCCAGTTTGGGCTCTCTAGCGATATTTTTTTTTTCTTCATTGCGTTTTTATTCAAATACCAAGTCCATCAAAGCTTTCATCATCAGATAATAACACTTTCATTTAAAATCTCTCTCTCTCTCTCTCTTTGTCTCCCCATTATAACCGCGTGTAGTGTCAGCTGCAAATCTCCCAGAGAGAACTGTAAATAATTTAACCTGTAATTTTCTCAGGGCTGCACAATGACTTACCATTTGGGGTGCCATATAAAAGATATTGCTCTTCAGACTCTCGTTGGAATTTATCCTTAGCACATAGTCTGTAATTTATACCGATTGAAGTTGACGGTCACAGAGCTCTCGCACTCCCGTGGCCTTTCTCTTTGGTGTAAAGCTCTTCCAAAGTAAATGTTTATTGGCCGTTATCTCAATGAATTACAGAATACATGCCATGCATCACCAACCCCTAATAGATGGCAGACAAAGCCTAGAAGCTGATGGTTGACCACTCGTTTTCATCAGGGGTGAAATGCTCCCGGTTCGGACCGGATCACCTGATCCGGTAGCGATGCCGGCGGGTGGTTCAGAGAATTGGTAGCAAAAATCCCTGTCCCCCACCACCCCAGCTGAGCCGCGCGATCATCAGAGGTTGGTGTTTTTTTTTCACTTTTAAAAACATTTTTTCTTCGGCCGAAAAAAATGCTTTTAAAAGTAAAAAAAAAAAAGCCTCTGATGATCGCTCAGCTCAGCTGGGATCGTCAGAACCCTTTAAAAGCTTTTTTTTAACAACCTCTTCGGCCGAAGCTTTTAAAAGGCTCCTCTGGCGATCCCAGCTGAGTTTCCTGATCATCAGAACCCTTTAAAAGCATGTCTTCTACAAGCTCTTTGGCCGATCTCCACGGTCACGTGAATAAAATTTGGATGCTTGGCTACTGACTCATCTTTATGATGGTTGCAGTGTCTCGAGGACACCTGATCCTCTTTCATGACCTTCTGACAAGCGAAGGCAATGGGGAAGCCAGATTCACTGAACAACCATTCTCCTAATTTTACACTGCAGTGATTTGCTTAACAAATAGCAATAGCACTTAGACTTATATATCCCTTTACAGTATTTTACAGCCCTCTCTAAACAGTTTACAGAGTCGGCCTATTGGCCCCAACAATCTGGGTCCTCATTTTACCCACCTCGGAAGGATGGGAGGCTGAGTCAACCCTGAGCCAGTGAGGTTTGGTCTGCCAAATTTCAGGCAGCCGGCAGTCAGCTGAAGTAGCCTGCAGTACTGCACTCTTACCACTGTGCCACCATGGCAAGAAAGGGCATAAAATGGGGCAAAACTCACTTAACAAATGTCTCACTTAGCAACATACATTTTGGGCTCAATTGTGATTGTTAAGTTGAGTACTACTTGTATTTGTATATACAGTGGTGGTTTGGTACTCAACGGCTTTGAAACTCATTGGATTTGGTACTGAACGCATTTTGATGTGAAAAGTTTGCAGTTGAACTAGACATATCCATCAGTTCCAACTAGTGACATTATTATGATTATGATTATTATTATTTATTCGATTTTTATACCGCCCTTCTCCCGAAGGACTCAGCCAAAATAAAATAAAACAAACAATACAATATACAATTAAAACCCAAATTAAAAAACTTATTACACCATTGGCCTAAGACTTTAAAACATATAAAACTAAAAAACCCATTAAAATTCATAATAAAAATTTAAAAACCCAATAAAAACCCAATAAAATTTAAGCCAGCCCCGCGCGAATAAATAGATGTGTTTTCAATTCGCGGCGAAAGGTCCGAAGGTCAGGTATTTGGTGTAAACCAGGGGGAAGTTCGTTCCAGAGGGTAGGAGCCCCCACAGAGAAGGATCTTCCCCTGGGGGCCGCCAGCCGACATTGTTTGGCGGACGGCACCCTGAGAAGTCCCTCTCTGTGTGAGCGTACGGGTCGGTGGGAGGCATGAGGTAACAGCAGGCGGTCCTGTAAGTACCCAGGCCCTAAGCCATTCTGCACAGCTGATGGCGGTAGCTATGTGGCTAAACCCAAGTTCCAACCTATTTCCACAGGATCCATTCCAGCTAGGTACTATTTTTTTTAAAAAAAAAGAATCAATCAGATATTCAGATTAACAGAGTTAGAAGGACCTTCCAGGTCATCTACTCCAACCCCCCTGCCCAAGCAGGAGACCCTACATCTGCCTCTACCTAGGATCGAACTCACAAGCTCCTGATTGTGAGGCAAGAGCTCCACTCTAGGCCAGATAGATGTTTTTTTTTAATTCCTATCTTTGGAAATATTTAGCACCTCAACAAGATGTGCAACATTTTTCCAGCCACACTGAAGGACTTCCAAAATATGAAAAGAACAGGATAATAAATTAGGTGGGCCTAGGACAAAAAAAAACACCCTGAGGTTGATTTAATGCTATTTAGATATCAATTTCAGTAAAATTATATTCAGCTAATGGGATTATTCTCGAGTGTATTTAATCTTTTTTATTTTCTTGATCACATTAAAAGCTTTTAGGGAAGGTTATTAGGGATCCCATCCATCATGTTTCTTGTGCTAAGCCCAGACATGCTTATATTCCATTGATTAGTTTGGTGACACAAACTTCTGGATCGTACACAAGCTCTCGCGAAAGTCCCCTTCTTCTCCGGACCTTGAGATCTGACGAACAGCCAGCACAGAGTCAAGCTAATTGCTTTGCTGGAGTCTGTTGCCAACTTGTGCCAGCTCTCAGAATGAACCAGGAAGAGAAGCAATTCCATCTGTTTATCCCACAGGATCAAATGACCTGTTGGCTCATGACACCTGCTTAATTTGTTTTGATTGAATAAACTTTGGAGACAAAGATGATTAGGGGACTGGAGGCTAAAACATATGAAGAACGGTTGCAGGAACTGGGTATGTCTAGTTTAACAAAAAGAAGGACTAGGGGAGACATGATAGCTGTGTTCCAATATCTCAGGGGCTGCCACAAAGAAGAGGGAGTCGGGCTGTTCTCCAAAGCACCTGAGGGTAGAACAAGAAGCAATGGGTGGAAACTGATCAAGGAAAGAAGCAACTTAGAACTAAGGAGAAATTTCCTGACAGTTAGAACAATTCATCAGTGGAACGACTTGCCTTCAGAAGTTGTGAATGCTCCAACACTGGAAATTTTTAAGAAAATGTTGGATAACCATCTGACTGAGATGGTGTAGGGTTTCCTGCCTGGGCAGGGGGTTGGACTAGAAGGCCTCCAAGGTCCCTTCCAACTCTGTTGTTATGTTATGTTATGTTATGTTATGTTATGTTATGTTATGTTATGTTATGTTATGTTATGTTATGTTATGTTATGTTATGTTATGTTATGTTATGTTATGTTATGTTATGTTATGTTATGTTATGTTATGTTATGTTATGTTATGTTATGTTATGTTATGTTATGTTAAATGTTCCTTCCAGTAATGAAAAGAATGTTGTTGTCGTTAGCTGTGAAGTTGTGTCCATCTCGACCCCATGGACAATGTTCCTCCAGGTCTTCCTGTCTTCTACCATCCCCCGGAGTCCATTTAAGCTCACGCCAACTGCTTCAGTGACTCCATCCAGCCACCTCATTCCCTGTCGTACCCTTCTTCTTTTGCCCTCCATCTTTCCCAGCATGAGGCTCTTCTCCAGTGAGTCCTTCCTTCTCATTAGGTGGCCAAAGTATTTGAGTTTCATCTTCAGGATCTGGCCTTCTAAAGAGCAGTCAGGGTTGATCTCCTCTAGGACTGACCGGGTTTGATCACCTTGCAATCTAAGGGAGTCTTCTCCAGCACCAGAGTTCAAAGGCCTCAATGCTTTGGCGCTCAGCCTTCCTTATGGTCCAACTTTCACAGCCATAGATTGCAACTGGGAAAACCTTGACTATTTGCACTTTTAGGAAAAGAATACTTGGCCCCATATCATCTGGACCAGGGATCTCCAACCTTGGCAACTTTAAACCCGGAGGACTTCAATTCCCAGAATTCCCTAGCCAGCTTTGCTGGCTGAGGGATTCTGGGAGTTGAAGTCCTCCGGGCTTAAAGTTGCCAAGGTTGGAGACCCCTGATCTGGACCACGGAGGATTTTTTTCTTTTAGCGTACCATAATTTCTTGCCCTTGAATATCAGGAGTTTTTAACTTCACTCTAATTCACATTTCATTTCCATCTGAGAAAAAGATCTCAACCTGTCTTCTGAGAGGTGTTTTTTTTTTTTTTTTTTGATGGTGGCAAAAATCTGAATGCAAATAAAATAAATGCATGTACGTCCCATACTAGTGTCTTCTTGCTGAGGACTAGTGACATCAACTCTTAAAGGGTAGAACCAGACTTGTTCTATCTTCTGTATGAGAAACTATCACGTGTTTGAATCAATTCACTCAAGGTAAACTTTTAAGTAAAACATCCTTCTGGGGGCGGGAAGGTTATTTTTCTCCTATTTTCTGGTTTTAGAACTGGATGATGAAACGAATTGTTAAAAAGGTATTTTATTCTCTTCCAGTAATGTATGATAATCCCCTTTCTGAAGGCAAGTTTCTTGTGGGCAAGCAAAGCACCATCTTCCTCAAGAGATTACCGTACTAATTCAAGATGAACAATTGTATTAAAAAGAGTTGCTCCGTTGAGTTTTTAGAAGACTTAAAATCAGTTTAATGCCAACCGGCCCTTTTAATCTCATTTAGTATCATGTGGTACATAAAAAGGTTAAAAACTGATTCGGTCATTTGGGTATCCCAAGCAGATCCCAGAACATCAGTGGTGATAAGATATCAAGAACATCAGTTTTTTAGGAAGATAAACAAAATAACAGAATAACAAGAGTTGGAAGGGACCTTGGAGGTCTTCTAGTCCAGCCCCCTCCGCAAGCAGGAAACCATTTCAGACAAATGGTTGTCCAAACGCTTCTAAAAAATCTCCAGTGATGGAGCATCCATAACTTCTGGAGGTTTCCTCTGATTAATTGTTCTAACTGTCAGGAAATTTCTTCTTCGTTCTAGCTTGCTTCTCTCCTTGATTAGTTTCCACCCATTGTTTCTTGTCCTACCTTCTGTGCTATGGAAAATAGGTTGACCCCCGTGGTGGGATTCAAATATTTTTTATTACCGGTTCTATGGGCATGGCTTGGTGGGCATGGCAGGGGAAGGATCCTGTAAAATCTCCATTCCCTCCCCACTCCACGGGAAGGTTACTGCAAAATCCCCATTTCCTCCCAATCAGCTGGGACTCGGGAGGCAGAGAATAGATGGGGGTGGGGCCAGTCAGAAGTGATATTTACCGGTTCTCCAAACTACTCAAAATTTCCGCTACCGGTTCTCCAGAACTGGTCAGAACCTGCTGAAACCCACCTCTGGTTGACCCTCTCTTCCTTATGGAAACCCCTCAGATATTGGAAGACTTCTATCATGTCACCCCAGTCCTTCTTTTCATTAAACTAGGCATACCCAATTCCTGCAACCATTTCTTCATATATTTTAGATGTAACATTTTTTTAAAAAAATAAAGCAGAGGCAGGTTTAAAATACAGGAAGAGCTTCAAATGAAGGGAGAATGTTTATCTGTGTTAAGTGAATACATTGATTTTGCTTGTCTGCTGGAAAGGTTGCAGATGGTGATCCCATGACCTGGAACACTGCAAACCTCATAAATACCTGCTGGCTGCCAAACACCTTTTGAATTTGAAAGTGTGACGACCAGTTTATAAGTCCCTTTTTTCAGTGCCCATTGCAACTTTTGAACAGTCGCTACATGAATTATGGTAAATGAAGGAATATTTGTTAATTCTCGTTTAGAAAAAGGAGGGAGATCAGAATTGGAAAAACAATAACATACCGACCGAAGATAATTTGATTAGAAAAGTCGTGGAATGTGCAGAAATGGATAAACTTACAAAGGAGATACAAGAAAAAGAGAAAACAGAATATTATATAGCAGGGGTCTCCAACCTTAGCAACTTTAAGGTTTGTGGCCTTCAACTCCCAGGATCCTTCAAATCCTGCTTGAAGTTCAACAGTGAGGATTTTCAGCTCCTAAATAGAGAGGCAGTTCAACTCTGGGAGTTGAAGTCCACAACCTTAAAGTTACTAAGGTTGGAGACCCCTGTTATATAGTGTGGGAGAAATGGTACGAATGGCTAGAGAAGAGAGATAAAAGGCAAGGAAAGAACAAATAAGGGAGATATAGGAGTAGAAATGTAACATCAAATAAGAGGAAACAGAAAAAAATGTAGTTTGTAGAAATGAAATTGGTACACGTTATTTATACAGTATGTATATATGTAAATAAATTAATATTAGACTTGTATGTATAAAGGATACATTGAAATAAGGGAGAAAAAATGGACAAATAAGAAATGATTAACCATTGCAAAATTGTTGGAAAGAAACTATTGTTTAAAGATTCCTTTTTGTTTTTTGAAAAATGTTTAATAAAAATTATTAAAAAAGAAAAAGGAGGGAGAGACACAGATTTTGAGAAAGGGGTGTCAGGAAAAAAAAAAGGGAATATTATAAAGAATGTTTGCCCCCTTCTGTTTTTAGCCCTGGCCTCATCCATTGTTTGCTCCAACTCCATTAATCATTTGCTACTCTCCAAGAGCTGATTCTGAAAAAAAAAAATTGCAATGGACAAAAAATAAAGGCTGGTAAAACTGTTCTAATCTGAAGTACAGTGGTAGCATTAAAAAATAGAAGAAAAGAATAATCAAATGGCCAATTTTCTTCTCTATTCAGCTCAGTTCCACGTAGCGGTAAGCTTCTAAGGTATGAGAATCTTCCTATTATTTTAAATGACATCTCCATGGTAGCAGGGTGTCATGGCTTCAAGTATGATCCAAAAGCTTCTATTTAACCAAAGAGCATGATCATCAATTATCGGGTTGGAAAGATACAAATGGAAGCAAACCACCATTTGTCACAGTCAGTTCACACATTAATTAAAAATCCAGCCTGCTTACTTGAGTGTTATGACAAACAACTGTTCCTCACTTCCTACTATATCATGGGCAAGACGTTGTATTTGTTGTTGGGTCTTTATCCTTCTGAAAAGAGAAGAACTCCACCCGATGTATCATTTTATTTCGAGTTTGCCTGCCTATGTGCAGGTAATGTGCAAAGGCTTCCTGCTTTGATAAACCCAAAGCAAATACAGCTCTTAATTTTCCAGCTGGCTACACAAATTCTTAATTAAAGTCAAAATTTCTGAAGAAATTGGTTCTTGCACCTTTTGCCCCACAGACTCGTGTCAATCATAGTCTGCAGAATCTGCCAGCAAGAGTCAATACAGAGAAATGAAGAGGGATCCAAGTTTCAGGAATCCACATATTTGCTCTGAGGAAATTTGAGATCTGCAGCTGATGATTCAAAGAGATAATTGTGTAATGTCATAGTGAAGAAATCCCCAGATTTCATTTTTCTCATGATCTTGTATTTTGAAGGGGAAATTTGGAGTTCTTTCCATTGATATTTATAGTGACTATTCAGAGGTGGGTCTCGGCTCACTCTTGGGATCCATTCCCACCCCCCCTCCTGATATACAATATCCTAGATAATCTATCTCCGTAGGATGAAATTTGCACTTAGACCAGTGGTTCTCAACCTGTGGGTCGTGACCCCATTGGAGGTCAAATGACGATTTGCCAGGGGTCACTTAAGACCATTGGAAATATGGCAAGTATACTTGCGAGTCGAGGAATCGCGCTCCAATGGTTGACTCCACAAGCCAGCTGCAGGCTCTTCAAATCACTAGCCGAATTCGGCTTCAGGCGCAATGAATTAAAAAAGAGAGACATCTTTGCTCTGATGTCTCCCTCTCAAGCCAGCTGCAATCTCTCCCAGTCGCTAGCCTAATCTCGCTTCAGGCACGATAAACTTAATAGGGGAGGAGTCTCCGCTTTAATGCCTCTGTCCTCAAGGCAATCGCAAGCAGTTCAGATCGCTAGCCAATACGGCTTCAGGCGCCATAAATTCAAAACGAAAATAATTTTACGGTTGGGGTCGCCACCTCATGGGGAATTGTATTAAAGGGGTCACAGCACTATAAAGGTTGAGAACCACTGACTTAGACAGTTTTATGAATAACTTGGCAGCCAATAATTTTTCTAAGACATGTCGGACTAACCGGGTGTGTTCTTCCATAGTTTTTGTGTATATTAAAATATCAGTCAGGTATAACAAGGCCCCCCCTTTAAAGGGGTTCCTGCAGTACTTCATTTATGATCTGCATAAACACAGTCGGAGCACCCTGTAACCCGAATGGCATTAACTGGAAGTGGTAACTCTGTAGGGGACAATTGAATGTTGGCGGAAGCTCTCAGCGCCGACTTTCTCTCGGCTTCTTCAGCCACGGTTGTGCCAGTCACCGCTGAATAACAAGTCAAACTACCAGTGACTTTGTTTTATTCAAGTTTTATTCAAGTTTTATTCAAGTTTGCTACAAACCGGGTCTCAGGCGTGGTCAAGTGCTATCTGTACCAAGTCGGCACTGAAAGCTTCTGCCTCTTAGCATCTTTTGAACATACCGCGCTGCCTGTGCCCCATCCTCAGCCGCACTGCTCAGCTGATTGGAAGACTGGCCGCAATCTCCTCCCATGACATCATCTGTTGCCACGTCATCCTCCATTCCCCAGAAACACAGCTGCTCATCACTAAGCCCATGTTGTGTTCTGCCGCCACACCGGCTGCATGTTCAGCAACTACATCCCCCCTCTTGCAACCCATAACCCGGTGCCCGCTCCACCGTAGCAAGTCGTGCCCTCGAAGCGCTAGGTAGGTGCTTCCCACACTCCAATCCCCTCCTGGTTCATGTGTCGAGCCAGGGCTGGGCTCGACAGGGGGATTCAGCCGGTTCTGTCCAGTTCGGGCGAACCAGTAGTGGCGACTGCAGGAGACTCTGCCCACCCACCCGGATGTAATGCGGGAGCAAAAAGCATGCACGGACGACTGTGCGCATGCGCAGAGGAGGCACATGCGAGCAAAGCGATAGGGAAGGTTAGCAAATCCCACCTCTGTGACTATTTCATGGTTTACCCTACAGATTGTTTTATATAGCCCCTGCCTCAAATTAGTGCGAAACCATTAATTCTTGCGGTGAGATGGGTGGCCCACAAATTTAATAAACAATTAAAACTAAATAAAACCACGCTATTAGTTTTCAGCCATATACGGTAATCGGAATGGTTTCTGCAGCCCCCTAAGGATGTAGCTTGGAAGCCACATGTAATTTATCCCTTGTGATAAATTGTATCGGGTAATCTGAAGCATGTAGATTAATTTTCGCAATGTTTAAAGGCAGAGAATTCATTTTGGGTTTGCCTCACATTTTGGTGCTCTTGGAAGAAAATTGAATATTTTGTTTTCAGCATCCTTAATCTATAAAGACGCCACAACTGGTTATTCTGAAGAGTAACACGAATGTCACTGAAATGTTAACCACTGTTACTCATAAATCAGCTTTTTCCCTCCCTCCAGGCAGTCTCAATTGCAACAGTTCCTCTGGTAAACACTTTCTCTGAGATAAAATTATAGCCTTCTGAATGAATATAGTTCTCAGTAAACACATTTGAAACAATGATTGGAATCTTCCTTCTCCCTTTTCCTTCTTCCTCCGATTCTAGCAATTTGTCATTTTAAACAAAAGGCCCCAAAGTGTTTACACACAAATGCACCAAGATCCTGCTACGGATTCAGTGAATAAGAATCAAATCTCTTCGGATTCTATTTCCAAATATAACTGAAGCTATCTAATAATTTTTCAGTCCTTGTGCAGCTTAAACCCCCAAGGGAAGACGCCTGTAGATTGGTACTCATGGAATAAGAAAACATCATAAAGAGGCCTGGTTTCTTGTAGAAGAAAACAACATTCAGACTCCTGTGTGGTGCTTCAGGCTTGATCCCACAGGAAACATGAGGAAAATGCATTGTTGTTTTAAGATTTATGCTTATAGTCCAAAGGGATCTATGTGGCAATTCGCCGCAGCCAATTCGCCACAGCCAACTTCTTGTGGCCAACTCATCATGTTGGATTCGATGATGGAAGAGACGGACACAGCTCTTTATGTAACAACAGCTCCTTATTAGTAGACCAGTACAACCCAATGGAGTGCTAGTCTGGCAGTGTCCTCTTTATATAGAGGGCTGCCAGACAGCTTAGCCAATGAGCTTCAAGTACTTTCCCGCCTTTTTGGAGGACCTGAGTGAAAACTATAGCACACTCCTTATATGGTATATAACAAATCACATCTAACTCACCACAGAACAACTCGCCACGGCCAGCTTGCCATAGGACAATTCACTGCGGGACAAGAGTTACACTATTATTGAATAAATACTGGAATATAATCATTAAAGAAAGGGTGCCAAAGGAGTTATAAAATGAAATATGAACGACAAAAGTTAAAATCATTTTTAAAGTTATTTTAAATAATTAAATTGAGTTGCTGAATTGTCCTGCCGTGAGTTGGCCCTTGGTGAGTTGGCCATGCTAACTCGTCCTTGGTGAGTAGACTGTGGCAAATTGGCCTCAGCAAGTCGACTGCTGCCAGTTGTCCCATTGTGAGTCCAAAGCACCTTTTGGCTATCAAGTCAAATTATGGGTGACAGGATAATAGGATTTCAGTATTTGAGAGGCTGCCACAAAGAAGAGGAGGGTCAAATTATTCTCCAAAGCACCAGAGGGCAGAACAAGAAATAATGGTTAGAAACTAAACAAAGAGAGAAGCAACCTGGAATTAAGGAGAAACTTCCTAACAATGAGGACAATTAACCAGTGGAACAGCTTGCATACAGAAATCATTGGCCTCCATCAATGAAAGTTTTTAAGAGACTGAACAGACACTTGTCTGAGATGATATAGGTTCTCCTGCTTGAGGAGCGAGCTGGACTAGAAGACCTTCAAAGTCCCTTCCAGTTCAGTTCTATTCTATTCTATTCTATTCTATTCTATTCTATTCTATTCTATTCTATTTTATTCTATTCTATTCTATTCTATATCCAAAGCACTTGTTAGCTCTATTAGTCAGGACCCTGGAGAGCTCCTTGATGAGGCTAGGTTTTCCATTCAGTTGAGTCTTGGAGATTCTATGGAGCAGGTTTCTCCACATCTTCCAATTTTCTTACAAGAAAGTAACAGGATTCATTCTACAAGAAAAGAACTGTTGCCACAACCTTTATTTTTGGTCATCTGAGGGCTTCAAAACCACAGGTTCTTTCACAATATGGTTTGCCTAGAGGGTGTGTTGACCGAAAAGACATCTTGGTGGCAATGGCAGGAGCAAAAAGAATATCATCTACAAAAAAAAAAGCAAACTTGGGGAGGTTGCTCACTATCTTAACTCTCCCCTCACTCCAACGAACTTCCCATCTCCACCACTCTCCTTTGTTTGTTATTATTGCTATTTTTCTTTCGTGATTGAAGTTCTTTACAACTTTTTAAGTTCCAAGCTTTCTTGGAAATACAGATGGTAATTAAGTTGGACACTGTTCTGCAGCAAGCCAATTTCCCACTTAATGTTCTTTGTTTAATTAAAAGATTCTAAAAAGAAAATTTGGGTTGGGCAGGATTTTTGGTTCATTCTAAATGGAATTTCCATGGATGCTACATTAACCACCCATGCTTCAGACTATACACATAACAGTGCCTCTTTATTAGCTATTGATCCTGCAACTTAACTTTATTTGAGTGGAATTAGTAATCCATAGACAGTCACCCAGCCAAACTTTTCTCCCCTTAAGGTTACAGTATTTTAAATAAAATAACAATCTGTTTCTCTGTTTTATTATTCCTTCGTTTTTTGCTTTCGTCATGCAAACAGATTGAAATCACTAAAAAAAAGCACATGATGTAAGTAAGCAAGCATTATTATTTGCAATCGGTTGGGAGGCTTCATTTTTCTAACATAAGTTTGCCTTTTAAAATAAATTCAATAGCAGAACAACGCATGGTGAAATCTGCTCTCCGCAGGACACAACTGGTAGAGTTTTTAAATTATTACTATTTCTTTCGGGAGTTCTGTTTCAGTACTTTTGTTCACATTTTTACCTAGAAAGGGAATTCTATGAAGTGTGACGCTCTGATATAGAAGTCTTCGTTCTATTAATTTACCCACTGTTCCAACTTGCCAAACTCTCTTTATTTCAAGATTAACACATTGGGGGAATCTCTCTATCTCTCTCTCTCCCCTCCACTCCTCCATGAACTGGCTGAAAATCCACTAACTCTTAACAAGGAGGTTCCTTCTTTCTGGCAATTAAATTGCCTCCCCCCCCTCCCCCGGGAGAAGCCCAGTGGTGGTTTTTCACATTTTTTTAATACTAATTCTATGAAAGATTAAAATTTACTACCATAAAAATTATTGTAAAACTTAACAACCCAAAGGTTCCTAATAGCTGAAAAGCAAGTAACAAATTCCAAAAGTGATTAGAAAAGGAAGAGGATCCTTTTAACCCAGTAGCCTGCCAAAGAGGTTGTAGAAAAAATGCTTTTAAAAGTAAAAAAAGAAAAAAAAAAGTTGGCCACGCCCACCCAGTCACATTACGCCCCCACCAAGCCACGCCCACAGAACTGGTAGTAACAAATTTTACATTTCACCCCTGGTTTTTTTTCCCTTTGTGTAAAGACAGATGCAAAAAATGAGTTAAGTAGTTTTGCTTTCTCCCTGTTGCTTGTCCCCTTCATGCCACTTTCTCCCAGCAATGGACTAATTCTTTCTTTGACTTTTTTCTTGTTTTTCACATGTTGGAAGAAGCTTTATTTGTTATTTTTTACTTTCGGCACTTTTACTTTCGTATTTTTACTTTCCTGGAGAGCTCCTTGATGAGGCTAGGTTTTCCATTCAGTTGAGTCTTGGAGATTCTATGGAGCAGGTTTCTCCACATCTTCCAATTTTCTTACAAGAAAGTAACAGGATTCATTCTACAAGAAAAGAACTGTTGCCACAACCTTTATTTTTGGTCATCTGAGGGCTTCAAAACCACAGGTTCTTTCACAATATGGTTTGCCTAGAGGGTGTGTTGACCGAAAAGACATCTTGGTGGCAATGGCAGGAGCAAAAAGAATATCATCTACAAAAAAAAAAGCAAACTTGGGGAGGTTGCTCACTATCTTAACTCTCCCCTCACTCCAACGAACTTCCCATCTCCACCACTCTCCTTTGTTTGTTATTATTGCTATTTTTCTTTCGTGATTGAAGTTCTTTACAACTTTTTAAGTTCCAAGCTTTCTTGGAAATACAGATGGTAATTAAGTTGGACACTGTTCTGCAGCAAGCCAATTTCCCACTTAATGTTCTTTGTTTAATTAAAAGATTCTAAAAAGAAAATTTGGGTTGGGCAGGATTTTTGGTTCATTCTAAATGGAATTTCCATGGATGCTACATTAACCACCCATGCTTCAGACTATACACATAACAGTGCCTCTTTATTAGCTATTGATCCTGCAACTTAACTTTATTTGAGTGGAATTAGTAATCCATAGACAGTCACCCAGCCAAACTTTTCTCCCCTTAAGGTTACAGTATTTTAAATAAAATAACAATCTGTTTCTCTGTTTTATTATTCCTTCGTTTTTTGCTTTCGTCATGCAAACAGATTGAAATCACTAAAAAAGCACATGATGTAAGTAAGCAAGCATTATTATTTGCAATCGGTTGGGAGGCTTCATTTTTCTAACATAAGTTTGCCTTTTAAAATAAATTCAATAGCAGAACAACGCATGGTGAAATCTGCTCTCCGCAGGACACAACTGGTAGAGTTTTTAAATTATTACTATTTCTTTCGGGAGTTCTGTTTCAGTACTTTTGTTCACATTTTTACCTAGAAAGGGAATTCTATGAAGTGTGACGCTCTGATATAGAAGTCTTCGTTCTATTAATTTACCCACTGTTCCAACTTGCCAAACTCTCTTTATTTCAAGATTAACACATTGGGGGAATCTCTCTATCTCTCTCTCTCCCCTCCACTCCTCCATGAACTGGCTGAAAATCCACTAACTCTTAACAAGGAGGTTCCTTCTTTCTGGCAATTAAATTGCCTCCCCCCCCTCCCCCGGGAGAAGCCCAGTGGTGGTTTTTCACATTTTTTTAATACTAATTCTATGAAAGATTAAAATTTACTACCATAAAAATTATTGTAAAACTTAACAACCCAAAGGTTCCTAATAGCTGAAAAGCAAGTAACAAATTCCAAAAGTGATTAGAAAAGGAAGAGGATCCTTTTAACCCAGTAGCCTGCCAAAGAGGTTGTAGAAAAAATGCTTTTAAAAGTAAAAAAAGAAAAAAAAAAGTTGGCCACGCCCACCCAGTCACATTACGCCCCCACCAAGCCACGCCCACAGAACTGGTAGTAACAAATTTTACATTTCACCCCTGGTTTTTTTTCCCTTTGTGTAAAGACAGATGCAAAAAATGAGTTAAGTAGTTTTGCTTTCTCCCTGTTGCTTGTCCCCTTCATGCCACTTTCTCCCAGCAATGGACTAATTCTTTCTTTGACTTTTTTCTTGTTTTTCACATGTTGGAAGAAGCTTTATTTGTTATTTTTTACTTTCGGCACTTTTACTTTCGTATTTTTTACTTTCTTGTAGTCTTCCTGCAAGAGGGAACAATATGGAGCACTTGTAGCTGATTTCCTTGTCCAGAAAAGAATTATGGATTGCAGGTCTACTCGCTGAAACTTCATTTTCCTGTGATTGTTCCCTCTGCTTTTTTTTTTTTTTTTTGAATTTATATCCCGCCCTTCTCCGAAGACTCAGGCGGCTTACAATGTGTTAAGCAATAGTCTTCATCCATTTGTATATTATATACAAAGTCAACTTTTATTTCCCCCAACAATCTGGGTCCTCATTTTACCTACCTTATAAAGGATGGAAGGCTGAGTCAACCTTGGGCCTGGTGGGACTAGAACCTGCAGTAATTGCAAGCAGCTGTGTTAATAACAGACAGACTTAGTCTGCTGAGCCACCAGAGGCCCTTTTGTGGGGCCATATTCAGTTTTTCTTCCCCAGAAGCCCAGGATTCTTCTTATTTTGTTGGTAGTCTAAGTTCTGAATCCCTAATCCGATTTGTAATGCAATTTATTGCATTTTAAAATCAATAACATATGTCAGCAGGTATTAATAGAACTTGTTGCTTCCTGACCAGTTTGCTTTACACATCACTAGACCAAAGAAATGTCAGTATTGACAATTTTAAGCCGAGGGCTGCAGAGTAAAGAAGCAAGATAAATTACAGACTGAAGATCAAAATCCTGGAAGTTCATGAATTACTTTGGAGGAATTAGTTTGTTGTGACAAAATTGCTTTAAATGTTTTCTCCTTTTAATATTAACCAGAAACTTGAGTGTAGGTGAATAAATGGATCCTAAAATTGCATTAATCAGTGCTATTTGCTTTACTTATCTGCTAATTCTTGTTCTTTATTGCCCTCACTATCCACAATTGTACTTGACCAAACCAATGTGTTTGACTAACAGATAGGAAAAGATACATATTTTAACAGATGTTAGTGATACCCTCATATCAGATATTATATGTTATCAAGTTTTATTTGTTCCTTTCAGTTGTAGCCAATCCTTGGAGACTGGATGGACAAGTCCCTGCAGTTTTCTTGGCAGGGTTCAGGTTCAGGTTTGGGTTTGGGTTGTCTATGACAACTCAACAGAGCCAACTTTCCATGGCCAACTTGACATAGCCAACTTGCCATGGCCAATTTGACACAGCCAACTTGCCATGGCCAACTTGACACAGCCAACTTGCCATGGCCAACTTAATGTGGCCATGGGACCACCATGGGACAATTCAGCATGGCCAACTTGCCATGGGAAAACTCAGTGTGGGACAAGAGTTACACTAATATCAAAGAAATAGTGGGATAGTATCATTAAAAAAGGATGCCAAGAGGATGGACAAAATGAAATATAAATGACAAAAATTAAAATAAACTATTTTCACTTCTGTGATGTCATGACAGCGGGTCTGTGAAGGCTTGAGGAAATGTTACGATTTAAATCTTGACTTAAAACTTGGGGGTCCGTAGCCATGATGTGTGACCACAAAAGGTATTTAAAGGGGATCCATGGTGAAGAAAAGATTGAGAACCACTGGTAAAGAGCAAGAGCAAGGAAAGAAGCAACCTGGAATTATGGAGTAACTTGCAATGGATGGGAACTAATCAAGGAGAAAACCAACCTATTAAGGAGAGATTTCCTAAGAACAATTAAGCAGTGGAACAGCTTGCCATCAGAAATTGTGGGTGCTTCATCACTGGAGGCCTTTCAGAAGAGACTGGACAGCCACTTGTCTGAAATGGTATAGGGTCTCCTGTTTGAGCAGAGGGTTGACTAGAAGACCTCCAAGGTCCCTTTCAACTCTGTTCTGAATTCTACAGTTGGGAGAGTTTGCTATTTGCAAAAGGGCAAGGCTTTCTTTGCAATTACAAAATCTGTCATCTTGCAGATTTTGACACCCATAAGGTAAAGGTTCCCCTCGCACATACGTGCTAGTCGTTCCCGACTCTAGAGGGCGGTGCTCATCTCTGTTTCAAAGCCGAAGAGCCAGCGCTGTCCGAAGACGTCTCCGTGGTCATGTGGCCGGCATGACTCAATGCCCAAAGCTCACGGAACAGTGTTACCTTCCCACCAAAGGTGGTCCCTATTTTTCTACTTGAATTTTTTACCTGCTTTCGAACTGCTAGGTTGACAGAAGCTGGGACAAGGAACGGGAGTTCACCCTGTTACGCGGCACTACGGATTCAAACCGCTGAACCACTGACCTTTCGATTGACAAGCTCAGCATCTTAGCCACTGAGCCACTGCTTCCGCTGAGCCACTCGTCCCATAGTCCTGAAATAAGCTGGCAATGATGTACTGGAGAAAAAGGAGAAGAAATATCCCTGGGCAGAGAAGAAACTGGGAAGCTAACCCACTTATGGCTTATTTCCCATATCTTATATTGGGGTATTCAAACTCTGAGTCAGGAAATCTCCAGAGGGCAAAAAGCAACCTGACAACTGGTTTTTTTTTAAATAGTGTAGGAATTTAGCACCCACCCCCCTTCTAGAAGAATGAAATATTTTAGAAAATATTTTAAAAGGCAGAATATATTTCCCTGGATGAGAAATGGAGAAACATGTTTTAAAGACAAAGCAGCTTCCTGACTCCCCCCCCCACCTTTGTCAATGGGCCATTAAAGCCTCAGCCAAGCTCACTCATTTCCCCCCACCTTTGTCAATGGGTCAGAGGTAGAAACTCATTCTCCCCACCTTTGTCAATGGGCCATCATCATCTGCAACATAATAGGACTCATCTAGCAACAGAAACTTACCACATGGCAAGGCTCAGGCAAGCTTGAGGGACAACCTACAATGTTAGCTAAGACCCCTAGACCACCTGGGAGTTTGACAACCAATCAGGATACTCTTCCTGTGCCCCAGAAAGTTCAAAGCTCAGAAAAAGCATAAAGCTAGGGAGTGCATAGGATCTCATCCCTTTTCTGTTCAGGAACTCAAGCCATGTGATCCAGACCACCATTAAACCATCTTTCCAAGCAGCCTCCATGTTTCCAGTGTCTTTGTCCCCACTTGGAACTGAACCCAGATGGATATTTCTTCCAACAATAGCCTGTTCAGATTTGTTCCAGCTAAATGGCACGCTGTCAAAACTCATTCTGGGCTTAGCTCCTCATTTTGCCTTCCCGAGCTTGCAATAGGCAGTTCGGTCCTGCAGACTTTGAGAAGACCTGTGCTAGATAGCTTACATTTTATTAATTAAAAGTGGCATATTAATTCCCTGCCCAATCCTAATGCCAAGGACAGGAATCAAACCAGAAGATGGATGGATTTTTTTTTTTTAAAAAAGTAGTGAATGTCAAGATCTCTTGGTAAATTGAACTTCGTTTTTTGTTTTTTTAAAAAGAGGCACTGGGATTAGGTGACAGCCCAGATTGGGGTCCAGCATTTCCAAAAAAGCAGAACAGGAAAAACATCGCTCCTTTCAGTTGGCGAGTGGGTGGCTTCATTTATCTCAAGCAACAGGAAGCAGTTGCAAAAGAATAAAAATTGGGCTGGGGATGCTTTGTGGCAATTGATGAACTGACAGCTTCATCCGGAGATGGGTGAGCCCTGCAGCTATTACAATTATGTTGCTGTCCCCTGGTAACCTTTAGATCTATTACAATTTGCATTCCTATTGAAAAAGATAAAGCCCAATCAGAGTTGAAATGCTAAACTGAAACAACCTTGAATTTGGAGAGACGGGGAAGATATAAAACTGCAGAGGGCACAGGGATGGAAAGTGCATCTGGATTCTCACTCCTTCTTTCAGAGAGAAATTCGCAGCTGTGTTCACATCAAGACATTTGAGTTGTCACAGAATGAAATGGTGGCAAGGACCCTCATGGGTCGTCTGTTCTAAACATCCCAGGGATTGTGCCAACTGCACGGATATATAAGTTAATTGTATTGTAGGAAGTTAGCACCCACCCCTCTCCTAGAAAAATGAAATATTCTAGGAAATATTAAAAAGGCAGAATATTGTATTTTCCCTAAAGGAGAAACATGTTTCTAAAGACATAAACTCAGAGCCTCCGCTCCCTGCCCCCCACCCACCCCAACAGATATTTTGGTGCCAACCTATCTACAAGAAAAAGGCTGGGCCAGTTTATCTACAACACAAAAGACCTGGCCCTCAGGACATGATAGGATTAGCCTTCACTCAAGATCCAAACCAGGACAAAGCCATTAAGCCATAATAGGAATTGCCCAAAGCCAAAGCCCTTTCATTACATTATCATCACCCAGCAAGATTCAATCAAGCTTGACTCAGAAAACCTACAAGGTTAATTATGACCCTTACAGCAGCCATTAGCTTGCCACAGGAACAGGAAGCTCCAAGGCGCAGCTCAAGAGAGGGTATAAATCTCTTTCTCACTCTCGCTCTCACCCATGTGCTCATTTCTGCCCAGGACCCAGGTTCTGTCCACCATTAAACCATCTTTCCAAGCAGTCTCCATATTTCCAGTGTCTTTCTTTCCACTTGGGACTGAACCCAGATGGACATTTCTTCCAATAGTATGCTAAAACTCTTTGCAAGAATCTGAACTACTAAAGGTCAAAGCAAATTGATGGTAGATAAGAATCAATGGAATTCAAGGTGAGTTAGACTTAGATCTCTTGTGGGCATGAAGGGACTCGAGACTGATGACATGTTTGACCCCTCCCTCAGGCTCAGTCTGGTCATCTCTTACAGATTGACCACTACATGAGCTGGCTGTTGAACCATCCCATTATTTGTGTTCACATAGTACATTACAATAATGGGATGGCCTTCCACAACATGCTAGCAAACTAAGGATAAAACAAACCAGGATATAACCAGACTGGCAAAATCAGTTCTACAGCAGGGCAGGCAATTCAGCCATCCAATGTTGGCAATTGAAATTCATATTTCAAGAAAGACTATATAGTAGTGGCCAAAATTGTGGAAACCCTTTGGGAAAAGTGTATTTTTGAGGTTTGATGGCTAATAACACCACTTTTTTTTTGGGGGGGGGGAGTTTCAGGATAATCATATTCTACTGCTGGCATGGCCTGGGAATAGCCCAGACCTTAACCCAATTTAAAACCTATGGACCCGACTAAAGAAACTTGTTAGTCAGAAGCGACTCAGCAATAAAACCCAGTTAATAGAAGCAACCCTTCAATCTTGGTTTCACATGATAACAGCTGCAGAACTAAAAGACTTGGTTCACTCAATGGGAAGACATTGTAAGGCCCTAATTCATGCTAAAGGTTATCCAGCTAAGTAGTAGCCGACAAGGTGATCATTTTTGTATATCTCGTTTCTTCTATGTGTTTCACTTTTCTTCTTTATATTGTAACAGCTATTCTAATAACAAATAACAAAGGGCTGGGAAGTGGCCTAACAGGCTAATGCAGTCTGTTATTAACACACAGCTGCCTGCAATTATTGCAAGTTCAAGTCCCACCAGGCCCAAGGTTGACTCAGCCTTCCATCCTTTATAAGGTAGGTAAAATGAGGACCCAGATTGTTGGGGGAGTGGCAATACAAGTTGACTCTGTATATAATATACAAATGGATGAGACTATTGCCTTACACAATGTAAACTGCCCTGAGTCTTCGGAGAAGGGCGGGATATAAATTCAAATAAAAAAAAATCCTTCATAAAAGAAAGCATTGCCTTCTTTATTGAATTAGCTTTCCATTGATACATAATTTTAGGGTACTGCTCCCCCCCAAAAAAAGGTGGTGTTATCAGCTAGTTTTAGAAAATATACTTTTCCCAAAAGGTTTCCACAATTTTGGCCACTACTGTATTTTTCCCCGGCCTTCTATGGAAAGGGTGGAAGAATGAACGTAAGATCTTTGCACGCAAAGCATGTCGGCTATTGCTGAGCTCTCAGCCCATCCCAGTGCCCCAGTTTTGAAAAGGACTGATTAAAATATCTTCTTCCGATATATTTAAAGCAGAGATCTTTGAAGCTTTGAAGCTTGCCACAGATGCTAAATTGTAGCCATTTAAAGCCTGCCCCACCAATGAAGATTTCTGAGCGTGGGTGCTCGGTGGTTGCAGAAGAAAGAGGAAAAAAAGAGATTTCCACCCCTTGCCTTCCACTATCTGGAAACAAAGCACCACCCTGCAAAAAAAAACAAAATGTACAGCTCCAAGCCTATAATAATTGCTTGGCAAATAGACTGTCATTGAAATATCAGGTTGTTTTGCCAGCCTGTAAAACTGAAGCAGAAATATCATAAAAACTATTGTCGCTTTTTTTTTAAAAGAGAGGGAGAGAGAGAGAGAGAGAGAGGAAAGGAGAGCGGAAGGGAGAAGGAGAGAGAGGGGAAAGACCCTGCAGGATAATGGTTTTACTCAATGGTGAAACCCAATATTTTTTTTACTACCGATTCTGTGGGCGTGGCTTGGTGGGCGTGGTGTGGTTGCTTCTCAAATGGGGGGGCGCGAGGCTCCGTAAAGGGGGGCGCGTTTGACCTCGGCAAACAAGCTAAGCCCCGTGTTTATGTCTCTGTATCCAATCAGAGAACAACGGGAGCATCTGATTGGCTGTCCAAAACCCTTGTGACACGAGCCTGTCGGAGCCATCTTTAGTGTGGGACTGCCAGTACATGTGACTGCACATGCTCCTCCCTTTCAAGGAGAAAAACGCCTGAAAGAAAGTCGCGCGGGGGGGCGCGAAAAATGTTTCTTCTTCCTAGGGGGGCATGACAGAAAATAATTGAGAAGCACTGGGTTAGTGGGTGTGGTATGGTTGGTGGATGTAGCTTGGTGGGCGTGGCTTGGTGGGTGTGGCAAGGGAAGGATACTGCAAAATCTTCATTCCCACCCCAATCCAGGGGAAGGATACTGCAAAATCTCCATTCCCACCCCACTCCAGGGGAAGGATACTGCAAAATCTCCATTCCCACCCCACTCCAGGGGAAGGATACTGCAAAATCTCCATTCCCACCCCACTCCAGGGGAAGGATACTGCAAAATCTCCATTCCCACCCCACTCCAGGGGAAGGATACTGCAAAATCCCCATTTCCTCCCAATCAGCTGGGACTTGGGAGGCAGAGAATAGATGGAGGCGTGGGCAGTCAGAATGTTTACTACCGGTTCTCCAAACTAGTCAAAATTTCTGCTACCGGTTCTCCAGAACTGGTCAGAACCTGCTGAAACCCACCTCTGTTGCTAAGGTTAAAAAGCATGTTCTATGAAGTTCAAGAAGACACCATAATCATGTTCTTTTATTTTATTTTTATGAATTTTAAAAAAAAATCAAGCTTCTAATGAAAAATTTGAATTAAATTCTAGAATCCAAGGGAAAAAAGCAGAAAAAAAAAACAACCTTAGAGAACTTTCTCCTCCTCCAGACTTTAAGGAGAGATCTCAAAACTCAGCTTGGGGATAGCCACTAGGTAATCTTGGCTGACTTTAATAAAATCAAAACATGGTTATCAGTGGTGGGTTGCCCCTGGTTCAGACCAGTTCTATAGAACCGATAGTAAAACCAGCGGGAGGCTCCTCCCACTGACCCGAACATCATCAAAAGTGATCTGCACATGTGCAGAAGCTTCTGCGCATGCGTGCGCGGGGGCACAATGCAAACCAGTAGTAAAGGTATGTAGAATCCTAATGGTTGTGCCTGGATGGAACTTGGATGACAGAGTGCCAAAGCTTTGTCTGTCTGTCTGTTTTTCTGTCTGTCTGTCCATCTATCAAATTTATACGGCCACTCATCTCTCACGAATGAATGATGACAACATCTTGTTCTGATATATTTAAAGCAGAGTTCTTCGAAGCTTTGAATCTTCCCACAGATATACAAGGCTATCTGTTAAATTGGGAAGTTGAAATGGCATCTTAGAAGTTGAGTGCTAGCTAGCCTGAAGAAGATTTGACCAAATCAAACTTGTTAGGCACAGATAATTTATTTCTTTGTTCCAATTTGCTTGAGCAGAACTGTTATTATAATGGTGGGCCTGCAGATTAACCAGCTAGATAGAAGGTCTTTCCTTCCGTCAACAGAATTCATTTGCATAGAGTATTTATTGAGTATATTGTTCGCTGAGTACATTATATTAAAGGCACTAATAAATATTGTGAACTTCCTGGGAGAACTCATTAGCATTCCGCATAATCTACTGTCACCTTTCTCCTTCGGGGCATCTGTAAAAATACAAATATGCAGAGTTGGATTCATCATTTTAAAAGGAGAGATGTTAAAATCTCCTTGCTTCCCAGGAGAATTGCATAGTGTTGCCTGGGTGAACTAGTTTTCACACAGGAAGCCTGAAACCTGGGCATTTAAAAACACAAGAAAACTACCCAAAACCCTCATCCTAAATGTATTCTTTTGTGCTGGAGAACATTCCTGCGAGTCCCTTGGACTGCAAGGTGATCCAACCAGTCAGTCCTAGAGAAGATCAACCCTGACTCCTTTTTAGAAGGCCAGATCCTGAAGAGGAAACTCAAATCCTTTGGCCACCTAATGAGAAAGGAAGGACTCACTGGAGAAGAGCCGAATGCTGGGAACTATTGAGGGCAAAAGAAGACGGGGACGGCAGAGAACGAGGTGGCTGGATGGAGTCACTGAAGCAGTCAGCGTGAGTTTCAATGGACTCCGGAGGATGGGAGAGGACAGGAAGGCCTGGAAGAACATTGTCCATGGGGCCGCGATGGGTCGGACACGACTTCGCAACTAACAACAGCAAAATGTATTCTGCTGCACTGGCAATGTTTTTGAGAGGGTGGTAGCTTCGAGTCTTCCATCCAAAATAATTTGTGGACAGAGAAGATGTTCTTAATATATTTTGAAAGAATGGTTGCATGAATGGGTTGTGGCTAGTCTAGAGAAGTGAAGTGAATGGCTGCAGTTGTTAAGATAGTGACCCACGGTTGTTAAGTGAATCCGGCTTCCCAATTGGCTTTGTGAAGACAGAAGGTCGCAAAAGCGTAACACACACTGCAACGGTCATAAATACATGCTGGTTGCCCAGCCTCTTAATTTGGATCATGTGACCATGGGGATGCTCAGTGGTGGGATCCAAATAATTTAACAACCGGTTCTCTACCCTAATCACTGGCTGGGTGGGTGTGGCCATGGCGGGCGTGGCCAGGGGGTGTGATAGGCAGCACGCGGTCTCCTGCAGCCCCCGGGAGCAAAAACAGGCTGCAGGGGGTGGGGGTGTTTTGGGCCTAGGAGGCCACCCTGAAACCTCCTGGGAGTGAAAATGGGGCGCAGGGGGGCTCCTGGAAGGGGTGGGGCAGGAAGGAGTGGCGCCAGCCAGCAATTTAACTACCAGTTGGGTCCAAACTGGCCCAAACCACTCGGGATGCTGCAATGGCCATCAGTGTGAAAAACGGCACCTTTTTTATAGCATTATAATTTTGAAGAGTCAGTAAATGAACTTCTGTAAGTTTACGGACTATCCGTATTAGATATTTTCGCCACCTGGTGTTATTTATAACAAAAAACAAAAAACCAAGGTGGGCTATAGCTACATATAACCATACAATGCTCAGCCCATCTTTGCTCTTTGCGAAAATGATTGATGATGATGATGATGGAGGAAAGAGAAGGAAATACGTTTCCATGCCGTGATTGTATATTAAATCTCTTGCAGGCCCAGCAGCTGCCAATTGATCCTCCTCATCTTGAAGTTCGGTGTGTGTGTGTGTAAGGGGGGGGGGGGGAAGCGGAACAAAGATGGCTCTGGAGCAGCAGCTTCCCCGCTGAGCTCCTTATGATATTTTATTTGTCCTTGAAGCCTCTGCTAAATGATTCGTTCTGGTGTTTTCACGAAATCAAAGGCCGTACATCAAGAAGTGGAGAATTCCTAAGATGTAGAACATCCTCAGAAAGGAGGCTCAGTAAACATCTAGCAACAACATCCCCTCTTTTCCCCAAAAAACAAAAGCAGCAGCAACAACAACAATAATAATAATAATTTTTGAATATTCAGTTTGAGTTTCATGTTTAATGAATAAAATAACTAATAATAATAACAATAACAATAACAACAATAACAATAGTCCAAAATGCTTGGGAAGTGTTCGATTAGTGAGCTGTGATACAAAATCCCGCATTGTTATCTCGTTTGCTGTGTATACTGTCATTTTGTGTAAATAAAATAATAATCATCATCATCATCATCATCATCATCATCATCATCATCATCATCATCATCATCATCATAAACATAATAATAATCATAAGCCTGAAAAAGTGATTAAAAATGAGCATGCAAAACTACTGTGGGATTTCCAAATACAGATTGATAAAGTTTTGGAACACAATACCCCAGATATCAAGATTGTGGAAAAGAAAAAAGTGTGGATAGTCGACATTGCTATATCTGGTGACAGCAGAATCGATGAGAAACAATTTGAAAAAGTCACCAGATATCAAGATTTGAGAATTGAATTGCAGAGACTCTGGCATAAACCAGTGCAGGTGGTTCCAGTGGTACTCGGCACACTGGGAGCTGTGCCTAAAGACCTAGGCAAGCACTTAAAAGCAATTGGCGCTGACAAGATCACCATTGGTCAGCTGCAGAAGGCCACCTTACTGGGATCTGCTCGCATAATTCGCCAATACATCACGCAGTCCTAAACTCTTGGGAAGTGTTCGACTAGTGATCTGTGATACGAAATCTAGCATAGTTATCTCATTTGCTGTGTATACTGTCATTTTGTGTAAATAATAATAATAATAATAATAATAATAATAATAATAATAATAATAATAATAATAATAATAATAATAATAATAATAATAATAAGAAGAAGAAGAAGAAGAAGAAGAAGAAGAAGAAGAAGAAGAAGAAGAAGAAGAAGAAGTAGTAGTAGTAGTAGTAGTAGTAGTAGTTTTATTATGGATGTTCCTTAAGGATGTACATCTTAAGAAGGTACTTGGTCAATATCTAGGACACTGGCAGCAACCCATATCAACCATTAGCACCAGTCAGTGGTATTTTTGATGCATTTTTGAATGTTCAGTTGACTGAGTTTCATGTTTAATGAATCAAATAAATAACAATAATAATATTGTGAACCGGCTATCGAAACTACACGGCTATGGATGAAACATGTAACAGTGATACCCATTGTCATCGGGGCACTTGGTACCATGTCCAATAATATTACAAACACTTCAAGAAATTGCAGCTTCCTGCAGTAACACCAGCAGAACTGTAAAAAAACTGCACTACTCAGAACATCATATATTTTAAGAAGATACTTGGTTGATACCTAGGATGCTGGCGGCAACCAGTATCAACCATCAGCATCAGTCAATCTGCCAACCTAGCAGTTCGAAAGCACATAAAAAATGCAAGTAGAAAAATAGGGACCACCTTTGGTGGAAAGATAACAGTGTTCCCTGCGCCTTTGGTGTTTAGTCATGCCAGCCACGGAGACGTCTTCAGACAGCTCTGGCTCTTCAGCTTTGAAATAGAGATGAGCATCGCCCCCTAGAGTCGGGAACGACTAGCACATATGTGTGAGGGGAATTTTTACATTTACCTTTACTTCTTTTATTTCCCAGAATGCCTTGGATGTTGGGGGGGAGGGGGAATCCTGTGCCATTGGTGTCATGCCACAACCCGCCACAATGCGACACAAAACTGGTGCCCCATGGGTAGAAGGTTCTCCGCAGATCTGGACTCTTAACTTTTCACATTTTCTATAAAAAAATATGACATTAAAATTTTTTTTTTTTTTTTTTTTGCATTTATATCCCACCCTTCTCCGAAGACTCAGGGCGGCTTACACTATGTCAAGCAATAGTCTTCATCCATTTGTATATTATATACAAAGTCAACTTTATTGCCCCCAACAATCTGGGTCCTCATTTTACCTACCTTATAAAGGATGGAAGGCTGAGTCAATCAGTGGATTGATTAGAATTTTAACACCTCGCAACCGATACAACAGTGTGTCGGTGTACAGTGGCAAGAATGAGGAGGCCAAGTAGGGCATCCAAAAAATGAAATTTCCCACCATGCTTAATTCTCCAGTTGAGAAGAGCAAAGTGCGTCCGATTAAAAAAAAAAAAGGACCACAGATCAAAGGCCATTTTTTCACGGCAGGCTATGGTTTTAGCAGAAATGGAAACAGAGAAAGTAATCGCTGTATTTTTAAAGTGCTGATTAGTTTATTTTGCCCATGCTTTAAAAAATAAAAAAGAAAGAAAAGAAAAATAGATTCACTGGGGTTGGCTTCAGATGCAGTTGGGTGACCTTGATGGTAGGTAAGAGTAGATGTAATAAGAATAGAACAGCTGCTAAATTGGACATACTTTCGGACACCTTATTGAATTTTGGTAGGAATCTCAGTAACAGGCCTAAAAAGAATAGCGAGTTATTGCTAAGAGGTAAGAGGCAGAATGGTGCTTAACAAACCCACATCAGGTTTTTCTAAAGGGTGAGCACAGATGGGAATTGGGGTGAAATCCAGCAGGTTCTGACAGGTTCTGGAGAACCAGTAGCGGAAATTTTGAGTAGTTCGGAGAACCGGCAAATACCACCTCTGGCTGGCCCCAGGAGTGGGGTGGGAATGGGGATTTTGCAATATCTGTTGTGATCCACCAGCAGCCTGCAGAGCTGGCAACGGAGTTGGACAGTGATGAGGCTGAGGTGAGGCCAGGGCCATCAGGGAGTGAGGTGCGGATTCTGGAGCCTCCAGAGGCAGACAGCAGAGAGGCAGAGGAACAGGAGGAGCCTGTTCCTAATGCAGGCATGAGAAGAGCTGCCAGAAGGCAAGAGCAGCTCAAGCAAAAATGGACAACTTGGGAGTAGGGCCAAGAGATGATTTTCCCCTCCCCTAAGGCTTAAAACAGACGAGCAACGTCGTTTGGGCTTTGCCGAAAAACAACATTGGTAGCTTCGTCTTTTGCTTCATCTACATCTTGCATTTATTTTTGTGACTTCTGAACAAAAATAGAAAGAAAGGCCTTTGGCAGTTTGCCTAATTGGACCAAGGTTTGAGATAGGACTGAGGAATTTGCATTGGGAAGAATTTGTATTAATTTCGTTGAACTATACTAGGAATGAAATACTTCTCAGCTGTTCGAATAAAGTTTTTTTTTTTTACGGACTGAGTTTCCTACTATTTACTTGGGCCTGGGCCACAACAATATCCTTCCCCCTGGAGTGGGGTGGGAATGCAGATTTTGCAGTATCCTTCCCCTGCCACGCCCACCAAGCCACACCAGGCCCACCATGCCATGCCCACAGAACCGGTAGTAAAAAAAAAAATTGGATTTCACCACTGAATTGGAAGTACAGTACTTGCAAATAAGTTGATGTGTGGTCTAATTCTGGATAGAAAACTCTTTCAATGCAGATGATGGAAGAGACAAATAAAACGATGCTGAGACTCTAGAAAGAGTGCAGAAAATAACAACCAGGATGATTAGGGGACTGGAGGCTAAAACATACGAAGAACATTGCTGGAACTGGGTATGTCTAGTCTGATGAAAAGAAGGACTAGGCGTGACATGATAGCAGCATTCCAATGCTTGAGGGGCTGCCACAGAGAAGAGAGGGTCAACCTATTTTCCAAAGCATCTGAAGGCTAGACAAGAAATAATGGATGGAAACTGAATGAGGAGAGATTCAACCTGGGAATAAGGAGAAATTTTCTGATAGTGAGACCAATCAACTGATGGAACAGAAGTTGCCTTCGGAAGTTGTAGGAGCTTCATCACTGGAGGCTTTCAAGAGGAGATTGGATGCCATTTGTCAGAAATCACCTGTCTAGAACCCATACCACATCTCTGACATTAATACAATTGAATGCGTCCAGAAATATTTTACAAGAAGAGTTCTCCGCTCCTCTGAAAACAACAAAATACCTTATACCACCAGACTTGAAATCCTGGGATTAGAAAACTTAGAACTCTGCTGACTCCGACAAGACCTGTGTTTAGCACACAGAATCATCTATTGCAATGTCCTTCCTGTTAAAGACTACTTCAGCTTCAATCGCAATAATACAAGAGCAAACAATAGATTCAAACTTAACGTTAACCGCTTCAATCTTGATTGCAGAAAATATGACTTCTGTAACAGAGTTGTTAACGCTTGGAACACACTGCCTGACTCTGTGGTCTCTTCTCAAAATCCCAAAAACTTCAACCAAAAACTACTATTGGCCTCACCCCATTCCTAAAAGGACTATAAGGGGCGTGCATAAGAGCACAAAAATGCCTACCGTTCCTGTCCTATTGTTCCCTTTCATTATATCAAATTAATATAGTTGTTGCATACTTTTGCTTATATATATGTTTATATGATGTATTGTTGTTTTATGTTGATGTTTGTGTATACTGTTGTGACAAAATTTAAAAAAAATGGTGTAGGGTCTCTTGCTTGGGTGGGGGGTTGGACTAGATGACCTACAAGGTCCCTTCGAACTCTGTTAATCTGAATCTAATCTGACACCAAGATATCATGTGACATCACCTCCCATTTCTCCACTTGCAGAACCCCTCCCCCCATTCCACCCTGGGTGTGTGTGTCTACCTACAGTGCTTTTGGAGGCTGTAAGATTTGTGTTTACCTGGGAAATTTGGGGCAGTTGTTCTCCCACATTTTCCTACATGCTTGAGAAGTTATGATGCGCCCTGTATCCAGGAGTAGTTTTCACTTACCTTTGCTACTGGTTCGCATGCGCAGATCGTATTTGATGATGTCTGGGTGGGTGGGCAGAGCCTCCTGCTGCCGCCGCTACCTGTTTGCCCAAACCGGGGCGAACCGGTAGCAACCCACCACTGCCTGTATCTCTTCGAAAGGCTCTTGCTGTCGGCTGCCTAAAGCACATCCTTGAATCTCCCATCTATTTCCATTTCAAAGGAAACACCCAACAAAGTTGGCAAGGGGATTTTCAGAAAAGGATAGTCATAGCCCAAGGTAGTCTGATATTTAGCCCTCGGATTCTGGGAGTTGAAGTCCACAAGTCTTCAAATTGCCAAGATTGGAGACCCCTGGTATATACAACATATTCCTGGGATCACCATTTTGGGGTGTTGACTAGAAACCCCAAGGCATAGCCGACGTCTCTCACTCCTCAAATGTAAAAGAGGAATCTTTGGGAGAGAAGAAGAGGTCTTCTTTAGGCACATCTTTAGGCACAATTAGGAAGGAAAAAAATCTCTTAGTTAAGCAGATTTCTGATGCTGTTCAAAGCAGAATTGCTTTACTTGGTTTTCCACTTTGTTTGGATGATCCCAGGTGAGGGAGTAATGAGAAGAAATGAGAAAGCCTGGTGAATTCCCAGCAGGCAATTAATTGCTTTTTAAAAGGGATTCAGGCTCCGGGTGAAAATAGCCAGCATTTATATTGCTAAATAAGCGAAAGGTGTTTGAACTGCAGCCCTACTGCAACGCATTTGGGACCTAGGTGATGTTGTCCTTGGACAGAAAGATGATTATCAAGCAGGTATTGGAGCGCATAAGATCAGTGACATGTCACTAGAAGGCAAAAGCACACAACTGTGTCTCTTTCACTTTGGCCAGGTCATGTGAGGGAATTCATTGGAGCAAGCAATTATGTTTGGAAGACTTAGTGAAAAAAGGAAATCAGGCCATCAAAGAACATGGTGGATGGACACCATCAAAACTGACACCAGCCAGAGCATGGACCACCTCAAAAAAGTAGCACAAGATCAGAAGATGTTGAGAGACCTGGCCCATGGAATCGCCAAGAGTCAGACTCAATAGAATAAATTTCTTCTTCTCCTCCTCCTTCTTCTTCTTCTCCTTCTCCTTCTCCTTCTCCTTCTCCTTCTCCTTCTCCTTCTCCTTCTCCTTCTCCGTCTTCTTCTCCTTCTCCTTCTCCTCCTCCTCCTCCTCCTCCTCCTCCTCCTCCTCCTCCTCCTCCTCCTCCTCCTTCTCCTTCTCCTTCTCCTTCTTCTCCTCCTCCTCCTCCTTCTTCTTCTGCTCCTGCTTCTTCTGCTTCATCTGCTTCATCATCATCATCTTCATCATCATCAGGTGATGTTGGAGTTGGAGCTCAGTTCCTATCAAAATTGGTTTGATTTTGACTGTTTACATGCTGAAAGTTACTAAGGGCAGCAATGCTCCAGGCCCAGAGATACACCAACATAAAAAAACCACACAAAAAGGTAAAAAAATAAGGTGTGATTACAAGAAATTGATCGCCTCAAAAAAAAAAAGAAAACAGCAACAAATTTTTCGAATTTTCAGCAAAGGGATAAATTTTGTTTTCTTCTGGAATATTGTATCAGGTTTACTGAAGGAAGGTAAATTCCAGATCAATATTCCTATTTCAGCTTCAGTTGGGAAGGATGTTTTATGCAAATGTAATCAAAAATAAAGATTTCCCTTGTTCAGTTGAGTCCGACTCTAGGAGGCTGTGCTCCAGAAGTGGTATTCAGCAGGTTTTGACCAGTTCTGGAGAACTGGTAGTAGAAATTTTGAGTAGTTTGGAGAACCGGTAAATACCACCTCTGATTGGCCACATCCCCATCTATTCTCTGGCTCCCGAGTCCCAGCTGATTGGGAGGAAATGGGGATTTTGCAGTATCCTTCCCCTGGAGTGGGGTGGGAATGGAGATTTTGCAGTATCCTTCCCCTGCCCCACCCACCAAGCTATGCTATGCCCACCAAGCCCCGCCCACAAAACCGGTAGTAAAAAAAATTGAATCTCACCACTGCTGGGCTCATCTCTGTTTCTTAGCCAAGGGAGTCAGCATTGTCTGAAGACATTTTCATGGTCATGTGACCAGTATGACTACATGCTGAGCCACATGGAACACTTTCCCACCAAGGTGATGCCTATTTATCTACTTGCATTTGCATTCTTTCGATGGGCAGATAGCTAGAGCAAGAATGGGCGCTCATCCCATCATGCAGCACTTGGGTCTCAAACCTGAGCTGTCAGGTTTCCAGCTGACAAGCTCAATGTAATAATAATAATAATAATAATAATAATAATAATAATAATAATAATAATAATAATAATAATAATAATAATAATAATAATAATAACAGAGTTGGAAGAGACCTTGAAGGTCTTCTACTCCAACCCCCTGCCCAGGCAGGAAACCCTACACTACTTCAGACAAATGGTTATCCAACATCTTCTTAAAAACTTCCAGTGTTGGAGCATTTGCAACTTCTGCAGGCAAGTTGTCCACTGATTAATTGTTCTAACTGTCAGGAAATTTCTCCTTAGTTCTTGAACTGCTGAGCCATTTGCATTCCTATGAAAATCTATTTACGAATCCTAATCATGAATTTGAATTGTTCAGAAGAAGACGCCTATCGAATGGTCAAGTGGAAAAGAAATCAATGGGAAAATGACCCCCATCCAGTATTCCTATTTTGAAGGACCATTCTTTCATGAACTGTTTCAGAAAGCCTTGGTGGGAATAAGACTTGGAAAGTAAATCCATTTCAGTTTTGTCCTTGTTTATGCTGTCAGTTAAGACGTGCAGGGAGTGGTGGAATAGAGTCCAGTTAATCTCCTGCAAGTCCACCTTCGCATCATATGCTCTCTCTTCTAATCTTCCATCATGGTTCTCATTATGATCGCCACCTTAGCAACTATCCATCATTTCCTAAACCTTGAAATAAAATCCCAAAGCTGTACATGGCAGAAATTCAAAGTGAAGCAACAGTAATAATTCAAAACTCTTATCTGTCTGTCTATGACCTCCTACAATTCGTACCGTTCCCTGGAATTGGAATTGATGGAAGAAGGTGTCCAAAAAATATCTTGAGGATACCAGATTGCCTATCCTCAATGGCTAAGATGCTAAGCTTTTCGATCAAAAGGTCGGCAGTTCAGCGGTTCGAATCCCTAGTGCCGCGTAACAGGGTGAGCTCCCGTTACTTGTCCCAGCTTATGCCAACCTAGCAATTAGAAAGCACGTAAAAAATGCAAGTAGAAAAATAGGGACCACCTTTGGTGGGAAGATGACAGTGTTCCGTGCGTCTTTGCCGTTTAGTCATGTTGGCCACATGACCACGGAGACGTCTTTGGACAGCGCTGGCTCTTTGGCTTTGAAACGGAGATGAGCACTGCCCCCTACAGTCGGGAATGACCAGCATATGTGTGTGAGGGGCATTTTTATCTTTACCTAAGCCTCACACTAAAGTACAGAGAAGACTTGTAGTGAACCTCATTGGTTTAAAAACTCAACATTCCTTTTTTTTTTTAATTGAAAAAGTTTTACAACAACAATTACATTTTTCCCCTCCCCTCCCCCTTCCCCCTCCTTCCCCCCTCCCTCCAAAACCCCCCTCCCCCCTGACTTCCCGGAGCAAACACAAGGTATAGTTCAATAAACAAACAGTCATACATTAAATTTTTAAAATCTAACACAATTATAATCCTTCTCTCTCACATAACCTGACTTCTTCCATTAAAATCAAAAACAACGTCCTTCATTCAAAGGCAATCTGAAATTTCTTAATCTGATATCTATTTTGAATATAATCAATCCAATTCTTCCATTCATTTAGATATTTTTCTTGAGTACTGTCTTTCAAGAAGGCTGAGATTTTAGCCATCTCAGCCAAATTGGAAACTTTCAATATCCATTCTTCTATTGTGGGTAATTCTTTTTTCTTCCAATATTGTCCAATCAACATTCTTGCTGCTGTTATTAACAGTCCTCAGTTGAATCCAGACAAATATCTATTTTTATTGGACAAATATCCTTCCAATGAACATTTTTGGCTTCGTTTCTCTCTTTTGTTCATTATTTTCTTGTTTCATTAGCAGAGGAGAAGCTGACATTCAGAATACCTGTTTAATTCTAATTTCTAAGAATGCCCTTATAATACTTTGTGCCAACGTCGCATCATTTCATATCATTGTTGGAGAAAGTGAAATATGAAAACTACTGATGTTCTTTGATGATGAAAGCATATTATAAAATATTTTTTTCTGCTCAGGGCAGAAGTTGAAGAAAAACAATCCTGCTGTTGGAAATTAGATCTCATTCCTTCCATTTGAAGTTTCAAGTAACTATCATTTTCCTGTGGAATCACTGCTTTAGTCTGTCCTTGGTTTTAATCAAGTTCATTTACAATCGTTGACTTTTTGTGTGTTGTGTTTATAATCTTTTCTGCTGTTTGGTTTATCAATATACGACAAAGATTCACGGAAAAAGAGAAATGTTGATTCTCTTGTAGAATAGGTGCTGAATTTCTGTAGGTTTTTTTTAAAAAAAACAGAGTGCAAGAATATACAGGGTCAAAAGTAAAATCATAAAAAAATTCTTTTGATAACATGATATTTAGGAGTGAATAAAAAGAGACTGAAAGGAAGGTGGAGAAAGCAGGTGTCAATCTTGGTGTTTTCCAAATATTTTGAACTATAATCATCATCCTCTTTTAACGACCCCATAATCCAGGGGTGAAATCCAGCAGGTTCTGACAGGTTCTGGAGAACCGGTAGCGGAAATTTTGAGCAGTTCAGAGAACTGGTAGTGGAAATTTTGAATAGTTCAGAGAATGGCAAATAATACCACTGGCTGGTCCCAGAGTGGGGTGAGAATGGAGATTTTGCAGTATCCTTCCCCTGCCACACCCACCAAGCCATGCCCACAGAACCGGTAGTAAAAAAAATTTGGATTTCACCACTGCCATAATCCTTTGCGGGGTGGAATCTGGGCAACTGAATGGAGCTAAGTGTATACTGACCGGATGCCCTTCCTGTCGCCAATGCAGAGTTTTTTTCAGCATATATATTCTCAAATGTGCCCAGAGAGAGAAATAGCTGCTCTACCCAAGATCGAATTCACAGCCTCCCGATTGTGAGGCAAGAGCTCCACCTCTAGGCCACCGTGCCACTCATATTTTGAACTGTGATGACCGTTGCCGATGCTGGTTATAGTTAGATTAAGCAGGCAATGGCCCCACCTATGCAGAAGACATTATAAGGGGAAACTGCAGGTAGTTCTCAACTTAGCACCACAGGTAAGCTCAAAAATTCCTGTTGCTAAGTGAAACATTTGTTAAGTGAGTATTGCCCCATTTTACAACTTTTCTTGCCACTGTTGTTAAGTGAATCTCTGCGGATGGTAAATTAGTAACACGACTGTGACGTGAAACCCGTTTCCCTATCACCTTTGTTTGTCAGAAGGTCGCAAAAGAGGATCACATGACCTTGAGACACAGCCACTGTCATAAATACGAGCCAGTTGCCAAGTGTCTTAATTTTGATCACATGATCATGGGGATGCTGCAAAGGTGGTAAGTGTGGAAAAAATGGTCATAAGTCCCCTTTTTCAGAGATGTGACTTTGAATGGTGACTAAATGAACTATTCTAAGGATACAACTACCCATATAATGTTTAGTTTAGTTTACTTTATTGTCATTGCACCTCGTACAATGAAATTAAATGCCGTCTTCAGTGTACATTATAACTATAAAAATAAACACACACACACACATCCTTCACATTCTATACAATTGAATCGAAAACCCCTGATGTTGCATTAATATTGCACTATACAGTAGAATTCAATATAGTTACTGCTCTGGGATAGAAGCTGTTTTTCAGTCCATTTGTCCTTGTTTTTATTGCCCTGTACCGTCTGCCAGATGGTAATAGTTCAAAAAAAAAAAAGTGCCCAGGATGAGATGGATCTTTAAAAATGTTTTGAACTTTCTTAAGGCAGCTGGAGCTATAAAGCTTTTCCAAAGAGGGGAGAGAGCAACCAATGATCCTCTGGGCAATGACGTTGACCCTCTGGAGCACTATCCTATCAGCCACTATGCAATTGGCAAACCATACACAGGTGCAGTGAGTTAAAATACTCTCTATGGTGCAGTGGTAGAAAGTCACCAGCAGTTTTTCATTCAGTTGTTGTTCCCTGAGAAGTCTGAGGTAATATAATCTCTGCTGGGCCCTTTTGACCAGTGCTGCAATGTGAGCGCCTCAAGTCAGGTTCTCTTTTATGTTAACACCCAAAAACATAAAATTGGACACTTGGTCCACTCGGTCTCCATTGATAAGCAAGGGCTGGATATCTGATCTATTCCTTCTACAGTCCACTATAGAAGCTCCTTGGTCTTATTGGTGTTAAGGAACAAGCTATTGTCTCCACACCACGAAAGCAACCGGTCCACCTCATCTCGATAGGCAGACTCATCCCCCACCCCCCATCCCCACCCCCAGAGATGAGTCCTACCACTGTTGTATCAACAGTGTTTATATTTGTTTGTTTGTTTGTCAAACATGTACAAGATAGCAGGTTTGAATATGAACAAGGACATGAATGAGGGAAATGAATACAAATAAATGGGGATGGTAGGACAGAGACGGTAGGCACACTGGTGCGCCTATGTATGCTCCTTTTACAGACCTGTTAGGAATGGGGTGAAGTCCACAGTAGACAGTTTAAGGTTGAAGCTGTGAGGGTTTGAGGCTGTAACGACGGAGTCGGGTAGAGCATTCCAGGCGTTGACCACCCAGTTGCTGAAGTCGTATTTTCTGCAATCGAGTTTAGAGCGATTTACCTTGAATTTGTATCGATTGTTTACCCATGTATTATTGAGGTTGAAGCTGAAGAAGTCATTGACAGGCAGGACGTTATAGCAGACAATTTTGTGTACTATGCTCAGGTCAGACTGCAGGCAGCACAGTTCCAGATTGTCCAAGCCCAAAATTTCAAGCCTGGTGGCATAAGGGATTCTATTGCGAACCGAGGAGTGGCGTTCTCTTCTCGTGAAATACCGCTCAATCGTATTCATATCTGATATACAGTGTGGATTCCAGGCAGATGAGCTGTATTCGAGAATTGGTCTGGCAAAGGTTTTGTATGCCCTAGTTAGCAATACAATGTTACCGGAGAAGAAGCTTCGCAAAATGAGGTTGTATAGTTGTATGTAGTGTTGATATTGTTATGTATTGGTAAAATGGGAAGAGAAAACACATAGAAAGTTTGGTCAGGGCAGAGCGATGATGCTCCTTGGAAAAAAGACCATAGGATGACTTTTCCTCCAAAGAATAATAGAAACCATTTTCAGAACAGAAAAGGCTTCCTTGGACAGTAACCATGATATATGGAAGCAGGAATGATTCGTAAAACTCCATTTGACAAACCCATGATGGAGTGAGGAGTGAAATAGATCCCCCCTACAGAGGTGGTTGTCTTCATCAATTAGTTTTCTTTCCTCAAATGGCAACCAAGACAAATTATATCCTCTCAGCGGCATTTCTCACTGACCCCCCTTAAGTCTCGTTGGCAGCAACAGCAAGAAAACGGAAGAGGGTTTGGAAGAAATGGTTTGGAGATTGCAAATTCTACAGCCGTCTGTGCTACCTTATATTCCCCACTGGGAATTGACTCAATTCCTCGTTTGCCATTGAAGTCGAGATGCAAATTATTTGATTAATAATAATATTAAGTTAATAACCTTCTTTGATGCTTGGTTCGTAGCATTCAGCTGAAGCCCTGAACCTATTCCGTTTCATAAATTAGGGATGATTAGTCTGTCCCGCTGAATTTGGAACAAAAGAGCTGGCAAGGATCAGAAGAACAACTATTTGTTTAGGACAGGGGTCTGCAACCTTATACACTCAAAGAGCCATTTGGACCCGTTTCCCACAGAAAAGAAAACACCGGATGCTACAAAACCTGGGTGGGCGGGGCCAACTCCGCATCACTCACTTCCACTAATCACATGACCCACCTAGCCACACCTACCTAGTTGGTCATTAGGCCAGAGAACTGGTTGTTAAAAAACACTGGGAACCACAAAATCCATTTGACATCCCCAGAGGGTGTCCGGAGCCCAGGGAAATCATTTTCGCTCTCCCAGAGGCTCAAGGAAAGCCTCCGGAGCCCAGGGAGAGCAAAAACGCCCCCCCCCCGCCATGGTGCAGGGAGACTAGGCCACGCCTGCCATGGCCACGCCCACCCAGCAACCAGGCAGAGAACCCCTTGCTAAAATTTTTGAATCCCACCCCTGTTCACGCCCAACTCTAGACTAGAACTCATGGTCTCTCAGTTTCTAGCTTGTCAGCTTAAACTGTCCCACCAAAGAGTGGATCAAAGCCAAGTGGTAGGCAGGGTTAGATCCAAGACTAGATGGAGTGGTTCTTGGTCTTTCTGACATGCCAATTTCTCATTTTTATTTACCTTGTGCCTCCTTTTTAGGTCTGACCCTCCTCTTTTTTTTCACCCCAGTAGTTAACACTCAAGGAATGGAATGGAATAGAATGGAATGGGATGGACTGGGATGGGATGGGATGGGATGGGATGGGATGGAATAGAATTCTTTATTGTCCAAGTGTGATTGGACACACAACAAATTTGTCTTTGTATATGCTCTCAGTGTACAGTGTACATAAGGAGAATAAAATACATTCATCAAGAATAAAAAGATACAACACTTAGTGATAGTCAAGGTTACTAATAAGCTATCAATCATATGAGGAAACAAATAAAAACAATATAAATTGAAAGATACAAGCAACATGGATTTAGCCATAAGTGGGAAGAGATAGGTTCTAGTAAGGATGAGAAGAAGAATAGTAATTCAGTCTAGTAGTTAATTTGACAGTGCTGTGGGAATTAGTTGTTTAGCAGAGTGATGGCATTCGGGGGAAAACTGTTCTTCTGTCTAGTTGTTCTGGTGTGCAGTGCTCTATAGCATCATTTTGAGGGTAGAAGTTTAAACAGTTTATGTTCAGGATGCGAGGGGTCTGTAGATATTTTCACAGCCCTCTTTTTGACTTGTGCAGTATACAGATCCTCCATGGAAGGCAATGAAAGGGTGTTCTGCTCTTACCAGAAAAATGTACTTTTGAACTTACGCCAAAAGATGTGTTTTCTTCAAGGCAATGGTTGCCCATTCTGATTTATGAAGATAAAAGTCCCATTTCTCAACATCCATCTTCTAGACTGCCAAAGAGTCTTGCTCTACATCCTTTATAGTTCATGATGATCCTTAGTCCTCCATACTAATTATTTTCCCCCCACAAAGTTTGCTGCATGTTGATATTTAAAAAAAAGAAAGAAAAGAAACATTGAATGAATCCAGTTCTTTGACACCAAGACTGCATTATTATTGTGGGGTTTCTGTTGGTTGTTCTTGTTGCTGATGAGCTTGTAGAGTGTAAATATACAGCAGTTTGAGCCAAGATCAATGATTTTATGGTTTGGGGTTCGAGGAATTGCACAAAACGTGCACTTTACAGGCGATAATGAGGTTAAGACAGTTAGGAGGAAGTAATTAGGAGGCATGCAATTAAAAAAAAAAGGCTGAAGTAAAGGATCAGAGGGCTTTGCAAGAATTTGACCCTTAATTGTGATGACGTTCTTGGATGCCTTTTGATGCCATTCCTCCTTGGAGTTTAGTTCAAGGAAATAAATACTGGATGAAGTCATACAAAAAAGTTAACCCAGGTTAAGAGAGCCCCCCCCCCCCAAAATCTAATTCAAAAGTGAATTTGGCTTCCCCCTCGACTTTGCTTGTCAGAAGATTCCAAAAGAAGATCACATGACCCTAGGACTCTGCAACCGTCATAACCGTGAGTCAGTTGCCAAGCATCCGAATTATGGTCTCATGACCATGGGGATGTTGTGAAAATATTTGCAGACCCCTCACATCCTGGACATAAACTGTTTCAACTCCTACCCTCAAAACGACGCTACAGAGCACTGCACATCAGAACAACTAGACACAAGAACAGTTTCTTCCCGAAGGCCATCACTTTGCTAAACAAATAATTCCCTCAACGCTGTCAAACTATTTACTAAGTCTGCATTACTATTAGTCTTCTCATTGTTCCTATCACCCATCTCCTCCCACTTATGACTGTATGACTGTAACCTTGTTGCTGGTATCCTTAAGATTTAAGGATACCAGTCTTAAGGTCTTAAGATCCTTAAGACTGTTTCCCTATGGCTATCATTAAGTGTTATACTTTATGATTCTTGACAAATGTATATTTTCTTTTATGTACTCCAAGAGCGAATGCACCAAGATAAATTCCTTGTCTGTCCAATCACACTTGACCAATAAAGAAATTCTGTTCTGTTCTATGACTGTAACTTTGTTGCTTGTATCCTTACGATTTATATTGATTGTT
Organism: Ahaetulla prasina; assembly: GCF_028640845.1. Lineage (NCBI taxonomy): Eukaryota > Metazoa > Chordata > Lepidosauria > Squamata > Colubridae > Ahaetulla > Ahaetulla prasina. Next base: position 14,680,350 of record NC_080551.1, read on the forward strand.
TCCTAATATGATTTGATTGCTTATTTGCACCCTATGACTATCATTAAATGTTGTACCTTGTGATTCTTGATTATGATTATCTTTTCTTTTATGTACGCTGAGAACATACACATCAAAGACAAATTCCTTGTGTATCCAATCACACTTGGCCAGTAAAGAATTCTACCTAAATGTCCATGGTTTTTCTGCTTAAGCTGGAGCCATTTCATTTCTCGAAAATCGTATAAAATGATTTCTTGTTGATCTCATTCCAGGAAAGTAGGCGTGCTCTCTTGAACAATAACTAAATGCAAGGATGTCGATGCCACTCAATAGCGTCTGATTTCGTTCTTTTGAGGAAGAGACAGCCGTGATTCAGACTGTGATATCGTCTGATGTAGAATTTAAGATGGCTTTCGAAAAGCCAATACCTTCAAACGGAAACATTCCCAATGTTGTGACAATAAAAGCAGATCCTTTACGTGACACACATAAAGAGGCTTTTGATTACGTAAACAGCTGTTAAGCTCAGATCCTTCTAGGAGGTAAGAAGCATCAAGGAGCATCTATCACTTCAAGATGCTTCCTGCCTTCAGCTTGGCTTGGAAGCTAAGCAGCATTAGCCCTGGTTCAAACTTGAATGGGAGACTACCAGAGGGGTTAGCCTGCAGGCTAAATTGGGAAGTCCCTGAGCTGCGAAGGGAGTGGGCAGCATTGAAATCCTCTAAATCAATAGCCTCTCAGAAGAAAACATTATCAAACCACTTCTCTGTTATTAACAAAAAAAACCTAAACATTGATTTGCTTTGGAAGAGGTCTATTGTTAATACAGCAAGTATGCGAAGACTCCCTTAAGTACCTGCATTGAAATTCGAGGGTGGTTTTTTGAAGTTGCAGGATGCCAATATCTTTTTTTTAATGCATTCAGTGAATGAAAGGCAAAGGATGGGAACTGTTTCAAAAGCCATACGCGGGCTAAAGGGTGCCACATACCAGCCTTGTGAGCAATCTAACTTTCATTCAACAAGAGTTTATATATAAACTAGAGTTTATATACGAGCGAGTATCAGGGGTGAAATGTAAAATTTGTTACTGCTGTGGTTCTGTGGGCGTGGCTTGGTGAAGGGGTAATGTGACTGGGTGGGTGTGGCCAACTTTTTTTTAATTTTTAAAAGCATTTTTTTACAACCTCTTCAACCGAAGAGGTTGTAGAAAAAATGCTTTTCAAAGGCTCTGATGACCCAGCTGAGTTGCCTGATCGTCAGAAAAGCATTTTTTTTTTGCCTTTAAAAGAAAGAAAAGCCTCTGACGATCAGGCAACTCAGCTGGGATAGTCAGAGGAGCCTTTGAAAAGCATTTTTTCTACAACCTCTTCGGTTGAAGAGGTTGTAGAAAAAATGCTTTTAAAAGGCTCTGATGATCCCAGTTGAGCCATGTGATCATCAGAGTCTTTTTTTTACTTTTAAAAGCATTTTTTTGGCCGAAGAAAAAATGCTTTTAAAAGTAAAAAAAAAAACACCTCTGATGATCGCATGGCTCAGCTGGGCCGGGGGGGGCGGGGGGGGGCAGGGATTTTTGTTCACTGAAGCAACTGCCACCATCACTACTGGATCAGGCGATCCGGTCCAAATCGGGATCATTTCACCCCTGGCGAGTATAATAGATAAAGTATTATATGGGGAATAGACACCAGAGAGAAAGGATCACGGAGAGGGAGATGAAAGAAATGGAACAGTGATCATCTCCTGGCCTTACTCCCGAGTCATCCTTTTTAACATAACATAACATAACATAACATAACATAACATCAGAGTTGGAAGGGACCTTGGAGGCCTTCTAGTCCAACCCCCTGCCCAGGCAGGAAACCCTACACCATCTCAGTCAGATGGTTATCCAACATTTTCTTAAAAATTTCCAGTGTTGGAGCATTCACAACTTCTGAAGGCAAGTCGTTCCACTTATTAATTGTTCTAACTGTCAGGAAATTTCTCCTTAGTTCTAAGTTGCTTCTTTCCTTGATCAGTTTCCACCCATTGCTTCTTGTTCTACCCTCAGGTGCTCTGGAGAACAGCCCAACTCCCACTTCTCTGTGGCAGCCCCTGAGATATTGGAACACTGCTATCATGTCTCCCCTAGTCCTTCTTTTTGTTAAACTAGACATACCCAGTTCCTGCAACCGTTCTTCATATGTTTTATCCTCCAGTCCCCTAATCATCTTTGTTGCTCTTCTCTGCACTCTTTCTAGAGTCTCAACATCTTTTTTACATCGTGGCGACCAAAACTGGATGCAATATTCCAAGTGTGGCCTTACCAAGGCATTATAAAGTGGTACTAACACTTCACGTGATCTTGATTCTATCCCTCTGTTTATGCAGCCCAGAACTGTGTTGGCTTTTTTAACAGCTGCTGGCTCATATCTAGATGGTTATCCACTAGGACTCCAAGATCCCTCTCACAGGTACTACTATTGAGCAAGGTACCACATATACGGTACTGGTGCATTTTGTTTTTTTGGCCTAAATGTAGAACCTTACTTTTTTCACTGTTGAATTTCATTTTGTTAGATAGCGCCCAATGTTCAAGTCTGTCAAGATCTTTCTGTAACTTGAGCCTATCTTCTGGAGTGTTGGCTATTCCTGCCAGCTTGGTGTCATCTGCAAATTTGATGAGTTCCCCATCTATCCCCTCGTCCAAGTCATTGATGAAGATGTTGAAGAGTACTGGGCCTAAAACAGAGCCTTGGGGTACTCCACTGCATACTTCCCTCCATGTGGATGTAGTTCCATTGAGGACTACACGTTGAGTGCGGTTGGTCAGCCAGTTACGAATCCATCTGGTGGTGGTGCTGTCTAACCCACATTTTTCTACTTTATCTAGTAGTAGGTTATGGTCTACTTTATCAAATGCTTTACTGAAGTCCAAGTAAATTATATCAACAGCATTCCTCTGGTCTACTAATTTTGTCATTTTGTCAAAGAATGCGATAAGATTAGTCTGGCATGATCTGTTTTGACAAACCCATGTTGGCTTTGGTTATTACTTTGTTTGCTTCTAGGTGTTCGGTGATTCGTTGCTTGATTATCTTTTCCAGAATCTTCCCCGGTATTGAGGTCAGACTGATAGGTCTGTAGTTTCCTGGATCTGTTTTTTTTCCTTTTCTGAAGATGGGAACTACATCAGCTCTTTTCCAGTCCTCTGGCAGCTCCCCTGTGCTCCAGGATTTTTGAAAGATATAGTTCAGTGGTTCTGAGATCACGTCTGCCAGTTCCTTCAGAACCTTGGGGTGTAATCCATCCGGTCCTGGTGATTTGAACTCGTCTAGGGTAGACAGGTGTTCACTTACCATTTTCTTCCCTATTTTAACTTGTGTTTCTAATCTGTTTTTTGTAGTGCTGTTTTTGATAGGTTGGATTGTTTTTTCCTTTTGTGTAAAGACAGATGCAAAATATGAGTTAAGTAGATCTGCTTTCTCCCTGTTGCTTGTCATCTTCTTGCCACTTTCTCCCAGCAATGGGCCAATTGTTTCCTTGACTTTTTTCTTGTTTTTAACATGTTGGAAGAAGCTTTTTTTATTATTTTTTACTTTTGTCGCTAGCCTTTGTTCATTGTGAGCCTTAGCTTTCCTCACTTCATCTTTACAGGCTCGGGCTATTTGCTGATATTCTGCCTTAGTTATTTGCCCCTCTTTCCACTTTTTATATTTGTCCTTTTTGTCTTTTTGTCTTTTTGCTTCAGCTGCTCTTGCCTTCTGGCAGCTCTTCGCATGCACACACTAGGAACAGGTTCCTCCTGTTCCTCTGCCTCTCTGCTGTCTGCCTCTGGAGGCTCCGGAGTCTGCGCATCGCACCCAGATGGCCCTGGCCCCATCTCTGCTTCCCACGCAGAGCCCTCGCCCAGGCTGTCACCTGACTCCAGGACTGGCCCATTGTCCTCCCAAGCCTCCTCATTGTCCGACTCCACTGCCAGCTCCACAGGCTGCTGGTGGACCACAACACTGAACCACACCACGCTGTGTGAGTAAGACTACAACCTTTGTTGCTAAATAAAAATAGATTAGCCAGAATATCAATTGGACGTCTAAGGGAAAGTGGAGCTTTGATCAGAATTGCATCATTTTTCATGGGATAAGAGTAGGATTTTACATTTTTTGCCAATGTCGCAGTGACAGGTTCACCCGCGAACATTAAATGAGAAAGCTTCCTATGACAGGTGCACATTTTTCAAGGAATGGATGTAGAAACAGCTGCTACGTTCCAGGTAATGAAACAATCGGGGGTGGGGGGGGAACTTGGAGAATATGCTTGCATTTGCAATAAGCGAGAAATGTTATGCTCCTTAAATTCAAAACACTGTGCCAACATACAACAACAATCACCCGCCCTCCATGGTATTGTACCATTCGGATTTAAAACCACAAAAATAGGGACGGGAGAGTCAAGAGAAAGGATTTGAAAGAAACATGCGCATTTATCCTCAAAACAGTAAGCCACCGTAATGGTAAATATATCAAATAAATATCTATTCTGGATTAGACTTCAGCTCATGAACAGGGCAAAAAGCACCGATCTGAATCGGCAAATGTTGTAAATTAATTGGAACACATTTTTCCACCAGATGAGAATGGAGTAACATCGTCAACAGGCAGCAAGCGTGAAACGCAACAGCTCCTCCCAGTAATGAACAACATGTGTGACCTTTATTGTGGGTATTCAATACCAGTCGCTCATCTGCCTCAGTGGTACCATTTGACAAAATGCTTTACCGAAATCAGCTTGCAGATTCTTTGACGTTTTCCCCCCGCCCTACAAAGTCCTTTTGATTGTGGAGGGTGGGGATTTCTTTCCAATTTCACTCACTGGAGTTTTATTTTTTTTATTTTTTTTATTTATTTGTTCGATTTTTATACTGCCCTTCTCCCGAAGGACTCAGGGCGGTGTACAGCCAAATAAAAACAACAATAAAATATCCAGTTAAAATATGAATTAAAAAACTTATTACACAATTGGTCTAAGACTTTAAAACATATAAAACTAAAAACCCATTAAAATTCATAATAGAAGTTTAAAAACCAAGAGGAATTTAAGCCAGCCCCGCGCGAATAAATAGATGTGTTTTCAATTCGCGGTGGAAGGTCCGAAGGTCAGATATTTGGCGTAAACCAGGGGGAAGTTCGTTCCAGAGGGTAGGAGCCCCCACAAAGAAGGACCTTCCCCTGGGGGCCGCCAGCCGACATTGTTTGGCGGATGGCACCCTGAGAAGTTCCTCTCTGTGTGAGCGTACGGGTTGGTGGGAGGCATGAGGTAACAGTAGGCGGTCCCGTAAGTACCCAGGCCCTAAACCATGGAGTTCTTGGAGTCGGTTTTCTACAAGTGTCCTTCTGCTGATCTTTTCCTCTTTTCATCCAATAATTTCTTTGAAACTGCAGAGGGACTGCTACATTCCTTAGAATGAAACTTTTTGATCCCACCATGTCCCTTCTGCATCAAAGCAATCCTGTCCCATTTCAAATGCAGAGGGAATTATTTCCATGACTTCTGCAGGTGAGCAGAGAGGTCAATCTGGCAAGAATATTGTCCATGGTTAGAGAAGTTCATGGTTTCTCTCGCCATGTACATGCATACTTCCGATACTAGACTGTGTTGTTTCTCTGTGTCATATAATATATGTGGGTATATCCATATGCATATTTATTTATTTATTTATTTATTTATTTATTTATTTATTTATTTATTTATTTATTTATTTATTTATATTGTCATGTTTATGTAGTCTATATTAGAGGGGGAGACCGAGTGGTGTGGTGGCCTAGAGGTGGAGCTCTTGTCTCACAATCCGGAGGCTGTGAATTCGATCCTAGGTATAGGTAGATATTTCTCTCTCAGGGCGCATGGAGAATATATGTGCTGAACAAAAGTCCACATTGGCGTCAGGAAGGGCATCTGGCCAGTAAACACTCCGCTAGCTCCATTCAGTTGCCCAGACTCCACCCAGTGGTAGTATTCAGCCAGTTCTAGCCTGTTCAGGCGAACCGGTAGCGGTGGCTGTGGGAGGCTCCGCCCACCAACCCGGACGTCTTCACGTCCCATTTTTGACGCTCTGCGCATGTGCATAGGTGGCACGTACATGCTCACATTTGTGAACTGGTAGCGAAGGTAAGTGAATACCTCCCCTGACTCCACCTCACAAAGGATTATGGGATTGTTAAATGATGATGATGATTAAAGGTGGAGACCCTTTGAGAGCTGTCTGCAATGAAATTTCATTTTAATGTATATCGATTAGTGTACATTCAAAGCAACAGTAACATTATTAGTCTAAATCTAAGTCTAAAGGCATTTTCATCCACCCAAATTACTTAAGTCACCAGGCTAGAATGTGGGAGATCGTGAGTTCAAGTCCCATCTTCTCTATGAAAGCCAGCTGGGTGACCTTGGGATAGTCACTCTCTCTCAGCCCAACCCTCCTGACAGGGTGGTTGCTATGGAGGAAAAAATAGGAGGAGGAAGGTGTGTTGGATATGTTCACTACCTTGAATTATTTGTAAAAAAATAATGAAGGCAGGAGACAAATAAATAATGAAGGCAGGAGACAAATAAATAAATAAAATGTAGAACAGTTATGCAAATTGCTCAGGGAAGGATATAAAAGAATTGGAAAGAAGATTAGATTCTGTTCCGTAAGAGAAATTGCAAGACTTTCCTATTTATATTTCATATTGGATGACTTTATTGGTAACAATAAATGCATAAGTAAGTAAGTCAGCCTTTCTAGAAATCTCCAGACTGCTTTGGTTAACCGTAACGAGGAAAGATTGTCTGTTGTTCTAGAATAAGCAAAACTCTGATGTAGGAAATACGATTTCCATTACTGACCACATTGTTGGATGTTTTTCAGAAGGCCACTTAGCTCATAACCTTACAATTTTCTTAAAATTTTTTTTAGCAGTTCTAAAAGCTACGCTGAGCAGAAAACGCTAGAATTAAAATTATTGTGTGTTGGAGGGAATCTTCTGATCCAATTACACTGAGATAACATTTCTTCCAGTCGGGAACACTCTGGGAATAGGGCTTGCTTGATCATGAGAAGTTCCTGGCTGTACTGCAAGGTAATATGGAGATTCAGCAAAATATAACGTTGCAAGTGTTTGACTTTTAGAATGTGAAATATTGACCTCTTTCAGTTTTCTGCTCTCCTTTACCCTGGGTATTAGAATGGTCTGTGCCACTGGTGAAATCTAAATTTTTTTCCTACTGGTTCTGTGGTCGTGGCTTGGTGGTCGTGGCTTGGTGCGGGAGTCATGTGACTGGGTGGGTGTGGCTATGTGATTGGGGTGGGAGTCAAAAGACAGACTAACAACAACTCACTAACAATGTCCTGCTGGAGCAGGGTTGAAGTAGATGACCTCCAGGTCCCTTCCAGCCCTGGATTATCCTCTGAAGCTGCGTCTAGTGCCAGGTTTGTAGTCCTTCCTTCCTCTCCTTTTTCCTCCCTCCCTTCCTTCCTTCCTTTCTCTCTCTCTCTCTCTCTCTCTCTCAAACAAACCAATCCCCCACTCACCCCCATTTTTTGCCTAGCAGGCTTCAGCTTTTTTACCTTTTAAAAAAATGCTTTTAGGTACATGAAGGGCATTGAGTCGTTCATACCTAGAGCAAGAGGCGGCATCAGATAGAAAACGCGATCAAGCAATAATGGCAGGACCTGATTCTGGAACACAACAAATAAGTTCTTATTGTTGGACCTTCCTTGTTGTATTGCTGCCTGTGAGTTGCAGAAGCAGATGCAGTTCAGTAAATCATGAAAAATGACTATATTTGCCTTAATATCAATCAATCCATGAGTATCAATCTAGGATTGAAAACTGTCCAAATTTCTGATGTGTATTATTAATTAAAGAGACCCTCTCAATCTATATTGCCCCAAAATAAATGCTTTTAAAAGTAAAAAAAAGGGGGGGGGCTCTGATGATTGCGTGGCTCAGCTGGGCATGGGGGGTGGGTGGGCAGGGATTTTTGCTACTGTTTCTCGGAACTGCCCACCACTATTGCTGCCGGATCAACTTCCTGGGAGGAGCGGGGTGGGCGGGGCCATCCAGGAGTGGGATATGGGGGTTCTCTGAACTGCACAGAATCTTAGCTAGAGGTTCTCCCGAACCCCTGCAAATCTCCCAGCAGCCTACCCGCACTTGGTTCCCAGGAGAAAGAATTTTATTTTGGATACAAATCCCCAGCTATCTCTACTCCCCCCCACTCCTTTTCCCACAGCTCCAACCAGCGTAGCTGTGGCAGCCCTGAAGAGGCTTCAAAATGGCTTCAGGGTTGAGAGTCTGCTTCGTTGCTGCTCTTCATACTTCGGAAGAATGGAGCGCTTGCAGAAAAAGTTAGATTTGTTCGTTTTGAAGCATGAGGAGTTCTAAGCTGTACTTTTCCACACCGGGCCACCCCAATGAAGCTATCGAAGTGCTGTCCCAGTGTTTGGAAGCCGTACGGGTCTGGATGGGGAGAAACAGGCTCAAGCTCAATCCTTCCAAGACAGAGTGGCTGTGGATGCCGGCATCCCGGTACAGTCAGCTGAGTCCTCGGCTGACTGTTGGGGGCGAGTCACTGGCCCCGATGGAGAGGGTGCGCAATTTGGGCGTTCTCCTGGATGAACGGCTGTCTTTTGAAGACCATTTGACGGCCGTCTCCAGGAGAGCTTTCCACCAGGTTCGCCTGGTGCGCCAGTTGCACCCCTTTCTAGACTGGGATGCCTTATGCACGGTCACTCACGCCCTCGTGACGTCTCGCCTGGATTACTGCAATGCTCTCTACATGGGGCTCCCCTTGAGGGGCATCCGGAGGCTTCAGTTAGTCCAGAATGCGGCTGCGCGGGTGATAGAGGGAGCCCCTCGTGGCTCCCGTGTGACACCTATCCTGCGCAGACTGCACTGGCTACCTGTGGCCTTCCAGGTGCGCTTCAAGGTGTTGGTGACAATCTTTAAAGCGCTCCATGGCATAGGGCCGGGCTATTTACGGGACCGCCTACTGCTACCAAATACCTCTCACCGACCCGTGCGCTCTCACAGAGAGGGACTCCTCAGGGTGCCGTCAGCTAGGCAGTGCCGTCTGGCGACACCCAGGGGAAGGGCCTTCTCTGTGGGGGCTCCCACCCTCTGGAACGAACTCCCTCCAGGACTTCGTCAACTTCCGGACCTCCGAACCTTTCGTCGCGAGCTTAAAACACACTTATTCATCTGCGCGGGACTGGATTAGATTTTAAAGTTACTGGTTTTAAGGGGTTTTTTACTATTTATACTGTTTTTAATAATTTGGCTATAGAATAAGTTTTTTAATCGTCGTTTTTAATCTGTATTTATATGTATTTTAACTGCCTGTGAACCGCCCTGAGTCCTTAGGGAGATAGGGCGGTATATAAATATGAAAAATAAATTAAATAAATAAATAAATAACTTGGGTCTGAAGCTTCCATTAAAATCAGTTGTGAGGAACCTGTACTGTAGTCTTCTCCAAATGAATTGCAATTTTATTATCTTTCCTGGAATCCAGTGACAAATTTCCCACTGCCATTTTGTTTATTGGAGTGCTACACTATCAAAGGCATTCATAGCTGAATCAGACACCAATTAAAAAAATAGACGCAGTAAAAAAAATATAATAATAACTGGCAAATATGGTCACATCCAGGCAGGCAGATAAACCAAACTGAGGAAACTGAGCTACTGAAAAGAGAAACTAAAGGTATGCAGCCCAAGAGATGGTAAACAGGATGTAACGGAGATTGATGAGACAGAGTGTACAGAGTCAGTAGATAATGACCGTAGGAGCCGTTCCAGCAGTTATAACAGGAAAGGTACTAGTAGCTTGTGTAGCGATGAGAGCAGGAACCGAAGCTGGAGGCAAGGCCATAATGTATAGTGACCAGACGTCCCGCTTTTGGCGGGACAGTCCTGCTTTTTAATATTTTGTCCAATTCCAAAAAGTCCCGATTTTTGTTTTGTTTCACTCCCATTCTGAAAATGGGAAGCGGCAATTCAAGAGGAGGAGGCGGAGAAGGGGGAGTGGCGGAGAAGGGGGCGAGAGAGGGAGGAGAGACACCGCTTGACTTCACCCAAGAGGAAGAGAAGAGCAGAGAGGAGAGCCGAGGAGAGCCGAGCCTGCCTGGAAGAGCCGAGAGGAGAGCCGAGCCTGCCTGGAAGAGCGGAGAAGCAGCAGCCGCTCCTCCTCCTTCAGGCAGGTGGCAAGACTCAGCACGCATGCGCAGCCCCCTCCCCCGCCCCCCCATCATGTCCTGCTTTGCCATGGCTGAAATCTGGTCACTTTACCATAATGGAAACAGAGAGCATCGTGAATATGGTAAAACATTCAGCTGTTCAACTTTAAATGGGAGGAGTGTCAAGGTAATGATGATTTAAAGCTGACCATCCCTTTAAGACTAAGGATGAGTCGGCAGGGTTACTGCCCTTTAAGAAGCTGCCTATATAAGGGAGGCCATATTGTGACCTAGGCCCAAGTAGTTATTGCCAGACACAATCAGTCCTAAGCAAACATATTTTATTAGAACAGCTGAGAATTACTTCATTCTCAGCTTAGTCCAAATTGATTCCAAAACGAAGTCCTTCAGAAAAAGTCCTTCGGGCTTATCTCAAACCTTTGTGTTCTTTGGCACCCTGCCAAAGGCCTTTCTTGGCAAGTACCCCACGAAATTCAGAAACAAGAGATGCCGACTCATTCAACAGATGTAGCAACATTGCTTTCCTACAAAGAGCCCAAGAGCTGTTGCTGCTTTTTTAAGCCTTATGGGAGGGGCCAATCATCTCCTGGCCTTACTCCCGAGTTATCCTTTTTGCTTTAGCTGCTCTTGCCTTCTGGCAGCTCTTTGCATGCGTGCACTAGGAACAGGCTCCTCCTGTTCCTCTGCCTCTCTGCTGTCTGCCTCTGGAGGCTCCGGAATCCACGCATAGCTCCCAGATGGCTCTTGCCCCATCTCTGCCTCTGACACAGAGCCCTCATCTGAGCCTTCCCCTGACTCCAGGACTGACCCATTGTCCTCCCCAGCCTCCTCACTGTCCAACTTCACTGTATGTGTGTGTGTGTAGAGATAGATAGATAGATAGATAGATAGAGATAGATAGATAGATATAGATATAGATATAGATATAGATATAGATATAGATATAGATATAGATATAGATATAGATATAGATATAGATATAGATATAGATGTGACTTATAGATAAGTCATTGTTAGTAATGACAAAACCTCTGTGTCCTGTATTTTGTTCATGGGTGGTCTCAAAATAGTAGTCACGCTGGGTACACTCTGACATCTTCTTTGATACAGCGGACATTTTTATAACTAAAACCTAAAAAAGAAAATGTTTTTCATTTGCTGAGGAGAAATACCACCGTCCTCGGACTTGTTTCAATTCTGCTTTATCAAGGCTAATTGAGCTAAAGACATGACTTCTGCTGAAGTTTGAACAGTTGCCGACAAAATGTCAAATGTTCATAAGCAAAGCGTGAGGTAGGGAATTGGGTCAACTAAGTTGGAAATGCTTCCCTCATTACAGTTTGAAACGAGGGCATAAAATCAGCTTTTGCTCCTATGTGTGTCCATCTAGGCGCCTCCTCACACTAAATGTCCTTCTATCCCTTTCTCTACAAGGTGTTATTAAATTTTGTGAAGTTTCTTTTGCGCTTATGATTTTCATCTAAGCTTGTATAATGCATCCATTGTACTAGAGAACTTGTCAACTATCTGTCCATCTTGTTTAGACGTTGCAGGATTATTTAATCAATAGCAGCCACCAGTCAAGGGATTGTTCTGATTTTTTTTTTTAAAAAAATTACATTACAGGCAGGCCCACACATAATTCCTAAGCAGAGGTAGACAACTTTTCTTGACCCATGACTGCACTCTAAAAAGTAGAGACGACTTGAAGGCAAGAGTGAGGCCAAAATAAAAGCTATCTTTCATTTGAGTTATATTTACACTTCATAACAATTAAGTACATAGACCTAAAATGAGTATTCCCAATATATTTAATGCATTTCTGCTTGATATATGTGATAACACATTGATTCAACTATTGAGATGTTGGGCTTATTGGCTGGAAAGCCACAGCCCAGGTTCGAGACCCAAGTGCCATGCAATGGGTGAGCTCACCGTCCTCACCCCAGCTCCGCCAAACAAAGCAGTCTAAACCTCTAGCTAAGATTCTGTGAAGTTCAGAGAACCCCCAAGTCCCACTCCTGGCTGGCCCCACTCACCCCACCCCTCCCTTCTGGCCCATTTTGGATGCAGGTAAGTTCAGAGTGCGCGCAGAAGCTCGGGGACAGTGAACAACAGGCCTACCGGAAGTTTGGGAAGGCCAGAAACAGGCCCGTTACCGGCCTCCAGAGGGCCTCCAGAGCCTGGGGAGGCCGTTTTTGCCCACCCTGAGGCTCAAGAAAAGCCCCCGGAGTCCAGGGAGGGCAAAAACGCCTCCCCCCCCGCCATGGTGCAGGAGGTCAGCTAGCCCATGCCCACCATGGCCACACCTACCCAGCAATCAGGCAGAGAACCCATAGCTAAAATTTTTGAACAACCCCCCCCCCCCACCGAATTCAGCTCCTCCTTCCTGGGAATTCAGGCTCTATTCCACCACAGTTTCGCCATCTACCAAGGAGATTTGAAACAGGCGTACAGGAATAAATAAAAGAAGACTGAAGGAACGAAGGCATTGCAGCAGTAGTGGATTTCAAATTTGTTTTACTACCGGTTCTGTGGGCGTAGCTTGGTGGGCGTGGCATGGCTTGGTGGGTGTGGCAGGGGAAGGATACTGCAAAATCTCCATTCCCACCCCACTCCAGGGGAAGGATACTGCAAAATCCCCACGCCCTCCCAATCAGCTGGGACTCGGGAGGCAGAGCATAGATGGGGGCGGGGCCAGTCAGAGGTAGTATTTACCGGTTCTCCGAACTACTCAAAATTTCCACTACCAGTTCTCCAGAACTGGTCAGAACCTGCTGAAACCCACCTCTGCATTGCAGCCCTGGTTTTTTTCTCCCTGTATCCACAAGGCCAGTAATTAAAGCCAAGCAGCCCATATGCAGACTCAGGCATTTGCCGTTTGTCAAAAACAAAAAAACAAAAAAGCTTGTGAGCCAACCAAGGTTCTGCAGAACTGTTATGACTGATGAGCCTGTTGTAATTGAATTAGTTGAGAGGCATTGACCTTTCTGATGTATCACGCCCTGGAAAGCAAACAACAAACCCAAAATAATGTTTTTATGAATGTGTTGGGTAACATGGTCATCAATTGGCTCCTGATAAATAAGACAGAAGACATTTGCAAGAAACAAAGCAGAGCACAGAGGGGCACAGACTTTGGGGACCAAAAAGAAAATCAGCCACAGCCCATTTGATTTGGAAGAATGGATATTTTCTTTCTTTCTTTTTTTTTTTTTAAAATAGTTTTTATTAAGCTTTTGACTTTTAAAAACAGAATAAAGAAAAACACGACAAAGACAAAAACACATCATTAAAAAACCTAACAAACCTAACATTACATTATATATTACTTTACAGCTTTCTGTATCGGCATAAATATATACGTGCTAGTCGTTGCCGACTCTAGGCGGTGCTCATCTCCATTTCAAAGCCGAAGAGCCAGTGCTGTCCGAAGATGTCTCTGTGGTCATGTGGCCGGCATGACTCAACGCCAAAGGTGCACGGAGCGCTGTTACCTTCCCACCAAAGGTGGTCCCTATCTTTTCTACTTGCATTTTTACGTGCTTTCAAAATTGCTAGGTTGGCAGAAGCTGGGACAAGTAACGGGAGTTCACCCCGTTACACGTTATATGTTCTCTATTTTTGTTCAATTATTCATCTAAGTACTTATATTTACATTGTATCTATTCACACAACCATCACCGTCAGGCAGTGGTGGGATTCAAGTAATTTAACAACCGGTTCTCTGCCCTAATGATTTCTTCCAACAACCAGTTTGCCAAACTGCTCAGAAAATTAACAACTGGTTCTACCGAAGTGGTGCAAACTGGCTGAATCCCACCACTGCCGTCTGGGTAACAATATTCTGTAATTTACACTTCCTAATTTTAACCCAATTAATTTAACATTAATTAACCATTTAAGAATGGATATTTTCAGTTGTTTGTGTTTTTTTTAACAATGTAGTGGTGCTGGATTGGACCAAAAATCTAGTGTGTCTGTGCCTCTGATGATGTTCTACTGCTTGCTCGCCATCACAACATTTCAGTTTTTAAAAAACTACTTAAATTCTATTCACATGTGGTTGTTAGTTGCGAAGTCATGTCCGACCCATCGCGACCCTATGGACAACGTTCCTCCAGGCCTTCCTGTCCTCTACCATCCTCTGGAGTCCATTTAAGCTCACGCCGACTGCTTCAGTGACTCCATCCAGCCACCTCGTTCTCTGTCGTTCCCTTCTTCTTTTGCCCTCAATCTTTCCCAGAATTAGGCTTTTCTCCAGTGAGTCCTTCCTTCTCATTAGGTGGCCAAAGTATTTGAGTTTTGTCTTCAGGACCTGGCCTTCTAAAGAGCAGTCAGGGTTGATCTCCTCTAGGACTGACTCCATTCTCATAATGACACCATTTTTCTTTTTTACTTTTAAACATTTTAAAGATATTACCTAGTTGGGTAATGAAATTCCTGCCAGAAAACAACCAAGCTCAGAGAGCACTAGGCCAGAAATCCGGGATGGGCTGCTGGGAGTTCTCAGAGGTTCGGGAGAACCTCTAGCTAAGATTCTGGGCAGTTTGGAGAACCCCCAAATCTCACTCTTAGCTGGCCCTTCCCAGCCCACCCCAACCCTCCCAGGAGTCCCCACGTGGCCCATTTTGGATGCAGGTAAGTGCAGAGTGCGCGCAGAAGCTCGGGGACAGCGAACAACAGGCCTACCAGAAGTTTGGGAAGGCCAGAAACGGGCCCATTACCAGAGGGCCTCCAGAGTCTGGGGAGGCTGTTTTCACCCTCCAGGAGGCTCGAGGAAAGCCTCCAGAGGCCGGGGAGGGCAAAAATGCCCCCCCCATCGTGGTGCAAGAGGCCAACTAGGCCACGCCCACCATGGCCACACCCACCCAGCAACCGGGCAGAGAACCCCTTGCTAAAATTTTTGAAGATCACCCCTGCCAGAAATTATTCATCTATCTGGCAAGATTGTCATGAATGGGGTTGAATCTGCAGGAAAACAGGTCTCCGCTAAATATTGGAAGATTTATCTGAACTTTACAAGCTGTTTGATAGTAAACAACTATCAAAGCAGAAAGTAATTGCCAGGACTGTTATTATTACCAGATTTATGCACTGGGTCCAGGATTGGAATTCAATGTCTCCCAAGACTTTCCAAGTTTGAAAATTCTAGGATATTTCTTTTCCCCCCCCCAATATCTGAAAAAAGAATGTGCTTTCTTTCTGCATGCTAGGCTACTCTGCAGTCAAAAGGCAGAATCAAGTTAAATAAATGGATACACAATTTTTCCTTGCAGATCCTCACTTTTTTTATTTATTTTTATTTATTTTTATTTATTTATTTTATTTGTCACAACATTATATATAAGCATAAGCATTAAATAACTATACAATATATAAGCATATATATAACCATAAGTATGTAATAACTATATGAAATTGTATACAATCAAAGGGAACTTTAGGACAGGAACGGTCTTATGTACGCCCCTTACAGACCTCTTAGGAATGGGGTGAGGTCAATTGCAGATAGTCTTTTATTAAAGCTTTGTGGATTTTGGGAAGAGACAACAGAGTCTGGTAGTGCATTCCAGGCATTAACAACTCTGTTTCTGAAGTCATATTTTCTGCAATCAAGATTGGAGAATCATTTACTCCCTCACACAGTTTTTCTTTTTTTCTTTTTTTTCTTTTTGGCTTCTTGGCCTGAACTCAGTGATCAATGCAGCTCACTAAAGAAACTTGACAGTTCACGAGAAAGTAAGCGTCCAGAAATCAGCATTAATCATTTTTTTTCCATGATGGCCTGGCCATATGCTACATTACTTGAGGAATCAGTGAGCTTGCCTTCATTGGCTCAAGTAGCTTTCTTTGTGGGAAAGAAAGTGTACGTTTATTTATTTATTTATTTATTTATTTCGATTTTTATACCGCCCTTCTCCCGAAGGACTCAGAGCGGTGTACAGCCAAGTAAAAATTCACTATATACACATTAAAAGAGATTAAAAAGAACATATTATAATATGGCCGAAAATTTAAAACAATTTAAAACCTTACATCAATAGGTGCTGCCTCTGCAGGCAACATACAAATTATAATTAGAGGGAGATGTAATTAAAGCAAATGACAATGGTCTAGTTGTTATTGTTGTCTCCAATTTGGTTGCTTGGCAGCCAGGGGAAATCATTTCTGCTTTGTCATGAGCTTAGAAAAGAATTGCTGCGACATGCTGTAAGACTTGTATGCCCCTCTTCCTCTTAAGCCAATAGCCAGCTTTGCTGAATGGGATCCATTATCTGATCATTCTCTAGATCCCAAAGGTGCTTTCCCCACCCCCCCTAAAAGACAACTGGACTTTGTTTTTCCTTGAAGACGTTTCGCTTCTCATCCAAGAAGCTTCTTCAGCCCTGAGCTCCTCCCCACTATCCCGTCAGAGCTGAAGAAGCTTCTTGGATGAGAAGCGAAACGTTTTCAAAAGAAAAGAAAAAAAACCAAGAAAGTCTGGTTTGCCTCCTGAAAAAGCACCTTTGGGATGAGATGCAAGTAGTTGTTTTAGTTTAGCAAGATTTCCATCTATAGGTGTGGAACAATAAAGTCACTTGTCTGAAATAGATTTAAACTCAACGTTAACCGCTTTAATCTAGATTGCAGAAAATATGACTTCTGTAACAGAATCATCAGTGCTTGGAATACTTTACCTGACTCTGTGGTCTCTTCCCATAATCCCAAAAGCTTTAACCAAAAACTTTCTACTATTGACCTCACCCCATTCCTAAGAGGACCATAAGGGGCGTGCATAAGAGCACCAACGTGCCTACTGTTCCTGTCCTATTGTTTCTCTTTTTTTCTTCATATATATATATATATATATATATATTTGTTTTCTGAGGTTTTCACGGGTGTTTGTATGTAGGTCTTTGGTTGTTCGGGTTTATATATATATATATATATATATATATATATATATATATATATATATATATATATATATATATATATATATATACATACATACATACATACATACATACATACATACATACATACATATATATATATATATATATATATATATATATATATATATATGTAGGTCTTTGGTTATTCGGGTTTTCTCCTGCGTAAAATTGGAAGTGTCTTGGCGACGTTTCGACGAAGTCTCATTCGTCATCTTCAGGCTTCAGCGGGAGGTATCATCTCGTTTGTTCATGCTGTGTGGCCTACCAGTGGTGGCCTACCAGCCATTTGGAAACCCGCCCTTATTGACAAACGAGTCCCTAACACGAGGAATGACACCAGACCCACACTCACGAGGTCCACACAGGATGTCACCACCGCACATCCACCCAGAAAGCAGACCCAAACCCACACTGATCATGAAGCACGACCAAGGACCAGAAGCCAGACCGCAGCTGCAACATTAGCCATTTCAAACCCCTCCAATCCATACATGCAGCAGACTGACACCCACTATGAAGATGTAGCACCACCACAAAGCCAAACAACAGCTATGCAGCTCACCAGCTCAAATCCCCCTGCAACACAGACTAAATTGAGCACAACCAAGCCCCCACCCAAACAGGACACACCCCCATCCAATCAGAGCACAAAAAAACCTCCATCCAATCAGAGCACAGCCAAGCTCCCACCCAATCAGTTCAAACCCCCACTAGCAGTTAAAAGGAAGAAACAGCTGCGATCACACATTGCTCCCAGAAGCACGAAGCTGAAGCCTGAAGATGACGAATGAGACTTCGTCGAAACGTTGCCAAGACATTTCCAATTTTACACGGGAGAAAACCCGAACAACCAAAGACCTACATACAAACACCCATGAAAACCTCAGAAAACAAATATATATATATATATATAGTTTCAATTTCTATACCGCCCTTCTCCCAAAGGACTCAGGGCGGTTTACAGCCAAAGTAAAGACAGTTAGTAAAATTTTTAGGACCAGTTTAAAAGGAAAATTTAGAGTTGGTTGAAGAACTTAAAACCAATAAAACCCCTTATTAAAACCCCACTAGGCCAGTCCTGCATGGTGAAACAAAAATGTTTTCAGCTCGCGTCGAAAGGTCCAAAGATCAGGGAGTTGACGGATACCTGGTGGTAACTTGTTCCAGATGGTTGGTGCCCCCACAGAGAAGGCCCTCCCCCTGGGCGCCGCCAGCCGACATTGACTGGCCGACGGCACCCTGAGGAGAACCTCCCTATGGGAGCGCACTGGTCGATGGGAGGTCGCCGGTAGCAGCAGGTGGTATATATATATATATATGGGAAACATGGGCTCCTTTAATACTTGGAATAGGTTTAAAAGTAAGAAGTACAGTAGACAAGAATTCTAAGGTGATTCCAGGAAATGGCTATTTTCATAAATAATTTAGAAGGACTTTAGGTATTTAAGAGGTTTCAGATATTTCTTGTCGACCACCAAGCTTTTTAGAACTACTTAGCTCCATTACAGGGTAGGTTATTATTAAGAGAGAGAAAGAGAGAGAGAGATCACAAAGAGGGGAAGTTGAATTACGGTTGGATCTCTGGTATATTTGTGCATATATTAAATCAAATAGAATGTTTGTACATTTCTGTCAATAGTATTAGCCCCAGTCTCACAAATGGGCAGGAGAATGGCATGACATTATATCATGATTTTATCAAAGGCAGTTTGTAGACTGTATTTCTTGCTGTGATACATGTGCTGTTTAGATGGTATGGACCAGTGGTGGGATTCATTTTTTTTTACTACCGGTTCTGTGGGCGTAGCTTGATGGGCGTGGCATGGCTTGGTGGGCGTGGCTTGGTTTGATGGGCGTAACTTGGTGGGCATGGCAGGGGAAGGATAGTGTAAAATCTCCATTCCCTCCCTACTCCAGGGGAAGGTTACTGCAAAATCCCCATTTCCTCCTGAACAGCTGGGACTTGGGAGACAGAGAATAGATAGGGGCGGGGCCAGTCAGAATTTTTACTAACAGTTCTCCGAACTACTCAAAATTTCCACTACTGGTTCTCCAGAACCTGCTGAAACCAACCTCTGGTATGGACCTGTTCTGACTTCCCAAAATGCTGTGTACCAATACAGGGGTGAAATCCAAAACCTCTCCCTACCAGTTCTGTGGGCATGGCTTGGTGGGCATGACAGGGGAAGGATACTGCAAAATCTCCATTCCCACCCCACTCTGGGACCAGCCAGAGGTGGTATTTGCCAGTTCTCCAAACTACTCAAAATTTCCGCTACCGGTTCTCCAGAACCTGTTAGAACCTGCTGGATTTCACCCCGTACCAAAAGTACTGTGCTATATGGGTGAGTTTCTGTCAATTTCTTTTTTTTTTTTAGTGCCTTGTTTTTAATTCAGATTCAGTTCCTCAAACTTGAGAATATTTTTTATTTAAAAATGCACTAAAATACATGCACGTTGGGTGCCTATGTCTCCAAACCTATGAACGTTTGATTTGCAATTTGGCCTAATCTACATGCTCTTCACAATCTTTTTCTTTAAGAGTGCATTTGCATGCCTACTGAATAACTTAAGACTTCAATCTTGAAGTCTTCATTCTTGAAGAGGGGGGAAGAGGGAGAGGGGAGTGGGGGAGGTTCCTTTTAAATATAAGCTGCACGACATGTTTCTCCCACATTTACTTGGTGCAGGGATCATAGATAACCTGTCTGGACAAAGCTGTACCAGGGGCATCATTGGAAACTAATTCATATTCATACCAAGCTCATTCATATATATATATTGGTACTCTAGAGTGGAATTAGAATGGCTTTTTCCAGATGTGTTGGAACTGCAGAATTTCCAGTTAACTTTGGGAAAGTGTCTTGAGAACCTTCAAGCAATGGAAAAGCTTAACAGCAAATCAGATCACATAAGATCAGGGGTGAGCTTCAAAAATTTTAGCAAGGGGTTCTCTGCCTAGTTACTGGGTGGGCGTGGCCATGGTGGGTGTGGCCTAGTCAGTCTCCTGCACCACAGTGCGGGGGGGGGGGGGGCTTCCCTGGGCTCCGGAGGCTTTTCTCGAGCCTCTGGGAGGTCGAAAATGGCCTCACCAGGCTCCGGAGGCTCTCTCCCCAGCCTTCCCGAACTTCATGTAGGCCCGTTTTTCACTCTCCATGACCCTCCGTGCACGCCCTGCACTTACCTGAGTCCAAAACAGGCTGCACAGGGACTCCTGGGAGGGGCGAGCCGGGGTGGCCAGGGTAGGGCCAGCCAGGAGTGGGATTTGGGGGTTCTCCAAACTGTGCAGAATCTTAGCTAGAGGTTCTCCCGAACCCTTGCGAACCCCTAGCAGCCCATCCCTGCATAAGATACAGGGCACACAGATTCAATATTCATGGCTAGTATAATATAATATAAAAAAATAATACAATGTAGTATAATAGGGAACTGGAGGCTAAAACATATGAAGAATGGATGCAGGCATTGGGTAGGTCTAGTTTAATGACAGGAAGGACTGGGGGGTGATATGACAGCAGTGTTCCAATATTTGAGGGGCTGCCGCAAAGAAGAAGGAGTCAAGCTATTTTCCAAGACACCAGAAGGCAAGGCAAGAAGCAATGGGTGGAAACTAATCAAGGAGAGAAGCAACCTAGACCTAAGGAGAAATTTCCTAGCAGTGAGAACAATTAACCAGTGGAACTGCTTGCCTCCAGAGGTTGTGGGTGCTCCATCACTGGAGGCTTTGGAGAAGAGACTGGACAGCCTTTTGTCTGAAATGGTAAAGGACCATCTTGGGGGTTGGACTAGAGGACCTCCAAGGTCCCTCCCAACTTTGTTATTCTATTATCCCTCTTCTGGGCTGCACTAAGAAGCAAGCACAAAACCTGGGCTGAGAAAAGCACACGCAAACCACAAAGCACAACCCAACCTTCTCAGGAGACTGAGCTGGTTTCCTTCTTCCCCATGTTACCTGCTCCAGGAGAGGCTCTTGGCTCCCCCATTTATTCATAAATCAAGCTCAGAAGTCTCATTTGTTTCAGCCTGGCTCTGGCATCTTCTCTGATACCTTTCATTAATTTGGTATATTTTTTTCATCAGCGCATCTGTTAAGGATGGATTGATTTCTCCCAGGCAGCCTCGGTGCCAAAAAGCCTTTAGCTGAACAAGAATTTGTGCCTGTCATCAGTCATTTGCTGCTCGCCACCGCCAGCTCGCGGACCGCAGCGTTGTAGGCACCAGACTTGTGTACCCTGGCTGCGAGCGAGCAAGGAAAGAAGCAAATAAATTACTTAATTATATTGATATGCAAGAGGGGAAGTTTTTTTTTTCAAAAAAAAAAAAAAGAAATGGGCAGAGAACAAGAAGAGGAGCTGACTGAAGGATAAGATAACTGCATCCAATCTCCTTTACCTAGTCTTTTTATTGTTCAGTGAGTTTGCTCTGCTCGGTCTACCCTACCTTGATCGTTGCTTGGCAAAGAGGTGGCATAGAAGGGTCTAAGACAGGGGAAGTCAACCTTTTTATACCTGCCACCCACTTTTGTATCTCTGTTAGTAGTAAAATTTTCTAACCGCCCACCGGTTCTCACCAATACACAGTAATGTACCGTGTATCGTAGTCTGCGCATACCTCTCACGAATCGTGGATTGGGTTTGGGGGGACCCCGGCTACCAGCTCTGCTTGTCTGTTACAGCTGGGTGGTGTGGGGGGAGATGCGCGAGCTATTTATTTTTTTATTTATTTTTTTATTTTTGTCACAACAATATACACAAGCATCACACAAAATGATTATATAGTATATAAACATATATATGAGGAAATATAAGGAAGTATAAGCATATATATATATAAGAAAAAACAATAGGACAGGAACGGTAGGCATGTTTGT
This sequence comes from Ahaetulla prasina, assembly GCF_028640845.1. NCBI lineage: Eukaryota > Metazoa > Chordata > Lepidosauria > Squamata > Colubridae > Ahaetulla > Ahaetulla prasina. Next base: position 14,702,367 of record NC_080551.1, read on the forward strand.
GCTCTTATGCACGCCCCTTACAGACCTCTTAGGAATGAGGTGAGGTCAATGGTAGATAGTTTTTGGTTGAAGCTTTGGGGATTTTGGGAAGAGACCACAGAGTCAGGTAGTGTATTCCAAGCATTAACAACTCTGTTACAGAACTCATATTTTCTGCAATCAAGATTGGAGCAGTTAACATCAAGCTTAAATCTATTGGTTGCTCTTGTATTATTGCAATTGAAGCTGAAGTAGTCTTTAACTGGAAGGACATTGCAATAGATGATGCTATAAGTTAAACTTAGGTTTTGTCGAAGGCAGCGGAGTTCTAAGTTTTCTAAACCTAGGATTTCAAGTCTGGTGGGGTAAGGTATTTTGTTGTTTTCAGAGGAGTGGAGAACCCTTCTTGTACAATATTTCTGGACACGTTCAATTGTACTGATGTCAGAAATGTGGTGTGGGTTCCAGACAGGCGAGCTGTATTCAAGAATTGGCCTAGCAAATATTTTATATGCTCTGGTTAGTAGTGTAGTGTTTTTGGAAAAGAAGCTATTCTGAGACGAGGCTCTTTTGTTTGTGGTCGCCATTTAGTTTCACTTATGTAATGTGAACTAAACTTACGTGCGGGCGATACCAATAGTATATTTTCAGAAATTTAAATTGTCACAGGGAATTTTATGAAAACCTAATGAAAATGTTTTTAAATAATGCTATGAAATTTTTTTTTAAAGTCAATTAAATTAAAAAAAAAGAAAGTGCTTCAGTATTGGACAAAACCTCTACTGCCCACCATGAAAGCTGGAACGCCCACTAGTGGGCGGTAGGGACCAGGTTGACTACCACTGGTCTAAGACTATTCGCCATGGTCACTCACCATGGCAAGCTCACCACAGCCAATTTGGCATGGACAACTCACCGCGGAAGAATTCACCACGACCAACTCACCCTGGGACAAAAGTTACGTAATATCGAAGAAATGGAGGAACCAAATCATTAAAGAATAAAAAAGGAGGGAGAGACAAAATGAAATAAAATGTGAATGACACAAATTATGATATTTTAAAATATTTTAAATAAAATTGTTGAATTGCCCAGCAGTGAATTGTCCCATAGGAAATTGGCCATGGCAGATTATCCTGCAGTGAGTTGGCCATGGCGAATTGGACGTGGTGGATTGTCCCCTCCTGGCATTAGAAATTCACAATAAATGTCAAGAACATGACCTGAGGCCCCAAATGGAAATCCTTTGTCAATAGTTTCTCTCTTCTGCTCCGTACAGTACCTCCCACATTTGTGAATTATGGTGCTATGTTGATCTAAATGTTGTGCTAAAGCATGGTTTGTTTGAATAAAGGTTGATTGCACCTGGATCACCCCTATTATCAAGCACATAAACAAAAGTTGCAGAACATCATGGACAAACATGCTTTGTTCAAACCTACCATGCCTTTGTAGGATATGCAAATTAGTGTGAACTGTGTCATCTCTGTTAGCAACAGCCAATAGTGTGGGGATCAGGCCCTAAACCAAGAATGGCACACAATGATTCTCCCAAACTGAGATCTCTATTGTTTCGCACCTATAGACAAAATCTTGCCAGATTGAGGGCTCTGCTAGGTGCATTTACAATATATTCTGTAAGCTATTAGGGAGGGGCTGCCCTCACCCTCATTCTCCCGCACATAATATCCAAACTGAGTTGCCTCTTAATTCCCCTGAAATACACCCACTCCCTCCTAAGAAACGACTTCCTCACTACATTCCATTACAGTGAGCCAGGGATGGTAAACGCATGTTGAAATCAGAATATTCTGAAGTTGCTCCTTCCTTTCTTAGCCACGAAAATCCACTGGCCAATTTGGAGCTAGTCCCTCAGACACATACATTCTGAGATAGCTTTCTGCAAAGTGGTTCACTCCAACTGCCATAATTTCCAGGTTACCTTCTCCTACAAATCCTCAAATCCTCCAGATAGTAGAGATAACAAGACTGGGTTCACAAGTCACACTAAATCAATACAATCCAACATGTCTGGATTTGCAAAACCCATTAAAATAAAAAAAACAAACAAACATACAAGGTGGCTTAACGTGTTCCATGAAAGAAGTTCAGCTTTTCACATCAGCTACCAACTTGTTGCCCTACTGGTTGGGGATTATGGGCAGGGTAACCCAGCAGATATAGTGGATGATGAGCTACTGGGGCAGTCTGTTCTTAACTGAAATTTCACTTTTGCCAGTTGATTTGGACGTGGTATCTCTCTGATGTACCAACGGAAGGTCTGTGCATCGTGGAAGAGATAGATCTTCTTTGAGGAAGACACATTGAAGCAATGCTTGTTTTGCATTCTGTGCTATATTTCCTGCCAGTTGGGAACTGGAAGAAGGGAGCTATTGGTTGCTCCAAAACCCACTGAAGAATGTAAATAAATTTATTTTATTTTATTTATTTATTTTATTTACTTATTTGTCAATAGAATAGAATAGAATTTTATTGGCCAAGTGTGATTGGACACACAAGGAATTTGTCTTGGTGCATATGCTCTCAGTGTACATAAAAGAAAAGATACCTTCATCAAGGTACAACATTTACAACACAATTGATGATCAATATATCAATATAAATCATAAGGATTGCCAGCAACAAGTTATAGTCATACAGTCATAAGTGGAAAGAGATTGGTGATGGGAACTATGAAACGATTAATAGTAGTGCAGATTCAGTAAATAGTCTGACAGTGTTGAGGGAATTATTTGTTTAGCAGAGTGATGGCCTTCGGGAAAAAACTGTTCTTGTGTCTAGTAGTTCAATCATATATAAGATAATAGGCAAAAGTATAAACTTAATTTGTATACATGAAAAGAGTAATAGAATAGAACAGAATTTTTTATTGGCCAAGTGTGATTGGACACACAAAGAATTTTTCTTTGGTGCATACGCTCTCAGTGTACATAAAAGAAAAGATACCTTCATCAAGGTGCAACACTTACAACACTTAATGATAGTCATAGGCTACAATTAACCAATCAGGAAACAATCAATTACAGTATAAATTGTAAAAAAAAAGCATAAAAAGAATAAGTAAAAAAGGAATATTAGGACAGGGATATTAGGCACGCAGGTGCACTTATGCACGCCCCTTACAGACCTCTTAGGAATGGGGTGAGGTCAACAGTAGACAGTTTAAGCTTAAAGTTTTGGGGGTTTGGGGAAGAAACTACAGAGTCAGCTAGTGCATTCCAGGCATTGACCACTCTGTTGCTGAAGTCATATTTTCTGCAATAAATACAATAGGGAGAATCACAGTGATACACTCTAGAATAGAATAGAATAGAATAGAATAGAATAGAATAGAATAGAATAGAATAGAATAGAATAGAATTGTTATTGGCCAAGTGTGATTGGACACACAAGGAATTTGTCTTGGTGCATATGCTCTCAGTGTACATAAAAGAAAAGATACGTTCATCAAGGTACAACATTTACAACACAATTGATGGTCAATATATCAATATAAATCATAAGGATTGCCAGCAACAAAGTTACAGTCATACAGTCATAAGCGGAAAGAGATTGGTGATGGAAACTATGAGAAGATTAATAGTAGTGCAGATTCAGTAAATAGTTTGACAGTGTTGATGGAATTATTTGTTTAGCAGAGTGATGGCCTTCGGGAAGAAACTGTCCTTGTGTCTAGTAGTTCTGGTGTGCAGTGCTCTATAGCGTCGTTTTGAGGGTAGGAGTTATGTCCTGGATGTGAGGGATCTGTAAATATTTTCACGGCCCTCTTCTTGATTCGTGCAGTATACAGGTCCTTAATGGAAGGCAGGTTGGTAGCAATTATTTTTTCTGCAGTTCTAATTATCCTCTGAAGTCTGTGTCTTTCTTGTTGGGTTGCAGAACCGAACCAGACAGTTATAGAGGTGCAAATGACAGACTCAATAATTCCTCTGTAGAACTGAATCAGCAGCTCCTTGGGCAGTTTGAGCTTTCTGAGTTGGCGCAGAAAGAACATTCTTTGTTGTCCTTTTTTAATGATGTTTTTGATGTTAGCTGTCCATTTTAGATCTCTACAGATAAGGCTTGCTCATCTGTCCATAATATGAATCTTAAGGCTGAGAAAAAAAAACTTGATCCACCTTTGGTCTCAAGATGGCGCCTCTAAAATCTTGATGAATTAATTTCTCAGCAAATCACGGCTGTTACAAGTTCATTGTGACATTGTGAATATTGAATGCTGCTGCCCCGTGTTATAAATAGAAAAAGGGTTGCATTAGCATTCATTTACTGCACGGGACGATATTAAAAACTGGAGGGTCAGTGCTGAAAAGAGAAGCCTTTTAATCAATTGTCAAATATAATTACAGTGCAGAGAACAACACAAAAGTTAGGATTTACAGTGAAAGGACACTATATCTAATCCTCTCCTTAAAACTGACAATTAATGTATTATTATTATTATTACCTGCGTATTGTTCATTATTATGAAAATATCTATCACGTACTTTGATAGTGTGCATCTTGCAAACATCTCAAGAAGAAGCTAGAACTTCCATATTTCTCTGGGTTTCACGGAGCGAGGCCCACTGGATTTTTGTGAAACAAAAGCAGATTTTGCTCATCTAGCCAGTCAGCCAAACACAATATAACTGGATCCAAGACTTGTGGAAGATTGCAAAATAAAATTCATGGTTTAATGCGCTCTAAATCCCTCGCACTATATGAAGTTCATTCAGTGGTGGGTTTCAAATTTTTTTACTACCGGTTCTGGCATGGTGGGCGTGGCATGGCATGGCTTGGTGGGCATGGCAGGGGAAGGATACTGCAAAATCCCCATTTCCTCCCAATCAGCTGGGACTTGGGAGGCAGAGAATAGATAGGGGTGGGTCCAGTCAGAATTTTTACTACCGGTTCTCCAAACTGCTCAAAATTTCCACTACCGGTTCTCCAGAACTGGTCAGAGCCTGCTGAAACCCACCTCTGAGTTCATTTGATTTGGATTTAATCCATTTTTTAAAAAATGATCTGGACATAAACTGTTTCAACTCTTACCCTCAAAACAACACTATAGAGCACTGCACACCAGAACAACTAGACACAAGGACAGTTTTTTCCCGAACGCCATCACTCTGCTAAACAAATAATTCCCTCAACACTGTCAAACTATTTACTGAATCTGCACTACTATTAATCTTCTCATAGTTCCCATCACCAATCTCTTTCCACTTATGACTGTATGACTGTAACTTGTTGCTGGTAATCCTTATGATTTATATTGATATTGATTGTTCCTGATTGCTTATTTGTACCCTATGATTATCATTAAGTGTTGTATCGTTAAGTGTTAATTTTGTACCCTATGACCATCATTTCTGTTGTAAATGTTGTACCTCGATGAAGGTATCTTTTCTTTTATGTACACTGAGAGCATATGCACCAAGACAAATTCCTTGTGCGTCCAGTCACACTTGGCCAATAAAAATAAAAAAATCTATTTTATTTAGTGCAACCTATGAGTCCAATCAAGGCGATTTGGGAATCGTGATTCATAGCTTGGCCTCTTGCACCTATCTGGCTAAAAGCGGTTTGTTTATGTCAGTCCTCCCTGATAAATAAGACAGGAAACATGTCTAGATGAACTAATCTACTTTATTGTATGGCTACATTAATCAAATCCTGCACATCTGAAGGTTAAAAACTTCCTGCCACCACTTTTGACATCTTTGTCCATGGAATAGCTTGCTTCCAGAAGTTTTGGGTGCTCCATCACTGGAAGTTTCTAAGAAAAAGTTGGACAGCCACTTGTCTGGAATGGTACAGGATCTCCATTTCAAGTCAGACTAGAATAGTTTAGAATAGAATAGAGCTGGAAGGGACCTTAGAGGTCATCTAGTCCAGCCCGCTGCTCAAGCAGGAGAATCTATACCATCTCAGACAAGTGACTGTCCAGTCTCTTCTTAAAAACCTCCAATGATGGAGCGCCTACATCTGGATGCAAGCTGTTCCACTGGTTAATTGTCCTCACTGTTAGGAAGTTTCTCCTTAATTCCAGGTTGCTTCTCTCTTTGATTAGTTTCCAACCATTATTTCTTCTTCTGCCCTCTGGGACTAGAAGACGGTTGTGGTCCGCCAGCAGCCTACAGAGCTGGCAGCAGAGTCTGACAGTGAGGAGGCTGGGGAGGACAATGGGTCAGTCCTGGAGTCAGGGGAAGGCCCGGATGAGGGCTCTGCATCAGAGGCAGAGATGGGGCCAGGGCAGTGGTTGCTACCGGTTCTCCCTGGTTCTTGCGAACTGGTAGTAAACATTTTGAGTAGTTCAGAGAACTGGTAGTAAAAATTCTGCCTGTCCCCGCCCCCAATCTATTGCTGCCTCCCGAGTCCCAGCTGATCGGCTAGAAGGAAAAGATCAGGACTCACTCGACAAAGAAGAGAAAAAAAACTCCAAGACACCGTTGCTTTAAATTGAAAAGCCAAGAAGCCTCCCAACTGATCGGCTAGAATGAAAAAATCAGGACTCACTTCTCAGCCAGGAGATCGTTTGGCAAAGAAGAACTGGAAAAAAAAGAAAGACGCCATCGCTTTAAATTGATGGAGCGGCTGGAAGGAGAAGGCTACTTGCAGAAGCAGCTCATTTCTGGGTCAGCTGAACACAAACTGGATAAGAGGAGGAATTCTTATATGGTTCAATGTTTTTGAAGTTTTGGGGTTTGTGCAACATGGGCTTTGCGTTTCTAAAAAGGTTTGAGCGATTTCCATTGTGAAATATCCTGTCTTGAATGAGTTTTCTGCCTGCTTGTAAATGGAGCTGAACTTCCGGCTTCCACTTTCTATGATCTCTAAGCACTGGTAGCTGTTTCCTGCTTAAAAAGTTTCCTTTATGCAACTGGCAGGAATGTGGAACTCCAGGCAGGTTCCTTGTTAGCAGCTTGATTTTTTCTTGCTTATGTGGGAGCATTTTCTTATGAGTAATATTTTATTTGGGAAATGAAGAAGGGGGAGTTTGATTCCTTCCCAGAAGAGATTAGTGGGGTGGGGAGGGAATGGGGATTTTGAAGTAACCTTCCCCTGGAGTGGGGAGGAAATTGGGATTTTAGGCTTGCTGTCAAATATCAGTCATAATACTAATGACTGTTTTGAACAATATGCAGGTTGTATCACATGAATGGCTATTTTATATGTGAAATTATGACTGAAACCTATATTGGTTCACAGTATCAGGACGTTTCTCCATAATTTTAGGTTGCTTCTGTCTTTGTTCAGTTTCCATCCATTGCTTCTTGTTTTGCCTTCTGGTGCTTTGGAAAACACATTGCCCCCACTTCTTTCTGGCAGCCCCTTAAAAGCCTGTTGCCTATCACACTCTTGGGCAAAGCATGTGAGCCATTTCCTCCTTTCAGTGGTCCATGAAAGTGCATCTATAGCAGAGGTCTCTAACCTTGGCCACTTTAAGACAGCAAAGCTGGCTGAGGAATTCTGGGAATTGGAGTCCTCAAGTCTTAAAGTGGCCAAGGTTGGAGACCCCTGATCTATAGTATGTAGATAATAAAGTTGAAAAAAGGTGAACAACATTTTTGCAGAACTATAGATACGTTGAGGCTGGGTGTGACAAGGAATGGCTGGGAGGGGAGGGGCCAGGCGAAGCACCCCTTGATGTGAGTGACATTGAGCTGGTCACACCTACCCTGTCACGTGACCATCAAGCCACACCCACTGTCACATGACCATCAAGCCATGCCCACAAAATAAGCCACGCCCACAGAACCAGTAGTAAAAAAATTTAGAACCCACCCCTGGGCCAGGGCCATCTGGGACCCATGTGTGGACTCCAGAGCCTCCAGAGGTGAACAGCAGAGAGGCAGAGGAACAGGAGGAGCCTGTTCCTAGTACACACATGTGAAGAGCTGCCAGAAGGCAAGAGCAGCTAAAGCAAAAAGGACGACTTAGGAGTAAGGCCAGGAGATGATTGGCCCCTCCCATAAGGCTTAAAAGAGCAGCAACGGCTCTTGGGTTCTTTGTAGGAAAGCAGCATTGCTACAATTGTTTCTTGTTGGCATCTCCTGTTTCTGAAAGTCATGGGGTTCTTGCCAAGAAAAGCCTTTGGCAGGGTGCCAAAGAAGAAAAAGGTTTGTGATAAAGCCAAAGGACTTTTTCTGAAGGACTTCGTTTTGGACTTAATTTGGACTAAGCTGAGAATGAAGTAAATCTCGGCTGTTCTAATAAAATACGTTTGTTTAGGACTGATTGCGTCTGTGGTATTATTAGCTAGTTTTAGAAAATACACTTTTCCCAAAAGGTTTCCACAATTTTGGCCACTACTGTACATCAGCTAATGAAATGCTCTCTACAAACAGTATGTATACAATCTATCTGGTTCAAACGGACCGGTACCGGCGGCTGTGGGAGGCTCCGCCCACCTGCCGGGATGTAATCACGTCCCATTTATCCACGTTTTTGACACAGGAAGGCCCTGTGCAGGCGCGGAAGGAGCACGCACACTCATAGTTGCGAACTAGTAGCGAAGGTAAGCGACTACCATCCCTTGGTGGAATATAAACACAGTGAAAAAATAGGTGTCAGAACACAGTTCTCTGTATACCTTCAGAAAAAGTCCTGCAGGGGAAGTTGAAGATAATTGGAGATGTTTAGCCCAGAGAAGAAAATACTGTAAATCCTTCAAATCCTTGAAGACTTGTCCCAGGAGACAAGACAAAATAGGAAGACTAAAGGAGAAGAGTTTTGTTTTTCCCTTCCTGTTTAAAAAAAAAAAAGCACAGCTAGGAAAGAAAGAATTTGTAAAGCTGCATAAAATGGACTGAGAATTTTCAAAGCAACATTACGTTAGTAGTGTTGGGATCTTACATGAACGTTGACTTAAAATCCATTATGAAAATCAATAGTCAGTAATTAACAAAAGCAGCCAGTATGATAAAAAAACAAAACAAAACATCAGGCAGAATAAATTAGAAGTTTCTGTGAGAAAGTCTAGCCTTACGATGACAAATCAAACAAATATTTGTCAGAATATTCATATTTTAAAGTCTATGTCAAAAGGAACCTGAGTTTAGATGTGGTTTAAATCAATGTGCAGGATTATAATCCATAAAATTTGTTTCCAAGTTATATTACAGTATCAGACATACCGATACTCAGTGGCTAAGATGCTCAGTAGCTAAGATGCTGAGCTTCTCGATCAAAAGGTCGGCAGTTCAGTGGTTCGAATCCCTACTGCCGGGAAATGGTGAGCTCCCGTTGCTTATCCCAGCTTCTGCCAACCTAGCAGTTTGAAAGCATGTAAAAAATGCAAGTAGAAAAACGGGGACCATTTTGGTGGGAATGTAACAGTGTTCCGTATGTTCATGCCAGCTACATGACCACGGAGACGTCTCTGGACAGCGCTGGCTCTTCGGCTTAGAAACGGAGATGAGCACCGCCCCCTAGAGTCGGGAATGACTAGCACGCATGTGCAGGGGAACCTTTACTTTATCAGACTGATGCGAGCTTATTGCTGATATGGATCCAAACTCTCATAGCACAGTCATTCTTCTCAAGAAAGAATGATGCGTAATTTCAGTAATCTTAACATGTTCTAGCAGCTGTTATCATATACCGGTCTGATTCAGTTTTGTTAAGATTTAATAAACAAGCTAAAAGAACTGGCAAGAAAGGAAAGCATATCTTTACATTTTATTCATCCTCTTTTAATGACCCCATAATCCCTTGTGGGTGGAGTCTGGGTAACTGAATGGAGCTGAGTGTTTACTGGCCGGATGCCCTTCCTGTTGTCAATGCAGAGTTTTTTTCAGCAGATATATTATCAGATTGTCCAGAGAGAGAAATATCTGCCTCTACCTAGGATCGAACTCACAGCCTCCTGATTGTGAGGCGAGAGCTCCACCGCTAAGCCACCGCACCACTCATTTACATTTTATTTTATTCTGTGATGAATAATCTTCCGGAATTGTTGAGCTTTATAACACTGCCATCCAGTGTGGATAATCCAACCTGATTATTGAATTCCCAACGATTTCTTGAATATGAATTATCTAGTTTGGCAAAACTAAGGATAACCTGTGAGATCTTTTACAAATGGAACTGCTTGGGTTCATGTGTGTGCTAACTGAGCATGTGCTTTGTTTGACTTTGACTAAACATGATGCCTGAACCAGTGGTGAAATCCAATTTTTTTTACTGCCGGTTCTGTGGGTGTGGCTTGGTGGGCGTGGTATGTTTGGTGGGCGTGGCAGGGGAAGGATACTGCAAAATCCCCATTCCCTCCCCACTCCTGGGGGAAGGATATTGCAAAATCTCCATTCCCACCCCACTCTGGGACCAGCTAGAGGTGGTATTGGCCGGTTCTCCGAACAAAATTTCCGCTACCGGTTCTTCAGAACCTGTCAGAACCTGCTGGATTTCACCCCTGGACTGAACCCAGAAACTGAATTGCCAATCATGAGCATGTTATATCAGCCCACACAATTGTGGCTTCATCAAGGAAGCATGGTTTGGCAAGGTGTATGAACCTAATCTGTGAACCCAGAGCCCTGGTGGAGCAGTGGTTAGAATGCAGTATTAGAGGCTAATTCTGCCCACAGTCTGGAGTTCGATTCCGACGGGCTCAAGGCTGACTCAGCCTTCCATCCTTTGGAGGTTAGTAAAATGAGATTTTTGGGGGCAATATACTGACTCTGTAAACCGCTTAGAGAGGGCTGTAAAGCACTACGAAGTGGTAAATAAGTCTAAGTCCTATTGCTATTGCAGGCTAACCCTGCCTACTGCCAGCAGTTCAATTCTGACCGGCTCAAGGTTGACTCAGCCTTCCATCCTTCTGACGGGAGTAAAATGAGGATCCAGATTGTTGGGGGCAATAGGCTGACTCTGTAAACCGCTTAGAGAGGGCTGGAAAGCATTGTGAAGCAGCATATAAATCTAAGTGCTATTGCTATCCATGAACTTATAAGTTGTCCTCAAGTTACAGTCACAACTGGGACCAGAATTTCCATTGCTAAGCAAGGCAGCCCAGTTTTACAATCTTTTATGCCACGGCTGTTAAGCGAATCACTGCACCTGTTCGTGGAATCATGTGGTTGTTAAGCAAAAGGTGATCATGTGATCCCAGATCCCACTGCAACTGTTGTGAATACATACCAGTTGCCAAGTGGCTGAATTTTGATCAAATGACCATGGGGCCTACAACGCTGATCATTAGTGCACAGATCAGTCTTAAGTCACATTTTTCAGTGCTGTTGTAACTTTGAACGGTCACTAAATGAATGGTTGCGATTTAAGGACTATCTGTACAGTATTTTTTAAAAAAAAACATGGTCTGTTATTTCTGCTTGCTTTTCTTCCTCATCTTTGAATCAGAATCTTTGAATCAGACTAGAGCTGGAAGGGACTTTCGAGGTCTTCTAGTCCAACCCCCTGCTCAAGCTCAAGTACAGACCCTAGACTGTCCATCTTCTGTCCCTTCCCATCTTCACGTATGGATCATGGTCTGGGGTGGGTTCTACTTATCTTTAGTACCGGTTTGCAATGGGGCCGCGTGTGTGCTTCTGCACATGCGCAGAAGCTTCCTGATGATGTCCTGGTTCAGTGGGCAGAGCCTCCCGCCAGTTTTACTACCAAACCGGGGGCCACCCACCACTGATTATGGTTTTCATGCAGGTAGAGCACCACTTTTTAATCTTCCTGCCTCCCACCCTCTCCCCACTTCTACAAAGAGCTAGAAGCATATACGAGATGGCTCAGAGGCTAAGGCGCTGAGCTTGTTGATTGAAAGGTCAGCAGTTCGAATCCCTAGTGTGGCATAATGGGGTGAGCTCCCGACCCAGCTTCTGCCAGCCTAGCAGTTCGAAAGCCCCTAGAAAAATAGGGACCACCTTTGTTGGGAAGGTAACAGCATTTTGTGCACATGACCACGGAGACATCTTCAGACAAGGGCCTCTGTGGCTCAGATTGCTAAAACAGTCTGTTATTAACACAGCTGCTTGCAATTACTGCAGGTTCTAGTCCCACCAGGCCCAAGGTTGACTCAGCCTTCCATCCTTTATTAAGGTAGGTAAAATGAGGACCCAGATTGTTGGGGGCAATATTTGTATATAAATATACAAATAGGATGAAGACTATTGCTAACATAGTGTAAGCCGCCCTGAGTCTTCGGAGAAGGGCAGGATATAAATGCAAATAAAAAAAGACAACGCTGGCTCTTCGGCTTTGAAACGGAGGGGAATAAATGTGCGAAGGAAACCTTTACCTTTACCTTAGAAGCATATATTTGGAGCATTTTTTTCCCCCACCTTCATAATATGGTCCGTTCAATCCTTACCGGAAGCCTACAAGAGAAGCTGCTGTTAAATGCAAATTCTCCCACCTTGGAGATTTGGAAGAGGGAGGGGTGTGTGTGCGTGTGTGTGTCTGAGAGAGAGAGGGAGAGAGAGGCAGGCGCCAAGATTAAAGGAAAGGCGTGAAATCAAGTCAAAACGAATTCTTCCTATCTGCGCTGGTTTAGGATTGAACAAGAATCCCTACCTTGTAGTTGGGAGGGGAGGAGAAAAAGAAGCACCGAAACGCTGGACTTCAATCCGTTAAAATTCATTCGCGGCGCTTCCCACTTGTGCGGCTTTAGGATCGCATCCCTACCCCCCAAGCAGGCTGTTTCTTAGCCTCTCCTTGCAAACTGGAGAAAAGCGGAAGCAAAGGAGGCGCCGAGAAGGGAGAATCCTTAAGACCCTCCAGAAGGAATCGGCCATTCTGCGGTTTCCCCCCTTGCTGGGTTTCTTTTAGGATCGAAAATATATAAAACCAGGCTCCCCATCCCGGTCGGCTTTGATCTTGCTCTTTCTCTCGCTCTCTCTCTCCCCTCCCCGACGCCAAGCTGGGCCAATGATGGACTAGCAGGCGCTTCGGAGGGGAGAGGGAGAGGGAGAGGGGAAGGGGGCCCTCGGCCGCGAGAACGCGCGCCGCCGCCGTGCGCGCGCTCCCCGGGAGCTTGGCGAATGTTTGCTTCCGAGCCTGGGCAGAGGAGCGTCCCCGGCTCACCCATCGCCTCGCCCGAGGACGGTCCGGAGCTGAGCTGCTGACGTCTTCGTAGCCCTCGCCTCCCCCCTCCCAGGGATGCTCCCGAAGGAAGGCGAGGGGCTGAGCGGTTGGATCGGCGCAAACCATCCCCAGCGACCTCCGCAGTGTGCTGGGTTGGCGGATTTGGGCATCCCGTTTGCATCTGGGTTTTTTCCCGGTGGCTTTTTTCTCCCGCCGTTTTTTTCTTCTTCCTCTTTTTCCTCTTCCTCTTCTTCTTCTTCCTCCTCCTCCTCCTCCTCCTCCTCCCTTTTTCTTGCAAATCAAATCTTGGCGCCATGGGGAAAAGGTACTGGGAGATCTTCTGCTTTCTCTTCTTCCTGCTGGCAAAGTCCCGGCTGCAGGATAAGGAGCGGCGGGAGAAGAGCCTGACGTGAGGGTCAAGAGGAAGCCGAAAGAAGCCCAAAAAAACGGGGCGGGGGGGATAAAAAAAAAACACACCAACCCCCTCCCAACAACAACAACCCACCGACCGCCAGATCTGCAGGCGCTCTTCGTTTCCTCCCTGCTCTTTTCAAAGGAAAGTTGGAGGTAAGAGAGGGACTGGGCGGGATGGGTTTAGGATCGGGGGGGGGGGGCGCGATCCGCGTTGGCTTCTCCACCAAAGGCCGTTTTGGGACTCTTATGTTCCTCTCCCGGACAATCTTAGAGAAGAAAGAGAAAAGAAAGCCAGCCCGGGGGGGGGGCGGTGGAAGAGTCCTCGTCTCTTCTAGGAAAACCCAAGTTAAGTAGTTGGGAGAATTTGGCCAGGTCGGTGGGGGATGCTGTGTGGGAAGGAAGCTGCCCAGGTTTGTCCTAGCAAAGTATGGATTCTGATGGTCGTGGGTTTTTGTTTTTTTTTAAATCCTCCAGCCTAGCTACTCTTTGGGTTTCCAAAGCGTAGTCAGATCTCTGGGCAACAGCATGGTGCAGGACAGTCGCCTGAGGAGCCAGCCTGATTTTATATGAATGAAACGGGAAGTGGAGGACCATAAGGCATAGCTGTAAATCATGGTGTGTGTGTGTTTGTATGTGTGTGTGTGAGAGAGAGAGAGAGGAAGAGAGGGAGGGAGGGAGAAGGAAGGGGAGTCAGTCCTATCTTGCCACCAGCCCCCTCCCCTGGATTTCTTACTGCCCAGTAGCACTGAATTTGGCTTCCACCTTTTTTCCCTTGTTTCCTTAAGGAGAGGGGAGGGAGGGGAGGGAGAGAGGGAGAGATTGACTGGATAGAACAAATTGATTGCAATGAAGAGAGGTTTGGGTCTGCTTGTACTCTCTAAGCCCCCATGGGGACGAGTGATAAATTGATGGCACAGAGGGGGAAAACTGCTTATAGCCTGCTGTTGCTTTGGTTTAGTTGTTTTGTTTTTAGGACAATAGATAGAGAGGTGTGTGTGTGTTGGTGTTGGTGTGTATGTAGCTCCTCAGAATTTGGAAAAAGACAGAAGCGGAGAGACAATCTTTCAAAAGAAACTGTGCGGAATAAAATTCACAATTCCTCAGGACAAAGTCCTTGGGTTTTTTTCCCACCCCCGCCCCACCCCCCTCCCTGTGAAGCAGACCCATAGCAGCAGGCACCTCAGAGGGAGAAGCAATCTTAGGCACCCTTAGCCCGAAGGGCTCTGGAGTTCTTTTGCATTTGTTCCCTGCTAAAGGTCCTCCATTTTTATTAACCACAAGGTGGGCATGTTTCAATAGCTGGAACTGCAAACCGTTCTGTTGTGAAGCTGTGTTTGGGGTTTTGTTTTTTTTTCCTCCTCCTTCTGCCAGTGATCTTGGATGGATAGTTGCAAGCATGTGTGCTGCAGTCATAAATCTGGATGCTTCTCTCGCTTCCTCTCTCTTTTTGTTGGCCCTTATAATTTTGGGTTCCTTCTTCCCAGTCAATATTTTTCCTTTCTTCGCCCCCTACTTACCTGATGCATAATAATGATTACCCAAGGTGTTCCATAAAAGTGGTGATTTGCAAGGGGAAGCGTTATGATGGCCAACCATGAATGTCTTTCAAACTTGGCTGAAACTCAACAGTGAGCCAATATGGTCTAGCTGGAAAGCAGCCTAGACCCAAGTTGGATAGCCTAGATGTGTGCAAGCTAGTATGTGGCCAGGCCTGTCAACCTGGCCTAATCTTCTCCTTCTGGAAAGTTAGGTCTAGATTAAGTTTGTTAGCCACACATTCTAAACTTAAAGAAGCAATTTCCTTCCCCAAACCCCATGATGAATCAACCTTTGGATTTGGGCTGTTGCTTGAGAGAAAGACATGATGCTTGTGCCCAGTGGTGGGATTCAAATAATTTAACAACCGGTTCCCTGCCCTAATGACCAGCTGGGTAGGCATGGCTCGGTGGTCATGTGACTGTGTAGGCGTGGCCAACTCAACATCACTCACATCAATGGGCGCTTCGCCTTAGCTGTTACAATGTAATAAGGGTTAAGCCGAGAGGCAGTTTCTGTAAGCAGGGCAATGAAGATTAGGCTAGAAACAACACCAGAATGTTTCCTTCCTGCCTTCCTTACAGGATTAGCCCTGGAAAGTGGAAAAAAAACAAAGTAAGATTTCTTCCAACAACTGGTTCTCCAAACTGCTTAGAAAGTTAACAACCGGTTCTCCCGAATAGGTGCGAACTGGCTGAATCCCACCACTGCTTGTGCCAAGATCGCTTCCTAAGGGTTCTTCCCGGGCCCCTCCCGCCCCCCAAATGCAGGGAATTGCAGGCTTGCAGTAAATGCCATACTTGAGCTGATGAGTAAGCCCCTAGCAAATTATGTTGGGCCCCCTCCTTTCTGTTTCCCCAATGGCTTGAACAGAGTGAATAAAAATCACATGAAGACCGCTGCCAGCAGAAGATCTTATACCTGCCCTGGGATTTACAGAAATGCAGAGATTCAAAAAAGAAAAAAAAGAAAGAAAGAAAGAAAAACCCAACAACCAAGTATTTGTGTCTTTGTGAAACACACCGCTAGGAACCAAAACTCCAGTTTCTCTCCCCTCCTACCCTGTTAAGATCAGAAGGAGGAAGAAGAGGAGGGGTCCTTCGAAAAACCAGTTTGGGTACCGTACAACACTCCCCTCCCCCACCAAGAAAATGTCTGTTTTCTGGTTGATCTACATTTTAACCTGAATTGTACACACACACACATATGTGTATGTGTGTGTATACTCTTTTTCCTTCCTCTATCTCTAGACAAGCAAAGCAAAGCATGTTTATCTCAGAACGGGCTTTCAGCCCCATTCTAAGAATGAGCTTGTTCATATCAGTTTTCAGGGAACAGTTTTGAGCCAGGAAACGTATAAACTGTTTTCATTGCCTTAGGAAGGATGGCGGAAGGACAGAGGGGTATTTCTTGTTATTACGGTACTTAAAAGGCTAATATGACTCCTGTACGTGTGTGGTGACAGCCACGGAGCGTTCAGTATAGTTAGCGAAAAGATCTACGTTGGATGCAGTGGTAAGGAGGGGAATGTAAACAGTGAGGCAGAATGGTACAGTTAGAATGGCTGAGTCTTCCTTACTGCTTTATATTGGTGGGGTTTTTTTCCCTGCGTACCTGTATATATGTGTTTCTAGCAGGAGACCACTTACGGATGGGGCATAGCATGGGATGGCCCACAAAAGGATTCACATTTAGCTTGCTCAGTTGAATTCTGTGTACCTTTGGTGTGTGTGTGTCTGTGTGTGTGTGCTATGAGCATTGCTTCTTAGCAAACGTGTTGAAAACTGCAGCACTAATCTTTGCCTTGTTGTAACCCCAGCCATGACAACAAATACAGTTTCAATCATGTCAAATAAGGACGGATAGCAAGCTATTCTTCTTCCCTACCCTGTACCCCTACCTGGGGAATAAAAAAAACAACAACCTTAGTCCAAAATATAGAATTGAATTTATAACATTGAATTACAGAGCATGGAGCTCAAGTGTTTGAAAGCATAAGGTGCTGAATTCTAGCATTGGTAGTAGTAAGACTGATAGTAAAATACGTGTCGTGTCCCACTCCTCCGCTGACAGCTGGGTCCGGGAAATCCGAATCAGGCTTGCCTCTGCAGCTCTGCCCAAAGTCCTAGCAAAGTCCTCAGAGCAGGCAGGAGACCAGTAAGTGACTTCAGCAAGATAAGTTTGACTTTTGCCTGACTCAGAGACTGCCAGAAAGTAGCTCCTTTATATAGGCCATGGAGTGTGGCTCCATGACTCAGCACTCATTAAGGCCTGCCCCTCCCTTCCTTCTGTTGCCTCCGCCTCTCCAATCTTCTGATGCGAGGGTCACTCCAATCAGCTGTTCTTGGGAGTAAACCC
Source organism: Ahaetulla prasina (assembly GCF_028640845.1). Lineage (NCBI taxonomy): Eukaryota > Metazoa > Chordata > Lepidosauria > Squamata > Colubridae > Ahaetulla > Ahaetulla prasina. Next base: position 14,719,692 of record NC_080551.1, read on the forward strand.
TCCTCAGGCTCACCTGCTGTGGAGGAGGGGGAGGGGTCTAGCTGCTCCGTTTGCCTGGGCATGGAGTCAGGGCTGGGGCAGGGAGATGCTCCTTCTTCTGCAGTTTGTGGGGGCATGGAGCCAGGACTTGGGCCGGAAGGCATACATTCCTCAGTGTTGGGGAGCAGGTAAGAAGGCCCTGGCTGCTCTGAGGGCGGGCAAGACACAACAATACGTAAATTACGAATCTAGGAAAACCAAGACTCCTCCTTTGACAAACTCGGTAGCGAAAACCTGGTGGTTTTGTTTACATATGGTAAAGTTACTTTTTCACATATATGTCAGCAGGCAATTTTATAGAAGAAGTAAGGCTTGCTCTCAGAGAGTGGGGAATGGGTAAGCTTATGAGAACAGGTTTGAAACATGATTGTCCCAAGTTTGGATCAAATTAATAACAAATGTTTATAGGAGCTGCTTCTCCGTTCTGTGTCCTTATTTTATACTTTGCAATTCTGCAATTGTTTCAATTAATCTTTCATTCTGTAATTGGAACGCATTACGTATGTTGACCAAATATTGCTTGGTCTATTTTGGAAAGGGAGGTTAGAGTTTTGTTTTTTGTTTCTTTTCTCTTTCAAAGGGTAACTGCAAGCAAATTAATTTTGTTGTAAATATGAAGCTTGCAAAGTAAAATGGGATTAATGCTGAACTCTAAGGTAGGGTTCTACCCTAAGGTAGAACCATATCCAGGCTGACTAAATTGAGATGGCTACTAGGTGGCAGCAAAGAGCTGGCTTTCTATGTCTCTTGCCTACCATCTAGTGGTCTGAATTTTTGCAGCCCTCTTACAATAGCAAAGTTGCTTTATTTATTATTTCCTGGTGGGGAATCTGGGACATAATCAACAGGACATATTCAGAGGTTGAAATAATGAATTTACATAAATTTGTAGCCTGGCCCAATAAGAGGATTAGGAGTCATTTGAGAGGGGGAAAAAACACTCTCACAAAATGGCTACCATAATAGATTGTGTCTGTTAACAAAAGACCGATTTGTCAGAAGGCAGATCCTTAAATTGAGCTCTACCCCTTGGAAAGGGTTGTCCAATAAGATGAGCTTGAGTGAAGAAGACACCTAGCTCTGGCCTTGCTAACAGCCATGCTCAAAGAATCGTTTAAATAATTTTTTTTAAAAGAAAAATGACGGTAGCCTTTTGAAAAGCTAGCTTTGTGATCTGTGTGTACAGGGATACATTCTGGGAGATGATAGAAGGATAGATGAGTGGATGGATGGAGGGATGGATGGATGATGGAGAGACAGACAGATAGAGATGGAGGGAGGGAGCTATAGATATTACTCTAAACTCTTCAGAAGAGACATAGAACATGTTAAATTCTATTCTGATTTGTTTGCCTAATCATCTTTCATAGAATAGAATAGAATAGAATAGAATAGAATAGAATAGAATAGAATAGAATAGAATTTTTTATCGGCCAAGTGTGATTAGACACACAAGGAATTTGTCTTGGTGCATATGCTCTTAGTGTACATAAAAGAAAAGGTACATCCATCAAGAATCATAAGGCACAACACTTAATGATAGTCATAGGGTACAAATAAGCAATCAAGAAACAATCAATATCAATTTAAATTGTAAGGATACAAGCAACAAAGTTGCAGTCATACAGTCATAAGTGGAAGGAGATGGGTAATGGGAACGATGAAAAGATTAATAGTAGATATAGTAAATAGTTTGACAGTGTTGAGGGAAATATTTGTTCAGCAGAGTGATGGTATTTGGGAAAAAACTGTTCTTGTGTCTAGTTGTTCTGGTGTGCAGTGCTCTGTAGTGTCATTTTGAGGGTAGGAGTTGAAACAGTTTATGTCCAGGATGTGAGGGGTCTGTAAATATTTTCACAGCCCTCTTTTTGACTCGTGCAGTATACAGGTCTTCAATTGAAGGCAGGTTCAGAGCCCCTTTGTGCTAAAAGAGAAACTTTGAACAGCTTGGAAGAGATAGTTTTCCTACAGTACCTGCAATGCCCTCTCTTCGCCTGCCACTAGTAGATCATTGAGATGCAATGGCTCGTGATAACTACGTTTTTCTTTTTTCTTTTGTTTTATAAATCAGTATAGAACCGGAGCAAAACATTCCAAGAGAACCGCAGCACTTCCTACCTACCATGGAGGCCCATCAGGAATCTTCTGTGTTCCTGGTGAACATCTTGGAGGAACTGGACACTAAGCAGAACTCCGTTTCCTATCAGGACCTTTGCAAATCATTATGTGCTCGATTTGACTTGTCCCAGCTGGCCAAGCTGAGGAGCGTGCTTTTCTATACGGCCTGCCTGGATCCCAATTTCCCAGCCACTTTGTTCAAAGACAAAATGAGGTGCAACGTCAACAACCAGCAGTCAAAGAAGATCATGGTTGCAGCTGATATTGTGACGATCTTCAACCTCATACAGATGAATGGGGGCATGGCTAAGGAGAAGCTGCCCACCACCCGGGAGAAAGTGAGAAAAAAAGAGTCGCTGGACTCCTGCCGATCAGACAACGAAGTGTGTAATATGGTGGACTGTGTGGTGAACTGTGAATTGCAAGACGGAGAATTCAGCAGGGGCTATTCCAGCAAGCGGGCCTCCAAATGTAGAAAGGGGGATTGCAAAGACTGCCCTCCATTCGTACCCACTTCGGAAATGAACATTTTGCTGGGGGTGGATAAAGATGTCAAAGGCCGAACAGATTCTCTTGATCGGTTACAAGCTTTGGCAACCTACACCATTGCCAGTTCTCCCCCCTGTGAAATGCAGAGCACTTACTTCCCCATGAACATTGAAACTGACTCCATCTCAGACCAGGAATCTCTGCCTCCCAGTTCGAGCATGAAGGAATCCTTCATTCCAAGCGACGAGCCCTTTTTGATGCAGTCATGCATGCAGAAGCGCAACATCTTCAAGGAAGACTTCCATAACCTCATCACCATTTCGCCCAGCTTGATGTCACCGCCGGGCAAATTGGATGATGAGCTTGGGGAACCGCCGAGCCAAAAGGAAACCTCCAAGCAGACATTCTTCAACCACAGCTTTGAAATACCTTACAGTAACCAGTATTTGAACCCAATTTATTCTCCTGTTCCAGAGAAGAGACGTGCCAAGCATGAAAGCTTAGATGATCTCCAAGCTTCTACGTATTTTGGCCCAACAACTATTCTTGGACCTCAAGAGACCAAACGATGGTTGGGAAAGCCAAGCAAATCAACTCCCTGGCCGGTCAAGAGTTGGAGTTTGAACACAGAGGAAGTACCTGATTTTGAAAGATCTTTTTTCAACAGGAAACAGCCAGAAGAGAAGATGCAATATCAAAGTTCAAAGAGCCAGCCGGCCAATTTTTCTGCTTCTGAGAGGCATCAGCAATATCTCAGCTCTAAAGAACAGCAATCCATGATGCAGCCCAATTATGGGGTCAAATCAAATGGGCATAAATCCAAGGACATCCCCTCCATCTTAGAAGTCGACAAGCACGAGCCCATCAAAAAATTTAAAGACAAAAGTATTAACTGCACTGCCGTTCAGCTTCAAAGCGTTGATAAAACCAGTAGCGTTGGGACACAGACAGATCGGCACGGACTGGAGCACAAAAAATTCAAGGAGATGGCCCACCCGAACCAAAGCAAGTATGGCGAGAGACACTCCTTGAAGCAATCAGATGATGACTCTGAAATCGTCAGCGACGACATTAGTGATATTTTCAGATTTCTGGATGACATGAGCGTCTCAGGGTCTACAGGGGTGATCCAATCTTCTTGTTATAACAGCACTGGCTCCCTTTCTCAGATCCACAAATCTGACTGCGATAGCTCCCCCGAACACCATTTAGCTAAAATTTCCAATGGAAACGCCGGCAGCAACCTAGACAAAGCGTCTCGGTTGGAGATTGGCAGCATAGACGACGAGCTGAAAACCAGCGTCTGCAAACTAGTCCTAAGGATTGGGGAAATCGAAAAGAAACTGGAATCTCTCTCTGGAGTCAGGGATGAAATTTCTCAGGTCCTGGGGAAGCTAAACAAATTGGACCAGAAGATCCAGCAGCCAGAGAATGCGAGTGTCCAGCTTGATCTTAATTCCTTGACCAGTGAGATCCCATCAGAAGACAGCACCTCCCCTAGGATTTTCTCATGTCACAATTCGTCGCATGGGGGCAAACTGGAGAATAACCCAGACTGGTGCTGCTCTGATGCCAGTGGCAGTAACAGCGAGAGCCTTCGTGTCAAAGCCTTGAAAAAGAGCTTGTTCACCAGGCGATCCTCGCGATCTTTAACCGAGGAAAATAGCGCCACCGAATCTAAGATTGCAAGCATTTCCAACTCCCCGAGAGACTGGCGTGCAATCACCTATACCAACCAAGCTGGCATCACAGAGGAAGAGATGAAAGACCGAAGTGGGAATGAAAACAAAGACTGGCACCGGAAATCCAAAGAGGTAAATTCCTTTCCCCCCCCCACTTCCAGTTTCAATCAGTAATATATTCACATTTTTGGATAGAAGTACAGTTGAGATGTTCTCATAAGCTCCTAATAGTAAAACTCCTATGTCTGAAGCAGAGGTGGTATTCAGCAGGTTCTGACCAGTTCTGGAAAACCGGTAGCGGAAATTTTGAGTAGTTCGGAGAACTGGAAAATACCACTTCTGACTGGTCCCACCCCCATCTATTCTCTGCCTCCCAAGTCGCAGCTGATCAAGAGGGAATGGGGATTTTGCAGTAACCTTCCCTAGGAGTGGGGAGCGAATGGAGATTGTACGGTATCCTTCCCCTGCCATGCCCACCAAGCCATGCCCACAGAACCGGTATTAAAAAAATTTGAATCCCACCACTGGTCTGAAGCACTAAAAAGATGAAAGGATTTGTCATTGATATCACCAATGCCCAACTGGGGGCTCCTTTCACATCTCCACAAAGGTGCCCACCAAACTGGCGCCCATTTATCTACTGGTGGTTGCCCACTTTCAAACTGTTGGCTTGGTAGGAGCCGGAGTGTGTGGCGGGAGCTCACTCCACCCCGTAACAGGTCTCGAACGCTTTTCTAGATAATGAGGTTACTCCTATGATGATGATGATGTCTGTTTAATGAAGCAGATATTTAAAACAATGAAAGGTTGGGTATAATGTTTATGTATGTTTGCCAGTCTTGACTCCTGGCAGCTAAACGCTGTAGTTTTCTAGGCAAAATTTTGGAAGTGGTTTGCCATTGTTACCTTCCTAGGGCTGAGAAAGCCTGGCCAGCCAGAGTTTTTGCATAAAGGAGAATTAGATCTCGCAGTCTCCTGTTTGTCCTGATGCCTTAACCTCTACTCCAAACTCTTTGGGTATAAAATGGGCACGTTTATAAAATGTGAAAAAGTGTGAACGCGTATGCAAGATCTCCTTTGCACAGCAAACCCTTAGTGCTAAACCCCTTCAGAACCCGCGTATGTGCATGTTTTCCATTGTTGTCTGATCCGAATCCACTTTGGGCCTTCTGAGGATACCCACCCCAACTTTCACACCTTGTTGCAGGCCGATCGGCAGTACGAAATCCCTCAGCCATATCGCCATTCCAAACCACCCAAAGACGGTTTCCTGATAGAGCAAGTCTTTAGCCCACACCCTTATCCGGCATCACTCAAATCCCATATGAAGACCAACCCTCTTTACACAGACATGCGCTTGACAGAGCTGGCGGAAGTGAAACGAGTCCAGCCTTCGTGGACTGTTGAGGAATACACAAGGAATTCGGGAGAGAAAGGGAAGCTGGCTTCTTTGGACTTACAGGTGAGACGTTTCTTTCTTCTTCCTGAGGATCCGCTTCTGCCTAGGATAGCGGTCCCCAACCTTTTGGGCACCAGGGACCGATTCTATGGAGAAAGGGTTTTTTTTCCCATGGACTGGAGGGGCCGTGATTTCATGTGTTGCCTGTGGATGCGGGTGTCAGGGTTCCGAGTAACGCACCCATTGAAAGGAGAATTCCAAGGCGGGTAGATTCCTCAAAGGGCGAGGGGGTTGTTTGTTTGCATGGACAGGTATTTGGCATGCCGCGCACCAGTGCCGGTTCACAGACCAGGGGTTGGCGTTAGAGTTAGGGTTAGGGCAGAGGTGGGTTTCATCAGGTTCTGACCAGTTCTGGAGAACCGGTAGCGGAAATTTTGAGCAGTTCAGAGAACCGGTAGTAAAAATTCTGACTCATCTATTCTCTGCCTCCCGAGTCCCAGCTGATCGGGAGGAAATGGGGATTTTGCAGTAACCTTCCCCTGGATTGGGGACGGAATGGAGATTTTACAGTATCCTTCCCCTGCCACACCCACCAAGCCATGCCACACCCACCAAGCCACACCCACAGAACCGGTAGTAAAAAAATTTGAAACCCACCACTAATTGCCATGATATCAAGAAACATCACCCAGTGCCACAGGGCTATCCAAACACAGCAATAGTTCTATTCTAATAATAATAATAATAATAACAACAACAACAACAACAACAACAACAACAACAACAACAACAGAGTTGGAAGGGACCTTGGAGGCCTTCTAGTCCAACCCCCCCTGCCCAGGCAGGAAACCCTACACCATCTCAGTCAGATGGTTATCCAACATTTTCTTAAAAATTTCCAGTGTTGGAGCATTCACAACTTTTTTTTTTTTACATTTATATCCCGCCCTTCTCCGAAGACTCAGGGCGGCTTACATTGTGTAAGGCAATAGTCTCATCCTATTTGTAAATTTATATACAAAGTCAACTTATTGCCCCCCCTACAATCTGGGTCCTCATTTTACCTACCTTATAAAGGATGGAAGGCTGAGTCAACCTTGGGCCTGGTGGGACTAGAACCTGCAGTAATTGCAGGCAGCTGTGTTTTAATAACAGGCTTCTTACAGCCTGAGCCACAGCGCGGCCCACATTAATGAGAACCCGCTTCAGAGCTTCACCCTGCTTTAACAAGGAGTCAACAAACAGAAACAGGTTCAGAGGAGGACAAATGGGAAGATTGCTGGAGTGGAAGCGAAGCCTGATGAAGAGAACCAGAAAGAACAGAAAGTGTTTAGCCTTCAGAAGAGGTGATACAGTGTGACTCTTCAAGCATCAAAAGAGGGTCATGCAGAGAGACGTCTATGGCCTCTTCTATCGTCCTAGAAGAATAGTCTTGTTAGGGTTGCTCTGAAAAGGCCATTTCCAACTAGAAAGAATAAAAGCAGATAAAACCATAGAACCAATATTAAACAGAAGTGACAGATTCTCTTTCTTAGCGTGTATTCAAAAGAAGAGTCAGAGGAAGAGTCTTTTTTTTTTGATAGGGGTGGATGCTTCGATTTGGACGTCTCCACTGAGCACAGAATTCGACTGCATAGCCTTGATGGCCCCTTCCAGCTCTGATCTTATGGAAGAACTCTATCTTGCTTATTAAATAGGACACATGTTTATTTCTTGGCTTTTTTTGGGGGGGGGGAGCCATGGTAGTACAGTGGTTAAAATGTAGTATTGCAAGCTAACTCTGCCCACTGCCGGGAGTTCGATCTTGACCGGCTCAAGGTTGACTCAGCCTTCCATCCTTCCGAAGTCAGTAAAATGAGGACCCAGATTTCTTGGGGGGCAATAGGCTGACTCTGTAAACCGCTTAGAGAGGGCTGTAAAAGCATATAAGTCTATGTGCTATTGCTATTCTGGTTTTGCATCTTGTGTGAATTTAGTCTATTGGGTTTAATGCATCCTGCAAACCGGATCAAAGGTTAATTTAATAATTAGGAAGCATGTTGGTCATGAAGTGTGGGAGACGGTGTAACATGGGGGTTAAAGTGTTCTATTGGAATTGGAGATCCATGTTTAGGTTTCAAGAAACTTGGTGGCCCAGTGGTTAGAGTGCCATACTGCAGGCTACTTCTGCTGACTGCCAGTTGCCTACAATTTGGCTGTTCGAATCTCACCAGGCTCAAGGTTGACTCAGCCTTCCATCCTTCCGAGGTCAGTAAAATGAGGACCCAGCTTGTTGGGGGCAATAAGACCAAAGAGGTCTGTAAGGGGCATGCATAAGAGCACCAGCGTGCCTACCGTCCCTGTCCTAATGTTCCCTTTAATTGTATTCATTTTATGTATTCAATTCATGCTTATACTTATATATATTATTTAATATGTATTCGACGAAATAAATAAAAAAAATAAAAATAAATAGGCTGATTCTCTCAACCGTTTAAAGAGGGCTGAAAAGGATTAGGAAGCAGTATGTAAGTCTTAAGGTCTACTGCGATTGTTGTTTTAATAAATTTGTGCCATCCCTATTCGTTTTTTAAAGCCCAAATTTGGTCCATGTTTTGATTTGGGCTCTTGGTGAATAACCCTGAGAAGAGGCTTCGGATGTCAGGATGCAGAGTCTTGATGGGCCCTGGTGATGGTAGAATCAGTACTGGCCCTAATATACTTTTCCCGCAATCAATGTAGCTTTTCTCTTGGATTTGTGGGGATTTAAAATGGCTACTCCTAGCCACCTGGCCTCTGGAGGCTACCTAAGCTTTCATGGACCGACGGTGGGCCTTGCAACCACCTAAAGCTGATGAACTGGATTGCATTTGGTGACCTGCCAGGTGTACACGTTTGCTGTCTTCCTAAATTCCAGAGTGGATTATTTTTTTATTTTTATTTTTTGAAACTGCAGTTATCTTCTTTTTGATCTCCCTATAGACAAGATACTTCTCGCAGCTTCTGTTGCTCAGGTGTCAAGATTCAGAATTAATCAGCCCCTTGGAGCCCCAGCAGACTTGAGCGGTGGAAAGGTTCAGTCACAAGGTGTTGCTCTGATTTGACTCGAGGGCATCTTGTCAGCCGTTTTTAGCAAGGCTGCCGAATTAAAAGCAAAAGTAGCCTTGCAACAGAAGGGAGTGTGAGATTGCAGCTTCAGAAAGAGCCAAGCTGCTCACCTTGGTAAATTGGGGGGGGGGGACAGGAGAGTCGAGGGAATGGTCATGGTAGAGCTACCTACCTCTGCGCTGCCAGAGCCAGCCTGAGTTTTTCTTTTGAATAAATCAGAAAGCTTTCAAATATAATCCTTCTCCTTTCCATCCCGTTAACAGTCATTCTTCCCTCGGGACTGGCCTAAGGTGCTACTATCAATATTACAATAGTATAATAATAGCCTTCAGATCCATGGTGGACCATCCACTCCAGAGGTGGGTTTTAGCAGGTTCTCACCAGTTCTGGAGAACTGGTAGCGGAAATTTTGAGTAGTTTGGAGAACCGGTAAATACCACCTCTGACTGTCCTCTCTCCCATCTATTCTCTGCCTCCCGAGTCCCCCAGTTGATCAGGAGGAAATGGGGATTTTGCAGTATCCTTCCCCTGGAGTGGGGAGGGAATGGAGATTTTACAGTATCCTTCCCCTGCCACGCCCACCAAGCCACGCCCACAAGCCATGACATGCCCACCAAGCCATGACACGCCCACAGAACCGGTAGTAAAACTTTTGAAACCCACCACTGATCCACTCCTTTAGATTTTCCCAGAGTTCTGTCCATTTGGGTTGAAAATTAAACAATACAGGGACGTTATGCCTCTTATAGATGTATCTTAAAAGGAAAAGCAAAGCAACGTTTAATATTTAAAGTGAGAATTGCACTGAATGTTTGCAATTGGGGACAAATACAATAAGATCATGCTGCCTACGGTTGTAAATCAGATTTAATTATAACTGAATTTTATTTTATTAGAAGTCTATGCTGGGAATCTCTGGAAATAGGGGACAATAAGATAGATCTTCATTCCCTCTGATGTTTTGTTTTTTTTTAAATCAGTCTTTTGATTACCCAAACACAACAACTTTGTGCAGAATAAATTATTTTCACTTTTGTAAGGGGTCTTTGAAGTCCTATTTTCTCCCAGGCACTGAGCCAGGATGCTACCTGAACTACATCTGCACTTCCGGAGTTAATTATCTCTGGTGCTCTGTGTTTTTATTGATACCTTATTTTGCAATTTGATACTTTTAACCCTAGTTGGCTAGAATTGCTTGGAAAATGGGTGGCTTTAAAAACTGAATGAATGAATGAATGAATGAATGAATAAATAAATAAATAAATAAATAAATAATCCTATTTCTCTCTCTCGTCCCGTTCTCCCCCCCCCCACATCTCATTGCATTGGGTGAAAATGAATGTTTTTATATTTCTTTCAGTAAAGAGGAATTTTGGAGACTGTGATATCTTTCCACTTATTTAGTGCCAAGGAGACCAAAGTGAAATGGAAAAATCTGGTCTTTTACAAATGCTGTTTATTTAATTCATGTATAGGCTACCTCAACTGCCAAACAATTCTAGATGGATGACATGCAATACATTAATAAGAAAAGAAAAGAAACAATAACATTTTAATAACAAAAGAAAAAGAAAACCAACAAAAACCAGTAAAAAAAGAACACAAGAGAATATTTGTAGCTTAGGGTTGAACTATGGTGTCCTTTGTGCTCTCTGAGTGTGGTTGCTTTTGTGCAGATGTTTCATTATCCAACTAGGTAACATCATCAGCAAACATCCCTGTCAACTTTACACTTACTTGTGTGCTTCACTACCATGAGGTGACAGTCTGTCCTGAACTCTGGGGAGGGGGAGGGGAAAATGCTTGGGGAAAGCGAAAGTAGTAACTGTTGTATCTCCCTGAGATGCTGCTTCAAGGTCACCCGACTGGGAGAAGAATGCAGCTGCACACATACTATGTTTGAGATGACCGTTCTGAAAACGTCTTGCTTGAACCTGGTTGGTCATGGGGGGAATCAGTGACTGGAGGCAGTTAAAGGAGGGAAAAGTTGAACTTAGGGGTTTTGCTGCATGATTCTTAGTTCTGGCTATGCATTCTAATAAAATTATACTTTCTCAATATGGAGCCAAGGATCGTTTCTATTTAGTGACAGCAGTGATAGAATAACAGAATTGGAAGGGACCTTGGAGGTCTTCTAGTCCAACTCTCTGCTCAGGCAAGAAACCCCATACCATTTCAGACAAATGTTGTCCTTAAAAACTTCCAGTGTTGGAGCATTCACGACTTCTGGAGGCAAGTTGTTCCACTGATTAGTTGTTCTAACTGTCAGGAAATGATGATGTTACCTAGTTGGGTAATGAAAAAAGAAACAGAAAGAAAAAGAAACAACCAAGCTCAGAGAGCACCAAGGACCACGCAAACTATATTTTAGCCTAGCATGCTGGATCAGATCTACCCAGATTGTGAAGTTAGCATATTTTGCTCAGCCAGCTAATGATGTATGCAGTGAATGATTTATGGAGAGACGGGAGGAAATCTAACAGATGGAGAAACGGTCTTTTTAATGCTCCTCCCCTTTTTGTTTGTTTTTACTTTCAGACTCAAGAATCTTTGAACCCCAACAATTTAGAATATTGGATGGAGGATATCTATACACCAGGATATGATTCGTTAATAAAGCGTAAGGAGGCCGAATTCCGAAGAGCGAAAGTTTGTAAAATATCTGCTCTAATTGCAGCAGCTGCCTGTACAGTTATTTTGGTCATTGTGGTTCCAATATGTACTATGAAATCGTGAATCCCATGGTGGTCGAATCGACACTTGCCTTGTACAGAACTTTGCTTTGGATACCCCGTTGATGTTTAAGCTACCACCGTATGGCAAAAAACAAAAAATGTTCCCACTAGTTGGGAAGGATACGTCGGACGATCCCAACAAGCAAGCATGCGAAGAATTTTAGGTGTTTTTTATTTTAAAAATGTATTTATTTTAAAGGGGGAAAAAAGTACAACGTCCTTTTAAACCAGCAAACACGCCTAGCAGACTTAAAGGCACCTCAGTTTAAATTTTTACAAGTGGATTTTCTCCTCTCCCTGTAACTGGAAATGGATGAAGAGCAAAAAGTGGTAGTTTTCCCCCCCACCCCCACTTCCTGTACTTTTATATTGAATTATATATAGATGACTATTAATTCCTGTACAATATGCATTTACCAAGCAGAGAGCGACCCTTAGCGTTTCCCAAAATGTAAACTATCTGAATGTATTGTGTATCCCATTTTTGTTACACGTTCCTTATGGGTTTAGGTTTTGAAAACAGATCGTGTGACCTTGGAGAAGATTGTGTGTTCCTACCCTTGGAATTAATAAGGGCTGTTTGTAATCTGGTCTCGCCCTACAAGTTCCTTTGAGATCATCCCAGGGTATGGAGGTCAAGTGCCATCTGCTGTAGACCAAAAAAAAAAGGTTGTGTTGAACAAGCCCTTTCTGAAAGGAGACATTTGCATAAATGTCACATTTCCAAAAAGAACCTGGCATGTGCTCCGCAGTCCTTTGACTTTTCTTTTTTGGTCACCTCCACAAATGGTACCTAAATGTCTTCCTTTCATCCTGCTTTGGCCATCTGAAATTGAATGACTTCCAAGAAGTGGTGTGTGTTTTTTTGGGGGGGGGGTTGTTTTTGTGGTTGTGATGCATTCTTGGAACTATAAGCAGGAAAGTGAAACTGCCACAAAAATCCACCCCTCGCTCCTTTTACGTGTCGAAAGAGGCTGTTTAAAGTAGCACCATCGTGAAGGCGAATATAAGGTTGCAGGATCAATTTGGGTCAGTCACCGGGACCAGAGGTTTTGTCTTCTGAGTCGGACTCATTTTTGTGACCCTGGCCCAAGTTGGTAGTAATAAACTGAGTCCATGGAAAAGCAAACAAACTTTATTCGAGCAGCTGGGAATTACTTCATTCCCAGTGTCATTCAACTCAAAGTAAAACAAATGCCTCCCAACACAACTTCCTCAGTTCTCTCGCAAACCTTGGTCCAATTAGGCAAACTGCCAAAGGCCCTTCCTGGTAAATGTCCAGAAGCCACAAAAACAAAGACATAGGCGAAGCAGAAGACGCAGATACCAACACTGTTTTCCAGCAAAGCTCAAACACCAGTGCTGGTCTGTTTTAAGCCTTATGGGAAAGGCCAATCAACTCTTGGCCCTATTCCCAAGTTGTCCTCTCTGCTTGAGCTGCTCTTGCCTTTTGGCAGCTCTTCTCATGCGTGCATTAGGAATAGGCTCCTCCTGTTCCCCTTGCCTCACTACTATCAGGCTCTGGAGGCTCTGGAGTCTGCACCTCATTCCCCAATGGCCCTGGCCTCACCTCAGCCTCATCACTGTCCGACTCCGTTGCCAGCTCCGTAGGCTGCTGACGGACCACAACACTCGTGCTGGAGCTCATCCTTGGGGAACTTCTCTCTAGCAGAGAGACCAGCGCACTCCAGCATGCGTCCAAAAGTTTGGAAGACAAAACCTCTCGTCCCGATGACTGACCAAGATTGGCTCCTGTAGCATCATTGTGGATGTACACAATGGAAACAAACAGTCATAATTCGCACATTAGTACAGAGGAGCAGGTCATCTGTCATAAGAGTCCTTCTATACGAAGCTTATTTTGGACCGTTGTTGGCAATATGTATATTCAGCCCTGGTTCAGATATGTATATAACACCTGGCTATGCATAGGTTGGCAAGGTATAATTATGCAGCTGGGCATAAAGTGGTGCTTCTCCCATGCATTTTTTGAACATGTTCATTTGAATCCCTCTTCTGTAAGAAACATCTTGTGCCTTTCGAAATGTGAACCAATAGGATTGCAGTGGTGTCTGTGTGCATTTGGCCACCAGGTTTTCATTTAAAAATATATATATATACATCAAGACTTGGGTATTGACACAACATAGCAAACCAAGTTCACCTTGACCAAACTGGCTAAGGTACTGCATCAGTACCCAAAATGGATTAAACCAGTCACCAGGTTAAGCATGTTAGGCAAATGCAGGCCAGGATCAGATTAGCAATACGAACCCCTTGAGAGCCAACTAGCATATTTTGTATTCTTTATACATATCTCTTAGAAGAATTTGATTTTTTTTTTTAAAAATGTGCACCTTAGTAGACAATTTACTTTGGGAAGATGAATCTGCAAAGAGATGCGTGTTAGAATAGAATAGAATAGAATAGAATAGAATAGAATAGAATAGAATAGAATAGAATAGAATAGAATAGAATTTTTATTGGCCAAGTGTGATTGGACACACAAGGAATTTGTTTTGGTGCATATGCTCTCAGTGTGCATAAAAGAAAAGATACCTTCATCAAGGTACAACATTTACAACACAATTGATGGTCAATATATCAATATAAATCATAAGGATTGCCAGCAACAAGTTACAGTCATACAGTTATAAGTGGAAAGAGATTGGTGATGGGAACTATGAAAAAATTAATAGTAGTGCAGATTCAGTAAATAGTCTGACAGTGTTGATGGAATTATTTGTTTAGCAGAGTGATGGCCTTTGCAAAAAAAATTTTTGTTGATTGTAAACTTGATGGCCAACCGGGATTAATTCCAAAACAATTTGTGAAGTGACTGTCAGTTCAGCCTACTTAGTTATGGATCAACGGCAATCTGGCCAATGCAACTGCTATCTTCAGGGTGTTAACAGAAGGAGTTCAACAGAACAGAGTTTCCTGCCTGGGCAGGGGGTTGGACTAGAAGACCTCCAAGGTCCCTTCCAACTCTGTTATTATGTTATGTTATATGTTGTATGAATAAGAACTAGCTCACTCCCTAGTTCTCAACTTTTCTTTGCTGCACCCCAGCTAAGTTAGGAACGAGAATTTCGATTGTTTCGATTAGGGTTTGAGGCAAGGCTAGCTTTTCGCTCACTCTGAAACCCTGAACCAGGTTCAGAGTGGAGCAACACAAACCATAGCCTGCTGGTTGTGCAGATTGTTCCGGTTGCACGGAGGTGTGATAGAAACCATAAAAAAGACATGGTGTGCATTATGGAGGTCATCAACCAACTACGCAAATTATGTCATTTGTGTTAGCCACATCCATTATGCAAAAGGCCTACTTCGCACTATACTACATATAGTGTCATCTGCTACCTCTTCTTAGGGGATGCCCATGGAAATGATAACCAAAGGGAATAAAGTGAATTAGAATGCATGTCAATATCCAATTCACGGTTCATGTATTCCAGCCTCAAGCTGCAGTCCCAAAATTCCTTTATTCCAGTGCAACCACTATTGGAAAAACAGGTGTCCCATTCCTTTATTCCAGTATAACCACCGTCTGAGATCTTTTATATCCATGTGAACCATTAATGATCAAAGCACCATATGTGAGGGCAGACTAAATTCCAAGACTGACCTGCTTATTGGCAGTGTTCACACCATACATTTGACCAAGTCAAAACACTTGATGGATAGTATAGTTTTTGCAACAATCACAGTAACTGGATTCAAAATCCATCATCTGGGAATAGAGTCATTTTCTCCAGGAACTACCCAGTATTCAGTTAGCCCTGGCTATTGGCCAGGCCAAGACCACCAGATCTAGCTGCAAAAATCCAGACGAACTCTAAATCACAACAGATTGTGATTTGTCCACAGAAATGGATGTTGTCACCTAGACATTTTCTTGATGCTGGTGTCCAGTATTTTTAACACTTAGGAAAGGCATAGGAATATGACCTCCCTCAGTGGAAGCAGTAGAGGTAACTTCAATCTATAGCTGTTGTGATGGAATCTATGTTCTCTGCTAGCTGGCAGTGAAATTTGTAATGGACGGCTTGGCAGTTGTGCAGAAGAAGGCTTGGAACAGGGGCACATTTTTTTCGCAGGATCTCCAAAGAGAATTTTTGTCTGAAATATTAGGAAATTTCTGCCAAGCGATATATTTTTGTTGTTGTTCATATGGTTCCTTGCCAAAATACCCTGTTTCCCTGAAAATAAGCCCTCCCCTAAAATAAGCCCCTCTAAAAAAAATAAGCTGTCCCTGAAAATAAGCCCCCCCTAAAATAAGCCCCCCCCTTTAAATAAACCCTTGAAAATAAGCCCTCCCTGAAAATATTTAACCGCACGCACAGCCGGTCGCCACCATTTCCTCTGGTTAGGGTTAGGGAGACAGAGCTGGAAATCAGGTAAGACGGCAAGAGGAGCCCCATCTTGCTCCACATGCCCCAAAATAATAAGACCTCCCCGAAAATAAGGCCAAGCGCTATTATTTCAGGGTTCAAAAAAATATAAGACAGGGTCTTATTTTCAGGGAAACACGATATTGAAAGCCTGATTCCAGAGGCCACTGTATATTTGTTCAAGGACTATGTATAATAAACCAAAAACAAACCAACCAAAAACTCCATGGACCTCAATGGTATCCAAATACCATGTTCTCCAAGGCTGTTCCTAAATGAACTCAAATCGGTGGGCCAGTTTTTACCATCTTGGTTATTCATCATTTATTTTGTTTTGATTGCACCGGTGTGCAGTACCCATGTTTTCATTTGGTTGCAGATTCCAAGCATGCTTGAGGGCACCGATGAGAACAGCTGTGATGACATCAAAGGGGCAACCAGGTACACGTGTTGTCATCCCCACCTCCCATGTGAATGCCCATGAGTCAGAACCAGGATTGGGGCTGGTGCACCATGTTTCTTAATTGAAAATTTCCCTTTATTTCTTTGAATCCTGATTCTTCAAAGTCCGGCTGAAATATTTAAAGCATGCTGTAGTTGCCATCAAGTTCTTCTTATGTGCAGTGTATCCCTTTCCACTTATGGCCGAGTTTCTCTGATATGGGAAGCACATTTGTTTACTTTGGCCTTAGAGTCTTGTGCAGACTGGAGGTGGCTCAGAAACCATGATTCACAGCTTAGTGTTCTGGGGAGATGTCAACTAGCTATAATTCATTCAATATCCATCAATCAGTATAGAGCTGGAAGGAGCCTTGGTGTTCTTCTAGTTCAATCCGCTGCTCAAGCAGGAGAAACTACACCATACCAGACAAGTGGCTCCCCAATCTCTTCTTAAAAGCCTCCAGTGATAGAACACCCACAACTTCTGGTGGCAAGTCGTTCCACTGGTTAATTGTCCTCATTGTTAGGAAATTTCTCCTTAATTCCAGGTTGCTTCTCACCTTGTTTAGTTTCCATCCATTGTTTCTTGCCTTGCCTTCTGGTGCTTTGGAAAGTCATTGTTAGCAAACTAGGTTTGAGTTGTAGCATGGAAAAGTTTGCGCATTTGGATTTAACGTATTACATTTCCCGGGTACAGCTATACCAGAAAACAACATAACCTGCAGTCTAACTATCAATTTTTTGGTTCCGTTCTAGCTTTAGCTTGAGTCATTGAATCAATGTAGGGACTGGGATGTCTTACAGCCATAACTATGCACAGCAGAGAAAGGGTCACAAGGCTCTAGAAATAGAATAGAATAAAATAACAGAGTTGGAAGGGACCTTGGAGATCTTCTAGTCCAACCCCCTGCTTAGGCAGGAAACCCTACACCACTTCAGACAAATGGTTATCCAACATCCTCTTAAAAACTTCCAGTGTTGGAGCATTCACAACCTCTGGAGGCAAGTTGTTCCACTGATTAACTGTTAACTGCCAGGAAATTTCTTCTTAGTTCTAGGTTTCTTCTCTCCTTGATTAGTTTCCATCCATTGCTTCTTGTCCTGCCCTCAGGTGTTTTGGAGAATAGTTTGACTCGCTCTCTTTGTGGCAGCCCCTGAGATACTGGAACACTGCTATCATGTCACCCCAAGTCCTTCTTTTCATCGGACTAGACATACCCAGTTCCAGCAACCGTTCTTTACATGTTTTAGCCTCATCCCCTAATCATCTTTGTTGCTCTTCTCTGCACTCTTTCTAGAGTCTTTTCTTTAGTCTCATCCCCTAATCTTTTCTTTAGCCTTGTCCCCTAATCATCTTTGTTGCTCTTCTCTCCACTGTTTCTAGAGTCTCCACATCTTTTTTACATCGTGGCGACCAAAACTGAATGCAGTATTCCAAGTGTGGCCTTACCAAGGCCTTATAAAGTGGTATTAACACTTCACGTGATCTTGATTCTATCCCACTGTTTATGCAGCCCAGAACTGCGTTGGCTTTTTTGGCAGCTGCTGCACACTGCTGGCTCATATTTAAGTCATTGTCCACTAGGATTCCAAGATCCCTCTCACAGTTACTACTATTGAACAAAGTACCACATATACTAGAAAGCTGAAGAGGTTAACGAGGAAGGAGAGATTTGTTTTCAAGGAGATTTGCTATTATTCCACCGTTGTTGCACACACAGCCTGCTCATTCTGCTAAGTGTTTTTATTTCTGCTGTGTTCCCAAAGAAATGCATAAGTTGCTGGGTGCTTATATTAACGAGCCAGGTTTCCAGCACAAATGGGAAATGTTGATATTCATGCGGTACACACTTCATTAGGAATTAATGCCGCGCAGGAAAGATCTGCATGTTATTAGTCCTCGCCAAGTGTTGCTTTTTTTAAAAGAGTTATTGTCCTTTGCCTCTTCTAAAGAGAAGAAAACATTGTCACCTGCGAATTCCTAATGCTTTTATCAAAATGACCAAAGCACCAGGGCATTGTCATACCATAAACCGTACCATGCCTGTTTGGGAGGTGTGCCATGTCGTGACATCTAAAAAAGAGGGTACCACTCAGTGGTGGGATTCAGCCAGTTTGCACCTATTAGGGAGAACCGGTTGTTAACTTTCTAAGCAGTTCAGAAAACCGGTTGTTGGAAGAAATCTTTTTTTCTCTCCACTTTACAGGGCTAATCCTGTAAGGAAGGCGGGAAGGAAACATTCTAGTGTTATTTCTAGCCTAATCTTTATTGCCCTGCTTACAGAAACTGCCTCTTTGCTTAACCTTTATTACATTATAACAGCTAAGGTGAAGCGCTCATCGATGTTAGTTGAGATGACCACGCCCACACAGTCACATGACCACCAAGCCACACCTACCTAGCTGGTCATTAGGGCAGAGAACCGGTTGTTAAATTATTTGAATCCCACAACTCTTGTGGGGATACTTTCCGATTGACCTGATTACTTTCAGGTTTCCCACAATTCCCAGCAAAACGTAATCCATACTCTTGTCACCTCAACAACTTTTAAGAAACGTTCTCAGTTTGGAGAGGCTGTCCCACTTGGTCCCTGCTACTCAGTCGATGTATCTTTGGACAATTCAATCTAAAATGATGACCTTGCGTTGGGCCACATCCAGACACAAAAGAGTTCATAGGGAATGTCTACCTACAGCTTATTTAAGGTCGGAATGCCGTGGGCCTAGGCTGAACATTCTTGCTGGATCAAGGTGGAAACATACCATAGGAGGAGGTATGAAAATTCACCTTTCCACCATGATTTGAAATTTAGGAAAGGTGGACCTGATTTTTTTTTTTAATTTGATTTTTGCATAGTAAAAGTATCTGGCAACAATAGCTTGCCTTTCATACATTGTGTTTAGTATTGTGTACCATTTGTGAGATATATATATATATATATATATATATGTAGGTCTTTGGTTATTCGGGTTTTCTCCTGCATAAAATTGGAAGTGTCTTGGCGACGTTTCGACGAAGTCTCAACGTATTGTGTACCATTTGTGAGATATATATATATATATATATATATATATATATATATATATATATATATATATATATAAAATATTAGATATAAAGTTTATATATATATATATATATATATATATATATATATATATATATATATAAAATATTAAATATAATGTTTATATGTATATATATACATACATTATAATATGTATATATACATTATAACATAATGTGTGTGTGTGTGTGTGTGTGTGTGTGTGTGTATGCAGGTTTTGGTATGTTCGGGTCTTTTCCCGTGTAAGGTTGAAAGTATTTAGGCAATGTTTTGATGAGGTCTCACTTGTCATCTTCAGGCTGGAGTTTTTGGCTTTGTGCTTATGAGAGCAAAAGTGATAAGCACAAAGCCAAAAACTCCAGCCTAAAGATGACAAGTGAGACCTCGTCGAAACGTTGCCTAAATACTTTCAACCTTACACGGGAAAAGACCCAAACATACCAAAACCTGCATACATATACCCGTGAAAATCTATGAAAACATACACACACACACATACACATTATAATATAATGTATTATAATATATATATATCATTTCTATAAATAGATTTTTGTATGGCTTGAATAACAATATCAGTAACAACAGTAATAATACAGCTATAAATACTTTATAATCCATAGTGTAATTGAAAAAAATGTAGTAGACAATATTACTCAAGACAATAATGCCAAGCATATTAATATTTTTTTCCTTTTTTTGTATATATGCCTTGTGAATAAAACACAGAATAAAAGGGTAACATGAAATGTTAATCAAGTCATATCGAAAAATTGGGACCATCGCCACTTCTGGAACTATGTGTTATTGACATGGAGAGGACTTACTTCTGAGTAAATCGATATAGCAGCCTTTTCTAACCAGATGACCTCCAAATATGGTGGATGCCCATTATCTCAGTTGGCATAACTTCCTTCAGTGACTGGGCATTGTGGAATTTGAAGTCCAAACGGTGAAAGACTGACATACTGCATACGATCCTCCTTTTTGGTCAGAGTTCGCAATTAATGCATGTAATCCCAGGGAAGTTCAATGGAAAACCCATTGTGTTCACCTCTGTTTATTTCTTTCAATGGGACAATTGCACCGAAGTCTCGCTAGATCCATTTGTTCACTTTGCTTGGGAGAGCCAGGAAACAGGAATACATTGATTCTCCCCCTCTCCAACCCCAGTTTGAGATTATTTTATTTCTTTGCTTGTTTGTTTGTTGGACTGGGGCATTTGGTTACTTGTCAGATGCAACGATGCCTTTGTTTTATAAAGCTACTGTACAACGTGGCCTTTTAGTTCATGAAAAATACGGTATCAAATAAACTTGAAGAATTGTATGGGTCCTTTGAAGTCCGCCTAATGAAACAGAAAAATTCATTTATCACCCCATCGCCTGATAATGCTTCCAGGGGCATCAAGACACAAAGCTGCAGGTGTGAACGGTAGGGAAGGTTGGATAAAGGCACATTCTGTCTTGACTTGGCAGGATTTTTTTTTTTTAATGGGACTTGCGTCAAGGAGATAATCAGAAAGCTGAAGCTGATGGAAGATGGATTTATAATAATAGGTGCTTGCACGGGACTCAGAGCTCCTGGAGAGGCCGCCGAACAGAACAGCATGAGAATATTTCAGTAGACCGATTATTTTAAGACTGCTTGGTTTCAAGGAATCTCTTTGTCTAAATATAAATGGATAGGCCAAAAGAAATCATTCTCAAATAGATCAAATGCATGACATTAAAAACTAACACAACGGCCCTCTTTCTTTAATGTTTTAAGTTACCTCAACTCTTCATTTGAACATGCTTCTCTGGTTAATTCATGGGATCCGGAATCAGTAGTTCTTCCAGTAGATGTTGAACTAGGTTTCCTTCAGATATGCTAGACTACAGCTCCTCAGTTAATCAGATAGGGATTGTCCAGAAGAAAGAAGGTCATTCTGGTAAATTGCAGCATAAATGGTTTATTGAAGTCTATATACAAGAATTTGGTCAACTAATGTTGTTGTTGTTGTTAGTTGCGAAGTCGTGTCCGACCCATCGCGGCCCCATGGACAACGTTCCTCCAAGCCTTCCTGTCCTCTACCATCCTCTGGAGTCCATTTAAGCTCAGGCCGACTGCTTCAGTGACTCCATCCAGCCACCTCATTCTCTGTCGTCCCCTTCATCTTTTGCCCTCAGTCTTTCCCAGCATTAGGCTCTTCTCCAGTGAGTCCTTCCTTCTCGTTAGGTGGCCAAAGTATTTGAGTTTCATCTTCAGGATCTGGCCTTCTAAAGAGCAGTCAGGGTTGATCTCCTCTAGGACTGACCGATTGGATCGCCTTGCAGTCCAAGGGACTCGCAGGAGTCTTCTCCAGCACCAGAGTTCAAAGGCCTCAATTCTTTGGCACTCAGCCTTCCTTATGGTCCAACTTTCAGGTCAACTAATATCCAGCACTAAATTGGCACTATGTAAAAGACAATGGAATTCAAAAAGGTCTGGACTTTGATTTATTGCGGCAATGGAAAAATTCTAAACTGATGTCATGTCTAACTCCACCCCTCCAGCTCCGTCTGCTTGTCTCCTACAGGGATTACTGGAATTGGAGCCTCCACAGCATAGTGCAAGGTATCAGGCTGGAGAAAGTTGGTCCATAGGGACATCAAAGACTGGATGCAATTTGAAGGATATGAGATTTGCCCATGTGATTATCTCAGTTGTAGTAAATAAATCAGTTGAATGTTAGAGTAACGCTTCATGAATTAACCATGAGGGTGATCTACGCTAGCTATTGAGGAATCGCTCAATATTTACACTCGCCAACGTGCAGTCCTCCTACATTGAAAAGGTCTTATGGGAGCTCCATTCAGCATAGATGATTACCTGTCTTCAGCCATTACCTCTAAATGGATAAAATCAACTCAGCCATATATCATCATCATCCACTTATGAGACTAAGTGCAACCCTGGACACCTGCACTCACAGTGACTCCCATTGTCAAGTTCTGAAAATGGGCGTATTATTGGTTAGTTTTGTAATCTCATTTTAGGAAACCCAAAGGCATTTGGAATTATTTATTTCAACACTGATTTACTCATTGCAAAGGAACTGGTGCACCCCTCCTAGTGTATGTTGAATCTTTGTCTCATATACAGCATAGAAAAAGGTAATGATTTTCCCTATCCAGTTGTGTCTGAATTAAGGGGCCGGTGCTCACCTCTGCTTCTTAGCCAAGGGAGCCAACATCGGCCGAAGACATTTCTGTGGTCATGTGGCCAGCATAATATCATACCACAGGACAGAGCATGCAGCAAAACACAGAACGCTGTTACTTTCCCACCGAAGTACCTATTTATCTACTTACATGCACATGTTTCAAACTATTTAAAGAAGATGGTCTCACCCCATCATATAGTGCTTCTTTTTTTTTTTTTAGAATAGAATTTTTTATTGGCCAAGTGTGATTGGACACAGAAGGAAATTGTCTTGGTGCATATGCTCTTTGTATACATAAAAGAAAAGATACGTTCATCAAGAATCATATGATAGTCATAGGGTACAAATAAGCAATCAGGAAACAATCAGGAATAGAATAGAATAGAATAGAGTAGAGTAGAATAGAATAGAATAGAATAGAATAGAATAGAACAGAACAGAACAGAACAGAACAGAATAGAATAGAATAGAATAGAATAGAATAGAATAGAATAGAATAGAATAGAATAGAATTTTTTATTGGCCAAGTGTGATTGGACACAGAAGGAATTTGTCTTGGTGCATATGCTCTCAGTGTACTGAGTCTTGGGTCTCAAACCCATCTTCTTAAAGGTTGAGCCATTGTGCCCCCACTCATACATAAACATACAAAACTCTCCTTCTCAGTCACCTAGATTCCAGGGTTTGAATACTTTCCACAGCTCACAGGTGTGGATACAAACCACAGCTCAGCATTGACATAATAAATTTTGAGGGCTCATAATCATTTCTGATGGAATGGTCCCCACTGAGCTAACCAAGGACTGAGCTTCAATCGTACGCCTTTATGCAGGTGTTTCCAATTAATATCCAGGTTCTTGACATTATAGAAACTGCTTTGTCTTTTGCTTTGCTCAGCTGTTTATTGCATGGAAGGAACAACTTGAATGGTTCTCTTTTCTCTCCTTCCTTCCTTCCTTCCTTCCTTCCTTCCTTCCTTCCTTCCTTCCTTTCTTCCTTCTTGCATGCTCTTCTTTTTTACTTCAGCAAATAGGTCTGTGAATATGTTATCACGGTGACATGATTTGATTCACAGGAAATAAAAACTAGAAATAGATGGACATATAAATATAAAACATTTTCCTAGAAGAAAGATTGCACTGTGCTTAAGATTCAGTGTCTATTCTTTCTCTCTGTCTCTTTCAAAAAAAAAAAGACGTTTCAATAGATTTTGTGGCCATGGAATTATCTCTATTTCTGACAAATAGTTAAATAGTTATTCCTTCTTTCTAAAGGATGGAAAATGTGACATCCAAGAAGTAATGATTGAACAAGGATGTTTCAAGATTTCCCACAAACTAATTTTCAGAATGATTTAGCTGCATAGTGTCAGTTAGAAGAATGCAAGAGAAAGAAAGAGAGAGAAAGAGGGAGGGAGGGAGGGAGGGAAACAGAAAAAGAGAGAGACAGAGAGAGAGAGAAAAAAGAGACAGAGACAGAGAGAGACAGAGAGAAAGGGAAAGAGAGAGAGAGAGAAAGAGAGAGAGACAAAAAGACACACACACAGAGAGACAGAGGCAGAGACAGAGAGGCAGAGAGAGACAGTGACAGAGAGAAAGAAAGAGAGAGACAGAGACAGAGAGAGAGAGAGAGAGAAAGAGACAAAGAGAGACAGAGACAGAGAGAAAGAAAGAAAGAGAGAGAGTAAGAGACACACATACAGAGAGAGAGACAGAGAGACAGAGACAGAGAGAGAGATTTTCTGTGTTACAAAACTTTATCTGGATTGATTTGGAAATAGTTTTAGAATTTCCTCCAAAATTATTCTGCATTAAAGTGAAGGCTAACAAAAATAGCGCAAGATTACATTACTATAATAAACAATGTATGTAGCTCAGGATCAAGAACTTTTGGGTTCTTGTTTCTCTGTGCTTTGTTGTTTTCTTGCAGATGTTTTCTGACCAGATCAGATGAAATTCTCAATGCCTTAACTATGCCCTGCTAGGAAAGATCTCTGTAAGGTATATCCTGACAACCTTTGCCAAGAAAAATTTTCTTTTGACTGGGTTTGGCCTTAGGCCAAAGACACTTACACACCCTTATACTAACACAACCCCACCAATTAACAAATGAGCTATTATCTTCTAGCTGTTTCAAAGAGCCTGCCAAGTCCATCTCAAAATGATAGACAGGTATCTTTGCTGTTAGTGTACTGGGTGTAATTAAAAAATAGGAGACAGTGGGCTGTGGAAATTATCCCACTGATCTTTTGTTCTGCATAATGGAATAATTCATGGCTAGCATTTCTAGTTGCTATGCTACTGGAATTGTCTTTCTTTCTTTCTTTTTTTCTTTATTAAAAAATAGCCCTGTGCATGAAATGTCAAAGGAGTGCAAACTGGGGGGTATTACTATTAGATGGATTGCAAAAATCTGGAATACAATTGAGGCCAACAAAATAATTCCATTCTGTTTGATCAGGTGCTGAAAAGGATAAATCATCTCATTATATTAAAACATTTCCACCAAGCTGCTAATGGGTTCTCTGAAAGAAAATAAAACATATAGTTCTAAAATGTTGTCCCAACGTGGTGGCGCAGGGTTTAGAATGCAGTATTGCAGGCTAATTCTGCCGACTGCCAGCAGTTCGATCCTGACAGGCTCATGGTTGACTCAGCTTTCCACCCTTTCAAGCAGAGGTGGGTTTCAGCAGGTTCTGACCACTTCTGGAGAACTGGTAGTGGAAATTTTGAGTAGTTTGGAGAATCGGTAGTAAAAATTCTGACTGGCCCCGCCCCCATCTCTTCTCTGCCTCCCAAGTCCCAGCTGATTGGGAGGAAATGAGGATTTTGCAGTATCCTTCCCCTGGATTGGGGAGGGAATGGAGATTTTACAGTATCTTTCCCTTGCCATGCTCAAGCCACGCCCACCAAGCCATGCCACGCCCACCAAGCCATGCCACGCCCACCAAACCACACCCACAGAACCGTTAGTAAAAAAATTTGAAACCCACTACTGCTTCCAAAATGAGGACCCCAAATTGTTGGGGGCAATATGTTGACCTCTTAAAGAGGACTGTAAAACACTATGAAGTGGTATGTAAGGGTAATTGCTATTGTTATTCCTAATGTATTCAAGAGATCCCACGCTAAAACAACTTGGATTGGATCATGTCTTCCCAGGATGGCAGCAATAATCTATATGTTATCAAATGTTCATGCATATGTTCAGAAGTTACTCATCCTTGAAGTTCTTCAAGGATGACTTTTGAAGATGCAGAGACACTCTGAACAAATGGAGCTATCTGGTTGCTTCTGCTCTTTGCGATTGTGGTTACATGCAGGCAACAACACATAAGTATACTTGCCCTTTGTGCCCAGATCAGTGTATATTTGAGTACCTCATGGAAGCACAAAAGGACACAATTAATGTTCGTTTCTGGGCAAGGTCTGTTTAATTTGCACGTATTTTAATCTTGTATTTTGTATTTTAAATTTTATGTCACATAGTGTGGCTTATTTTAATGGTGTTGGTTCTGTTATGAATAAACAAATATCAGCCCCATCAACATTATTTTTATGTTTATTTTGGTCTGTCTACTGGGGAAGCCAGAAGTGTTTAATTATGAAGATTTATACCTTGCATTTCCTCCAGGGGAATTGTTTGGGGAATATATATAAACAATAGGTAGGTAGGTAGGTAGGTAGGTAGGTAGGTAGGTAGGTAGGTAGGTAGGTGGATGGATGGACAGACGGACAGACAGACAGACAGACAGATACACAGACGATAAATAGATAGATAGATAGATAGATAGATAGATAGATAGATAGATAGATAGATAGATAGATAGACAGAAAGACATATACACAGATGATCGATCGATCGATCGATTGATCGATAATGATGGATGGATAGACAGACAGACAGACAGACAGACAGATAGATACACAGATGATAGATAGATAGATAGATAGATACACAGACGATAGATAGATAGATAGATAGATAGACAGATAGATAGATAGATAGATAGATAGATAGATAGATAGATAGATAGATAGATAGATAGATAGATAGATAGATAGATAGATAGATAGATAGTTAGTTAGACAGACAGACAGATAGACAGACAGACAGACAGACAGAAGATAGATAGATAGATAAGTGGGGCAAGAAGCTGGCCAATTCCAAGAGTGGGATCCCTAGATGCATTGTTGTCTTAGGAGCACAACATTGCCTAGCCTTGTTTTAGACCTTATTTAAGGACTTGGCTGCAATTAGACTATTGTTGAAGTCATAGCCATCTTTCCTGGGAAATTATACTGGGAACTGTCCAAAGTACTGCTTAAGCCCATTCTCGCTGATCTGACGTGACACACTTGCTAATTGCTTGTAGCATCTTCCCACCAGTCTCTCACCTTCTGGCTTGCTCAGCAGGAGCTCACAGTTTTGCTGGACACACATACCCACCCACACACAAACCAAAAAAAAGAGAGACTAAAATAAGCTGACTTGCCTAGGAAACGTAACAGTTCTCATTTGCAGTCCATTAATAAAGATTTCCCTCCCAGGGTCTTGGTATTAATATTAATATTGTATATGGTAACATTTGGATCGCTTATTTAATCTCTCTGGTTACTATTTTCATGTGTCTCCTCTGGATTTCATTTTGCATTTTTATTGTGCTGTATGAAAAAGTCATAACATGAATTCCTATTAATTGCTTGAACCTATTATTTTTTAATTACGACGAGACAACCTGTGCCCTGTGAGTCATCATTTCAGAGATATTTTCTTACCAGATTCCTCAGTGCCTTTAACTATGACAGAGGCTTCTAATGTATTGCTTTCACTGGAAAAGGAAATTATCTGCCTTGAAAATAGCCCGTGCTGAACTGTGTAACACAGTCAAACATCAGCAGAGGAAATAGTTTGTGGCATTTCTATCTAGATGGGAGGAGTGGTGTGGTGGCCTAGAGGTGGAGCTCTCACCTCGCAGGCTATGAGTTCGATCCTAGGTAGAGGCAGATATTTCTCTCTCTGGGCACACTGAGAATGTATCTGCTGAAAAAAAACTCCACATTGGCAACAGGAAGGGTATCCGGCCAGTAAACACTCTGCTAGTTCCATTCAGTTGCCCAGACTCCACCCTGCAAGGCATTGTGGGGTTGTTCAAAGAAGATGATGATAGATATCTAGATGGAATGCAGGTGGAGCTTGGGTTGCACCTGTTATGCACATCACCAGTTTCCAAGAGCCATTCATGTCGATCCAATGTTTGAGCTCACATGGGTTGAGATCTCTGACCTTTGAGCTCCAGATCTTGCTTGGTCCCGATGCATTCCATTGTAGACCTTGTGAATGATCTTTGATTGTTGCCCCTCAATTGTAAGGTGTCCTTTTTTTTTAATGTTGTTGTGACCCAGGCCCAAGTAGGTAGTAGTAAACGCAATCAGTTCAAAAACAGACTTTATTAGAACAGCTGAGAATTAACTCATTCTAAGCGCCGTCCAAACTAAATCAAAGCAAATTTTTCATAATACAACTCTTCAGTCTTATCACAAACCTCGGTCTAATTAGGCAAACTGCCAAAGGCTTTTCTTGGCAAAAGTTCAAAAGCAGAAGACGCTGACAAGAAATAAATGCAGCAAGACAAGGAGCAAGGCTATCAACATTGTTTTCCGGCAAAGAGCCCAAACGCCGTTGCTGGTTTTTTAAGCCTTGTGGGAGGGGCCAATCATCTCTTGGCCCTACTCCTGAGTCGTCCTCTTTGCTTTAGCTGCTCTTGCCTTCTGGCAGCTCTTCTCATGCGTGCATTAGGAACAGGCTCCTCCTGTTCCTCTGCCTCACTACTGTCAGCCTCTGGAGGCTCCAGAGTCTGCACATCACTCCCCGATGGCCCTGGCCCCATCTCTGCCTCCAACGCAGAGCCTTCACCTGGGCCTTCCCCAGCCTCCAGGACTGGCCCATGTTCTTCCTCAGCCTCATTGCTGTCCGACTCCGTTGCCAGCTCCGCAGGCTGCTGGAGGATCACAACAAATGTGCTCCATGGGCATCCCTAGAGTAGGGCCCTATTTTTTGGTTCTTGCTTTGTTTTGTGAAGAAAGGGAGAAACCAAGAGGACATATTGTGGACTCTTCAAAATTCTTGATCTTGGATGAGAAGATAGGAACTCACCTCCTTCTCAGATGGGCATGAGAGCCTCTACATGAATCTGCACCTGTTACATGATTGAAGGCTGAAGACCTAAGCGTGCCATCTAAGGAACATTTGGTGTATCTCACGTCTTAGTTGCGACAGACACAGAGCTCGGGATGATGTGATAGCTGATGCTCTGTCAGTAACATTGACAAACACATCTAAATTCATTTGCTGATCCTTCAGCTTGTTTCCATGAAGCCTTCATTCACCAAAGGCTTTACTAAGTAACGCCTTTTGCTAATACACTTTCTTGGCAGCCCAACAAAATGTCAGCAGGCAAAACGATTCTTGCTTCTGCCTCTTGCTTTTGCAATCAGCACCTACTCCAGTATGAAATAATCCCATTTTCCCGACAGTGCACAGCTCTTCTACTGCCAAAAGTTGATCTTTCAATTCCACTTTTTAGGATTATTCAGTTGACATTTTGATGCCCTTAGATTTTTTTACCTTTCGCTTGGCGATTGCTCTGCTGAAAGCCACATGGAAGTGATATTAAGTTCATAAATACCATGTTTTTCCGAAAATAAGACCCAGTCTTATTTTTATTTATTTATTTATTTATTGCCACCTAAAAAGGCACCAGGTCTTATTTTGGAGGGACGTCTTCCACTAACTCACCTCACAATGGCGGTGTCAGGCCTGGAAACCATACTAGACTTTAGGGTTCCAGACGCTGCCACATTTTTCCCCTGAGGGAAAGAAGGGGGGTTGAGGGGTATGGTAACATTCTTCAAGCGGTCAAGGTCGGATGGTGTTCACATCTGTAGGAGGAGTGGCGAGAAGATATTCGAATGAACTGGGAGAACGTGGGACCATGTGACCAGCAAAGGGGTTAGGGGGGTGGGACTCTTGGGGTTTGTATAACTGGGAAAAGAATCCGGAAGTTCAGTTTTGGAATTTCACTCATCGTGTGCCAGTTTCCTCATGCTAGTAAAGAACTCTGAAAGACAATGGCTTCTGAGTTTTTTTTATGCAGAAGAGGTTTTTCTGGAACCTTGACAGGCAGCACCAACAGCCCTGCGCAGCAAGAGCTTACTGCTGGCCCACTTCTTCTATGGTTGCTTGTCACTGCTTACACGCATCACCCCCGGCCTCTGTTTTGCCATCAGAGGCCTTCAAGAAATTTCCAGCCCAGCAGATATAATGCTTAGTATACCCTGTCAGAGGGATGCAGTGGCTCCGTGGCTAAGACACTGAGCTTGTCAATCAGAAGGTCAACACTTCAGCGGTTCGAATCCCTTGTGCTGCGTAATGGAGTGAGCTCCCGTTACTTGTCCCAGCTTCTGCCAACCTAGCAGTTCGAAAGCACATAAAAAAATGCAAGTAGAAAAATAGGGACCACCTTTGATGGGAAGGTAACAGCGTTCTGTGCGCCTTTGGCATTGAATCATAACCTTGGAGACATCTTCAGACAGCACTGGCTCTTCGGCTTTGCAACGGAGATGAGCATCGCCCCCTAGAGTCAGGAATGACTAGCACATATGTGCAAGGGGAACCTTTACCTTTACCTATGGAAAGGGAATATTTCTCCCTTCTACTGGTTCTTCCTACTTAAGACGAATTTCTCTTAAGCAGCCTTTCCAAAATAGTGAGGGTAGCAAAATGTTTGGTTCAGTGAACGCATCAGAAACGTGGAGCGCGTGTGGCGAAAGCTCTCGCTGAACAGCTGCCATGGTAGGGAGCTTATCTATACATCAGTATCTGCCACAATGGCCACAGCCGGTCACAGAATGCTTGACAAAAAGCCAAAGGCCGTGCGGGAAATTTGTGTGCCACCATCCCTTGGAGCTCCCTAGGTGGCTTTGTACCTCATCTGTGCAGGATGGCTGCTCCAAGGGAAAACTCCGGGCTCTGATCATCTGCCCTTTTATGATAGAAGAATACTGATGTGAGTTACATAAGCATGTTTGGAATTAAAAAAAAAAAAAACAGTGCAAGGAGCCAGGACTCAGCTTTTCATGTCAACTTCCTTTTTGCCCTCTTCAATTAAGATCACTTTAAATGTGGTTAATGACTTAAAAGCAATGTTAGCTGGATCAGGGACTTACAAAGTAAGTATGGTGGCAGCTCTTGAAACAGAATGCTTTTTGGAGATCTGATTTCTGCAAAGCAGGCAGAAGAAGCAGCACCTCATGGAACTTCAAGCTCTGCTCCCCAAGGCATTTAGCCCTTTTAACTATTTCCCCATCTCCTCCTCCTCCTCCTCCTCCTCCTCCTCCTCCTCCCCACCCCCCGACCCTGTCCTTATCCTAATCCTTATCCTTCTTCTCCACTGTTGAGGAAATACAAAGTTCTGGTTCTTGCTCTTCCAGCAGCCTGAATCAGTGATAGGATTCAACCGGTTCTGTCCAGTTTGGGCGAACCGGTAGCAGCAACTGCGGTAGGCTCCGCTCACCCACCCGGACATAATGATGTCCTATTTAGCAATGTTTTTGAGGCCAGTGCACCTGCGTGGAAGGCGCACACGGGAACAAAAAGCATGAGCTGAAGGTGGCGAACTCCCATTTGCGAACCGGTAAGGAAGGTAACCCACCTCTGGCCTGAACCATTGTTATTTGATGCTGTTGTACTGTGTCTTTCATGTTGTCTAGTGGCCCAAGTGTGGCATGGTCTTGTGCTGCCAGACCATTACAATAGATGTGAAGGCCACCCTGGGTCACCTTGAAATGGCCCTGGCTTCATCAAGGTACAACACTTACAACACTTAATGATAGTCATAGGGTACAATTAAGCAATTAGGAAACAATCAATATCAGTATAAATCGGAAGGATACCAGCAACAAAGTTGCAGTCATACAGTCATAAGTGGAAGAAGATGGGAACGATGAGAAGATTTATAGTAGTGAGGGCTTAGTGAATAGTTTGACAATGTTGAGGGAATTATTTGTTTAGCAGAGTGATGGCGTTCGGGGAAAAAACTGTTCTTGTGTCTAGTTGTGCTGGTGTACAGTGCTTTATAGTGTCGTTTTGAGGGTAGGAGTTGAAACTCCTATTGTTGTGACCCAGGTTCCTGGACCCGGACTCCTGGACTCGGATGATTCAGAAAGTGAGGGAGAAGACCTGGCAAGCCCTGCTTCTCTTGAGCCCTTTCCCTCCCTGGCACCCACTCAAAGGGAGGAGGAGGGGCCGGCAAGACCTGATTCCCTGGAGCCTTCTTCTGATTTGGCAATGCCCCAAGAACAGTTTTGGAGTGATGCAAGGGGAACCTTTACCTTTACCTATGGAAAGGAATATTTCTCCTTCTACTGGTTCTTCCTACTTAAGACAATTCTCTTAAGCAGCCTTTCCAAAATAGTGAGGGTAGCAAAATGTTTGGTTCAGTGAACGCATCAGAAACGTGGAACGTGGCGAGCTCTCGCTGAACAGCTGCCATGGTAGGGAGCTTATCTATACATCAGTATCTGCCATAATGGCCACAGCCGGTCACAGAACGCTTGACAAAAAGCCAAAGGCTGTGCGGAAAATTTGTGTGCCACCATCCCTTGGAGCTCCCTAGGTGGCTTTGTACCTCATCTGTGCAGGATGGCTGCTCCAAGGGAAAACTCCGGGCTCTGATCATCTGCCCTTTTATGATAGAAGAATACTGATGTGAGTTACATAAGCATTAAAAAAAAAAAAACAGTGCAAGGAGCCAGGACTCAGCTTTTCATGTCAACTTCCTTTTTGCCCTCTTCAATTAAGATCACTTTAAATGTGGTTAATGACTTAAAAGCAATGTTAGCTGGATCAGGGACTTACAAAGTAAGTATGGTGGCAGCTCTTGAAACAGAATGCTTTTTGGAGATCTGATTTCTGCAAAGCAGGCAGAAGAAGCAGCACCTCATGGAACTTCAAGCTCTGCTCCCCAAGGCATTTAGCCCTTTTAACTATTTCCCCATCTCCTCCTCCTCCTCCTCCTCCTCCTCCTCCCCACCCCCCGACCCTGTCCTTATCCTAATCCTTATCCTTCTTCTCCACTGTTGAGGAAATACAAAGTTCTGGTTCTTGCTCTTCCAGCAGCCTGAATCAGTGATAGGATTCAACCGGTTCTGTCCAGTTTGGGCGAACCGGTAGCAGCAACTGCGGTAGGCTCCGCTCACCCACCCGGACATAATGATGTCCTATTTAGCAATGTTTTTGAGGCCAGTGCACCTGCGTGGAAGGCACACACGGGAACAAAAAGCATGAGCTGAAGGTGGCGAACTCCCATTTGCGAACCGGTAAGGAAGGTAACCCACCTCTGGCCTGAACCATTGTTATTTGATGCTGTTGTACTGTGTCTTTCATGTTGTCTAGTGGCCCAAGTGTGGCATGGTCTTGTGCTGCCAGACCATTACAATAGATGTGAAGGCCACCCTGGGTCACCTTGAAATGGCCCTGGCTTCATCAAGGTACAACACTTACAACACTTAATGATAGTCATAGGGTACAATTAAGCAATTAGGAAACAATCAATATCAGTATAAATCGTAAGGATACCAGCAACAAAGTTGCAGTCATACAGTCATAAGTGGAAGAAGATGGGAACGATGAGAAGATTTATAGTAGTGAGGGCTTAGTGAATAGTTTGACAATGTTGAGGGAATTATTTGTTTAGCAGAGTGATGGCGTTCGGGGGAAAAACTGTTCTTGTGTCTAGTTGTGCTGGTGTACAGTGCTTTATAGTGTCGTTTTGAGGGTAGGAGTTGAAACTCCTATTGTTGTGACCCAGGTTCCTGGACCCGGACTCCTGGACTCGGATGATTCAGAAAGTGAGGGAGAAGACCTGGCAAGCCCTGCTTCTCTTGAGCCCTTTCCCTCCCTGGCACCCACTCAAAGGGAGGAGGAGGGGCCGGCAAGACCTGATTCCCTGGAGCCTTCTTCTGATTTGGCAACGCCCCAAGAACAGTTTTGGAGTGATGCAAGGCTGCGCAGGCATGACCAGCGTGCGCAGCAGAAGCAGTGTTGGGGGAAAGCCAAGTCATAATTGTCATGCAGTGACATCTGCAGAGACTATAAATAGGAGGCGGGACTTCCTGGTTTTTTGTCTTGGACAAAGCAATGAATTGGCGCAGGCAAACTGTCTCAATGGAGGGAAGAATATATTCGTGAGTAATTCTGGCCTTATCTATAATTTCCTCGTTATCTCCAGAAACTTGGCAGGCCCGTGGGTAGACGTGGCCAGGACATATATCTATATAAAAGGAGAAAAGAAGGCCTCTGACTGACTCTTTGCTGGGAGTATTGGGGGGAGGGAAACAGAACACCTATATTGAAGTTGAAGTATTGAAGTATTCCTTGAAACTTCCTGTATTCCTACAGGAAGAAAAAAAAAGATGTAAACAGTTCAACCATCCCTAATTTTTTTTTTTTTTTAAATTAAATCTGGAGCTGCTATTTAGTAGATCAGTCTGATCCCAGGTTCTTCTTGGATCTTTAAGAACAGCCTGGTCTAAGCATTTCTTCATAATAGCCTTCTGTTGTTGTTTTTTCTCCATTTATTATTATTTTTTTACCTTCCCGTGGGTTTGTGCATGCCTTTCTCCCTTTTCTTCTGTTGCATCAATTCATCTGCCATTCGCATTCTGCCTTCTTGCCCTGCAAAATATGGTTTTTGCAAGCGCACAGAAGGCGGTCAAGGTGACAGGCTGTTTTTTAGGAAAGGAACAGCTGAGTTTTGGCAAGATGGGGACCTCAAAGTAGCCAACAGGCTGTCACTCAACTCCGACTGCTGAAGCATGTTTGCATAAGCTTACTGAGAGGAAGGGTTTATTTGGCCGCTGAACCAGTGGACTCCTGAGCAAACATAGCCAATAAAAAGACCCCCTCCCCTTTTCTCTGCCAATAATAGAGAATTCTAAGATACGATTTCTGAATAAAGCTCTCCATGTTACAAAGCCTAAATATGGAGAGACTCGATTTGGAAGCCATTCGATCAAATCTTGTCTAGTCTCTGACTTGGACCCATGATTTGGTTCAAATTATTGAATTGCATACTCCTGAATCAATGTGAGGATTCAGAACAGCTGTGTGTGTGTGTGTGTGTGTGCGCGCGCGCGTGCTCTCTCTCACGTAAATCAACTTCCAAAATTGAGTCACTTCTATCATTTCAATTGAAGCCTCTGATTGATGCTCCAAACCAACAATTCAGATGAGAGGTTATTCATGCACCCTTATTAAATATACACTAGGACAGGATGATTCCTACACATTTCTCAGTTGGGCTTTTTATGTAGTGAGAGAGCAAACCGGCTGCATTCCCTAAAAATACCATATTTTTCAGAGTATGAGACATGCCGGAGTATAACCTTAGTTTTTGGGGAGAAATATAGGAAAAAAAATTCTGCCTTCCAGGTATTCATCTGGCTAGCGTCCTTAGCCTGGTCAGCTTCAGCATATTAGTTTGCTCGCTGGTTTTGAGGTTGGGGCTGGTTGGGGTTAAACAGATTCTAAAGGACAGCTGATCATCGGAGGAAGCAGCAATCAGAAAAGCAGGCAAAGCACGGAAGATTGCTTCTCTCACGTTGGGGCTGAAAAACAGCTTCAAAAGAGCTCCAGTAACTAAAGCAGGCAAAGAGCGGAAGGGGTAAGAGAAGGCAGCCGCTGTTCTGGGTAGCCATTTTGGGCACTGCTCACAGGGTTCACTCGGAATATAAGATGCACCCAAATTTTCAGCCTCTTTTAGGAGGGAAAAAAGTGTGTCTTATATTCCGAAAAATATGGTAATTCAGTTGCTTCATTGAGGATTCCATTTTGGGTTTTTCTCTTCCTCTGATTCCTTCCTTCAGTAGATTAATACGCTTGTCCATTTACATTGTTTTATTCTTGGTTTGCTACCATTAAGCATTTGAGGAATCTGAAATCACCTTGTTCATTTAGAATAGAGAATAGAATAGAATTTTTTATTGGCCAAGTGTGATTGGACACACAAAGAATTTTTCTTTGGTGCATACGCTCTCAGTGTACATAAAAGAAAAGATACCTTCATCAAGGTACAACACTTACAACACTTAATGATAGTCATAGGGTACAAATGTATACATTTATACAAATTTATGTATAAAAAGTGCCCCATTCCACTTCTCATTATGGAAAAGCCCCAAAGCAATTTTCTGTAACCATCGTCTTTCTCCAGGTGAAAACAGAGTAAAAAATGACCCATTAAAGTAGAATTATTTTTTTTTAAAAAAAAGAGCATTAATAGCTAGGGAAGGGCAGCATGGAAAAAAAAACCAAGAAAAAGAAAAAAGCAGATTTTAAAGAGTGGTTTGAAATACTGCCCTCTAACCTTGAAGCATCTGCAGATTTATCAGAAAACCGGATTCCTTGTCCATTTTCGGCCAGTAAACAAACTTCAGGGTGTTTTTTTTTTTATCTCGCTCATCTGTACTTTCTGTCTTTTGTTCCAATATCCTTTAAGGCCTCTGACTTTCTCAAAGCTTTTATCACCTCCCAAATTTCCTGTCCCAGAAATATAGAGAACACGATTTCTATTTTTTTGTTTTTTTTAAGAAGACTCTTTAATAAGTCAAAATCCCAAAATCCCCAAAGCTTTAACCAAAGACTATCTACTGTTGACCTCAACCCATTCCTAAGAGGTCTGTAAGAGGCGTGCATAAGAGCACCAGTGTGCCTACCGTCCCTGTCCTAATGTTCCCTTTGGTTGTATCCAATTCGAGGGATTCGAACCGCTGAACTGCTGAGCTTTCAATCGACAAGCTCAGCGTCTTACCCACTAAGCCACCGCGTCCCTTTCGTATATGTATAATAGGCAAGAAATTAAAACACAAAATGGCTCTTTCATGCACAGAGAATAGCCGATGCCTCGACAGCTATAAATATATAAATAAATAAAAGTATTCATCAAAGATAAACAGGGGTGGGCTTCCAAAATTTTAGCAAGGGGTTCTCTGCCCGATTGCTGGGTGGGCGTGGCCATGGTGGGCGTGGCCATGGTGGGCTTGTCTTAGTCGGCCTCCTGCACCACGTGGGGGGGGCATTTTTGCCCTCCCTGGCCTCTGGAGGCTTTCCTTTCCTCCCCAGGCTCCGAAGGCCCTCTGAAGGCCAGAAACAGGCCCATTTCCAGCCTTTCTGAACTTCCGATAGGACCGTTTTTCTCCCTCACCGAGCCTCCCCGTGTGCCCTGCATTTACCTGCATCCAAAATGGGCCATGTGGGGACTCCTGAAAGGGCAGGGTGGGCAGGGCCAGCCAGGAGTGGGATTTGGGGGTTGTCTTAGTTAGAGGTTCTCCCGAAACCCCTGCGAACCCCAGCAGCCCACCCCGGAAGATATAGTATCTATGACTTGGTTCACACATTATACAAGATCATGATTTAGTTACCCGTTATTTCTTCAAGCCACTATTGGGCTGGGTTCACATATTATTCTGAACCATTTAGCTCGATTCACCCAATGCTAAACTACGTAATTACAAATCCCATAGCTAGTTCACACCACACCAAAAAAACCACGTTATGATTTAATTGGGTGCATAAATAAAACCTATATGACCTGAAATAGTGTTTGCCTTTGAAACGGAGATGAGCACTGCCCCCTAGAGTTGGGAACGACTAGCACATATGTGTAAGGGGAACCTTTACCTTTAACTTTTTATAAATCTATTTAGTAAAACAAATAAACAAATATTTATATTGATCCCCACCCCCTCCCATTGGAACACACTAGCAACAAGCCCAGCGTTGATTATGAGGGAATGCTGAATTGCAGCAGACATGGATTCTTACTTGGCTTTTATCTGCCAAGTATTTTCTAAGGAGTTTGCCAAAGTTTGTAATCCCCTAGTTCATTGTAACATGACCTGCTGCTTCTGTTCAGACTCAGAGGCATTGCCTGGCAGGCACCCTCTTCCCAATTAGTGGCAGCCTTCTCATGCTTTATGTAGAAAAATAAGTCATGAATGCACCAAGCATTTACCAAGTCTTGAGCGTAACAAGGGCTGGGCAGGCCCACAATTATCCCAGGATTCTAGCATTATTTTTGCCTATTGTTGGGTGATGAAACCACCAAGAAAGAGTAGGTGAAATTCATAAAAAGAGTGGGGAATTAAAACAGACAAAAAGCAATACAGGTAATCCTTGATTTATAACTGCAAAAGAATAGAATTATTTATTGGCCAAGTGTGATTGGACACACAAGGAATTTGTCTTGGTGCATATAAGGAGAATAAAATACATTCATCAAGAATCGTAAGGTACAACACTTAATGATAGTCACAGGGTACAAATAAGCAATCAAATCATACTAGGAAACAATCAATATTAATATAATACAAGCAACAAAGTTACAGTCATACAGTTATAAGTGGGAGGAGATGGGTGATAGGAACAATGAGAAGACTAATAGTAATACAGACTTAGTAAATAGTTTGACAGTGTTGAGGGATTTATTTAGCAGAGTGATGGCATTTGGAGGGAAAAACTGTCCTTGTGTCTAGTTGTTCTGGTGTGCAGTGCTCTGTAGCATCATTTTGAGGGTAGAAGTTGAAACAATTTATGTCCAGGATGTGAGGGGTCTGTAGATATCACAAGTTGTGAATGCTCCAACACTGGAAATTTTTAAGAAAACGTTGGATAACCATCTGACTGAGATGGTGTAGGGTTTCCTGCCTGGGCAGTGGGTTGGACTAGAAGGCCTCCAAGGTCCCTTCCAACTCTGTTGTTATGTTATGTTATGTTATTTTCACAGCCCTCTTCTTGATTCGTGCGGTATACAGGTCCTCAATGGAAGGCAGGTTGGTAGCCATTGTTTTTTCTGCAGTTCTAATGATCCTTTGAAGTCTGTGTGTGTCTTGTTGGGTTGCAGAACCAAACTAGACAGTTATAGAGGTGCAGATGACAGACTCAATAGTTGAGCCCTGTAAAATTGAGCCCAAACCTTCTGTTACTAAACAATACAGCTAAGTGAGCTTTGCCCTATTTTACAACCTTTCTTGCCACTGTTGTTAAGTGACTCTGGCTTCCCCTATTGATTTTAAGGGCCTCTGGTGGCTCAGACTGGTAAGACAGTCTGTTATTAACACAGCTGCTTGTAATTACTGCAGGTTCTAGTCCCACCAGGCCCAAGGTTGACTCAGCCTTCCATCCTTTATAAGGTAGGTAAAATGAGGACCCAGATTGTTGGGGGCAATAAGTTGACTTTGTATATAAATATATACAAATAGGATGAAGACTATTGCTAACATAGTGTAAGCCGCCCTGAGTCTTCGAAGAAGGGCGGGATATAAATGCAAATAAAATAAATAAATAAATAAATAAATTTTGCTTGTCAGAAAGTCACAAAAGGGGATGACACAATACCGGGACAGTGCAACCGTTGTAAATATGAGTCGTGGCCAAACATCTGAATTTTGATCACACGGTCAGGCAATGGTCATACGTGTGAAAAACGTTCAGAAATCACATTTTTCAGTGCCTTTGTGACTTTGAATGGCCCCTAAAGAAACAGTTATAAGACTAGGTGTAGATGCTATGTTCTTGAAGGAACAATGGCTTAGTGATAGTGTACAATCTTTAGTGCAGAAGCCAAAGTACTTTAACTGGGGTGTGGGTCCAATAGGCCCATTGTACTCAGACACAACACCAGGGGTGAAATTCAGCAGGTTCTGACAGGTTCTGGAGAACCGGTAGCAGAAATTTTGAGTAATTTGGAAAACCGGCGAATACCACCTCTGGCTGGCTCCAGAGTGGGGTGGGAATGGAGATTTTGTAGTATCTTTCCCCCAGGAGTGGGGAGGGAATGAGGATTTTGTAGTATCCTTCCCCTGGAGTGGGGTGGGAATGGAGATTTTGCAGTATTCTTCCCCTGGAGTGGGGAGGGAATGGGGATTTTGCACTATCCTTCCCCCAGGAGTGGGGAGGGAATGAGGATTTTGCAGTATCCTTCCCCTGCCATGCCCACCAAGCCACACCCACAGAACTGGTACTAAAAAAAGTTCACCACTGCACCACACCCTTCTAATGTTCTCATTTTGCTGAATTCAGGTGAGCCCGTTATTCAAGCATTAACATCAGCTGACCCGAATCTCCATTCCTGATTTCCCATCGAGAAATAGAATTGGGGATGGGGCAGAGCGCCACGGCCCCGTCATGGCATCTCATGAGCCATCGGGATGTTAATTTGTGGCAGAAAGGCAATTTAATATTCACCGCAGTTCCTTGCTATCTCCCATTTTGTAGTCACAAAACACCCAGGGCTGTCAACTACAGTTGTGTCCTTGACAGCTTGAATCTACGGAGCGAAGGGAGCCAAGGTTTGTCAGCCAACAGCTGACCCTGAAATCCCAATGGAGAGTGAAAGTTCTTTCCATCTTTGAACTTGAGAGGATGGGGGAAATGGAAAAGCCAGAGGGGAACCTTTGGGGAACAGCTGGTGAAAAAGCAAGGGAGAAATTAAAACGGGGGTGGGGGTGGAGAAGACCTCTGCTCTTGATGTGGGTTGCTGCATCACAAGTGAGCCATTGAAATACAAGGGGGAGGGAAGAGACTGGAGGGGACACAAACTCTCTTTTGCAAAGAGAGAGGGAGGGGGGCAGGATTTAATCTTGGAAATTCAGTGGGATGCAATTATTATTTTTTATTTTTAGAGGTCTACCAGCCAGAACTAGGGGGACGAAAGAGAGGCTAGAAGTCTGCCAAGAATTGAAAACAATTGCAGGTGTCAGTAAGAGAAAGAGCCTTCTGGATCGTACATGCCGTAGTAAGAAATTACAGGTAGTTTTCGACTTAACAGTATTTACTTTACTTTTTCTTTATTGATTAGCCCTGGCTTGGGTCATATCAAAGTGCAGAGTTCCAGACACAAATTATTACTAAAAGCTGATGAAAACAATTTAAAATGGAATTGGATAAAAATACAATTTAAAATGGAATTGGAATAAAATACAATTTAAAATGATAGCTTTGATTAGCCTATAGGCCATATCAAAGCACAAGGCGCAAACATGTACCGCCAATAAAATCTTATGCAAACAATTTAAAATAAGAGTAATGTAAAACACAATAGTTATAGGATAAGATACATTTTATACATAAATATACAAAAGAGAGTAAAATGACATAAAATTATATTTCAGTGTCACTCTTACAATCGACCCCAATCTGTCCCACGTATGCAGATATCAACCGAACCATTTTGTTTAAGTACTGTGCTGTGTTAAATGTTATTTTCAGGTTCTGGCTGCACATAAAGTAAGTTGTTTTGATATGGGGATCCCAACTGGGGGTCATTCGTTTGGTATATGGACCGAGGTACCTGTCTCTCACCCCCTTATACAAGCAACAGTCAAATAGGATGAGAGCCAGGTCTTCTACCTCTGCCAGGTTAGAGTTAGGGTTAGAGATTAGGGATAGGGATTAGGGATTAGGGATTAGGGATTAGGGATTAGGATCAGGGTTAGAGGTTAGGGTTAGGGTTAGGGTTAGGGTTAGGGTTAGGGTTAGGGTTAGGGTTAGGGTTAGGGTTAGGGTTAGGGTTAGGGTTAGGGTTAGGGTTAACCAAATTTACAATCCTTCGTTCCAAGTTGCAATAGCACTGAAAAAAGTGATTTACGACCATTTTTCACACTTATGACTGTGGCACGATCTCTGAGGTCACATGATCAAAATGCAGATGCTTGGCAACAGAGATGAATTTATGACATCAGCCTAGTTAATTCATCCACCCAAAGTTTGAGTGCTATTAACCCACTTCAAAAGGCTCTATTTAATATTACAAATAGTAAATTATACATTAAAAATGTAAGTGTGGGGGAGGAAGAAAAGCAGGCGAGCGTTTGGGTTCCTTGTGATCTGATGTATAAAACATAATTCATTGAGGATGCTTGCGTGTAACCATTGGCTACATAAATGATGTATCAGAAAGGATCTTAGAGAGTTGAATCAAAAGTTATAGAATTAATGAAGTCCCTTAAGAAAATTGCATGGGGTAAAACTCCTTAGCTGCGCTTGAGCTGCCTTCCTTTATTTATTTTTCATAATCAAGACATAACAAGAGGTAAACCAACTTTCTCGCAAAGGGCGCCTCCCATAAAAAGCAGAATACCAAAAGGATCCAACCTCTTATCAAGCTGTAGTTATGATTGTTTTGATAGGAAAAGTAGGACAATGGTTATGACTGTAACTTTGTTGCTTGGATCCTTACGATTTATATTGATGTTGATTGCTTCCTAGTATGATTCGATTGCTTATTTGTTC
This sequence comes from Ahaetulla prasina, assembly GCF_028640845.1. Taxonomy (NCBI): domain Eukaryota; kingdom Metazoa; phylum Chordata; class Lepidosauria; order Squamata; family Colubridae; genus Ahaetulla; species Ahaetulla prasina. The sequence continues at coordinate 14,761,681 of NC_080551.1, forward strand.
CCTAAGACTATCATTAAGTGTTGTACCTTATGATTCTTGACAAATGCATCTTTTCTTTTTATGTACACTGAGAGCCTATGCACCAAAGACAAATTCCTTGTGTGTCCAATCACACTTGGCCGATAAAGAATTCTATTCTATTCTATTCTATTCTATTCTATTCTATTCTATTCTATTCTATTCTATTCTATTCCTATTCCTATTCCTATTCCTATTCCTATTCCTATTCTATTCCTATTCCTATTCCTATTCCTATTGTATTATATTCTATTCAAATTTAAACCCCAATGATGTTGTTGTTGCAGTTTATTCTTCCTCCTTTTTTTATTGGTATTTAATAAAAGATTCAATTTGCTTTGCAAAAGACTATATGCACTTTTGCTGGCAGGGTGATGGCTCTGCTTTTTAGTATATTAATTCTAATTTTCACACACTCATAACTACCTGGAAGGGGAGGTGAAAAAATGGTCCACAAGTTTGCTGCCTCTGAGGTTCCTCCCCCTTTCAAAAGAAAAAAAAACTGTGTGAGAATTATGCTATTGAGATGCAAATGCAATCGGCTCTCAAAATTTTGGTAGGAACATCCTTGGAAAACCAGGTGCTTTCTTGAGTCGGAATGGGACCAGTTGCTACAGCCAACTGGCTGCAGCCAATTTGCCATGGCCAATTCACCACAGAAGATAACTCATCATGGCAGGACAACTTGCTGTGGGACAACTTAAAAATTCTATTTACGGATTTAAAATAAACAAAAAGATATTTTAATCTTTGCCATTCACATTTCATTCTGCCCTGCCTTTTGCATCCTTCCTTTTATGATTCTATTCCACCATTTCTTTGATATTAGTGTCACTCTTGTCCCACAGCAAGTTACGCAGTGACAAGATGGCCATGGTGAGTTGGCCATGGCGAATTGTCATTGACCCTTCTTGCACACATCCCACCCCCTGGGTATCAGCACTTTCTCCCTTGGACAGCTCCCAACCGTCATTCCTTAAACTATCCATATAAACTCTAGGCCTGTGTTTATTCTGCAAAGGAAAAGACTAAGAAAGTAATGGCTGTTTCTTTTTCTTTTAATCTTGTGTATTGGGACTGAAGGGTTGTTTGGCCATGAATGTTTAGCTCAATGGCAGTTCTAAGCGAGCCTTCAGGCCAAATGGACAGATCCCTGTTGAATAGAATAGAATAGAATAGAATAGAATAGAATAGAATAGAATAGAATAGAATAGAATAGAATAGAATAGAATAGAATATTTTTATATCGGCCAAGTGTGATTGGACACACAAGGAATTTGTCTTTGGTGCATATGCTCTCAGCGTACATAACAAGACAAGATACATTTGTCAAGAATCGTAAGGTACAACACTTAATGATAGTCATAGGGCACAAAAAAGCAATCAAGTCATACTAGGAAATAATCAATATAAATCTTAAGGATACCAGCAACAAAGTTACAGTCACACAGTAATAAGTGGGAGGAGATGGGTGATAGGAACGATGAGAGGATTAATAGTAGTGCAGACTTAGTAAATAGTTTGACAGTGTTGAGGGAATTATTTGTTTAGCAGAATGATGGCATTTGGGGAAAAATGTTCTTGTGTCTAGTTGTTCTGGTGTGCAGTGCTCTATAGTGTCTTTTGAGGGTAGGAGTTGAAACAGTTTTATGTCCAGGATGTGAGGGGTCTGCAAATATATTCACAGCCCCCTTTTTGACTTGTGCAGTATACAGGTCCTCAATGGAAGGCAGGTTGGTAGAGACGTCATTGCAAAATTCCAAACCATTCAATGGTATACAGGAAATACTTGCTCAATTTCCCAGTGTCTCCCTCCCTTCCCTGTCCCCCCCCTCCCCGTCCCCCAAGATAGGTCATACATTGCAATTATCACAATAGTAGGAATGAGGCAGCTTTGAGCAATTATTTCAGGAGGTTTAACCAAAAAAAAAATTGGATCCATTTGGGTCTGCAAATAAACTTACAGCTATAAGTTGCTGAGGTTGTCAGGTGTCTGAAGCTCAGAACTTGAGTGTATGCTACTAAAATAAGTCCTGTCAAGTCACATCCCAGCTTTACATCCCAGCTTTGGAAGGTTGCAAAATTCAAGCTGACGCAAACTATTTCACAGGATAACTTAAAACCCAAAAAGTCAGATTAAAATATTGAAGATTCCTCCCACCCATTGGAAGGGTTGTACCATTTTGTATAGTACAAAATTTGTCCCTCCCTCCCTCCATCCCTCCATCCCTCCCTCCTTCTCCCTCCCTCTCTCTCTCTCTCTCCCTCCCTCCCTCTCTATCTCTCCCTCTCTCCCTCTCTCTCATCTATCTATCCACTTATATTGTACATATTATGTGTGCATTGTATATATGTGTGTACGTATGTATGTTCTCTTGCTCGCTTGCTCTGATATATATATATATGTTTTCTGAGGTTTTCACGAGTGTTTATATGTAGGTCTTGTTGTTGGTTTTCTCCAGTAATTGAAGTAAGGATGCCGACGAAATCATTGTCATCTTCAGGCTTCACATTGCTCTCAGAAGCACGAAGCTGAAGCCTGAAGATGACGATGAGACTTCGTCGAAACGTCGCCAAGACACTTCCAATTTTACGCGGGAGAAAACCCGAATAACCAAAGACCTACATATATATATATATATATATGTCTTTGGATATAGCTCACACAGAATTTTGTTGTGTGAACAATCTAGAAAGAGACAACCAGCTGTTAAGATTATTATAGTCTTCTGCATCCTTTTTAACAGTTCACAGCAAATCAAGGTGCTGTTACAGAGTATTCCAATCAAAGTAATTTTCTTGCCTCTTTTGCCACAATTTGCATAATGTGGAACGTTGGGGGGAAAGAGGAGAAAAGAGTGAGATGGCACATGTTTTAACTCTTTTCTTTCTTTTTTTTTGAGATTCTGTCATCTGGAGACTAAAAGCACTCCCAAACCTTCCATAAAGTGGGAAAAAAGAGAAATCCCACCAGGATTGACCAAGGATCTGCCAACTATGGTTATTGGCTTTCAAGAAATCTTGAGTTGGGATCTCAGAAACTTAGGGTTGCCCATCCCTGAGTTAAAGGAAACCTACTGTCTCTTTTGAGAAACTAAGAGACAGTCCAAAAGCCAAAACACCACCTCGCCAGCCATCAACCTCTCCTATGAGCAGAGATTAACACCAAGATTAACACTAGACCAGCAATCATGTAAACCATACTTTAATCAAGTAACTATCAACACAGATGGACAAGCTTAGAATAAACAACAGTCTAACTGGAGGCTAAAACATATGAAGAACGGTTGCAGGAACTGGGTATGTCTAGTTTAATGAAAAGAAGGACTAGGGGAGATGTGATAGCAGTCTTCCAATATCTCAGGGGTTGCCACGAAGAAGAGGGAGTCAAGCTATTCTCCAAAGCACCTGAAGGCAGGACAAGAAGTGATGGATGGAAACTAATCAAGGAGAGAAGCAACTTAGAACTAAGGAGAAATTTCCTGACAGTGAGAACAATTAATCAGTGGAACAACTTGCCTCTGGAAGTTGTGAATGCTCCAACACTGGAAGTTTTTAAGAAGAGGTTGGACAACCATTTGTCTGAAGTGGTGTAGAGTCTCCTGCCTGGGCAGGGAGTTGGACTAGAAGACCTCCAAGGTCCCTTCCAACTCTGTTATTTTATTCTATTCTATTTTTAGAGTCTTGTAACTCTTTCTCTGCTGTGCATAGTTATGGCTATAAAACATCCCAATCCCTACATTGATTCAATGGAAAAGACTCAAGCTAAAGCTGGAATGGAACCAAAAAAATGATAGTTAGACTGCAGGTTATGTTGTTTTCTGGTATTGCTGTACCCAGAAATGTAATATGTTAGATCCAAATGCGCAAACTTTTCCATGCTACAACTCAAACCTAGCTTGCTAACAATGACTTTCCAAAGCACCAGAAGGCAAGGCAAGAAACAATGGATGGAAACTAAACTTTCCATTGAGGACCTGTATACTGCACGAATCAAGAAGAGGGCCGTGAAAATATTTACAGACCCCTCGCATCCTGGACATAAACTGTTTCAATTCCTACCCTCAAAACGACGCTATAGAGCACTGCACACCAGAACAACTAGACACAAGGACAGCTTTTTCCCGAAGGCCATCACTCTGCTAAACAAATAATTCCATCAACACTGTCAGACTATTTATTGAATACTATTAATCGTCTCATAGTTCCCATCACCCATCTCTTTCCACTTATGACTGTATGAATATAACTTATTGCTGGCAATCCTTATGATTTACATTGATATATTGACCATCAATTGTGTTGTAAATGTTGTACCTTGATGAACGTATCTTTTCTTTTATGTACACTGAGAGCATACGCACCAAGACAAATTCCTTGTGTGTCTAATCACACTTGGCCAATAAAATTCTATTCTATTCTATTCTATTCTATTCTATTCTATTCTAAACAAGGAGAGAAGGAACCTGGAATTAAGGAGAAATGTCCTAACAATGAGAACAGAGGGTTGGACTAGAAGACCTCCAAGTTCCCTTCCAACTCTGTTATTCTATTCTATTCTATTCTATTCTATTCTATTCTATTCTATTCTATTCTATTCTATTCTATTCTATTCTATTCTATTTTATTCTATTCCATTCCATTCCATTCCATTCTTTAATCAAGGAACCAGCAAGAACATCCTCACCAACATTGACAGGGCAAGCCATGAATATATAAAAATAAGAGCAAACTCCAGTCCCTTCTAGCACTGATGATACTACCTAGTTGGATAATGAAACATCTGCAAGAAAACAGCCAAGCTCAGAAATCACCAAAGAGCTCTTTTCCCCTCTCCCTCCCTTTCTCATTTAGTGTTTTCCTTTAGGCTATATCTTATGGTCAGAGGCCTGATTTATTCTTAACACATGTAACCTGTTCTGGAAAACTTTTCAGCCGAAAAGCAGCATTAAACATGCTTCATCAAACAACATTTGTTTGTTTGTACCCAAGGCAAGGAGCATTTGTTTTTGTTTTTTTAAAGTTCTTTCCATTTGTTCAGCTTTTGAATGCCTTCGTTTAACGGCGTTTCGTGATTTTGATGCGCAATTTGCATGCCTGATCTACTTACCCCTCTCATTTAAGATGATAAATTTGCATGCCAGGAGCTGTAAATCTGTATTTAAAATTGCCATGTGAAGTGCAGGTTTCGGCAGTAGCGCGAACGGTTAAATAAATAGCCTAGGACATCCCTCCGCTCTTGCTAATTGTCTGTTAACCACCCTAAAAGTCTGGGTATGCTGGGTATGCTGGACACACAACTTTTTCTTACAAGCATGAAGGGAAAGGCTCTTGTGAACCTGGTGCAGCAATTCTTAAAGGAGGCTTCCTTTTGTAACTCTGTAGGAGTCACTGAGCATACTAAAAAGCAGAGACATCACCCTGCCAACAAAAATGCATATAGTCAAGGCGATGGTTTTCCCAGTTGCAATGTATGGCTGTGAAAGTTGGACCATGCTGAGCGCCAAAGAATTGAGGCCTTTGAACTATGATGCTGGAGAAGACTCCTGTGAGTCCCTTGGGCTGCAAGGCGATCAAACCGGTCAGTCCTAGAGGAGTTCAACCCTGACTGCTCTTTAGAAGGCCAGATACTGAAGATGAAACTCAAATACTTTGGCCACCTAATGAGAAAGAAGGACTCACTGGAGAAGAGCCTAATGCTGGGAAAGTCTGAGGGTAAAAGAAGAAGGGGACGGCAGAGAACGAGGTGGCTGGATGGAGTCACTAAGCAGTAGGCATGAGTTTAAATGACTCCAGAGGATGGTAGAGGACAGGAAGGCCTGGAGGAACGTTGTCCATGGGGTCGTGATGGGTCGGATATGACTTTACAACTAACAACAACAAATGAGTCATTGCTTTGGCCAGACATTCTCTTAATGCACCTCCATTGCCAAGAAAACTTTATACTGATAGTTTCTTTATTGGCTTGTTTCTAGAAAGAACAGCCAAAAAAATAAAAATTATTTCACCTAGGGATATTGTCATGTTAGGAAAATGAAACAATGCTTAATGGACTATTATGGACATTCAAGTCTATGATGAACAATGCACCTTTCCTTCCTTCCATATAATTGTTACCTATTTATTTTGATCATCTTTCTCTGATTCACAAAGGGCTTGATTAATGAGAGTAATTACACAGCAATCCCAGTCTCCAAGGAGAAAGACTTTCTGGAGAAATATTTCTTTTTCCAGGAAAACGTACTGCTAATTTTGCCATGATCCATAACTTGGTAAAGGTAAAGATTCCCCTCACACATATCTAGGGAGCGGTGCTCATTTCCATTTCAAAGCCAAAGAGCCAACGCTGTCCGAAGACAGCTCTGTGGTCATGTGGCCGGCATGACTCAATGCCAAAGGCATATGGAACGCTGTTGCCTTCCCACCAAAGGTGGTCCCTATTTTTCTACTTGCATTATTTTACTGCTTTCAAACTGCTAAGTTGGCAGAAGCTGGGACAAGTAACGGGAACTCACCCCATTACGCAGCGCTAGGGATTCGAACCACTGAACTCCCGACTTTTCAATCGACAAGCTCAGCGTTTTAGCCACTGAATCACCGCGTCCCTTAATAACTTGGTAATAACTTCCATTAAGTTGAAGGATTTAAACTACTTTTGAAAATGCAAAGAGCATTTCAGTGAAACTCTTGTGATAAAATGTGATATCCTGTCACTCTTAGTAGATAAGATGATCCAGGTGCCTGTGGGTGCAAATATGCATCCATTGTCTGTCTAAACATGCAACCCTTTTTCCAAGGGCTTTATACATTTCCATTCAATCTGAAGGGAAGATCACGTAATAATATTGTTTTCCCCATGCCACATTTTCCATATTGGCAATTCCCTTTGCACTAAAGGTAAAGGTGTTGTGCCTCGCTCGCTCCCCCCACCGCAGCCGGGCCCCTCTTATCTCCTGCCAGACGCTGATAGTACAGAAGAATGTCCTGGCATGCCTCTAGCCCCCAGCCCTGGCACCATGCCCGGACAAACAGAACAAACAAACCTCCCTCTGATAGCATGTGCGCCTGAAGCCAGCCACAAGCTGGGATTACCAACAGCTGGAGACGAAACGATGCAATGGATAGATTCACGCTTCTGGAGAATGGAGAGGTGATGTCACCAAAAGGAAGGGAGGGGCAGGCCTGGATAAGTGCTGAGTCATGGAGCCACACCCCATGGCCTATATAAAGGATCTGCTTTCTGGCATTCTCTGAGTCAGGCAAAGTCTAATCTGGATTGCTGAAGTCACACCTTGGATTCCTGCCTGCCCTGAGGACTCTGATAGGACTTTGGCAGAGCTGCAGAGGCACACCTGATTCGGACTTCCCCAACCCGGCCGTCAGAGGAGGAGTCGGACATGACAAAAGGTTTCCCTGTCCAGTTGTGTCTGACTGTTGAATGTGGGGCTGAACTCCATTTCTTGGCCAAGGGAGCCAGCATTGTCCAAAGGTATTTTCTGTGGTCATGTGGCTAGCATGGTTATAACCAAAGGTGCACAGAATGCTGTTACCTTCTCACTGCAGTGGTACCCATTTATCTATTCGCATTTTGCATGGTTTCAAACTGCTAGGTCGGCAGGAGCTGGAGCAAGCAACAGGAGCTCACCCCGTTGTGCAGCGCCGGGGTCTCGAACCTGGGCTCTCAGTTTTCCAGCTGACAAGCTCAGAGTCTTTATCAAATCCTTAGGTCAATTCTCCTTCCCTTGTAGAATTTGGAAAGAATGATCCACCACCCCATTCTTAACAGTCAGAGGAGAAAGTCATTTTTGCCAGTCTCCACTGTACACACAATGTACACAGGGACGTGGTGGCTCAGGCTAAGACACTGAGCTTGTCGATCGAAAGATCAGCAGTTCAGTGGTTCGAATCCCTAGTGCCGCGTAACAGGGTGAGCTCCCGTTATTTGTCCCAGCTTCTGCCAACCTAGCCGTTCGAAAGCACATAAAAAATGCAAGTAGAAAAATAGGGACCACCTTTGGTGGGAAGGTAACAGCATTCCGTGTGCCTTTGGTGTTGAGTCATGCCGGCCATATGACCACAGGGACGTCTTCGGACAGTGCTGGCGCTTTGGATTTGAAACGGAGATGCGCACTGCCCCCTAGAATCAGGAGCGACTAGCACGTATGTGCAAGGGGAATCTTTACCTTTAATGTACACACACACACTGATATATATTTGGGAGCAGGTTATTCCTCCCCCCAAGGGAAACGTGCACATTTCCTATGGCAACAGAATGGGATGAATCGGAGAATAAACATTTGTGAAGAGTGTGAATCAGAAGAAGGCTGATCCTATCATCCGTTCAGCTCCACTCTCAAGGCAATTTAGAGATTATGGCCCTCTCACTGGGAGCTTTCGGTGGGCTTGTTGCTGTACAGAAATCTATTGGTCTCTCCAAAAAGCCTGGCTGTTATGTTCCAGCAGTGGCAGTTCAAGGAAATATTGACCTTGCTGTCAGGTCCCGTTCACACCGGCATGCCAATTTCTCTGTACCCAGCCAACACGCCAGGCTGCAAGGCTTTCGGCTTTGATAATGAAGTGTGTGTTTATTCAGCACAGATCTGAAGGCTCCCTGCCACATTGTGTCTTGGAGTACAGTACACACATTCATATTCAACAAGCCCACAAAGCAAACAGTCAGGGTCAAGGCTCCCTGTGCTAGCTGCGAGGCAGGGAAAATGGGCTTGCAGGGCTATGGATATGGTGCTGGCGCAATGACTGCAAATGAGAATAAAATTGGGCTGGCAGGAAAGAGCTGGATTGATTTTTCAGCCTATAGATGGCATTAGTGGCACAAAGGGGGAGGGAATAGGATAGGATAGGATAGGATAGGATAGGATAGGATAGGATAGGATAGGATAGAATAACTGAACAGGAGTAGGATAGGATACGATAGAATAGAATAGAATAACTGAACAGGAGTAGGATAGGATAGGATAGGATAGGATAGGATAGGATAGAATAGAATAGAATAGAATAGAATAGAATAGAATAGAATAGAATAGAATAGAATAGAATAACAGAGTTGGAAGGGACATTGGAGGTCTTCTAGTCCAACCCCATGCTTAGGCAGGAAACCCTACACCCCTTCAGACAAATGGTTATCCAACATCTTCTTAAAAACTTCCAGTGTTGGAGCATTCACAACTTCTGCAGGCAAGTTGTTCCCCTGATTAAATGTTTTAACTATCAGGAAATTTCTCCTTAGTTCTAGGTTGCTTCTCTCCTTGATTAGTTTCCACCTATTGCTTCTTGTCCTGCCCTCAGGTGCTTTGGAGAATAGTTTGACTCCCTTTTCTTTGGGGCAGCCCCTCGGATATTGGAAGACTGCTATCATGTCTTCCCTTAGTCCTTCTTTTCATTAAACTAGACATACCCAGTTCCTGCAACCGTTCTCCATATGTTTTAGCCTCCAGTCCCCTAATCATCTTTGTTGCTCTTCTCTGCCCTCTTTCTAGAAATCTTCTATTCTCCCTGTGTGAATTCTCACTCAGTTTGATTCTGTGAGTTTGCTTTCAAAAGTATTCGTGGAGGGAGAAAACAATTTCGGTGCTGAAGCTGTTGTGGCTAAAGTGCAATCGGCGCTTGCATGCCTGCTGGCATGTCATTAAATCCATGCTCTTTTAAAAAAAAAACACACAACAGCTAAATTTGCTTGGTTGTATTGTCCCGCAATACTCTCTAGAATAAAATGAAACTAAGTGGGGGAAAAGGTGATTAGTTTTAAGACTTTCCAGCCTTTGGCATTGCTTTGAGCCATGCATTCCAAATTAGAAAATAGCTGCACCACCGCTGTTTTGTAGCTAAATCTCCCAATTGCTAGTGGAAAAGGCTGGCCTGCAGGATGGGGAATGTATAATCAGCATCAGGAGAACAATCCCTGGACCACTGCTCTTTCATTACCTCAAATGCTCAGGAGCTGGGACTACGGTATTTTGTCAGACTTTACAATGTGCAGCACCTTAGAAACTGAATCGGGACCTCTTGGTAGTTTACAACTGCTATTTCAGAATGATTTACATCCCATAGAGTCCTCGGTGTTCCCTGAGCTTGGTTGCTTGCTTGCAGACATTTTATTACCCAGCTAGGTGATATCATCAGTGCTAGTGAGCGTGGGAGGGCTCCGTTTTAGCTGGCAGAGGGTTGCAGGAGGCCGTCCCAGCTGAAAACGGAGCTCGCGAGCCCGTTTTCGCTGGCAGAGCATGAGTGACGTCAATCTGGCCACGTCCACCCTACGATACGCACCCTGCCCACCCTGAGGTCAGACACAACCCTGATGCAGCTCTCAATGAAATTGAGTTTGACGCCCCTGTGCTAGGAGATATAAATTTGCTCTTGTATTTTTGCTGTAGTTAACTTCTCCAGCTGAGTGGGGATTTGAACCCGGGATCTTCTGTGTCCAGATTCAATACTTAACCACTACCCCCATGCTAGCATTAAAGCTGGGACCTCATCAGGTGTCACTTCCTCTTCTCCTTGACAGACATATGCATTGGAAATCAAAATCAAAACATCCGAGGGAGTCATCCAAGGAACTGCAGCTTTTAAAAATATGTTTCTTTTCGGCTTTTATTTTATTTGGGCTTTTATTCTTATTTTAGGTTTAGGTTTAAAGCTGATATGTGTGGTGTGTATCTTTCCTCCCCAGCAGAGTGCCAAGTGGATAAATGCCTCCCTCATATCAATAACAACTGCTGATTTCCTTCTTTTGGGGGAGCCCAGTAATCAATCCTTCCAAGCAAGCTGTTTCGGAGAAGTGCAAGCTTGCAAGCTGAGATCACCATCTGTGTTTTCTTCTAGCCAGATTTGTGGCAAAATTCCCCAGAAGAAGAAGAAAATAATTTGACGAGTTCCATCCACTCCTGCTCTATTATTATTATTATTATGACAGTATACGCAGCAAATGAGATAACTATGCTGGATTTCGTATCACAGATCATCATCATCATCATCATCATCATCATCATCATTATTATTATTATTATTATTATTATTATTATTATTATTATTATTATTATTATTTTACACATAAGACTAAATAAGCCTCATGGAATTAGAATAGAATAGAATAGAATAGAATAGAATAGAATAGAATAGAATAGAATAGAATAGAATAGAATTTATTGGCCAAGTGTGGTTGGACACACAAGGAATTTGTCTTGGTGCAGTTGCTCTCAGTGTACATAAAAGAAAAGATACCTTCATCAAGGTACAACATTTAACATTTACAACACAAATGATGGTCATAAGGTATAATTTAACACTTAATGATAAGCAACAAAAATTACAGTCATACAGTCATAAGTGGAAAGAGATTGGTGATGGGAACGATGAGACGATTAATAGTAGTGTAGATTTGGTAAATAGTTTGACAGTGTTGAGGGAATTATTTGTTTAGCAGAGTGATGGCCTTCGGGAAGAAACTGTCCTTGTGTCTAGTTGTTCTGGTATGCAATGCTCTATAGTGTTGTTTTGAGGGTAGGAGTTGAAACAGTTTATGTCCAGAATGTGAGGGATCTTTAAATATTTTCACAGCCCTCTTCTTGATTCATGCAGTATACAGGTTAGAATTAAACACGTAAGAACTGGAAACAAGAGGTTTGGGCTCTCGATTCACATCTTAACACCAGAAGTCCTCAGAAACACGGTGCTAAAATTACCATGAAGCTCCAACCAATATTCCATCCATCTGAAAATGCCAGATTCGAAAAGGTCTTGGTGTGGGGACCCATTCAGTCCATTGCACTGATGATATTACCTAGTTTGGCGATGAAATGTCTGCAAGAAAACCACCAAGCCCAGAGAGCACCAAGGATTCCATGAACTATTCTGGCCTCACTACACATTAGTCTGTGTGCAGCTTGACATGCAGCTAAACCCGTGGTGGGTTGCCCCCAGTTCGGACCAATTCACAAGAACCAGTAGTAAAACCGGAGGGAGGCTCCACCCACTGACCCGGACATCATCAGGAATGTAGGGCACATCTGGCGAGCGAAACAAGAAGCACGTGTGCGGCCCCATTGTAAAGGTAAGTAGAACCTATCCCTGAGCTAAACCCATCTATCCTCCAATAAAACAGACTGTGTGTGTAGATCCGGGTGATTTATTGAAAGAACAGGATATGGTGAAACTGGGGAAAATAGGGATACAGACAGTATTGAGTTACTGTTGAACATAACAATGAATGAATGCAAGCAATTTAATCTCACCAGCAATGCTCTGTGTGTGGTATGTGGGTTTGCCCTTGGATGACCATGTGCCACAGATCCAGATGGACCCTTCTTTGTGCTTCTGCCTTCTCCAAATGCTAAAGGAAATGGACTCTGGCTTCCCAGCATGCACTTGTTTAGAGAGTGCGGGCTGATTGGTAATGAGATGGGGTCAGCATCAAACAATGTACTTGGTATTTGTCTCTCCAGCCTCTAGAAGGGGCTAGAGAGCAACAACAGTATATAAAAGTTATATGCTGGGGCATTACAACAACCCTGAGCTACAAATATTCTCTTCTCTGGAGGTCTGGCTCATTCACTCTTTTAAGCCATAAAGTGATTTAATTTTATCTTTGCGTGAGTGGCAAGTCCACCTATGAAAGACTAATGTTATGTTATAAACCAGTGGTCCCCAACCTTTGCGGCTAGGTGGCCCAGCCGGGAGGGGAGAGAGGAACTGGGCCCCATGAGTGGTGGGCCAGCGTGAACGCACATGCGTGCACGACTCAACTTGCTCAAATCGAGCTGCATGCCCGTGTGCATGTGTGCTGGCCCACCGTTCATGTGGCCAGTTGCAAATAAGCCATGGCCCGACAGTGGGCAGCGGTCCAGGGTTGGGGACTCCTGCAGTAAACCCAAGCGCTACAATTGGCCTGATACGTTGCACAAAGCAATCAGGTTCTTTACCTGATTTGGATTAAAGCAACGTAGGAATCCAGCTAACTGTAGGTAAATCAGTGAACCATAGGTAAGGCAACCAAAGGTTTGTGTAACATATGAACCCTGTCTTCATTTTGATCAACAAACCAGAGTGAAAAGCATTCTAATTGTATATGAAGGCAGCTAAGTTATCTTTCCATTGATTCGATGCTTAGCGAAACAAGCTGGACAGATCTGGGCCATATGAAATCAACTTCATTTTTCATCAGAACTTCAAATACAAAAACGAGATCCTGGTGCAGATCAGATTCTTATTGTGGAGAGAGGATGCAGAAAAAGAGCTGTGAGGAGGTATTCGACTCAAGAATTCACTTCTAGTTGGCACATTGTTTTCATAGATACAAGAAGCAGGTTTCCCAGCCTTTCTTGAGTTTAGCGGCCTACTTTAGGAGGCAAAATTAAGACTTTTTCAACGATAAGGGACTTAAAATGTTCACAGACTGATCTGAAAACCTGACAGGTTCTCTCAAAAGGTTTGAAAAAGGGGAAAAAAATGGAACTCCTTGTGGCATTACATTCCTTTAAAATCAGTTTCAGTCAACAGGAACTGACTGTTCAGATGATCAGTGATGCTCTAAGGTAAAAGTTCCCCTCGCACATATGTGCTAGTTGTTCCCGACTCTAGGGGGTGGTGCTCATCTCCGTCTCAAAGCCAAAGAGCCAGCACTGTCCGACGATGTCTTCATGGTCATGTGACTGGCATGACTAAATGCCAAAGGCGCACGGAACGCTGTTACTTTCCCACCAAATGTGGTCCCTATTTTTCTACTTGCATTTTTTGCATGCTTTCAAACTGCTAGGATTGCAGAAGCTGGGACAAGGAATGGGAGCTCACCCCGTTACGGGGCACTAGGGATTCAAACCACTGAACTTCTGACCTTTTGATCGACAAGTTCAGTGTCTTAGCCACTGAGCCAGTGATGCCATACATGCCATTAAAATTATACCATATTGATTCTGACTTCTCTAGATCGGGTTGGTGGGGCTGTAAGCAAATGGGTGCATATTAGTCCAATTTCAGTGATGGAAGGTAGCTAATCCTTCAGGTCAGAAGTTTGGTGGAACTAACCTCAGATTATTATTTTTTCCCAATGATGCCTGCTGCAGTTTAGAGCTCCTGGTATGGACTATGGGTAACTTATCTGGTTTTCTCCTCAGGCATAAGCATTGTTAAGTGTGAATGTGGAACCTGTTTCTCCTTAAGCCAAAGGTTGCATTCAGCAAGGCATCTTCCCTTTGGGAGTGGTCTCCTGGAAATGGATGGGAGGTAAGGGTCAACCTTCTTTGACACCTGGGTGTCAAGGGCACCTGGGTGAGTGGGTTTGTCAAAGATGTTAAGATGGCAGCCACAATTTCACGAAGTGCCACATATTACATGGGATCTTCTTCTTCTTCTTCTTCTTCTTCTTCTTCTTCTTCTTCTTCTTCTTCTTCTTCTTCTTCTTCTTCTTCTTCTTCTTCTTCCCCTTCTCCTTCCCCTTCTCCTCCTTCTCCTTCTCCTTCTCCTTCTTCTGCTTCGGCTTCTTTGTTATTTGATTGTGGTGGTGTCTCTTTGACGTCATCTCTCCATCTTCTTCTGGGTCTGCCTCATGTTTTTTGGCCTTCTCCTCTTTTTGTACATGCCTTGTAATGGTATGGTATCCCAAGACATCCTCTCCAGATGAGCAAACCACTCCATATGCTATTGCTGTTTTCATATGTAGATTGAAATTGGTTTTATGCCAGTTCTTATGATCTCAATTGCATGCGTGATGCACACCAGGGTTGAAATCCAGCGGGTTCTGACAGGTTCTGGAGAACCGGCAGCGGAAATTTTGAGTAGTTTGGAGAACCGGCAAATACCACCTCTGGCTGGCCCCAGAGTGGGGTGGGAATGGACATTTTGCAATATCCTTCCCCTGCCACGCCCACCAAGCCACACCATGCCTATCAAGCTACGCCCCACAGAACCAGTAGTAAAAAAAAATGAATTCTACCACTGACTCCACCCAGCAAAAAAAGACCACGGCTTTGATTGCATGATTACACCTGTCTTGAATTTTCTTTCTCCCCTCCAGAAAAAAAAAATCAGGACAGGTATAATTGTGCTATCAAAAGTCCTGCTCCTTTTGTGTGTGTGTGTGTGTGTGTGTGTGTGTATCATAAATACCTTGACATCCCTTTTTCTCTGTTTCCATCTCTGAAGTAGTTTACCTTGGGTGAACCTTTTCTCCCCTCTATCTATTTTCGGTTCTCCGTATTCCCTACCTTGGGGTGCTCAGTCAGGACCCAGAATTTGTCAGCTGGCTTGGAAGATTCCAAGAGAGAAACTGATGCATCAAAGACTTAGGTTTGTGCTTTCCCCAAATATGCTGGTAGTACAAATATGTTCAAATGATAGGCTTGTTCTTAGGGGTGTTGCTTGGAGGGTAACCTTCACTGACATTTTAAAATGGCATTGAGAAAATTGATTTTCTTTTCCTTTTGCAAGTCAAGCAAAAAAGCAATTGCTGCTCTCTCCATGAACACCCTTCTGAACGGCACTTTTCTTTAAAAAAAAATCATCCTGTGTCTGAATTTTTTTTAGAATAGAATAGAATAGAATTCTTTATTTATTTATTTTTTATTTGAATTTATATCCCGCCCTTCTCCGAAGACTCAGGGCGGCTTACAATATGTTAAGCAATAGTCTTCATCCATTTGTATATTATATACAAAGTCAACTTTTATTGCCCCCAACAATCTGGGTCCTCATTTTACCTACCTTATAAAGGATGGAAGGCTGAGTCAACCTTGGGCCTGGTGGGACTTGAGCTTGCAGTAATTGCAAGCAGCTGTGTTAATAACAGACAGACTTAGTCTGCTGAGCCACCAGAGGCTCTTTATTGGCCAACTGTGATTGGACACACAAGGAGAGCCTTTGGTGCATAGGCTCTCAGTGTACATAAAAAGACAAAATACATTCGTCAAGAATCATAAGGTACAACACTTAATGATAGTCATAGGGTACAAATAAGCAATCGAATCATACTAGGAAAGAATAAAAACAATATAAGTTGTAAAGATACAAGCAACATGGATATAGCCATATGTGAGAAGAAATAGATACTAGTAAGGATGAGAAGACGACTAGTAATACAGTCTTAGTAGTTAATTTGATAGTGTTGAGGGATTTATTTGTGATAGCGTTTGGGGAAAAACTGCCTTTGTGTCTAGTTGTTCTGATATGCAGCGCTCTATAGCGTCGTTTTGAGAGTAGGAGTTGAAACAGTTTATGTCCAGGATGTGAGGGGTCTGTAAATATTTTCACAGCCCTCTTTTTGACTCGTGCAGTATACAGGTCCTCAGTGGAAGGCAGGTTGGCAGCAATTGTGTTTTCTGCAGTTCTAATTATCCTCTGAAGTCCGTGTCTGTCTTGTTCGGTTGCAGAACCCAGCCAGACAGTTATAGAGGTGCAGATGACAGACTCAATCATTCCAAAAGCCAAAAGTCCTTATTTTTGCAACAGTGAACCACGTTTGCCCTGAAATTTTTTATTTTTATTTATTTATTTATTTTTTGAATTTTTATACCGCCCTATCTCCCTAGGGACTCAGGGCGGTTCACAGCCAAAATAAAATATATACATATAAATACAAAATAAAACATCAGTTAAAAAACATTAAAAATGGCCGAATTATTAAAATCACAATATACATAATAAAACCCATTTAAAACCATTTAAATTTTAAAATCTAATCCAGTCCTGCGCAGATAAATAGATGTGTTTTAAGCTCGCGGCGGAAGGTTCGGAGGCCAGGAAGCTGACGAAGACCTGGGGGAAGTTCGTTCCAGAGGGTGGGAGCCCCCACAGAGAAGGCCCTTCCCCTGGGGGTCGCCGGCCGGCACTGCCTAGCCGACGGCACCCTGAGGAGTCCCTCTCTGTGAGAGCGTACGGGTCGGTGAGAGGTATTCGGTAGCAGCAGGCGGTCCCGTAAATAACCCGGCCCTATGCCATAGCCTAATGGGTGTGGAGATGACATGCACAGGTAGCCCTCAACTTACAACAATTTGTTTAGTGACCGTTCAAAGTTACAACGGCAGTGAAAAAAAGGGACTTGTGACCGTTTTTCATACTGATGACTGTTGTACCATCCCCATGGTCACGTGATCAAAATTCAGATGCTTGGCAACTGGCATGTACTTACGACGGTTGCTTTGTGCCCGGGGATCAGGGGATCCCCTTTTGAGATCTTCTGACAAGAAAAATCAATGGGGAAGACAGATTCACTAAACAACCATGATGTTAATTTAACAACCGTAGGGATTTACTTAACAACAGTGGCAAGAAAGGTCTTTAAAGGGGGCAAAATTCACTTTAACAACTGTCTGGCCTTAGCAATGGAAAATTTTGACCAGTTGTGGTCATAAGTCGAGGACTACCTGTGCTTCATAGAATCCAAGAGTTTGAAGCTATCTGTTGGGACCCAGGCCCAAGTAGGTAGTAATAAACTTAGTCCGTGGAAAAACAAACTTTATTCGAACAGCTGGGAGTTACTTCATTCCCAGTGTTGTTCAATTCAAAGTAAAACAAATGCCTCCCAACACAACTTCCTCAGTTCTCTCTCAAACCGTGGTCCAATTAGGCAAACTGCCAAAGGCCCTTCCTGGCAAATGTTCAAAAGCCACAAAAACAAAGATGTACACGAAGCAGAAGATGGAGCAGAAGACGCAGCTACAATGTTGTTTTCCGGCAAAGCTGAAACACCGGTGCTGGTCTGTTTTAAGTCTTTTGGGAGGGGCCAATCATCTCTTGGCCCTATTCCCGAGTTGTCCTCTCTGCTTGAGCAGCTCTTGCCTTCTGGCAGCTCTTCTCATGAATGCATTAGGAACAGGCTCCTCCTGTTCCTCTGCCTCACTGCTATCACTCTCTGGAGGCTCTGGAGTCCGCACCTCACTTCCCGATGGCCCTGGCCCCACCTCAGCCGCCTCGCTGTCTGACTCCGTTGCCAGCTCCGTAGGCTGCTGGCGGACCACAACACCACCTCCAAAGTAATTGAGGCCAACTTTCACATATTTTACAATTGGCGGGAAGCCAGACCTACACTCAACAGTGAAATATTTAATTCATGCAGAATTGCATTTATAGTATCAAATATTTATTTTTAAAATATTTTTGGCTTTATTAAACAGAACAGAGAAAATAAGAATAAGAATTTTTTTAAAAAGAGGGAAAAGGGAAAATAGGAACCGCAACGAATTAGACCCCTGAGGTCTTCTTACATAAGTTTATGCTAGTATGTATTGTGCAGGTATATTTCCGTGTGTGTAACACTGTACATAGAGAAAAATATATAGTTGTGCCTACATATACCCACACAAACACAGACTCTCTCACACATACAGAACATATCAAAGGTAGGCCTTATAGATCAAACGCAATAAGTTTCATTAATTTTTCAGACAATGTTACTGATCCTTGATGTAATTGCAGAACCATTATAGAGTTTGTTCTGTCTTTAAGCCAAATCTCTCTCTCTCTCTCCCTCCCGTTCTCTCTCCATCCCTCCCTCCATCCCTCTCTTTCTCCCTCTCCCTCCTTCTCTCTCTTCTTTTCCCTCCCTCCCTCCCCTCCCCTCTCCTTCTTCTCTCTCCCTCTCCCTCTCCCTTTTCTTCTCCTTCCCTCTCTCCCTCTCCCTCTCCTTCTCCCTCCCTCTCCTTCTCCTCTCCTCTCCTCTCTCTCTCTCTCCCTCCCTCTTCCTCTCCCTTTTCTCTTGCTCCCTCTCCTTCTCCTCTCTCTTTCTTCCTCTCTCTTTCTCCCCCTTTTCCTCCCTCTCCTTTTCTCTGCCCCTTCCCTTCTTACCTCCCGCCCTCCTCTCTCCTCCTCTCTCTTCCTCTCCCGCTCCTTCTCTCTTTCCTCCCCCTTGACTCTCTTTTGCAGAAGTAATCGCCAAATGGCTTTTTGCGGAGTAGATAACATGGGACAGTTTTTCCGAGTTTGAGACACCCCCCCCCAAAAAAAAACCCAGAGACAAAAGTACTCCTGTTGCAGCTTCTTCAAACGGCAGTTGAAAACCACAGTGTTCTTTTGTTGCTCCGGAAACATCCGCTCAGATCCGAATGGATGGGAAAGGGCTGGTATGGTGACACTTCAAAATGTCCTATTTCTCCCATTTCAGTTTGTCTGGCAGGATTTGAGTGGCTCGATTCAAGGTTCCTCATAATACTGTGTCGAAAGCTCTCCCTCCTGTCTTCGCCTGCTGTTTCCCCTGGCAATTTATTTAGCTGATTAAAAACAAAACAAAAACAAAAAGCAGGAAGCAGGAAGCACTGACATCATTGTTGGGAAGTGGCGGGAGATGCTATTGTGGTCCCTGTCTCCCCACCGCCATCATTAATTCATTCCTCCATTGCTCTGCAGCCCCACGGCTGGCCTATGTTTCTAATCTGAAAAGCCCAGAGGTGGGTTTCAGCAGGTTCTGACCAGTTCTGGAGAACCGGTAGTGGAAATTTTGAGTAAGTCGGAGAACCAGTAGTAAAAGTTCTTTTTTTTAAAAAAAATGTTTTTTTATTTTATAACAAACACACAAACAAACATACAATGCATTTTTTCTGAATGGAGTATTGGACAAGTTCCAGATTTATACAACTTTTAGTTATCTTTCAACATACTTTATATGTTTCACTTTTTGCCATAATATTCTTTCTCTCTAATTTTTCTTTTCTTTTCTTTCTTTCTATTTTATAACTAGTCTTACCCTTCACCTTAAAACTCTAATCCTTAATCAGTTTCTTTTTTTCCTTTTTTTCCTTCTCTCATTACTTCCTCCAAATTAAACCCTTTCATTTCAAATCAATCATTTTTCTAATATTTGACCCTAACTCTAAATCATTCTAATCAAATAATTTCCCATTACTCCCTTTTCATCTCATAATATAGGTTCAAATATTTCCCCTAATCACATTATTCCAATCACAAAAGTTGATATTCATACAATTTTACATATACAACATCTAACATTAAAATTATTCATTTCCATTGCTTTTTGAACTAAGTTTATCATCACAATATGATATATTTATATGTTTTAACTAAATCCCATATTTGCAATTTAAAAACATTTTGTGCAATATTCAGATGTATTTATGTTTATATCTCTTCATAATAGAGCATAGTAAAAAAAAAAAACCTTAGTTAACATCATTTCAAATATTTTAAATGAACTGTAGTAAAAATTCTGACTGACCCCGCCCCCATCTATTCTCTGCCTCCCGAGTCCCAGGAAATGGAGATTTTTACAGTATCCTTCCCCTGCCACGCCCACAAGCCACACCCACCTAGCCATGCCACACCCACCAAGCCACACCCACAGAACAGGTAGTAAAAAAATTTGAAACCCACCACTGAAAAAGCCCCATAGGAGGAGTCCTCTCTTGGTCTGGTGGGAACCTAATCAAGACAACCTTCAGAGTGGTAATTCTACAACAAAAGTCAAAGCACTTCCCTCATCAACTTGACTGTCAAGATTGTTACAAGAGTATCTTCCTTCCTTCCTTCTGAGATATATATATATATATATTACCATTTTTTCCCACCTTTAAAACAAAAACAAAGCATCATTTATTTTCCATCGGCTTGAATGTTGTGGGGTGATGAAAGGTAGACATTTTTAGCAAGACACTAATTTATTCTGGCTTTGTTTAGGAGCCTAATATGACATATATAGCCTTCCTTCCTCCAATTATCCCTCCCAGACCAATAACTTGGTTCTATCCCAGCCAGGGTTGGGCTTCAAAAATTTTAGCAAGGGGTTCTCTGCCCAGTTACTGGGTGGGCATGGCCATGATGGGTGTGGTCTAGTTAGCCTCCTACACTATGGCTTTCCTTGAGCCTCCGGGACGACGAAAATGACCTCCCCAGGCTCCGGTGGCCCTCTGGAGGCCAGAAATGGGCCCATTTCCAGCCTTCCTGAACTTCTGGTAGGCCCATTTTTCGCCCTGCCTGAGCCTCCACATGTGCCCTGCACTTACCTGCATCCAAAACGGGCCGCATGGGGACTCCTGGGAGGTGTGGGGTGGGGTGAGCGAAGCCATCCAGGAGTGGGATTTGGGGGTTCTCCGAACTGCACAGAATCTCAGCTAGAGGTTCTCCCAAACCCTGCGAATCCCCAGCAGCCCCACCCCTGATCCCAGCCCTTGGGTGACAACTTAGTCAATGTCCAAGAGATCTTTTTAAAATAAACCTTCTTCTCTCTTAGGGTCCCCACAAGCAGCTGGATGCCTTCTGTTGAGTCCAACGTATATCATTCCTCTGGGTCGGTCCACCTCATCCCCTCAGGATATTGGGAAATGCAGTTACCCTGAAAAATATGGAGCCAACTGAATAGAATCAGGACCAGCCACACCAGAAGTAAGGCAAAGCAGGCTGAGGGCCCACAATGTGATTGTGGTGCTCCTGAACAAACAATAACGACATAGAGTTCAAGAATGTCTCCTGAGGAAATTCCAAGGCATCTGGGATGATCTCACTGCAACCACACCAGAAGCAGTGAGATAGTTAGCTTCCGTAGATATTGAATTAGAACATCCATCCCATTGCAATTTGGTGGCTCAATAATATGGAGGTTTTATTATGGTTTTATCTTAATTTAATAGACTATGTCTTATATTGTATTATGTGTGCATTTTACACAGAGAGAGAGAGAGATAAATATATCCATATCCATAGATGCTTTATTTAAATTAAATTTGTAGATAGATAGATAGATAGATAGATAGATAGATAGATAGATAGATAGATAGATAGGTAGATAGATAGATAGATAGATAGATAGATTACAGATAGATTGCTGGATGGCTGAATGGCTGAATGGCTGAATGGCTAGATAGATGATAGATAGATAGATAGATAGATAGATAGATAGATAGATAGATAGATAGATAGATAGATAGATAGATAGGTAGGTAGGTAGATAGATAGATAGATAGATAGATAGATAGATAGATAGATAGATAGATAGATAGATAGATAGATAGATAGATAGATAGATTACAGATAGATTGCTGGACGGCTGAATGGCTAGATAGATGGTAGGTAGGTAGGTAGGTAGATAGATGATAGACAGACAGTTAGATAAACAAGATAGATAGATAGATAGATAGATAGATAGATAGATAGATAGATTACAGATAGATTGCTGGACGGCTGAATGGCTGAATGGCTAGATAGCTAGATAGATGATAGATAATAGATAAGATAGATAGATAGATAGATAGATAGATAGATAGATAGATAGATAGATAGATAGATAGATAGATAGATTACAGATAGATTGCTGGATGGCTGAATGGCTTGATAGCTAGATAGATGATAGATAATAGATAAGATAGATAGATAGATAGATAGATAGATAGATAGATAGATAGATAGATAGATAGACCAACAGACCGACAGACCAACCGACAGATCCCTCAGGCCAGAAAGAGCTGGTGCGCACTATGTGTGTTATGGATTGAAATCTTATTACATTCTCTACCAATATGTATGAAATCAATGGCCCAAAATCAACTCCTCTGATGCAACTGCAATTTGTTTGAGGCTGCCACATGGCCACGGAATGCTGAAATCACTTTCACTTTGGAGAACAAATGGCTGCTAAATTCTAGTTCCCATCTCTGGGTCCAATGTCAGTATGTATTCATTTCTTCCTGTACCATCTTTAGCTGTCCGGCGCAGAGAAGACAGAGGACCGAGAAACTGTTTCTCGTCAAAAATTTGTGAAGGGTAATCTTTAAAAAGAATTTTTTTAAAAAAATTACATTTATATCCCGCCCTTCTCCGAAGACTCAGGGCGGCTTACAGTGTGTAAGGCAATAGTCTCATTCTATTTGTATATTTACAAAGTCAACTTATTGTCCCCCCAACAATCTGGGTCCTCATTTTACCTACCTTATAAAGGATGGAAGGC
This sequence comes from Ahaetulla prasina, assembly GCF_028640845.1. Taxonomy (NCBI): domain Eukaryota; kingdom Metazoa; phylum Chordata; class Lepidosauria; order Squamata; family Colubridae; genus Ahaetulla; species Ahaetulla prasina. Next base: position 14,784,593 of record NC_080551.1, read on the forward strand.
TGAGTCAACCTTGGGCCTGGTGGGATTCGAGCCTGCAGTAATTGCAGGCTGCTGTGTTTTAATAACAGGATATCTTACAGCCTGAGCCACCACAGCCCTTTCCATTTGTGGCTACAGGCGAAAGAAGAAGAATATAGGGGGGGAAAAGATATTAAGAAGGAGATATTACCATCCTGCCTTACATGGAGATAAAATAAGAGGCAGCAGTTATGATGGTAGATAGGACTCTCTTTCTTTAGCTGAGAAAAAAAAATATCTGGCTAAAAATACAGGGCCAACAGTTTGCACACTACCAAGAATGTTAATGGAGTTATTTATAAAATTCATGCTATAATAAAAACGATTATAACAGCAATTAATTCCTGTTAATGTTAAGCAGAGCTAATGACATACCTCTGGCAAAATATTAAGCTTGCTCATGTTACTTCGTTTCCTATACAGCTTGGGTGAGTAGCCGTACTTACTGCTGTTATTATTCTTATTATTAAAAAGGCAAAGGTTCCCCTGGCACATATGTGCTAGTCGTACCCGACTCTAGGGGGCGGTGCTCATCTCTGTTTCAAAGCCGAAGAGCCAGCGCTGTCCAAAGACGTCTCCGTGGTCATTTGGCTGACATTACTAAATGCGGCCCTAAGACGCTGAGCTTGTTGATCAAAAGGTCGGCAGTTCAGCACTTCGAATCCCTAGTGCCTCGTAACGGGTGAGCTCCCATTACTTGTTCCAGCTTCTGCCAACCTAGCAGTTCGAAAGCACATAAAAAATGCAAATAGAAAAAATAGGGACCACCTTTGGTGGGAAGGTGTTCTGTGTGCCTTTCGCGTTGAGTCATGCCAGCCACATGACCACGGAGACCACCCGCCCTAAAGGCAGGAACGACTAGCATGTATGTGCAAGGGGAACCTTTGCCTTTAAACTAAAATATGTCAGGGGTCAATCCTAGCTATTGGTGCTCATATTAAACTGGGCATTAAAAGTTTTATGTCTAGTTCTCTATTTCGATTTGTATTTATTTATATTTTTCAATTAGAAGCTATTAAAAGACCAAATTCAGTTCAGGATCAGGGCACTTAAAGACTAGAGACTGATTCTGTTCACCTGAACTGTTTCTCAGCCCAAAAATATTTTTATTCCCATGAGTAACTGAAATGCTCGCAGGAGAATAGTATCACACAACAGTCGAATGCATCTATCTCTCTCCATCTCTGTAGCTTCAATGCCATATCTTATCTGGCTTTGAAACACCTGAATAGCCTGATCCAAGATTGTAATCTTCTATAGGTAGAATTTTGCCCTGTGTTTAGTTCCAGAATTTTTTTTTAAAAAAAGTTAGATATTTCAATCTGTAGCACCTGCCACACTAGTAAACCAGTAGTAAAAATTTTTGAAACCCACCACTGGAAGGGGGGCACCATTTTCTCCTTGAAATATCTGCCAAAAAAAAGTCCATGACTTCCTTTACTAGCTGGTTCCACGATCGAACAGCTCTTGCTGTTTGGAAACTGGGTATTCCGATAGAAGGTAAAGTCATCAAAGAACTATCAGAATAGCAGAATAGGAAAGGGATCTTGGAGATCTTCTAGTCCAACCCCCTGCTCAAGCAGGAGATTTTATACCAATTTAGATAACTGGTTGTCCAATCTCTTCTTAAAAACCTCCAGTGATGGAGCATTTGCAACTTCTGAAGGAAAATGGGAAAGATGGGACCATTTGCCTATGTTTACTTTTGTCTACTCTGTGGATAAGAGGCTGAAGGTCAACAGTTCAAAAGGTCAACAGTTCAGCGGTTCGAATCCCTAGCGCCACGTAATGGAGTGAGCTCCCATTACTTGTCCCAGCTTCTGCCAACCTAGCAGTTCGAAAGCACGTAAAAAATGCAAGTGGAAAAATAGGGACCACCTTTGGTGGGAAGGTAACAGCGTTCCGTGTGCCTTTGGCGTTGAGTCATGCCAGCCACATGACCATGGAGACGTCTTCGAACAGTGCTGGCTCTTTGGATTTGAAATGGAGATGAGCACCGCCCCCTAGAGTCAGGAACGACTACCACATATGTGCTAGTTATTTTTTACTTTTGTTGGCGGAACTCTCAAGGTGCTTCCTTCCACTAGTTTATTTTGAGTTTGTGGAACGGAGATGTTTCTACATTTAATCCCCCCCCCACCATAGCATTGAACGTTGGTCTTTTCCATCCTTGCCAGCTGTTTTATTTCCAGCTCAGTCTGGATTGTGTCATTCTTGCTCGTGATTGAGACACCCAACTTCACAAGTTGAAGAAAAGGGAGGGAGGAAAACAGGTTGTTCTGCCTCTCCCGATAAGACATCGAAATGTTCTTGAATTCAGCCTGTGGACAACCTTGAGCAGAGGAAATTAAAATAACTTTTTTCTCCCGTCTTGACTTTCTCTAACTTTCCCTGTGTCAAGTTTACGTGATAAATTCTTTGGATCAGAGAGATCTGTCCTTTCCAAGGCAGGCGAGATTTAATTCTTCGGCATGTAAATTTTCCTAATGTTTAAATTATCCTATCCTTTGGGTCAAGCTTGACTGCTCATGATTGCATTTACACGTCGATACAGTTTTCTTGGCAGCATTATAGGTGTTTGACATTTCCTTCTAGATTACTATTTTCCCCCCCACTTTCCAAGCTAGCCTATAGCCCTGGCATTCTTTGAGCACTTTTCATTCAAACATTAGCCCAGCCCAACCCTTCTGAGCTTCCAAGCTCAGCCAAGTATTTTTAAATGCAACTCCAATCTCTCTTTTTATAAGATTATTGCCGCAATTGGACATAACTTTCAATAGGGTCTTGTAGGAGGTGACCAGGCTGAGCCTGAGGGAGGGGTCAAATATGCCATCAGTCTCAAGTTCTTGCGTGCCCACAAGCGATCTAAGTCCAACCCATTTTGAATTCTCTTTATTTATTTTTATTTATTTATTTTGTCACAACAGTATATATAAGCATAATCATGAAATAACTATACGACATATAAGCATATATATAAGCATAAGCATGAAATAATTATACGAGTTGGATACAATCAAGGATACAATACGAGTTGGATACAATTCCTTTGATTCTTATCTATCTGCCAATTTGCTTGGGCCATTAGTAGTTCAGATTCTTGTAGAAAGCTTAATCTTCCACTAAATCTTTATACCAGGGGTGAAATGTAAAATTTGTTACTACCGGTTCTGTGGGTGTGGCTTGGTGGTGGGGGATAATGTGATTGGGTGGGCGTGGCCAACTTTTTTTTTTTTACTTTTAAAAGCATTTTTTCTACAACCTCTTCGGCCAAAGAGGCTCCTCTGACGATCCCAGCTAAGTTGCCTGATCGTCAGAAGCTTTTCTTTTCTTTTAAAAGCATTTTTTTTGCCTTTAAAAGAAAAAAAAAGCCTCTGACAATTAGGCAACTCAGCTGGGATCACCAGAGCCTTTTAAAAGCATTTTTTCTACAACCTCTTTGACTGAAGAGGTTGTAGAAAAATGCTTTTAAAAGGTTCTGACTATCCCAGCTGAGCCGCGCGATCATCAGAGACTTTTTTTTTACTTTACTCGGCCGGGGGGGAGGGATTTTTGCTACTGGTTCTCCGAACCACCCGCCGTCATTGCTACCGGATCGGGCGATCTGGTCCAAACCAGGAGCATTTCACCTCTGCTTTATACCCATTTGAACTGCCTGGATCTCCTGATTTCCCGGGTGCTTGACAGATCTCTTTAATTTCAGGCACTCTTTTTGCAGAGTTGTGATCAGGGAAAGACACAGTTGCTGGTGGATCGGAGTGGAAATCAAACTGCTCAATCCACATTGGGTAGAGTTCATTTGCAATCTTGTTTTTAAAATTCCATACGAAGCAAATCGCAACCGTGGCACCCAATCAATACTGAAGATAACTCCAAACTTCCCCTATTGAATTGCTTCCGGTTCAGAGCGACTGGTGGTCCCATTCTGGAATCGGGAGGCGGGGAGAAAAACAAGCCCGCCTTTCAAAAGTACTTCTAATTTTAAATTAATTCCTAGCCATGTCGGTGTGAGGAGAACATTTTGTCAGTGACAAACATAATGAAAATAAAGGCTCAGAGATCAAAACATTATGGGATGGGGATAATCCTCTTTGGCTGTTGGCACTGGAATGGAGAGTTCCATTCAATCACTTTAAATTATATTGATTTCCCTAGCTCCCCTCTCTCAGCTTTCTGCCTTAAATGGATTTTTCATCTCTGGAAATCGATACGATGGATCTCTTGATGTGGAAAGGTGGGGAGACAAGGTTGCTGAAATGTGGAGCAGATGACAAAAAGAAACCCGAGATTGTATCACTTGGGCTTCTTGCTTTGATGGTCCTAAAAACTGACCTGACATTTTCAGCTAGCTTTAGCCAGGAGTTTTGCAAAAGAAGCAGAACCAGCCAGAGGCAGAGGTTAGATGAGCCAGCCATCACCCGGGCTGTAACTGAAATGGTAGATTCAGCCCCGCCTAGGTACAGCTTTCAGTTTCCAAGTTTAACATTCTAAGGAGGAAATAAATGACCTACGCAAAGGACTAAGCCAGCGGTTCTCAACCTGTGGGTCACGACCCCGTTGGGGGTCGAATGACGATTTGCCAGGGGTCGCCTAAGACCATTGGAAATATGGGAAGTATACTTGTGAGTCGAAGAATCGCGCTCCAATGGTTGACTCCACAAGCCAGCTGCAGGCTCTTCAAATCGCTAGCCGAATTCGGCTTCAGGCGTGATGAATTAAAAAAGAAAGAAATCTTTGCTCTGATGTCTCCCTCTCAAGCCAGCTGCAATCACTCCCAATCGCTAGCCTAATCTGGCTTCAGGCACGATAAACTTAATAGGGGAGGAGTCTCCGCTTTAATGCCTCCGTCCGCAAGGCAATCGCAAGCAGTTCAGATCGCTAGCCAATACGGCTTCAGGCGTGATAAATTCAAAATAATTTTATGGTTGGGGTCCCACATCGTGGGGAATTGTATTAAAGGGATCGCAGCACTATAAAGGTTGAGAACCACTGGACTAAGTGTTCTAAGCTTGTTCTGAATGACTTCTTTTGAGCTTGGGACACAACACTGTTGTTTTGCCTAGAGCAGGGATGGCGAACCTTTTAGACACCGAGTGCCACAAACTGTGCACGTGCGCACATGCCCAAACTGAAAAGGGCATGTGAACATGTGAACGCACGCATGATTAATATGCGTGGATGTGCGCATGCGTGGACATGCACTTATGTGTAGCAGAGACCCGAAGACCAGCTGGCCAGCGGGAAGTGGGGCATCCCAACACCGGCAGTGCAGCAAGAGGTAAGATATTGTTCTTTTGTGAGCTTCTGTTTCGTCGTTTGCAGGGAAACAGACCCTCACAAAAGAAACGCCATGGAGATCTGACCTGGGGCGATGGCACGCGGGCCAACAGAGAGGACTCTGTGTGCTACCTCTGGCACGCAGGCCATAGGTTCACCATCATGGGTCTAGAGCTTTAAACTCCAAAAGTATCTGTCTGAATTGCATCCTTTGAGAGTTTGGTGCTAGTCTGAAACTTATGATTGGTTGTTTTTTCGTTATTTGTTTTCCAGCCTAATCAATGAAGGCACAGAGACCAATAGTAATAGCACTTTAACTTATACACCGCTTCGTTGTGCTTTCTAACACTCTCTAAGCAGTTTACAGAGTCAGTCTATTGCTCTCAACAATCTGGGTCCTCATTTTACTGACCTTGGAAGGATGGAAGGCTAAGTCAACCTTGAGTCGGTCAGGATCAAACTCCTGGCTATGGGCAGAATTTTCCTGCAAAACTGCATTCTAGCCCCTGCGCTGCCCTCCGTTCTGTCCATGTGGCTATTCATTTGGACTGGACAGTATGATAGGGAGAAACATTGTGATGTGCAGTGCTGGCATCAAGGCACATGGCTTAGGTCTGAAGTACTTTTGGACCAGACTCTGGGGTTGCATTTCAGTAGATGGAGGGAAGATCTTTTGTAACTATATGCTTGTCTCCCTGAGAAGAAGATTACAATGGATGGTTTGCAGGTACTGTGTGTAGCTTGCAAAAGGTACATTTTGGTAAGAAAGAGAAAAGACTGCAGAGAATGCAAAAGGCTTGTGTGTGTGTCTGCATTGTCTGCAAAGTATTGCTAATGCTGCAAGACCACAGTTTAGGGGCACACTGATGAGCTTGGTTTGACGTGTTTCCCCCGTGTACATTCTTAGGTAGCCGGCTGATGTTGAGCCTGCATCAACATTCAGTACATTCAGAATTATAGTAGATTTAGAATTAGAGTGATGTCAGGCCCCCAAGAACCAAGAATAACAGTGCAGTGACTTCTGAGCAGTCGCTATTATTGTTCACCTACAGACGGAATCTTGCCAGACTAAAGTAACTATCTGCATAACTATAGATATATTCTGTGAACTGGTCAGGAGGGGCTCTCCTAGTCCTCTTCTGCCCTATAAGACTTTCCAAGCTCCAATGCCTCTTTGCCCTTTGGAATGCAGCCCCTCTTTTCTGGGGCTCCAGACTACATTCCGCCACAGTAAGAAGTTGGGTCAGTGGATCCTTCCTGTATTTTGACATCTGTGCATGCTCTTTTGCTCTGTTAATGGATTATTATCATTGCTAATATGTTGCATGCCCTCATTGTCAAGGTTCTGATGGATGCCCTAATTAATTCATGAGTCTCAAGCAAAGCTTCAAAAGAAATCCAGTTATTTATTACGAGCTTCATGTGGGAACATTCCCAAGTGAAGCCAGCTCTGACCCTATGTAATTTACGCTCCAGTTATGACCCTGTTTCCCCCCCTCCCCACAGGGTGGGTCATTAATCACACTCGCCAATGGAGCAATTTCCCGGGTTGTAGAGATCGGGTTGTAGAGGTCACTCTCCTCGTCTGCTGTAGGTAACCCTAGGATACAGCCTTGAGAGAGATAAGCCAGGGATGCTTTGCGAGTTGACACTCACATTATTTTTGTAAAAGGGGGGGACAAAAGACAAAGGTAGAAGAAGCTCTATATTTCAGTGGGAGAGATCTGCCTTCAAAAGCATTATCTGATGCCATGGATTTGTGGCTTCCATTATAAAGCCCTTCAATAGTGATTGAAAAGAAAATGAGAATATACTGCACCTTTGTACAGATGTAGGCAGGTATAAAATGACTCCACTGAGCATTCAACACTTATTTAATTCACCAACAAAATAAACTGTTGTTAGCAGTCGCCACACAGCTCAAAAATGTAGGGAGGACAAAGCAAAAAAGACCGAATTTGAGATGGATCTCTTTTTTTCCCCTTTAGATTTGTTATCTTAGGAAGGCATGAGTGGAATACAAATTGATGGATTCCTCCTTTCCAGCACAAGAGCAGGAATTTGAAAACGCTTTCACCATTCCTTGAAAGAAGTAAAGAGTCCCTGGAAGCTAGAAAGCCAAAGTAGATAATAACCACTAAAAAATAATAATCTTGAGCTAAATCTAAATTACGTCAGTTCGATCTTCAGAGTGGAGCAAGTTGGGAGCTAAATCAATTGGCAAGGATACTAAGAACTGAGCTTAGCGGCTTCGTGTTTGTTTGGAGCAGTGTGTTTTTCAACCTTGTCAACTTTAAGATAGTTGGACTTCAACTCCCAGAATGCTGGTTGGGGAACTCTGGGAGTTGAAATCCACCTGGGAGTTGAAGTCAGGAGTGGGATTCAGCCGGTTCGGATTGGTTAGGGTGAACGAGATGTTAATTTTAATCTGATTCGCCGAACCAGTAATTGTCCCCAACCACTCCTCCCCTCCCCTCCCAGGAATCTCCACACAGCCCATTTGGATGCCAGGTAAGTGCAGGGCACACACGGAGGCTCTGGGATGATGAAAAACGGGCCTACCAGAAGTACCGGAAGTTCAAAAACGGGCCCATTTCCTGCCTCCGGAAGGCCTCCAGAGCCCGGAGGAGGCTGTTTTTGCCCTCCCAGAGGCTCAAGGAAAGCCTCTGGAATCTGGGGAGGGTGAAAATGCTACACACACACACCCCGTCATGCAGGAGGCCAAGTAGGCCACACACACCATGGCCACGCACACCCAGCAACCAGGCAGAGAACCAGCTACTAAAATTTATGAATCCCACCCCTGCTTGAAGTCCACCTTTTTTTTTTTTGAAATTTTTTTTAATTTATTTTTAACAAAAAGAAAACTCATCAAATCAATTACAACGTGCTGCATGGGTGTTTACATATCTTCTTGTGCAATCACAAAATAAACATCTCTTTCGTACATATATCTTATATTATCTTTTCTAACATATCTTTCCTTCTAACCAATGATAAAATAAATCCCATATTTTATAATATTGCTTATCTTCTTGCTCTCTGATTTCAAATGCTAATTTTCTCATCTCTGCACATTCCATCATTTTTCTAATTATTTCATCTTGCGAAGGTAACTTCTCATTTTTCCAATTTTTAGCAAACATAATCCTAGCTGCTGTAATAATATTCACAATCAAATATTTTACATCTCTAGTATATATCTCTGGTATAATTCCCAACAGAAAGACTTCTGGCTTAAAATCAATATGCTTTTTCATCATTTTCTCCAACCACGCGTGTATTTTAGTCCAGTATCTTTTCGCTTCAACACATGTCCACCACATGTAGTAGTATGATCCAGGAGCCTGACGACACTTCCAACATTTTTCAGATTTGTCCTTGAACATTCTGGCAATTCTTGACGGGGGTAAATGCCACCTGTAAAACATCTTGTACAAATTCTCTTTATATGCTGTAGACATTGTCATTTTATAATTATACATCCATAATTTCTGCCAAGCCTCTAAATCTACCCCATGACCAAAATTCTTCCCCCAAGCAATCATTGTCTCTTTTACTTGTTCTTCCTCCAATTTCGAAGTCCAATTGTTTTAAAGTTGCCAAGATTGAGAAACATTGGTATGGAGTGAGTCTGCCTATCTGTCTGTCTGTCACAGAAAAAAAAACCATGGAGTAATTCTAATTGCAAAATTGGAACGCTCCAACCTTATTCATTGCCACCTGACTTGTTCTCTTCATCAACTTGAAAGCTGCCTTTGTACCTAACCAACCAACCCACCCCCCACAAAAAAATAATAATTAAGCTTAAGAAAAAGATCTGATATCCATTTCCTCCCTCCAGCCTTGGAAAGGAGAAACCAATGTCTCTTCTGCCGTTGAGATGCCATCCCTGGAGCATAGGATCCTTCTTTAATCTTTATGACAGGTTCTATTGATTCTGGAGATTTTTTTGATTTTATTCAAAGATCTCTTTTTTGCACTGCTGGAAAGCTGAAATAAAAATGAATGAATGAAAACTTGCTTCCCGTTAATGTGCTGGAACGCTCTTTTCAATCCGAGCGGGAGGGCATTTCTTTCTGAGAAAAATCAAAGGAAAAAGGACTTACTTGGAAGCCGCATAACTGAATGGCGCACCTAATAAAAATATTATGAACACCGTAAAGAATGTTTCAACAAAAGAGAGAAAACTGTTGGCTGAACAGGGGCGGGGGGGGGATGAAATGGGCAAGGGATTCTCAAGGTCTGCTTTCAGGTGTGTTCGTTTTTCTTGTCCCTGCCTGGAATGCTGTTTATTCTAGAGGTCCTTCGGAGGTAGCATCTGCAAGTGCATAAACAAAACCAAAATCATACCAATAGGGGCTTGATGGTTCAGTTCAGTTGATGTTTGTAACTCAGTTATGTTGTTGTTGTTGTTTTTTTTGGATGTACACAAGTTCCGAATTATTAAAGTATCTGAATGCTTATATCCTCAGCCCAGTGGTGAAATCTAAATTTCTTTCCTATCGGTTCTGTGGGCGTGGCTTGGTGGGCGTGGCTTAGTGGGGTGGTCATGTGACTGGGTGGGCCTGGCTATGTGACTGGTGGATCAAAAGACAGAAGCTCACTAACAATGTCCTGCTGGAGCAGGGTTGGACTAGATGACCTCCAGATCCCTCCCAGACCTTGATTATCCTCTGAAGCTGCATCTAGTGCCAGGTTTGTAGTCCTTCCTTCCTCTCCTTTTTCCTCCCTCCCTTTCTTTCTTTCTTTCTTTCTTTCTTTCTTTCTTTCTTTCTTTCTTTCTTTCTTTCTTTCTTTCTTCCTGCCTGCCTGCCTTCCTTTCTTCCTTCCTCTCTCTGTCTCTCTGAAGAGGTTGTTTAAAAAATGCTTTTAAAAGTAAAAAAAAAGGCTCTGACGATCGCGTGGCTCAACTGGGCATTGGGGGCGGGCAGGGATTTTTGCTATCGGTTCTCTGAACCACCCGCCACCATTGCTACCGGATCAGCTGATCCGGTCTGAACTAGGAGCATTTCACCCCTGCCCAAGCCCCAAAGAACAATCGGATAGGTTGCATAAATGAAATGTTTTGCTACCTCTTCTTCCCTTCGACTCAAATTTCATTTATCAGGCTGATGTCTAGGCTGCAGCTCTTCCTCCAGTCCCCCAAGGTCGTTCCTTGTCAGACTCCAAAGCAAGAATGACATGCGGCGATTCTCCCAAGCTGAGATCCTTATTGTTTTCACACCTGTAGACAGAATCTTCCCAGACTGAAGGCTCAACCATCTAAATCTACAATAGGCTGACCGACTCAAGGTTGACTCAGCCTTCCATCCTTCTGAGGTCGGTAAATTGAGGATCCAGATTGTTGGGGGCCATAGGCTTACTCTGTAAACTGCTCAGAGAGGGCTGTAAAGCACTGTGAAGTGGTATATATACTATAAGTACTATTGCTATGTAAAGCACTATGATATATATAAGGCTAAGTGCTATTGCTATTGCAAGCTAACTCTGCCTACCGCCAGCAGTTCGATCCTGACCGGCTCAAGGTTGACTCAGCCTTCCCCAGGAGTGGGGAGGGAATGGGGATTTTGCAGTATCTTTGAAAATGGGGATTTTGCAGAATCCTTCCCCTGCCATGCCCACCAAGCCACACCCACCAAGCCACACCACGCCCACCAAGCCACGCCCTCAACCTGGCCCATTTCCCAGGTTTCAATCATTATTCATTCCACTAGAGAGAAATTCCCCGAGGATGGGCTCCAGCACAAGTCCGAAGACTAAACCTTTGGTCTCGGTGACTGACCCAGATTCAATCTTACAACATTATCCCAGGACACATATATTCGCCTCCAGTCAAACCTCTATGCTCCACATTGTCCTAAGGCTTTAAATCTTCACTGCCGCTTTTCGAAAACAGAGCCCCTTCGTTCTGCACTACTTTTAGAGTATTTTGCCTGGAATGACACAGATTCGAGATGAAAGCAATAAAACCCATTGGGGGTATATATTGTACCTGAAGGAAGACTGTGCGTGCGGATTTTGACAAGCCGCTTATTTGCTTAACGCAATAGCTAAATGATTCTCAGGGTCTTTACTTTCGTACGAGGCTTTTAAATCTAAGAGGGTGGATATTTAATTATGCCTCTTGCAAAAAAGCCCAAAATGTGCAAAGAGGGGGGGAGGAGGAGTGACTTATTTCTATGTGCCTTGATTGAGCAATGGGTGCAGCAAACCCAGAGGCTCAAAGTTCATTACAGAAATGGAAAATGTAATCTCTGGTTTTCTTTTTAACACGGTCCAGTGGGAAATGTACAAAAGAACTACTTGTCTGAGAACTCATTGATTTTCTCCCATATTATCACAAAAGGAGTGTTTGGGTTTTCCTCTTGGGAGGGTGGGAGGGAACGGGGAAGGAAATCTTAGTGGAGGAAAAACTAATCCATGAAGTCACCAAGAATGTAATTCATAGGTTTGAGTTCAGTTTTCAAATGATAAATAAGTTACACGTTGTGACCAAGGCCCAAGAAGTGATTACTAAACACAATTCAGTCCTCAACAAACTTATTTTATTAAAATTAATTCATTCTCAGCTTCGTCCAAAACAAAATTCTTAATAACCAGTCCATCGGCCTTATCACCAAACTTTGATGTCTTTGGCAACCTGCCAAAGGTTTTTCTTGGCAAAAGTTCAAGAGACACTGACAAGAAGCACGGAAATCAACGTTGCTTTCCTACAAAGAACCCAACGGCTCGTTGCTGCTCTTTTAAACCTTATGGGAGGGGCCAATCATCTTCTGGCCTTACTCCTGAGTTGTCCTTTTTGCTTCAGCTGCTCTTGCCTTCTGACAGCTCTTCACATGCGTGCACTAGGAACAGGCTCCTCCTGTTTGTCTGCCTCTCTGCTGTCCGCCTCTGGAGGCTCTGGAGTCCGTGCAGCGCTCCCAGATGGCCCTGGCTCCATCTCTGCCTTCGATGCAGAGCCCTTGTCTGGGCCTTCCGCTGACTCCAAGACTGGCCCATTATCCCCTCCAGCCTCCTCACTGTCCGACTCCACTGCCAGGTCTGCAGGCTGCTGGCAGACCACAACATTACAATGGCACCGGAAGGCCAGACACGAAGGAATGGATGGAAACTAATCAAGGAGAGAAGCAACCTAGAACTAAGCAGAAATTTCCTAACAGTGAGAACAATGAATCAGTGGAGCAGCTTGCCTCCAGAAGTTGTGGGCGCTCCATCACTGGAGGCTTTTAAGAAGAGACTGGACAGCCGCTTGTCTGGAATGGTACAGGGTCTCCTGCTTGAGCAGGGTGTTGGATTAGAAGATCTCCAAAGTCCCTTTCAACTGTATTATTTTGTTATTCTGACCCACTTCGTATTAACTGTGGCTCTCTTTTGCTTGTAGGGTAGAGTAATTATTAAAGATCCTAAGTATTTTTATTTATTTATTTATTTAGTTAGTTAGTTAGTTAGTCAAATACATATTAAATAATATATATAAGCATGAATTGAATACATAAAATGAATACAACTAAAGGGAACATTAAGATAGGGACAGTAGGCATGCTGGTGCTCTTATGCACGGCCCTTACAGACCTCTTAGGAATGGGGTGAGGTCAACAGTTCATGGCTTCCATGACGGCCTTGGACCTGACTCAAGTAGTTGATGGCCCTACTCACATTGGGGGTGGCACTCTGGATTTGATTTTTCTCTCTAGTCAGTGGTTGAGAGATCTGGACTTAAAGGAAATAGTCATTGAACCTTTGTCATGGTCAGATCACTCTCTTCTTCGCCTGGACTTTCTGACCGCCATTCACCACCGCAGGGAGGCGGAGCCGATACGTTGGTTCCGCCCCAGGTGCCTGATGGACCCGGATGGGTTCCGGACGGAGCTTGGGCCATTTCCTGAGGGTCTGGCTCACGGCTCGGCTGAGGAACTTGTTGCGGCCTGGGAACGGGCCGCGGCGGGGGCCTTAGACCGTGTCGTGCCTTTGCGGCCTCTGACCCGGCGCAGGTCCCAACCGGCTCCTTGGTTCTCCGAGGAGCTGAGAGGGATGAAACGCCGGAGAAGACGCCTAGAGAGTTCCTGGAGGTCTAGCCGTTCGGAAGCTGATCGGACACTAGTGAAGTCCTATACTAGGACTTACCTAGTGGCATTGAGGGAAGCGAGGCGTAGCTACGCCTCCTCCCTCATTGCATCGGCAGATAACCGCCCAGCCGCCCTGTTTCGGGTGACTCGCTCCCTCCTACACCAGGGGGAGCGGGACGACCCGTTGCAGGGACGTGCTGAGGAGTTTAACGGTTATCTATACGATAAAATCGTTCAGCTTCGGGATGGTCTGGACCAAGATTGCGGTGATGCGGGTGAGATGCTCGAGGGCGGTCTTGGTGACATTGTTTGGGATGAGTTTGACCCTGTGGCTCCCGAGGACATGGACAGGTTGTTGGGTAGGTTGAATGCCACCACGTGTTTACTGGACCCGTGCCTCTCTTGGCTGGTGCTGGCCACTCGAGAGGTGACACGAGGCTGGCTCGAGGCGATTACGACCGCTTCTTTGGTGGAGGTGTCTTCCGCCTGCCTTGAAAGAGGCGGTGGTGAGGCCCTCCTTAAGAAGCCGTCCCTGGACCCAGCTGTTTTAGGTAATTATCGTCGGTCTCCAACCCGCCGGCGAAGGTTGTAGAGAGTATGGTGGCATATCAATTTCCTTGCACCTGGATGAAACTGTCTATCTAGACCCGTTCCAGTCCGGTTTCGGCCCGGCTACAGCACGGAGACGGCTTTGGTCGCGTTGGTGGATGATCTCTGGAGGGCCAGGGATAGGGGTTGCTCCTCTGCCCTGGTCCTATTAGACCTCTCAGCGGCTTTCGATACCATCGACCATGGTATCCTGCTGCGCCGGTTGGAGGGATTGGGAGTGGGAGGCACCGTTTATCGGTGGGTCTCCTCCTATCTCTCCGACCGGTCGCAGTCGGTGTTGGCGGGGGGGCAGGGGGCGGCCCCGAGGCGCCTCACTTGTGGGGTGCCGCAGGGGTCGATCCTCTCGCCTCCTGTTCAACATCTACATGAAGCCGCTGGGTGAGATCATCAGTGGTTTCGGTGTGAAGTACCAGCTGTATGCGGATGACACCCAGCTGTACTTTTCTACACCGGACCACCCCAACGAAGCTTTCGAAGTGCTGTCCCGGTGCCTGGAGGCCGTACGGGTCTGGATGGGGAGAAATAGGCTCAAGCTCAATCCTCCAAGACAGAGTGGCTGTGGATGCGGCATCCCGGTACAGTCAGCTAAATCCGCGGCTGACCATCGGTGGCGAGTCATTGGCCCCGATGGAAAGGGTCCGCAACAGGCGTCCTCCTGGATGAGCGGCTGTCTCTAGAAGATCATTTGACGGCCGTCTCCAGGGGAGCGTTCTACCAGGTTCGCCTGGTACGCCAGTTGCGCCTTTCTGGACCGGGATGCCTATGCACGGTCACTCACGCACTCGTGACGCCGCGCCTGGATTACTGCAATGCTCTCTACATGGGGCTCCCTTGAAGGGCATCCGGAGGCTGCAGTTAGTCAGAATGCGGCTGCGCGGGTGATAGATGGAGCCCCCCGTGGCTCCCGTATAACACCCATCCTGCGCAGGCTGCACTGGCTACCTGTGGCTTTCCGGGTGCGCTTCAAGGTGCTGGTGACCACCTTTAAAGCGCTCCATGGCATTGGGCCGGGTTACCTACGGGACCGCCTACTGCTACCGAATATCTCTCACCGACCCGTGCGCTCTCACAGAGAGGGTCTCCTCAGGGTGCCGTCAGCGCGGCAATGTCGCCTGGCGACGCCCAGGGGAAGGGCCTTCTCTGTGGGGGCCCCCACCCTCTGGAATGAACTACCCCCCGGTCTTCGTCAGCTTTCGGACCTCCGGACCTTCCGCCGCGGGCTTAAAACACATTTATTTAATTGTGCAGGGCTGAGCTAAATTTTAAATTTTAAATTACTGGTTTTAAATTGGCTTTTATTTTATATTTTTAATTTTAAATTAATAGGCGTTTAGAATAAGTTTTTTAACTGTTTTTATATTTCTTACATTGTATTTATGTGTTTTAAATGCCTGTACACCGCCCTGAGTCCTTCGGGAGATAGGGCGGTATATAAATTTGATAAATAAATAAATAAATAAAACAGTAGACAATCTTAGGCTAAAGTTTGGGGGTTTTGGGATGAGACCACAGAGTCTGGTAGTGCATTCCAGGCATTAACAACTCTCTTACTGAAGTCATATTTTCTGCAATCGAGATTGGAGCGGTTCACTTTAAGTTTGAATCTATTGTGTGCTCGTGTGTTGTTGTGGTTGAAGCTGAAGTAGTCATTGACAGGAAGGATATTGTAGCTGATGATTTTATGAGCTATGCTCAGGTCACACCGAAGGTGGCGTAGTTCTAAATTTTCTAAACCCAGAATTTCACGTCTGGTGGCATAAGGTATTTTGTAATTAATCAATGTCTTTGGGTTGTAGGGGTTCTTATTTATTTATTTTTTCTATTGGAAAGCTCCTGCTGAGGAGTGAGTTGTAAATCTGCCTTTACTTTCAAGTGGAAAAATTACCTGGAAACCCTACATTTGTTTTTGCACTACTGGTCAAAAGGGCCCAGCAGAGATTATACTACTTGAGACTTCTCAGGAAACAACAACTGAATGAAAAACTGCTGGTGACCTTTTACCACTGCACCATAGAGAGTATTTTAACTTACTGCACCTGTGTTGTTGTTGTTGTTGTTAGTTGCGAAGTCGTGTCCGACCCATCGCGACCCCATGGACAACATTCCTCCAGGCCTTCCTGTCCTCTACCATCCTCTGGAGTCCATTTAAGCTCACGCCGACTGCTTCAGTGACTCCATCCAGCCACCTCGTTCTCTGTCGTCCCCTTCTTCTTTTGCCCTCAATCTTTCCAGCATTAAGCTCTTCTCCAGTGAGTCCTTCCTTCTCATTAGGTGGCCAAAGTATTTGAGTTTCATCTTCAGGATCTGGCCTTCTAAAGAGCAGTCAGGGTTGATCTCCTCTAGAACTGACCGGTTTGATCGCCTTGCAGTCCAAGGGATTCACAGGAGTCTTCTCCAGCACCAGAGTTCAAAGGCCTCAGTTCTTTGGCGCTCAGCCTTTCTTATGGTCCAACTTTCACAGCCATACATTGCAACTGGGAAAACCATCGCCTTGACGATACGCACTTTGGTTGGCAGGGTGATGCACCTGTGTATGGTTTGCCAATTGCATAGTGGCAGATAAGACAGCACTCCAGAGGGTCAACGTCATTGCCCAGAGGATCATGGGTTGCCCTCTCCCCTCTTTGGAAGAGATTTATAGCTCTGGCTGCCTTCAAAACATTCTTGAAGATCCATCTCATCCTGCGCACCCTTTTTTCTTTTTTAACTATTACCATCTGGCAGGCGGTACAGGACAATAAAAACAAGGACAAATGGGCTGGGGGAAAAAAAACAGCTTCTATCCCAGAATAGTAACTATATTGAATTCTACTGTATAGTGCAATATTAATGCAGTATCTGTTGTGTCTTGCCCGCCCTCAGAGCAGCCGGGGCCTTCTTACCTGCTCCCGCACACTGAGGAATGTATGCCTCCCGGTCCCAGTCCTGGCTCCATGCCCACACAAACTGCAGAAGGAGAATCTCCCTGCCCCAGCCCTGACTCCATGCCCAGGCAAACGGAGCAGCTAGACCCCTCCCCCTCCTCCACAGCAGGTGAGCCTGAGGAGGGTTTATTACCAACAGCTGATTGGTGTGACCCTCGCATCAGAAGATTGGAGAGGCGGAGGCTACAGAGGGAAGGGAGGGGCAGGCCTTAATGAGTGCTGAGTCATGGTGCCACACCCCATGGCCTATATAAAGGAGCTACTTTCTGGCAGTCTCTGAGTCAGGCAAAAAGTCAAACTTATCTTGCTGAAGTCACTTACTGGTCTCCTGCCTGCTCTGAGGACTTTGCTAGGACTTTGGGCAGAGCTGCAGAGGCACGCCTGATTCGGATTTCCCGGACCCAGCCGTCAGCGGAGGAGTGGGACATGACATCTTGCCTGACTCCTCACACATCTACAAGATGGATCAGCAACAGCTGGCGCTGATTGTGCAGCAGCTACAAACAGACAACCAGCAACTGCAACAGCAAGTCGCCCAGCTGACTGCTCAACTGGCTGCTGGGAATGCCCCAGCAGTCCAACCTCCTCCTCCTCCTCCTCCTCAGCGCCACAGCCCGGTACCGGTGCCGGAGAAGTTCTCAGGACGGATGGAGATGTTCCCGGCCTTCATGGCCCAGTGCCAGACCTACATGGCAATGCGGCCGGGGGACTTTCCAGATGACCGGGCCAGGGTGGCCTTCGTGATGAACCTGTTGTCTGGCCAGGCTGCGAGTGGGCCACGCCTTGGTGCTCAGGGACAGCCCCTTGCTGGCGGACTACCAGGGGTTCTGGGGCACCACGCCTGATGTATGAAGACCCTGTGCGGGCCCAGACGGCTGCCTGGCGCCTCGGAGAGATCCAACAAGGGCCCCGCCCGGGAGTACATCGCGAATTCGGTTGCTGTGCCATGATTCGGACTGGAACGACACGGCACTAGCGGACGCGTTCAAGAGGGGCCTTCGGAAGAGCTGCAGGACGAGCTGGCTCGGGTGGGCGCCGGACCCTCGTTGACCTGGTGCCCTCTGCCTGCGCCTCGACACCCGTCTCCAGCAACGCCCGTCCTGTCGCCGCCCGCAACCGTCAAAGACCGTCGCCCTGACCCGTGCCGACCCCGTCCCGGGCCACCCCGCGCTTCGTGGCTGCCGCCGAGGAGCCCATGGAGTTAGGAGCGGCCAGGCCTCGCCTGACGGCCCAGGAGCGGAGCCGGAGGCGCCAAGGGGGGCTGTGCTTGTACTGTGGGGAGCCCGGCCATTTCGCCGCCGCATGCCCCAGGAAGCGCGGGGGAACACGTACGCCCGTCCCCGAATCCCGGCCTGGCCAGTCGGGAAACGGGGCAGGCCCGGCCCAGGGGAAACCCTAGGCCGGGCACGGACCAAGCCCCCGCCAGACATGGCCGACGTGGACCCTGGGCCCCCTCGGCACCTGATTTTGGACACCCGGGTGTGGGTGGGTGACCGGCCGGAAGGGATCCCGGCACACGCGCTGGTGGATTCAGGGGCCACCACGAACTTTATGGACCGGGCCTTCGTGGACCATTTTGGTGTCCCCTTGGTTCCGGTAGACCCTCCGATGAGCGTCGAGACCATCGACGGGAGGGAGCTGGTGGCCGGACCCATTAACTTCGCCACGCAGCCCTTGCGCCTCGCCATCGGGGACCACGAGGAGGCGATTCGCTTCTACGTGACGGCGGACCTCCACTTCCCAGTGATCCTCGGACTGGCCTGGCTGCGGACGCACGACCCTCAGGTGGCCTGGTCGCGGAACGCCATCTCGTTTCCCAGCCTGCAGTGTGTCGACCACATCCGCCACACCTCGCGGCCAGGGCGTCTTCACCCGGCCGTCGCCGTGCCCCCTGAGCTGCAGGACTTCGCTGACGTCTTCAGCGAAAAGGAGGCGGACCGCTTACCCCCGCACCGGCCCTACGACTGCCCCGTGGACCTGCAACCCGGCGCCCCGCTGCCCACGGGGCGCCTGTATTCCATGTCCGAGCCCGAGTTGGCCGCCCTCAGGGACTTTCTGGACAAAAATCTGGCCCGAGGGTTCATCCGGCCTTCCAAGTCCCCTCTGTCGGCCCCGGTCCTCTTCGTGAAAAAGAAGACGGGGGATTTGCACCTGTGTTGCAACTACCGCCGGCTGAACGCCATCACGGTGCGGAACCGCTACCCCCGCCGCCCATCCCGGAGCTGATGGACCAGCTGCGGGAGGCCTCCATCTTTACCAAGCTCGACCTCCGGGGGGACGAGTGGAAGACGGCGTTCGGCACCCGGTACGGACACTACGAGTACACGGTCATGCCGTTCGGGCTGACCAACGCCCCCGCCGTCTTCCAACATTTTATGAACGATGTGTTCCGGGACATGTTGGATCGGTTCGTGGTGATCTACCTGGACGACATCCTGGTCTACTCCCGGTCCAGGGAAAGTCACCTCCAGCACCTCCGCCTGGTCCTGCAGCGCCTGCGGAGCACCAGCTCACGCCAAGCTGGAGAAGTGTTTTTCCTCCGGTCGCCCATTGAGTTCCTCGGCACATCCTCTCACCCGAGGGATCGCCATGGACCAGCGCAAGGTGGAGGCCCTGAGCAGCTGGGAAGCCCCGCCGGGTGAAGGATGTCCAGCGGCTGCTGGGCTTCGCCAATTACTATCGGACCATCACCCCGGGCCTCGCCACGCTGACGGCTCCGCCCACCCAGCTCCTTCAGAAGAAGGTCCCGTTCCGGTGGGGTCCCCCGCAGGAGGAAGCCTTCACGGCTCTCAGGAAGGCTTTCGTCACGGAGCCCATCCTGCGACATCCCGACCCGCACCGGCCTTTCGTGGTGGAGACGGACGCCTCCAACGTTGCCCTCGGAGCGGTGCTGCTACAGGCCCCGGCGGATGGCGGCACTCTTTTCCCTGCGCGTACTACCCACGGAAGCTCAACCCTTCCGAGCGCAACTATACCATCTGGGAAAAGGAGTTGCTGGCTATCAAGGCCGCGTTTGAGGCGTGGCGGCACCACCTGGAGGGGGCCCGGCATCAGGTGGAGGTCCGAACGGACCATCGGAACCTCGAACATCTCACCACGGCTCGGAAGTTGAACCAGCGGCAGATCCGTGGTCGCTGTTCTTGCCCGGTTCAACTTCCGCCACCTATATCCCCAGTGGCCACAACCGAGGGCGGACGCCTGTCCCGTAAGCCGGAGTACCTGAGCGCCCAAGACCCTCTCCCTCCAAGACAGAGTGGCTGTGGATGCGGCATCCCGGTACAGTCAGCTAAATCCGCGGCTGACCATCGGTGGCGAGTCATTGGCCCCGATGGAAAGGGTCCGCAACAGGCGTCCTCCTGGATGAGCGGCTGTCTCTAGAAGATCATTTGACGGCCGTCTCCAGGAGCGTTCTACCAGGTTCGCCTGGTACGCCAGTTGCGCCTTTCTGGACGGGATGCCCTATGCACGGTCACTCACGCACTCGTGACGTCGCGCCTGGATTACTGCAATGCTCTCTACATGGGGCTCCCCTTGAAGGGCATCCGGAGGCTGCAGTTAGTCAGAATGCGGCTGCGGGTGATAGATGGAGCCCCGTGGCTCCCGTATAACACCCATCCTGCGCAGGCTGCACTGGCTACCTGTGGCTTTCGGGTGCGCTTCAAGGTGCTGGTGACCACCTTTAAAGCGCTCCATGGCATTGGGCGGGTTACCTACGGGACCGCCTACTGCTGAATATCTCTCACCGACCCGTGCGCTCTCACAGAGGGTCTCCTCAGGGTGCCGTCAGCGGCAATGTCGTCTGGCGGCGCCCAGGAAGGGCCTTCTCTGTGGGGCCCCCACCCTCTGGAATGAACTACCCCGGTCTTCGTCAGCTTCGGACCTCGGACCTTCCGCGCGGGCTTAAAACACATTTATTTAATTGTGCAGGGCTGAGCTAAATTTTAAATTTTAAATTACTGGTTTTAAATTGGCTTTTATTTTTATATTTTAATTTTAAATTAATAGGCGTTTAGAATAAGTTTTTAACTGTTTTATATTTCTTACATTGTATTTATGTGTTTTAAATGCCTGTACACGCCCTGAGTCCTTCGGAGATAGGGCGGTATATAAATTTGATAAATAAATAAATAAATAAAACAGTAGACAATCTTAGGCTAAAGTTTGGGGGTTTTGGGATGAGACCACAGAGTCTGGTAGTGCATTCCAGGCATTAACAACTCTCTTACTGAAGTCATATTTTCTGCAATCGAGATTGGAGCGGTTCACTTTAAGTTTGAATCTATTGTGTGCTCGTGTGTTGTTGTGGTTGAAGCTGAAGTAGTCATTGACAGGAAGGATATTGTAGCTGATGATTTTATGAGCTATGCTCAGGTCACACCGAAGGTGGCGTAGTTCTAAATTTTCTAAACCCAGAATTTCACGTCTGGTGGCATAAGGTATTTTGTAATTAATCAATGTCTTTGGGTTGTAGGGGTTCTTATTTATTTATTTTTTCTATTGGAAAGCTCCTGCTGAGGAGTGAGTTGTAAATCTGCCTTTACTTTCAAGTGGAAAAATTACCTGGAAACCCTACATTTGTTTTTGCACCACTGGTCAAAAGGGCCCAGCAGAGATTATACTACTTGAGACTTCTCAGGAAACAACAACTGAATGAAAAACTGCTGGTGACCTTTTACCACTGCACCATAGAGAGTATTTTAACTTACTGCACCTGTGTTGTTGTTGCTGTTGTTGTTGTTAGTTGCGAAGTCGTGTCCGACCCATCGCGACCCCATGGACAACATTCCTCCAGGCCTTCCTGTCCTCTACCATCCTCTGGAGTCCATTTAAACTCATGCCTACTGCTTCAGTGACTCAATCCAGCCACCTCCTTCGCTGCCATCCCCTTCTTCTTTTGCCCTTAATCTTCCCCAGCATTCGGCTCTTCTCCAGTGAGTCCTTCCTTCTCATTAGGTGGCCAAAGGATTTGAGTTTCATCTTTAGGATCTGGCCTTCTAAAGAGCAGTCAGGATTGATTTCCTCTAGAACTGACTTGTTTGTTCGCCTTGCAGTCCAAGGGACTCGCAGGAGTCTTCTCCAGCACCAGAGTTCAAAGGCCTCAATTCTTTGGCGCTCAGCCTTTCTTATGGTCCAACGTTCACAGCCATACATTGCAACTGGGAAAACCATCGCCTTGACTATACGCACTTTGGTTGGCAGGGTGATGCACCTGTGTATGGTTTGCCAATTGCATAGTGGCAGATAAGACAGCACTCCAGAGGGTCAACGTCATTGCCCAGAGGATCATGGGTTGCCCTCTCCCCTCTTTGGAAGAGATTTATAGCTCTGGCTGCCTTCAAAACATTCTTGAAGATCCATCTCATCCTGCGCACCCTTTTTTTTTTTTAACTATTACCATCTGGCAAGCGGTACAGGACAATAAAAACAAGGACAAATGGGCTGGGGGAAAAAAAACAGCTTCTATCCCAGAATAGTAACTATATTGAATTCTACTGTATAGTGCAATATTAATGCAGTATCAGGGGTTTTCAATTCAATTGTAGAGAATGTGAAAGATGTGTGTTTATGTTTTTATTTTTATAATTGTAATGTACACTGAAGAGGGCATTTAATTTCGTTGCAACAAGGTGCAGTGACAATCAGGTAAACTAAACTAAACTGCAATTTAATTTCAATTGCAACAATACACGAGCACACAATAGATTTAAGCTTAATGTTAACTGCTCCAATCTTGATTGCAGAAAATATGACTTCAGTAACAGAGTTGTTAATGCCTGGAATGCACTACCTGACTCTGTGGTCTCTTCCCAAAATCCCCAAAGCTTTGACCAAAGACTGTCTACTGTTGACCTCACCCCATTCCTAAGAGGTCCGTAAGGGGCGTGCATAAGAGCACAAGTGTGCCTATCGTTCCTGTCCTATTGTTTTCTTTCATTATATCCAGTTAATATAGTTATTACATACTTATGCTTATATATATGCTTATATATTGTATAGTTATTTCATGCTTATGCTTATATATACTGTGTGACAAAATAAATAAATAAATAAACTGAGCCTATTTCCCTGCCTCCTGGAACCCTTTCTCACCTCAATTGCTGGAAATCAGTGAAAGTTTCCTGTGTTAAAAGCAACCGCAGTGTAATCCTAAAAATAGACATAACAGATTTTTAAAAAAAGAAAGAAAAAGAAAACAGAAATTAACACTTTTCCCCTGCCCTGCGTCAGGCCAAATGGAAAAATGTAGCTCCTGCCAATGTGTGCATGATGATATAGCTCCTCCTACTTTATGACTTTGCCCCGCCTCCTTTCACCCACCCCGTGTCAAAGTGGTTTTTCCTCCCACCAAAATAATTCTGTTTTGTGAGATAGTGCAGCAATAATGTGATGTGCGTGTATTGTACGTACAACAGTAGCCTGGAGAGAACTTGAGATCTGACACTTCATCTGACCTGCGTAGAAAGCTTTCTGGGCTCTGCTGTTAATTAACGGATTGCCTTTCTAATTAATGAAAGAACGTATCTGGTCGAAGGAAAGCTACACTTCACTCTTGAGAAGTTTCTTCAAAGTCCTGTTAATTGTCATCCGTGTCCTTGGGGAACCTCAAATTTTAAGGCTGCTTTTAAATAAAGCCCCCACCCACCCTCTCTCTCCCTCTCCCTCTCCCTCCCTCCCTCTTTCTCTCCCTCCCTCCCTCCCTGTCTCTCTCTCCCCTCCCTCCCTCCCTTTCTCTCCCTTCCTCCATCTCTCTGTCTCCCACCCTCTCTCTCTCCCTCCCTCCCTTTCTCTCCCTCCCTCCGTCTCTCTGTCTCCCACCCTCTGTCTCGCTCTCCCTTTCCCTCCCTCCCTGTCTCCCTCTCTTCCTCCCTCTCTTTTTCTGTCTCCCTCCCTCCCTCCCTCTCCCTCTCCCCGTCTCCTTCTCCCTCTCTCTCTTCCCCCCCCAGAATGCAAATCGTATAAAGGAGATATGAGAAAGTAATGTGACAAGCTTTGTCTGGAATAGGTGGTGCATTCTAAAGACCTCCCTGTTAATCAGAGCAATTACTAGAGGCACTGGCAATAGGGAAGGTGGCTCTGGGCTGGCCCTCTGTGATGCATCTGTCAAAATTATTTAGCAGGTTCCACTTCATACAAAGTGACACCTTTCTTGGGAATTGAACAATAATGAGCCGTCAATTGGCAGCAGATTAACGTGCTCGACCGTAGGGGACAATAGCAGAAGCTGGCATTCCAAACTTGGAAAATGTTTCTATCTTTGTGCACTTAATGCTGGCGGAGAAATGTTTTTAAGTCCCAAATACTGGCAACCTTGGGCGGAGTATCGCTCTTGAATTCCCTTCCTTCCCAGCTTTGTCTCCTTTTTTCCTTCTTGGATAGTCTTCAGTGATGTCCCGGATCCTCCCCCATTAAGACATTGGCAGGAGTTTAAGGGCAGATTGTTCCCTGTAGCTTTCAGGAGATTTCATGTTTTGACTTCTGGCAGAATAACAGAATTGGAAGGGACCTTGGAGGTCTTCTAGTCCAAGCCTCTCCTCAAGCAGGAAACCCTGTATCATTTCAAGACAAATGGTTGTCCAATCTCTTCTTAAAAAATCCAGTGTTGGGCCACCTACAACTTCTGGAGTCAAGTCATCCCACTGATTAATTCTTTCAACTGTCAGGAAAATTCTCCTCAGTTCTAGGTTGGATCTCTTCTTGATTAATTTCCAACCACTGCTTCTTGTTCTGCCTTCAGGTGCTTTGGAGAATAGGTAGGCCCCCTTCTTCTTTGGGGCAGCCCTTTAGATATTGGAGCATTGCTATCATGTCAACCCTAGTCCTTCTTTTCATTAAACTAGACATACCCAATTTCTAGAAGAGGTTCAGAAAAACCTCCGTTCTAGAAGTCAGGACCAAAGAATGATCAACATACTTCTCGATTTATGAGACTCTCAGGACAATGGTTAGAAGACACAAAATTACTTGTTTGGCTCACTTGCCTCTCCCATTCCCTCTTATAAGTATACAAATAATTTCCTTCCTTCCTTCCCTCTCTCGCCCCTTCCTTCCTTCCTTCCCTAGAAGCATAATCATTCTTCCTTCCTTCCCTCTCTCCCTCCTTCCTTCCTTCCTTCCCTCCCTCCCTCCTTCTCTCCCTTCCTTCCTTCTCTCCCTCCTTTCTTCTCTCCCTCCTTCTCTCCCTTCCTTCCCTCTCTCCCTCCTTCCTTCCTTCCCTCTCTCCTTCCTTCCTTCCCTAGAAGCATAATCATCCTTCCTTCCCAGCCAAGCCTCTTTCTCCACCATTTTGCAATTAAACAGCAGGAAAAATGGAAAACCTGAAGATTGCTTCTTGTACTTTCTTGTTTTTCCCTATTGTCCGGTTGATTAACTGATAAGATAACTATCTGGGAGGAAGCAGATTAAAATGTATAAAACATGCTGAGCCTTCAACGGAATGTTTAGGTGCAGGATTTAATAGACTTACAAGGAATCTCATTCGGAAGGCAATGCATATTATTAAGTGGTAGGCAGAAAAGTGCCATGCATACCAGGTCCCCATTGAAGCTGATGAAAGAGAATTTGCTTTTGATTTATTTCTCCATAGAAGAACTTCAATGAAACTCTCATAAGCAGATGGATGTTATAGCACTCATTTAGGGATAAGGCAGCCTAGGAAAATGATTCTGTTGTGTCTGCGCCCCCCGAGCTGGGTCTCCTGCCAGAAAGTGACTTGGAAAGTGAGGGGGAAGGGCCATCAGGACTTACCTCGGGAGCACCGGCTTCCCTGGCTCAGCTCCAAGAGCCAGAGGCAGGCCAGATGGAGGAGATAACGAGGCCTCCATCCCCTGACTCTTTCCCCCCCAGGCCACGCCTCCAGACCCAACTGATGGCAATCAGGCCTGGCTGGACCCTACGTTTCGTAGGCAGGAGAGGAGGGAACAACAGAAGCAGGGGTGGGGCAGGCCTAGGAAGTGCTGAGTCATGGAGCCACACCCCACAGGATATAAAGGCAGCAAGAGCTGCTGTGCCTCTTCGTAGCAGGCAAATTAACTGCTTAACTAAGAGCTGAAGTACTGTTTGTTCCTGGGTGACTCATCGGCATCGAGGGAGATAACAGAGACACTTGGCAGACACTTGCTAGTGTGCTGCCAGAGCTGATAGTGCCAGCTAATTAAGCCATCACTCGGACGGAGGCGAGGGGGGACAGAACAGATTCTTTCTAGCAATCTAAAGCTGCCTGGCCTCTGGTGCTTCTATTAAATCCCAAAGGAAAGTGTCAAGATATGGTTTCCCGCCATGGGATTTCTTCAGTTGGAATGAATGAAAAGCCAAGGAGGCTTCGACTTGATGGCAAGAGACGTGGCAAGAAGTAACAGTCATGACAAAGGTAGTAGCTCTATCCGCCTTGTCCAATATTTAAGAAAGCTCAAAGACACCATCAAGAGATTTGTAGTGTTAGACTAGAAATATATACGTTATTATAGATAAATGGGTATGTGAATTGTAAAGATAGGTATTTGTATGTCTAGATATGTATAATTGTATAGAAATAAGATGGGAATTGGTGGCTCAGTGGCTAGGACGCTGAGCTTGTCAGTCAAAAGGTCAGCAGTTCAGCGGTTCGAATCCCTAGTGCCGCATAACAGGGTGAGCTCCAGTTACTTGTCCCAGCTTCTGCCAACCTAGCAGTTCAAAAGCATGTAAAAAATGCAAGTAGAAAAATAGGGACCACCTTTGGTGGGAAGGGAACAGCATTCCGTGCGCCTTTGGCGTTTAGTCATGCCAGCCACAGGACCACAGAGATGTCTTCGGACAGCGCTGGCTCTTTGGATTTGAAATGGAGATGAGCACCGCCTCCTAGAGTCGGGAACGACTAGCACGTATGTGCGAGAGGAACCTTTAACTTTACCTTTTATAGATATAAGGTATAAATAATAATAATAACTATTATTAATATTATTATTATTATTATTATTTTTAAATAACATACAAGGTTTAAGAAATATATTATTGTATTATCATTAGTTTATTATGTATTAATTTAAAGTATTGGAAGAAGCTTGGAACCAGTGATGTCATATCTATGTCCAATGTTTTTAATTTTCAATTATTAATAAAAAACTTTAAAAAAAAAAAAAGAGAGAGAGAGAGAGAGAGAGAGAGAGAGAATGGAGAAGACATTCTTAAGTCCCCGGAGAATTAAGTAGAAAAACAGACACTCCTGTTGCTGAAAAGGCACAATATTAGCATTCACCGGTTTGCTTCAATGTGTGGCAGCTCTGCTATATTTCGGGGACATATGGCTCATTGTGTCCTTGATGAACTGCCAAGATTTGTTTTATTCTGCAGCCAGCTTTGGGTTCGGGGCATTCCTCTGCTGTCTTCTACTCTTATCACCTGGGCAATACTAGGAAGATGGGTAAGAATCAGCTAGGAGTAGTGGCTGGATCCATGATCATCAAGGACCAGAGTACAGTTGGCTTTGGCTGTGTTTTCAAAAGAAGCGCTCCCATAAGCAAGTTACATTTCAGTTGAATTGAATCTTATGGTTTAGTCCAGGGATCAGCAACCCGGGCTCTGGAGCTGCATGTGGCTCTTTCATCCCTCTGCTGTGGCTCCCTGTTGCCGGTCGGCACCACAATTTTGAAAGGAGCTTCTGGTTGGCAGGGGGGTGGGTGGGAGGAAGCACTGTGCACCGGGAGGAGAGACTATGGCAAGGGACAGTGTCATGTCCCACTCCTCCGCTGACGGCCGGGTCAGGGAAATCCGAATCAGGCGTGCCTCTGCAGCTCTGCCAAAGTCCTAGCAAAGTTCTCAAGGCAGGCAGGAGACCAGAAAGTGACTTCAGCAAGATAAGGTAGACTTTGCCTGACTCAGAGAATGCCAGAAAGCAGATCCTTTATATAGGCCATGGGGTGTGGCTCCATGACTCAGCACTTATCCAGGCCTGCCCCTCCCTTTCTTCTGTTGCCGCCGCCTATCAATTCTCCTGAAGCGAGGGTCACTCCAGTCTGCAACTGTTGGTAATTGACCTTCCTCAGGCTCACATGCTGCGGGGGAGGGGGAGGGGTCTAGTTGCTCCGTTTGCCTGGGCATGGAGCCAGAGCTGGGGGCTGGAGGCACTTCTTCCTCCTCGGCCTGTCTGGGCATGGAGCCAGGGCTGGGGCCGGGAGGCATGCTAGGACATTCCTCAGCGTTCGGAAGCAGATAAGATGGGCCCGGCTGCGGGGAAAGCGGACGAGGCACAACAGACAGGTTTTCCAGTCAGCTCCACAATTGATAAGGTTTTCGGTTAGCACAGGTATAGGAAAAAGGATGCTGCGCTAGGAGGAGACTATGGTGGGGGAACCAGACGTCAGGTCGGTAGAGGAAAAAGGACGCCATGCTAGGAGGAGACTATGGTGGGGGAACTGGACTTCTAGTTGGCTCCAGAATTGAATGGTGGGCTTTCAGTTAAGATCTTTGTGTTTAAGGTTGCCGACCCCTGGTTTAGCCATTCATAGAAATCCAGAAGTTGCCCATATAAGCTGAGTTTGCACAATACACTAATCATAGGCTATATACGTAGCACCAGAGGTCTGACCCAAGCGTTGGATTCGGACATTGCGCTAACCATACTTAGCTAATATATGGTGTGAACTCATCCAGTTCAGGTTGTCACTAAATCATAAATAAAGAAAACCTAGGTTAACGTCAACATGTAATATCTTTTTTTTTTTATTCAAAAAGTTTTTATTAGTCAAAAAAAAGGTTTATACAAATACATATCAGGTATGGTAAATTTTCATTTTTCTTATCTAAAATAAGAATTTTACTCAAATTTTTTAACACATACAACAGCCATATGGCAAGCAGGTAACACGAAGTAGCTAAGTTTACAAATTTTAAATACGTAATAAAGAAGGGTCAAGAATAAACAGAATATCGTACTAAAGAGAATAAGGAAAACCAACACAATCCCAAATATCTTTATCACTTCCTAGTTTTGGATCTCAGAACTCTGGGTTCAGCCTGACCCAACTCCAGGGCCGCAACAGCGGCAGCCGCGTCCGCCCATGATCTATAACCTCCCTTCTTCAATTCCTGGGTCATCTGATTCCAGGAGGGCTTTGTGTTCCTCCACATAGGCCGTAGCCTCCATAATTGTACTGATTTTTTCGTAATGCCCTCCCGGAAAATCATCAATCCTCTGGCATCAGCCATCTGAAGCCCACTCCTTCTGGTACAATTTGCTTGACAAAAATAATATTTCTTTCTTTTTCACGTACCTGTCTCGGAATCTGCCTCAGAATGGCTATCTCCCTGCCCCTGTAAATCAGTGCCCCACTCCTATGTTTTCTAAGAATTTCATCTCAAGTCTCTCTTCTCACAAATTTTACATGAACCTCTCTGGGAACTGCATGCGTGCGTGCATATTGCGAATTAACTCTATAAACTCGATCCACATCCCAATTCATGAAATCAACACCTCTCCCAAGAAATTCTCCCAACAATTTAGTCACAACATCTCTCAAGTCTTCTTGGTCCACTTCTTCCAAATTTTGTAACCTAAGGAAATAAGACATTTTATCCATCTGTAGTCCATGCACAGCATTGCCTGTCGCCTCCTCTCTTTCTGCACTGCCCGCATCTCACCCTCCAAACCTTCCACTTTCTGCTTGTTTTCTGCTGAAACTTGTTGAGTATCCTTTAAATCCTTTTGGATAGTCACAATTTCTGCTCTTATTTCATCCAATTTCTTGTCCATATTAGATAACTTTTCCAAAATTCTCCATCTCTCCAGCAGTTGGTCTCTGACCTTTTGCCATTAAGGAAAAAAAATACAAAATCCTCAGGCAGGCACAGTATCCTTGTAATTTCCTCCGGATCCACCAGGGGCACTCACAGGAGCAACGAGTCCAGAGTACAGTTAGTCAACCAGGAAGTCAAGGGAAGTGATGTCATCAAAATTCTCATAGTGAAGGCGGAAGCTGGACGCCACCACTGTTCCCCAGAAGGAGGGGGCCTCAAACCTTCCCTCCTAAATTTCTCCATCACCTCTTCTCCAGAGCTCCACAAAACCGTAATCTTCTTATTTTAAGTTCTCCTCTCTCCAGAATAACTCGTGCTCCTTCCAACCGCAGGGGAAAAAACCCCGCACTCCGGAGCACTCCACCACGCCACCGATATTCCTTCCCTTCTCCTCCTCAATTCTTCTCCGTTCCCTGTTCACCACCAGGCTGCTGCAGTTATAAATCCAATGCCCCGGTGTCACCGGGCACAGCGGCCCAGGCGACGACCAAAATAATGGCCGCGGCCTGTGGCCTCCAAACCCCGCCAAGCCTAGGACGCGCCAGCATCGGTCCCCACAGTCCTGTATGTCGGCTGGGAGACCCCTGGCGAGCCGTCCGTGCGGCAGGTGTCCTTTTCGGAACACCTGGCCCCTGAGGGCCTCGGCGGCGGCCGGATTCGGGCACTGGAGGCAGGAGAAGCCTTCCAGACGTCCGTTGCCGCTGGACACCGGAAGTCGTCCTCTAACATGTAATATCTTGAAGATAAGACCATTGTAAGACTTCCTTTCCTGTTTCTTGTATTCAACTTCTAGAACAGGGATCTTCAAACTTAGCATTTTTAAGACTTGTGGATTTCAACTCCCAGAATTCCTCAGGCAGTTTAACCAGTCCGCAAGTGTTAAAATTCCTAAGTTTGGAGATTCCTGCTCTAGAAGAGTGGCCCAAAATATCTGTAAAGGTAAAAGTTCCCCTCACACATATGTGCTAGTCGTTCCTGACTCTAGGGGGCTTTGCTATCTCCGTTTCAAAGCCAAAGAGCCAGCATTGTCCGAAGACGTCTCCGTGGTCATGTGGCCAGCATGACTAAACACCAAAGGTGCACGGAACGCTGTTACCTTCCCACCAAAGGTGGTCCCTATTTTTCTACTTGCATTTTTTACCTGCTTTCGAACTGCTAGGTTGGCAGAAGCTGGGACAAGTAATGGGAGGGCACCCCCTTACACAGCACTAGGGATTCGAACCACTGAACTGCCGACCTTTCAATCGACAAGCTCAGCATCTTAGCCGCTGAGCTACCACATCCCTTAAATATGTGTAGGAAGGCACTATTCAGGTGAGAAAGTCATATTCTCTTAATCCCGCTGGCTAATATTTCAGGAAGGGATTTTGGCAGGGGAGGGGCAGCCTTCATTAATCTGGGCACCTCCAAATATGTGGATCTTGGACTTCCAGCTTTTTCAGCAATGGCCATGCTTACTGGAGAATTCCAGAAGTCCATACATCTGGAGGATAAACCCATTGGGGATAACTGAAGCCATCTTGCTCAACGAATTTCTAAAATAGCACCTTCACAATGTCTATAGAATATTACTCTTTTTCTCCATAAAAACCTCTTAGTATTCTTGCTGGTGGTTCACTCACCATCTGGATCATGTATTTCTCATGAGTCTCCCTCAAAAGAAACTCTACCCAAATCACACCAATTGTTTAGAAAACATAAATAGGCAATCCACACGTGTGTTATGTGCATCATCTAGAGCAGTTTTTTTGCCGCCGCGGGCCAAAAGTGGGGGGATCGTGGGAGGGATCGCATGTGCACACACCCATAATTCAATGCCCCCCTGCATGCGCGGACGCCCCCTCCCCCCCGCACATGCAGGCACAACCCCCTTGTGCCCCATTTTGGGCCTTTTTCCAGACTTCTGGTAGGCCCGTTTTTTGCCCTCTTCAGGTTCCATTGGCTTTCTTGAAGCCTGGGGAGGGCGAAAATTGCCTCCCCCAACACCTCCCAGAAGCCCTCTGGAAGCCGAAAACGCCCTCCCAGAGCCTTTATTCACCTGGCATCCAAAAAGGGCTGTGTGGAGACTCCTGGGAGGGGAGGGGCAGTGTGGGTGGGCCTGCCAAAAATTAGCTGGCCGGCACATGCACACTGGAGCTGAGCCAGGGCAACGGCTCAAGTGCCCGCAAATATGGCTCCATGTGCTATCTGTGGCATGCATGCCATAGGTTTCGCCATCCTGGATCTAGAGACATGATTTGTTGCATCTTTATAGGCAGAAGAAACTGGTAGCTGTAACCATCCTCAACACAGCTACAGAGTTGAGATAACAAAGATATTGGCAGAAGTTCATCATAGAACCTCCCCATCGTCAGTGGCTCAGACTGCTAATGCAGTCTGTTATTAACACAGCTGCCTGCAATTACTGCAGGTTCTAGTCCCACCAGGCCCAAGGTTGACTCAGCCTTCCATCCTTTATAAGGTAGGTAAAATGAGGACCCAGATTGTTGGGGGCAATAAGTTGACTTTGTATATAAATATACAAATAGGATGAAGACGATTGCTAACATAGTGTAAGCCGCCCTGAGTCTTCGGAGAAGGGCGGGAAATAAATGCAAATAAAAAAAAATAGGTGTGAATGAAGCAGTCCAGAAATTCCATGAAAAGCAATGATCGGTCACTCATCAAAGTTCTTGTTTGGAGTCTTCGAAAAGGATTTCATCCACTCTCATATCCGTTTCAGACACAGGGACCCTAGGGCATACCTGTTCTTGGAAAGCTAAGGCAATTGTGTACGGTTTTCCTTTCGGATGCTGCAGGCAACGTTGGAGGTAGGTATCATAATACCCTTTTCCTCTTCCCAGCCTGTTCCCCGATTTGTCAAAACCAAGTCCCGGCATCAGGATGAGATCCAGACCACCTGTGGAATAGAAAGGAAATATCTTCGGGTGAAAGGACATCAAACTACCACATTTTTCAGAGTATAAGACGCATCGGAGTATAAGATGCACCTTAGTTTTTGGGGAGGAAAATAAGAAAAAAGCTGATTGGCAGGTGGATCGGCCTCCCGGAATGTCCCCAATCAGCTTTTCCCAGAGGTGAATTTTAGCAACAGGTTCCTTGGTTATGAGCTCTGCGCCTTGCTTTTTTTTTGCTCTTTTTCCTGCCTCTGAAACTTCTGAAACTCTGTTTCAAAAAAAAGTTTTTTCTGCTTCTGAAAGCCTCCGAAACAACTTCAGAAAAAAACCTCCGTTTGAGAAGCTGGGCAGGGGTACATTCGGAGTATAAGCTGCAACCAGATTTTCACCCTCTTTTTTGGGGGAAAAAGGTGCTTCTTATACTCTGAAAAATTCGGTAACTTTTCATTTTTCAATTTCATTTTCTTCCTGATCTGTCCAAGAATTGAGGTGGATGGGTGTGTTTTCCTCCAGTTCAAAAAGCTGGTTAAGTTGGATTTCCAGCTCATGGCAATGCAACCTGTCAGAGACTGGGGGTGGGGGCTGTGTTTGATAATAAGGGAAGATGTAAAAGCTGCAGTGGTGGGGTGGAAGATAATGTAAAATAAGTGATACCTGGTCTGGGGAGAGGCAGAGAGAGAGAGACAGGGGGAGAGAAAGAAAGAGAGACAGACAGACAGCAAGAGATAGAGAGACAGAGAGTGTGTTGTTTCAGGGTATCTACGCAATCGCTAGCCTTACTTTATTGATGTTCACCTTAGCCTAAATCATCCAGAAATCTTCTTTTATTTTTATTTATTTTATTTTATTTATTTATTTTGTCAAACACAACAATATATATAAGTATAAGCATGAAATAACCGTACAAATTGAATACAACCAAAGGGAACATTAGGACAGGAATGGTAGGCACGCTGGTGCTCTTATGCACGCCCCTTACAGACCTCTTAGGAATGGGGTGAGGTCAATAGTAGATAGTCTTTGATTAAAGCTTTGAGGATTTTGGGAAGAGACCACAGAGTCAGGTAGTGCATTCCAGGCATTAACAACTCTGTTACTGAAGTCATATTTTCTACAATCAAGATTGGAGCGGTTCACTTTTAAGTTTAAATCTATTGTGTGCTCGTGTATTGTTGTGGTTGAAGCTGAAGTAGTCTTCAACAGGAAGGACATTGTAGCAGATGATTTTATGATTTATGATTTTATGAGTTATACTCAGGTCATATACTCAGGTAAGGAAAAGACAAATAAATTAGGCCCGTCATTGTTCCATCTATAAAAGTATTTTAGAATGCCATGGATCACAATTTGGACCAATCATTCTCTCTCACCGACTTACAGGGGCATGACGGAAATTTGTGCGGATGAGTCTGTGTGTTTGTGCCTTTGAGTTAGTGCAGATTCCTTGCAGCTACCTGGACCAGTCCTTGCAGGTTCCTTGATGAGATTTCAGATGTGGTTTGCCATTGATTGCCTCCTCCCTAGAGCTGAGCCCAAGGTCACACAGGTGACTTTGTAGCCAAAGCAGGACTAGAACTCACAGTCGCCCGTTTCTAGCCCAGTGCCTTAGCCCACTGCACCAAATGGGATCTCATGGGTGTAGTAACTGCTTCTCTATCCTTATCATTTAAAAGTATTTAATGCATTTCCTCCTGGGGAGGAAAACTATGGCAAATCTAGACAGCATCCTAAAAGGCAGAGACACCACCCTGCCATCAAAAGTGCGTATAGTCAAGGCTCTGGTGTTCCCATTTGCAATGTATGGCTGTGAAAATTGGACCATAAGGAAGGCTGAGTGCCAAAGAATTGAAACCTTTGAACTCTGGTGCTGGAGAAGACTCCTGAGAGTCCCTTGGACTGCAAGGTGATCAAACTGGTCAGTCCTAGAGGAGGTCAACTCTGGCTGCTCTTTAGAAGGAAACTCAAATACTTTGGCCACCTGATGAGAAGGTAGGACTCCCTGGAGAAGAGCCTAATGCTGGAACGATTGAGGGCAAAAGAAGAAGGGGAAGACAGAGAATGAGGTGGCTGGATGGAGTCACTGAAGCAGCAGGCGTAAGCTTAAATGGACTCCTTCGGATGGTAGAGGACAGGAAGGCCTGGAGGAACATTGTCCATGGGGCCATGATGTGTCAGACATGACTTCACGACTAACAACAACAACAACAAACACATTTCTTATTACCCTAATCATTCCAATGTCTTGGAGCAGCACACCCATGTATTAAACAGCCCCCTTGAGAATAGAAAGGAGAATTATAGTAAGACGGGGGGGGGGGGGGGGGGGATGTTCAGTGTATTTGAGAACGCTTTGCTAAAAAGCTTCTGTCCATAAAGCAAGATTGAACAGGCATTAGAAAAACTCCTAAGCAATTTTCTCTGGCAAGATCTTCTACAAAAGGAACTGGAGCCGTGAAAAGCTCCTTTTCTTTCTGACGCTTGCTTTTATTGTATTAAAACTCACATACCAAAGATTATTAAGGCAACTGGCTAAATATATACAGACGTATTTGTATAGGAGGCATGCTGATAACTGCAATAAAGAAACACCAACAGATTATTATTATTATTTTTTTAAAAAGGCACATAAACAACTAAACATTCCTGGCAGACTTGCATATAGTAACAGCTAAATATCGCCGTAAAGCTATTTTTCCCCCCACGTTTTGCTCTAATTTCTTTTTTGTCTTTTGATTTTTGCACCCCGCTGCACAAAGAAGATGTCCCTCTTGTTTTCACTTTTTAAAAAAATTCCGTCTAAATAAGTTTCTCTAATGCCGAAGGTTTTTTAAAGGGGAGAAGTTGGCTAAGTGAGGATAGCTCCAACAGCAAGCCATTTATCTACCCCTCCAAGTTTTTTCACGGTAATAATTCCACAGTTGATCTATTGCGTGTTCCATAAGATAAAATCTCAGTTTGTGCACTTAATATATATTTGTTTTTTTCCTGGGGGTGGGGGGTGGGAGGTAGGGTTGGCAAAGGAAAAGGAAACAGCTACAATTACTGAAGCATTTGTTTTGGATGTCAGATAAAAATGGAATGAACATTTAATTGCAGATCAACCCCTGGTTGAAAAACATCAAGCTCTCAGCATGGATCTGTCAATATTATCAAGAGCCTTCTGGATGGAACCCTGAAATTGCAATTTAAACTGGTGGATATTTTTTTTCCAGCTCGCAGAAGTAGTTTCTTCTTCCTGCTTTCACACTTGAAAGTAGATAGCTTGTTAAAATATTGTTTTTGTATGTAGTTAGTGATGAAGAGGCCAGAGAACATACCGTATAGCAATAGCACTTAGACTTATATACCACTTTTACAGTGCTTTACAGCTCTCTCTAAGCAGTTTACAGAGTCAGCCAATTGCCCCCAACAATTTGGATCCTCATTTTATCCACCTTGGAAGGATGGAAGGCTGAGTCAACCTTGAGCTGGTGCAAATAGAACTGCTAGCAGTCAGCAGAATTAGTCTGCAGTACCGCATTCTAACCATGTGCCGCCATGGCCTTTCCTTCCTTCCTTCCTTCCTTCCTTCCTTCTTCCCTTCCCTTCCCTCCTTCCCACTTTAGCAATAGACTTATATACCGCTTCACAGTGCTTTACAGCCCTCTCTAAGCGGTTTACAGAGTCAGGTCAGCCTCTTGCCCCCAACAATCTAGGTCCGCATTTTACCCACCTCAGAAGGATGAAAGGCTGAGTCAACCTTGAGCCTGGTGAGATTCGAACTGCCAAACTGCAGACAGCCGGCAGTCAGCAGAAGTAGCTGCACTCTAACCACTGCGCCACCGCAGCTGATATGTAAAAGTTTATCTCCAATAATCTGCAGATTCTTGGTTTCTACTTCCCTCCACTTAATACTAATGGGGGAAAAAATTAAAGAGGGTGGTGCCTTCAATGGAAGAGGAATTTTAGGCAGCCGAGAAAAGTTCACAGTGTTGGAGAGATAACCAGGCTGAGCCCAAGAGTGGGGGTCAAACACGTCGTAAGTCTTGAGTCCCTTTGAGCCAGCGGTGAAATCTACTTACCTTCACTACCGGTTCAGGAACGGGAGCATGCGGGAGCGCGAGGGCACTATGCGCACGCATGGCTCTTCTGCACATATGCAGAAAAAAAACCAGGACATAATGACCAGGGGGATTTCACCGCTACTTCGCACCCAAGAGATCTAAGTCCAACCCATCTTGAATTCAGTTGACTCTTATCTACCATCAGTTTGCTTTTGACCATCAGTAGTTCAGATTCTTGTAGAGAGTGTTAGCACACAATAAACCTATATTCACTGGTGGCCCAGTAGTTAGAATGCAACTTTGCAGGCTGATTCTGCCGACCGCCAGGAGTTTGATTCTGACTGGCTCAAAATGAGGACCTAGATTGTTGGGGACAATATGCTGACACTTGTTGTGCCTCGTCCGCTTTCCCCGCAGCCGGGGCCTTCTTATCTGCTTCCGAACGCTGAGGAATGTCCTAGCATGCCTCCCGGCCCCAGCCCTGGCTCCATGCCCAGACAGGCTGAGGAAGAAGAAGCGCCTCCAGCCCCCAGCCCTGGCTCCATGCCCAGGCAAACGGAGCAACTAGACCCCTACCCCTCCCCCACAGCATCTGAGCTTGAGGAAGGTCAATTACCAACAGCTGCAGACTGGAGTGACCCTCGCTTCAGGAGAATTGATAAGCGGCGTCAACAGAAGGAAGGGAGGGGCAGGCCGGGATAAGTGCTGAGTCATGGAGCCACACCCCATGGCCTATATAAAGGATCTGCTTTCTGGCATTCTCTGAGTCAGGCAAAGTCTACCTTATCTTGCTGAAATCACTTTCTGGTCTCCTGCCTGCCTTGAGAACTTTGCTAGGACTTTGGCAGAGCTGCAGAGGCACGCCTGATTCGGATTTCCCTGACCCGGCCATCAGCGGAGGAGTGGGACACGACAACACTGTAAACCACTCTGTAAAGCACTATGGAGCGGTATGTAAGTCTAAGTTCTATTGCTACTGCTCTTCCTTTGAATTGCCTGTTGTGGACCGCCAGCTGCCAGCGGAGCTGGTGGCCGACTCAGACAGTGAGGCAGTTGGGGAGGAAGATGGGCCAGTCCTGGAGTCCGGGGAAGGCTCTAATGAGTGCTCTGCACCGGAGGCAGAGATGGGGCCAGGGCCATCCAACAGTTATCAACTGCCTTCGGAATCAGATATCAGTGGGGCAGAAGAACAGCTGGAGCCTGTTCCCGATGTGTGCATGCACAGAGCTGCCAGGACAAGGGAACAGCTAAGGAACAAGGGCCGACTCGGGAGTAAAGACACAGGTGGACGGTGAATGGCCCCTCCCATAGGGAATAAAGAGGAGTGAAGGGAAGTGGGGGGGGGGTTGCAGGAGACAATTAGTTCAATTCATTGGGGTGAAGATCTGTTCCTGACTTCTTGCCAAGTAATTGCTGCTGCTACAGCGTGGCGTTTGGAAGATATCAGCCTGGCAGCTCTCTAAGCCTGATAAAGGTCTGTAGTTGTAAAATCTCATGAAAGACTGTTGGCCGGGGACTTTGCTGGAGAGGAATTTCCCTTCAACTTAAATAAAAGAGGTTTTATCGGGACGGTTTTATCGTCGGCCTCATGCTCTCAGGAAGCCTAGGTCAGAACACTGCCTGGACTCCTGATTTCCAACAGTTATACTAAGCGTTGCCACTAGATCAAGGTCCCTCCAGCACTTTCAATAAGGAAGGTCAACGCGCCCAACCGGGTGAAATTTCAAAGAAATTCTCTAGCTTCCCGAGAATAAGGTAGGAAGCCGGAACCATCTTTCATGGGAAGAGGAAACTTGGAATAAATTCAGGAGTGATGTTTCTGCCATCCTGCCCTCAAACCTCGAAGGGACGGCCTTTCGCCACTCTTCCCATCTGCTTTCAGAATGGATGCAGTTGTCTCTGCCAGGAAGAGCGAAGGAACGGGCTGGCATTCTGAACCTCTGCTGCGATTTTTAAAGGCAACTATATGTAGGTCTGGTTTTTTTTTTTTCCCCTGACTACGGAGGAGGATTTGCCAAGGGGACATTTGAAACAAATGAGGCAGCACGAGTTAGAGCAGCCCATTGGAACAAAACTTATCATCTTGCTTGGTGGTTTTTTTTAAAAAAAAAAATGTTTGCAGCAGAGGAGCAAGAAAACAGAAAAAGTCCAACCGAGATGGCCGTCAGGGAAGTAGAAATGCAAGCTGAATGGATCAAAAATAAAACGGAACTTAGGAAAAGATCGGGGGCCATCTGGTCTGAAGAAGATGAGGGAGAAGAAGGCTCACCTGAGCGTTTTGGGAGGGAGGGAGGGAGGGAGCGGACTCACAGGAAAAGGGCTGAATATTTTCTTTCCTAAAAGAAGTACTGGAAGAATTTTGCTATTTTCTTGCGTTTTTAAATTAAAAGCAGTATTGGCAGAATTTGCTATTTGTGTGTGTGTGTGTGTGTGTGTTTTTAAAAATCTGGATTAAAGTTATTTTAATCTGAGTTAAAGAAAAACAATATTTAAAAAAAAAAAAAAAGCGGTTCGAATCCCTAGTGCTGCCATGTAACAGGGTGAGCTCCCGTTCCTTGTCCCAACTTCTGCCAACCTAGCAGTTCAAAAGCACGTAAAAAATGCAAGTAGAAAAAATAGGGACCACCTTTGGTGGGAAGGGAACAGCGTTCCGTGCGCCTTTGGCGTTGAGTCATGCCAGCCACATGACCACGGAGACGTCTTCGGACAGCTTTGAAACGGAGATGAGCACCGCCCCCTAGAGTCAGGAACGACTAGCACATATGTGCAAGGAGAACCTTTACCTTTACCTTTTTAAAGTTATTTTAGAAATACACTGCGTTTGTTGTGGTTTTTTCTACTTCAGAATGGCAAGAATTGATTATGTTTGTTTACTTATCATCCAATCTTGCAATTTGGTTTGGATGTTTCAAATAAAACAACAAAGCACGAATTGAAAATAAATATGGAGTAATCTTTATAAAAAGAGGAAAACTGAAATATCAGTAAAAGCAAAAGTGGTCTCGGCAGTAGCATCCCTTAACGTTTAGTACGATCCAGATTCCTGTGGATTTCAGTGGTTTCCCTACAGGTATCCTTTTTTTTTTTTTTTGCTTTTTCATTCAAAACGAGAATATATACTTTCTCCCAAGTATGCTCAAGACTGCAAAAATTAAAGGAACTCTTTAAATATTGGAATAGAAATGTATTTATTTAATACAGCCAGGTCTGTGGAAGCACAGTGGTTAGAATGCAGTATTGTAGGCTGACTCTGCCCACTGCCAGGAGTTTGATCCTGACCGGCTCAAAATTGACTCAGCCTTCCATCCTT
Source organism: Ahaetulla prasina (assembly GCF_028640845.1). NCBI lineage: Eukaryota > Metazoa > Chordata > Lepidosauria > Squamata > Colubridae > Ahaetulla > Ahaetulla prasina. The sequence continues at coordinate 14,824,511 of NC_080551.1, forward strand.
CCGAGATCGATAAAATGAGGAGCCAGAATGTTGGGGGCAATATGCTGACTCTGTAAACCACTTAGAGAGGGCTATGAAGCAGTATATAAATCTAAGTGCCATTACTATTGAATGCAGGTGCAAAGATGGAATTGATAGCAAATTTCTACTGCATGCCTATTCAACCACGGTAAGTAATTCATACCACAGCTTGGTGCGAGTGATTAAAACTCTGAAAAATTATGGTTGTACCTGAATGGCTTCTTTTAATGCTCGCATTGATGAGAAGTGGTCCCTGGATGTGTTTTCCATCAACTCAGCACATGATTTGACACCATCATAAAGAGGAGCCAGCAGGGGGCATAAGTTTTTTTTAAAAAAAACCACATCTCTTTCCTTATTACGCAATCTTTTTAGCTTAATATCTCCAGCTTGGAACTAAATTGCTTCCTCTCACTTAATTATTTCTCTTTCTGGATAGGAGCTGCAATTTATTTGTATATTGGTTATCAATGCACTTGGATGAGTACTCTATATGTAATTACCGTCAGGGCGTTTTCATAGCTGCTGCCAGAGCTGTTCTGTTGAATTGATTAAAACAAAAAAGTGAAATGAATTATTTGTAAGAAAAAGGAGAACAGCCAATCCACTCCTCCTTTGACTATTAGGGACTAAGCATTCCAAAATGTTGGGTGCTGGTCTTTTATGTAACAGAGGCATTTGACTATTCAATTCAGAGATCTGACTTGAAGGCCATTTGACTGAATCCACAAATTAAGTCAGGTTTCCAAATCGAAGCAGCAAAGCATTGGAACTATTGAATCAAATAAGGGTTGGACGGGGCCAGCCAGGAATGGGATTTGGGGGGTTCTCCGAACTGCATAGAATCTTAGGTAGAGGTTCGCCTGAACCCCTGCGAAAACCCCAGCAGCCGACCCCTGTCTAAATTAAAATTCAAGTCCAAATCTAGATTCATTGATTTAAATCAGATCGTGTTTGGTTTACATACCCCTAGCATACAATTTATATTTTAGGCCAAGCTGCATACTACTGTAAGCCACCATGGGTGACTGTATCCAAGTGTGTAGCTTATTTATTTATTTATTTATTTATTTATTTATTTATTTATTTATTTAATCGCATTTTTATACCGCCCTATCTCCCAAGGGACTCAGGGCAGTTTACAGCCTAATAAAACATACATATAAATACAAAATAAAACACCAATTTAAAAAACTTATTAAATAAGGCCGAATATTAAAACTACAATAAGATAATAAAACCCCGTTAAAACAAATTTAAAATTTACAATTCTAGTCCAGTCCTGCGCAGATAAATAGATGTGTCTTAAGCTCGCGGCGGAAGGTTCGAAGGTCAGGAAGTTGGCGAAGTCCTGGGGGAAGTTCGTTCCAGAGGGTGGGAGCCCCCACAGAAAAGGCCCTTCCCCTGGGTATCGCCAGCCGGCACTGCCTGGCTGACGGCACCCTGAGGAGTCCCTCCCTGTGAGAGCGTACGGGTCGGTGGGAGGCAATCGGTGGCAGCAGACGGTCCCGTAAGCTTCTTCTAGGGGTGTGTAGAACTAAGGGTGACATGATAGAAGTGTTCCGATATCTAAGGGGCTGCCACAAAGAAGAGAGGGTCTACCTCTTCTCCAAAATACCTGAAGGCAGAACAAGAAGCAATGGATGGAAACTAATCCTAGAACTAAGGATAGATTTCCTAACTGTGTGAACAATTAATCAGTAGAACAGCTTGCCTACGGAAATTGTGGGTGCCCCATCACTGGAGGCTTTTAAGAAGATACTGTTGACAGCTATTTGTCTGACATGGTATAGGGCAATGATGGCGAACCTATGGCACATGTGCCACAGGTGGCACGCGTATTCATATCAGTGGGTATGCGAGCGGCGCGCCACCTGATTTTCGGGCCTTCTGGGCCCACCAGAAGTAGGTAAAAAGGCTGTTTCCTGCCTCTGGAGGGCCTCGGGGTTGGGGGTGGGGAAGGCCCATTTTCTGCTGTCCTCAGCCTCCAGTTCCTCTCTAGGAATCTGTGAAACGGCCTCCCCACGCCCAGAGGCCAGAAACGGCCCATTTGCCAACTTCCGGTGGGACGTTTCTGGCCTCCGGAGGATGGGGAAGACTGTTTTCACCCTCCCCAGACTCCTAGAAAGGCTCTGGGGCCAGATGAGAGAAAAAAACGGGCCTACCGGGTCATTGCGTGCCGGGAGCGGAGAGGGGGGTCATGCACACAGGGAAATAGCGAATAGAATTATGGGTGTGGGCACGCGCATGTGACCCCCCGCCCCCCCTCATGGCACGCGATGGCAAAAAAGTTAGCCATCACTGGTATAGGGTGTCCTACATGAGCAGGGGATTGGACTAGAAGACCTTCAAGGTTCCTTCCAACTCCATTATTCTTAGTTTCTTGTTGGTCATCGATTAGGGAGTGATATATCTCAAGTCCAGGAAAGGCTTAACAATGTAACACAGGATGGAATTTTTGTAATGGAGATAAGCCATTGGAGCGAATTTTCAGAAACTGGATGGCTTAGAAAAATCCTGGAGCTTAAAAAGGGAATACTGTAGATCTGTTGCTCCAGACATGTCTGTCCAGCTCTGAAGCAAACTATTTCTGCCTCTCTATGTGAGGATATGCTATATCAATAGATTTAAACTAGATTTATCCATGAGATTCCGTAATTTTAATAGCATGGAATAAACTTCCCCATTATTATAGTTTTTTCCCCCCTTTTGGCCCCAAAGCACAGCTATTAGTTTTAGAAAACTGCAAGTTATTCTCAAACAGCAAAATTGTTGTGTTGTTGAGCTGTTGGCCTGGCTTTGCAAAGGAACACTCTCGTTAGCCTGCAAATAACGTGACAGACACACAGTGCAGTTACTATTAAGGAAAACTCCGCTGGGTTTAGTGGAGCTTATTCCCAGGTAATTATGCATGGTGGCGTCGCATTCTGATTAAACTGCGTTTTGCACAGAAGCTCCTCCACTGAGCTCCAACCTACTTTCAGCTACAAAGAGTATAAATAGATAATAACTGATCAAGGGGATAGCCTTATTTGATGAGTTTCTGTAATGAGGGCTGAGGAATGCTCCTGCATATATTTTTTTCCACCAACCGATTCTCCCTCGGTTTGGTGAAGCCATTTATTTTCAAAATGTCTTTTTATGATGTCATTTATTTTCAAAAATGTCTTTTACCCCATGGCTTAAGTACGGGGTTGGAAGCGCACCAGGAGTGAAATGTAAAATTTGTTACTACCGGTTCTATGGCCGTGGCTTGGTGGGGGTGGGGGTAATGTGACTGAGTGGGCGTGGCCAACTTTTTTTTTTAAAACTTTTACTTTTAAAAGCATTTTTTCTACAACCTCTTTGGCCGAGAAGGAAGGAAGGAAGGAAAGAAGGAAGGAGGAAGGAAGGAAGGAAGGAAGGAAGGAAGGAAGGAAGGAAGGAAGGAAGGAAGGAAGGAAGGAAGGAAGGAAGGAAGGAAGGAAGGAAGGAAGATAGCAACAGTACTTAGACTTATATACCATTTGACAGTGTAAAACTAAGTGGTTTACAGAGTCAGCCAATTGCCCCCAACAATCTGGGTCCTCATTTTACCCACCTCAGAAGAATAGAAGGCTGAGTCAATCTTGGTAAGGATCGAACTGCTGAATTGTTGGCAGCCAGCAGTCAGCAGAAGTAGCTTGCAATACTGCATTCTAACCACTGTGCCACCGTGGTTCTTGGATACTGGGTAGCTGGCATGTATTTATGATGGATGCAGAGTCCCCATGTCATGTGATCCCCTTTTGCGGCCTTCTGACCAGCAAGGACAATGGGGAAGCAAGTTTCACTTAACAGCCGTGTTGCTAACTTAACGATTGCAGTGCTTCACTTAACAACCGTGGCAAGAAAGGTTGTGGGGTAAAACTCACTGAACAACTAGCAGCAGAAATTTTAGGCTCAATTATGATTGTCAGTCAGGGACTGCCTTTATTGGTGACTTTCCCTTCTCTCTAGAGAAATTTGAAGAAATTCTGCAGTCATTTTGGTGGAGGTGTTCAAAAAAGGCCATTTGTATCCAGCTCTGGTTATGACTTTTTTTTTAATCAAGTAAAAGCAAAAACCTCTGCCTGTCCCTTCAGGAATAATACCAGTTATGTGACATGGTACATAAGGAGCAGCTGTCCAAAGCAAAAATATAATTACCAAGACAAACTAGATTTAAATGGAGTCCTCTGTTTAATAAACATGGGAACAAACACAGCTTTAAGTAAACACCTCTCTGATTATTTTGGAAAAGGAATTTGGAGCAAACAAAACCAGACAAAACACACAATCCCTGCTCAGCTGTCCCAGGTTTGCAAATCATAAAGCACAGCTTCCACTCGAATTTGTCTCATGTATTCAAGGGGACGCGGTGGCTCAGCGGCTAAGACGCTGAGCTTGTTGATTGACAGGTCGGCAGTTCAGCGGTTTGAATCCCTGGTGCCGCATAACGGGGTGAGCTCCCGTTACTTGTCCCAGCTTCTGCCAACCTAGCAGTTCGAAAACAGGTAAAAAATGCAAGTAGAAAAATAGGGACCACCTTTGGTGGGAAGGTAACAGCGTTCCATGCGCCTTTGGCGTTGAGTCATGCCGCCCACATGACCACGAAGACGTCTTTGGACAGCGCTGGGTCTTTGGCTTTGAAACAGAGATGAGCACCGCCCCCTAGAGTCAGGAACGACTAACATATATATGCAAGGGGAACCTTTACCTTTTTATTCTGTATTTCAAACCTCTCATTCAGATAGATGTTTAAGAACTAGTTTGGTGTTGCGGTTTAAGGCATCAGGCTAGAAACTGGGAGGTTGTGAGTTCTAGTTCTGCCTTAGCTACAAAGTCAGCTGGGTGATTTTGGGCCAGTCACTTTCTCTCAGCCCTAGGAAAGGAGACAATGGCAAACTACTGCTGAAAAACCATGCCACGAAAACTGAAGGGAGACTTGTCCAGGCAGTGCTCAAGAATTGGACAAGACTGAACAGAAGAAAAAAAAGAAAGCCATAAGTCAAAATGTTTCTACAGACAGATGTTTATTCCAGAACATCAGGCAAGCTTACTCTGTAACTTATAACAGATTTACCCTGTGGTAAAATGGGTGGCCGGTGCATTTTATAAATGAATGAATGAATGAATCTTATTGGATGCCCATCTTAGTTAAGGTAGTTCCTGCCTTTAAGCTTTCAGTACCTGTCCAAGGACAAACCCAAGCTTCAGTAGACATAGAGCCATGGTGGCACAGTAGTTAGAATGCAGTACTGCAGGCTCCTTCTGCTGGCTGCCGACTGCCTGCAATTTGGCAGTTTGAATCTCACCAGGCTCAAGGTTGACTCATCCCTCCATCTTCCTGAGGTGGGTAAAATGAGGACCCAGATTGTTTGGGGCAAGATACTGAATCTGTAAACTGCTTAGAGAGTGCTGTAAAGCACTGTGAAGCAGTATATAAGTCTAAATGCTATGCTATGCTGTAAGTGCCTTTACTGACTGGCCTGCAATATCAATAACAGCAAAGTTTTGTTCAGTTAAGAAGGCAAGATGGGATAAAAACACAATATATTAATGGAATGGAATGGAATGGAATGGAATGGAATGGAATGGAATGGAATGGAATGGAATGGAATGGAATGGAAGAATAGAATAGAACAGAACAGAACAGAACAGAATATTATTTGCTGGTCAAGTGTGATTGGACACACAAGGAATTTGTCTCCAGTGCTTAAGCTCTCATTATACATACAAACAATAAAATAATGTAACCATAAATTACCATTAGGAGAAGGTAATATTGAAAGATATTTAGTTGCATGGGAGGTGTTTTTTTTTTTCTTAAAATGTGAGATAGCCCCTTCTCCAGCTTGCTTTTCAAGACTGGAGATAAATTCTTCTATAGGGAGAAAGGTTGTATCCTACCTAGGCAGGGATGTGAAGGGTGGGGGGAGAGAGAGAGAGAGAGAGAGAGAATGTCATTCTGGCTCATTTCTTAATGCATTCTACCCCGCCATCTGCTGGTCATAGGATGCATTTACTCAACTGTTTCTGTAAGGCAGCGGTTCTCAACCTGTGGGTCGGGACTCCGTTGGGGGTCGAATGACAATTTGCCAGGGGTCGCCTAAGACCATCGGAAATATGGGAAGTATACTTGTGAGTCGAAGAATCGCGCTCCAATAGTTGACTCCACAAGCCAGCTGCAGGCTCTTCAAATCACTAGCCGAATTCGGCTTCAGGCGCGATGAATTAGGGGCCGGATAGCTCAAGCTGGTAATAGCCTGTTATTAAGAACACCGAAGCCTGCAATTATTGCAGGTTCGAGCCCGGCCCAAGGTTGACTCAGCCTTCCATCCTTTATAAGGTAGGTAAAATGAGGACCCAGATTGTTGGGGGGGCAATAAGTTGACTTTGTAAAAATATACAAATAGAATGAGACTATTGCCTTATACACTGTAAGCCGCCCTGAGTCTTCGGAGAAGGGCGGGGTATAAATGTAAACAAAAAAAAAAAAAAAATTAAAAAAGAGAGAAATCTTTGCTCTGATGTCTCCCTCTCAAGCCAGCTGCAATCACTCCCAATCGCTAGCCTAATCTGGCTTCAGGCGCCATAAACTTAATAGGGGAGGAGTCTCCGCTTTAATGCCTCCGTCCTCAAGGCAATCGCAAGCAGTTCAGATCGCTAGCCAATATGGCTTCAGGCGCGATAAATTCAAAACAAAAATAATTTTATGGTTGGGGGTCGCCACATCATGGGGAATTGTATTAAAGGGGTCACAGCACTATAAAGGTTGAGAACCACTGCTGTAAGGAGTGGGAACTGCAACTGGTTTGCAGAGCTCTGTTAAGTTGCTTATCGCTTATTGTTAAGTAAGAACGGGCCAATTTTACTCTGCTATTTATTCCATAACAGTCCATCAACTTTGCAGATTTTAATCTCCAAGCCAGCATCTCCATGATATAACCACACAATCCATTACTCCCAAAGCAGCTTATCACATTTTAGCCTGGTAAAAAGATAACGTTAACAGATTAACAGAGTTGGAAGGGACCTCGTAGGCAGGGGTGGGGTTCAAAAATTTTAGCAAGGGGTCCTCTGCCTGGTTACTAGGTGGGCGTGACTTAGTTGGCCTCCTGCACCACAGCAGGTTTTTGCCCTCCCCGGGCTCTGGAGGCTTCCTTTGAGCCTCCGGGAGGGCGAAAATGGGCTCCCCAGGCTCCGGAGGCCCTCTGGAGGCTGGAAATGGGGCCTTCCTGAACTTCTGGTAGGCCTATTTTTTGCCCTCCCTGAGCCTCTGCACGCGCCCTGCACTTACCTGCATCCAAACAGACTACATGGGGACTCAGTGGAGGGGAGGGGTGGCCGGGGCCAGCCAGGAGTGGGCTTTGGGGGTTCTCCGAACTGCACAGAATCTTAGCTAGAGGTTCTCCCGAACCCCTGCAAACCCCCAGCAGCCCCACCCCTGCTTATAGGTCACCTAGTCCAACCCCAGAAGCATAAGTAGTGCCTTGCTGGATCAGATTCTTAGACCAGTCTCTCCCCTTCATTGATAGTTCAATGTGTCAAATGACTCTAGAAATTAGAGATAATTGAATAAACCATGGTTCAGTTTGAATCAGGATGATTCCTCAATATGTGTTTACTGCAGAGGAGCAAGTTGGCTCCACTATGGATCACCGGATGGATTCAGTTGGACTATTTGGCTCTCCAAAGCATCTGCAAACCATTAAATTGATCTAAGCACTACTCATTCCATTTGATTTTTTTTTTAAAAAAAAACCCAACAGATTCTCTACAGCTAGTCCTCGACTTACAACCACCATGGAACCCAAAATTTCTCTTGCTAAGTGAGACATGGGTTAAATGAATTTTATGACTTTTTCTTGCCACATTTGTTAAATGAATCACAGCAGTTGTTAAGTGAGTAAAAAGATGTGAATCTGGCTTCCCCGTTGACTTCGTTTGTCAGAAGTTTGCAAAAAGTGATCCCATGATCCTAGGACACTGCAACCATCATGACCAACTTCCCGACCTCCGAACCTTCAAGCGGGAACTGAAGACTCTATTATTCAATCGGGCGCGGGACTAGCCTAAGTGTTTTAACTTAATTTTAACTTAATTTTAATGTATTAATTTATTTATAATTTTAAATTTTAAGGGTTTTATATCGGTCTATGACCGTTTTAGTTAATTAGACCTGTTAAATATTTCGTTTTAAATGCATTTTAAATCTGGGAGTTATATTGTGTATTTATGTGTTTTAAATAAGGCTGTACACCGCCCTGAGTCCTTCGGGAGAAGGGCGGTATAGAAATTTAATAAACAAATAAATAAAATCATGAGTCAGTCGACAAGCGCTTGAATTTTGATCATGGAGATTCTGCAAACGGTCATAAGTGTGAAACATGGTCATAAGTCACTTTTTTTCAGCGCCGTTGTCTATTGAGATTTTCAGGACATGTTTTTTTTTCCCCAAGAGGCAACCGGACTTTCTGGTTTTTCTTTGAAGATGTTTTCGCTTCTCATCCAAGAAGCTTCTTCAGCTCTGACTGCAAGGAAAAGAAATCTCCCATCATTGAATCAGATCTGAAGAAGCTTCTTGGATGAGAAGCGAAAACATCTTCAAAGAAAAACCAGAAAGTCCAGTTGCCTCTTGAGAGAGAAAAAAAAAAAGCACCTTTGGGACAGTTCAGCACCATTGTAATTTTAAATGGTCACTAAATGAGCTATTGTAAGTTGAAGTATTCCTAAGAGGGTGTAGATTTAGTGCATGCAAATTGATGCCTGCTTTTGTCCCAAGGTATACGCTAGGGCTGAAATGCTACCAGTTCGCACCGGTTCAGGCAAACTGGTAGTGATAAAAGCTGCCTGTTGTGTCTGCGCCCCCCGAGCTGGGCCCCCTGCCAGAAAGTGACTTGGAAAGTGAGGGGGAAGGGCCATCAGGACTTACCTTGGGAGCACCGGCTTCCCTGGCTCAGCTCCAGGAGCCAGAGGCAGGCCAGGTGGAGGAGATAACGAGGCCTCCGTCCCCTGACTCTTCCCCCCCCCAGGCCATGACTTCAGACCGAGCTAATGGCAATCAGGCCTGGCTGGACCCTAGATTTCATAGCCAGGAGAGGCGGGAACAACAGAAGCAGGGGTAGGTCAGGCCTAGGAAGTGCTGAGTCATGGAGCCACACCCCACAGGATATAAAAGCAGCAAGGGCTGCTGTGCCTCTTCGTAGCAGGAAAATCAACTGCTTGACTAGAGCTGAAATACTGTTTATTGACTCATCGGCATCAAGGGAGATAACAGAGACACTTGAAAGACGCTCGCTAGTTTGCTGCCAGAGCTGATAGTGCTGGCTAATTAAGCCATCGCTCGGACTGAGGCGAGGGGGACAGAACACTACTGGTTTGGGCAAACGAAAGCTACCGGTTCATGCGAACCATTTTTTTCAATGATCAGTTGTTCCGTTCAATTTATATTCGCTAGAAAGCAGGAAATCCTGCTTTCTAGTGAATCTAAGTTGCGCAGCACAGCTGTTCCCACTCTCGCTGTTCTACTTATCTTGTTAAGTCACTTTTTTCTGCACGAAGCGTGCCTTTGGCGTGCACTGTGCATGTGCGCAGCACGTGCTTGTGTGCGCTGCACATGTGCGTGCTGTGCATGTGCACGCAGCGTGCTTTTGGCACACAGCGCATATGCGCGAGCAGTAAACTGGTGGCAATCCGCAGAGGATTTCATCACTGGGTATAAGTCACATCCTACCGGGATCACAATTCCATGTCACAATTCCAAACTTACCCGCCACTGCCAATGCATCTTCCCGCACGTCGTCTTCAGCGGGTTGATGGATATTCCAGGAGGTCAGAGGAAGCTCTGCAATTTCTTCATAGGAAGCTAGCTTGACCATGTCCATGTGGCTGCTTTGGGGCTTGTACCATGGAATGAAACATTCTTTGCCTTTCTGGAAAATGTCTTTAATGATTTCGTTGGTCCGGACCTCGTCTGGCATGCTCAGGAAGACCGCGATGCGCTGGGAACCGAGGTAGCGAGGATGGGCCATCACCTGTTTTGGGAAAAGGAGAATCCACAATCAGATTTATGAATGAACTAGCTGAATACCCGTGCTCCGCTATGAAACTATGTGATCGGGCTTGTAGACAGAACAATTAACCAGTGGAACAACTTGCCTCCAGAAGTTGTGGGTGCTCCAACGCTGGAAGTTTTTAAGAAGAAATTGGGCAACCATTTATCTGAAATGGTATAGGGTTTTCTGCCAGAGCAGGGGGTTGGACTAGAAGACCTCTAAGGTCTCTTCCAACTCTGATATTGATCTTTTTGAAACAACAATAACAACCAATTACATAAGGAGTTTTGCCAGGGAAAGATCTGTAGGGTCTTTATCTAGCCCCTAACATTCATGAAATCTCTAAATTCTTCTTAAATGAATTCTTGGCATTGAGTTTGTTAAATTTTGGTATGTTTTTAATTTTCTGAGCTACTTTTTTTTAAATTTGTATTTATACCCCACCCTTCTCCGAAGACTCAGGGCGGCTTACACTATGTCAAGCAATAGTCTTCATCCTATTTGTATATTTATATACAAAGTCAACTTATTGCCCCCAACAATCTGGGTCCTCATTTTACCTACCTTATAAAGGATGGAAGGCTGAGTCAACCTTGGGCCTGGTGGGACTTGAACCTGCAGTAATTGCAAGCAACTGCTGTTAATAATAGACTGTCTTAGCAGTCTGAGCCACAGAGGCCCCTTTGAAAGCTGGTTCAAGCAGGACAGTGGGGAGTAAATCAAATAAATCATACCTCATTCTGAGCCAAGTCAAAGTTCATAAGATTTCTTATAATGCATCCACATTTTCCAAGAGCACTTGCCCCTCTCATTTCTATAGGGGTGCTTCAACATTGCAACATGCCCGAGAGGTGTTTATATGTACGATAGAGCTATCAATCATTATGATAAAATAGATTAAAATATGCTGGGAAATTATCCAACCACTGAAATGGTAGGAAATTGAAAGGTTCAGGTAGAACAGAAAGCATTTATTTTGCTGGTGTTTTTCTCCTTGAAATATTCATTTTCCAAATATCTTAATATTCAGTAGAATAATCACGCTGGATTGACTTCCCTGCTGCTGTTGAATTAATGACTGGCTACTTTTACTTGATGAATGTTTGTTTTGGTGACTGAAGTCCTACTTGTTGTTTGCATGCTCCGATTATACATTAATTCTGCTGATCTGGAATGATGAGAGTATTTGACAATCTTAGTACACTTTCCAGTATGACTTTCAGGGCTTCAGTGATATAGAAATTGTCATTTTTAAATAATTTACCAAGGGTGATAATGCTGAGTACAGAATATACAGGATATTATATCTTTAGGGTATACCCTAAATACCCTGAGTGGTGGTTCAGGGGCTAGGACGTTAAGCTTGTCAATCAAAAGGTCGGCAGCTCAGCGGTTCGAATCCCTAGTGCTGCCGTGTAACGGGGTGAGCTCCCGTTACTTGTCCCAGCTTCTGCCAACCTAGCAGTTTCAAAAGCACGTAAAAATGCAAGTAGAAAAAATAGGGACCACTTTTGGTGGGAAGGTAACAGCGTTCCGTGCGCCTTTGGCGTTGAGTCATGCCGGCCACATGACCACGGAGACGTCTTCAGACAGTGCTGGCTTTTCGGCTTTGAAATGGAGATGAGCACCGCCCCCCTAGAGTCAGCAACGACTAGCACGTATGTAAGAGGGGAACTTTTGCCTTTAAATAACACTGATTTAAAGCTGAAACTTCTCAATTTCATATCCCCTTAGTCAGTTGCTCAATGAACAGGGGTGAAAAAAAAATTCCCAGACTTTCATTTTCAGAATGAAGGATAAATTTTCCCTTAGCACCATTTCTCAGATGAAACTCTGTAGAGATTCTCTGTCACCCAGGTCATGGTTGTCCCAAAGGTGCTTTTTTCAGGAGGCAACTGGACTTTCTTGTTTTTTCTTTTGAAGATGTTTCGCTTCCAAGAAGCTTCTTCAGCTCTGACAGGATAGTGGGGAATGAAAGGATTTATATTTCTTGCAGGCTTTTAGCTATACAATTTGGGATGAACACCCTTTGAATGGGGTGGGTGTAGGAATGGATTTCCAGAGGAAAAACTGCAGACTACAGGAACCAGGAGCACTACTCAGGTGACCCAGAGGACACAGATAAACCTCCAAGTGCTTCAAAGACCTTCTAAAACACGGGTCTCCAACCTTGCCAGCTTTAAGACTTGTGGACTTCAACTCCTAAAATTCCCCAGCCAGCAAAGGTGGTCCCTATTTTTCTACTTGCCTTTTTTTACGTGCTTTGGAACTGCTAGGTTGGCAGAAGCTGGGAGAAGTAATGGGAACTCACCCCGTTATGCGGCACTAGGGATTCGAACCGCTGAACTGCCGACCTTTCCATCAACAAGCTCAGCAATTTAGCCACTGAGCCACCCTCTTTCTTTTCTTACCCTTCCCCAAAACGCAGACAGTGACATCACATGCTGGATTCCTGTCAGTGCTCAAAGCTACAATGTGGTTTGCTCAAGAGTGCCGTGGGCGTTGGGGACACCACCGAAGGCAGATTCTCATGACCACCTGCCAGCCTGTGACTTCCCCAGCCAGTTTGCGCTTCCTTCTTTCCCTTCGCTGGGAATCTCTTTGGCTCCAAGCCCAGCCTTGCTTCCACCAATAGGAGCTGCCAATCAGCGTGGCAGGGGAAGGATCCTGCAAAATCCCCATTCCCACCCCACTCCTGGCATCCGGGATTTGCCGGTTCTCTCTGAACGGCTCCCAATTTGCGCTACCGGTTCTGCAGAACCTGTCACAGCCTGCTGGATTTCACCCCTTGCTCCAAGCCTAGCCTTGCTTCCACGAGTAGGACGCCGAGCCAGGTCTTCGCCTTGAATTTCCGCTTCTGGGAGAAGCCAAGAAAGGCTTTCAGTCCGTCCCGGCCCCCCACCCCCACCCCCATCCCAAGGCCAGGCGAGCGCAGCGCTGGCTGCCGCCCCTTCCCACCGTTGCCAAATCCCCTCCGCGCTCCGAAGAGTGTCCTTCCCTCCCTCCCTTGGAAGGACCGGCCCTAGTGGCCTGGGGGGGGAGTCAATGGGAGTTGGGGGGGGAGGATTCTCAGCCGGGGGGGGGGGAATCCCCGAGTCTGCGAAGTTCTTGGGGCAGCGCTTGGAGACGCGCGTGGGCGCAGGCGGGTTTGACGGGTTTGGGAAGAAGGTCCCCCGGGGACTTTCCTTTCGCCTTCTGCGGGGCTCGGCTGCCAGAGGGCCCCTGGAAGGGGGACCGACCGACCGTCCGGAGAAAGCGAGCAGCGTCCGCGCGATCTCCCACCGACTCCCACCCACCTTGCCGGCCAGCAGGCGCGACTGGCGCAGCTTCTCGGCTTCGCTCAGCCCTTTCAGGCGGCGCTTCAGCTCCGCTCGCAGGGCGCGCTTGGCTGCGTGCAAGGCTGCCATGTCGGCCGGGCTGACGGCGGCTGCAGCGGCGGCTCCTCCTCCTCCCTCCGCCGAGCTCTCCATGCGGGAGTGACTGCGAGAGCAGGAGCCGCCGCCGCCGCCACGGCCGACCTCGGGGAGGCGCCCCGGACCCGGAGGAAGGGCTGAGCGGACTCTGGGGGCGTCTTTTCCAAGGTCCCTGAGCGCCGGGAAGGCGGGGAGGAAAGGCACCGCTCGCTGCTCCCCTTGGCTTGGAGAGGAGCCAAAGCAAAGGAGGCAGCCGGTTCCAAAGTCCAAAGATGGGACGGTCATTGATTTGTCACGGAGGAGTGGGTTGGGTGGCTTTATTTTATTTTATTTTATTTTTATTATTTTATTATTTATTTATTTATTTATTTTATTTTACTTTATTTGATTTTACTTTATTTTATTTATTTATTTATTTATTATTTTATTCTTATTTATTTTGTTTTATTTTATTTTACTTTATTTTATTTTATCTTATTTATTTTATTTTATTTTATTAGATTTTTATACCGCCCTTCTCCCGAAGGACTCAGGGCGGTGTACAGCCAAAAGATAAAAAACCCACTATATATACAATTAAAACAATAAATTTAAAACAGAGCAAATTACAAAGTGGCCGACATTTAAAAATTAAAAAACTAAAAACCCTAAAGTAATAAAACCCCAATTAAAATTTAATAAAACTTTTAGGCCAGTCCCGCTTGAATGAATAAGTGTGTTTTCAGCTCACGGCGAAAAGTCCGAAGATCAGGCACTTGGCGTAAGCCAGGGGGAAATTCGTTCCAGAGCGTAGGAGCTCCAACAGAGAAGGCCCTGCCCCTGGGCGCCGCCAGCCGACATTGTTTTATTTTACTTTATCTTATTTATTTATTTTTTATTTATTTTATTTTTTATTTATTTATTTATTTATTTTATTATTATTTTGTTTATTTTATTTTAATTTATTTTATTTTACTTTACTTTATCTTTTTTATTTTATTTTTTATTTTATTTTATGGTTATTTTGTTTTTTATTTTATTTATTTTATTACAAAAAGGGCTACAGGTAGTCCTTGGCTTACAACAGTTCATTTAGTGACTGTTCAGAAAGACAATGGCGCTGAAAAAAAGTTAACTGACGACCGTTTTTCACACTTAACGTGGGTGGCGGCATCCCCATGGTCACCTGATCAAAATCCAGAGGCTTGGCAAGTGGTTCGTACTTATGATGGTTGCCGTGTCCCTGGGGGGTGGGGAGGGTGGTTCCCCGGATCCCCTTTTTGGTGAACTTCTGATGAGCAAAGTCCATAGGGAAACCAGATTTGCTTAATGACCGTGTTACTAACTTCAACAACTGCTGTGATTCACTGAACAACAGTGGCAAAATGAGGCAAAACTCACCTCACAAATGCTTCATCTAGCAACAGAAATGTTGGGCTCAATTGTGGTCGTAACTCGAGGACGAGCTGTATTTATTAAGCCAACATCTGTTGATGCCCTCATTCAGACAAGCGTCTTGGGCAGATTTGCGTAGATTGCCAAAGAGCACGCACATGCAGTTGTAAGCGTGAAGAATAAAAGGAAAAGAAAGAAAACATTTCAAAGATGATGCGGTTCCTGCAAGAATCGTCCCCTGCGTGGAAGAAACGGTTCGGTTTATGCATCTCTCTTTCTGCAGCTTTCACTGTGCAGCTCGCTGCAGTTCTTGGGCGATAACCATCAACCCTGCTGATAACGTGATCTTCGTTCCTAGCCAATGATGGGTGGTGATGCCACTTAATTTGTTCCACGAGGGCCGTTTTTGTAGATTGTTTAATTGACTTGGCTTAGTCAGTGTCTTGTGTGCACCCATCCTTTGTGGGTTGTAAGCCGTAGTTTATGGTAGATTGGTCCACCTTTTCCCAGCTGGAGGTTATATATAAGATTTGTGTGTGTGTGTGTTGTGGGGGGCGGTAAGTAAAATGATTGTGCACAAAAAAGAAAAAGTTGGAGAAGGAGGTGCAAACTTTGAGGCATGGAACATACTGTTTTCCCCAAAATATTCCATTTTCCCTCCGGAACAGGGTGATCCAGTTCCTCTGGGATCAGACTGTTCCCATCTGGGACACGCCAACCGATTTGCTATTCTGGGATATTTACTTTAGATTTTCAGGAATGGCCAGAGTGCCCTGTTCAGAGAAAAATACAGAATGTTCCATTGTGTAGAATGAAACTCATCCTGGAAGATGATCTAAAGAGGCTCTTGAGCGATGGAAATGAGATTCGTTCAGCCCTAGCTTCTAGTTTTATAAAATCAGTTCAGTTGTATCCTGCATCCCTATTTACTGAACAAATTATGGCCGTCTTATGATTTCATCTGGTAATTCAAGATTATGTATTCAAGTAGCCATAATTAAGCAAGCAATAGCCTAGCATACGTAGGCCCAAACAATGCTTAATAGTAGGGTTGGCTACCGTTAACGAGTATCATGCCTATAGTCCACATGGTAAAGATTGGAGGAGCTGTGGTTGAATGCAGCTGGGTCTAAGTAACACACTTAAGCTGTAATATTGGTTTGCTGGTATTTTGTCATGTCCTGTGAGTCAAGCTGTGGTTCTTCGTGACTTGTTTTGTGGCTAAAGAAATAGTGATTTACCGTGTCAGGTGTAATGGTATGTGAAAAAGACCTTGGAGAGTCAGGGGGAAGAAATGCTTCCTAGGAAAGGATCAGAAAGGCCTTAGCCCTCAGCTGCATAATGGGTAGAGAAAGAGGCTCAAAAGGATTTAAAAACAAATTTAATAGCATTTTTTCTTCCGCCAAAAAAAAGCTTTTAAAAGTAAAAAAAAAAGCCTCTGATGATCGTGTGGCTCAGCTGAGATCGCCAGAACCTTTTAAAAGCATTTTTTTACAACCTTTTTTTCTCTAGACCTGCCATACCCAATGCCTACAACCGTTCTTTGTATATTTTAGCCTTTTCTCTATGCAAGCCACATGTGATTATTTTCTTATCTAGACTTATCTAGACCCATCTGCTGCTGGGACTGAGTGTGACTGAGATTTCCTAACCAAAGGGTCTGTCACGAAGCAGCGAGCCAGTCTGCAGGAAAGAAGGACCCTTCCCTGGCTACTTTTGTGTAACACCGTGACGTCGCACTGCACTATGCAACTTGGGTCGTGGTTCCCCCTGGGTTAGCCCCCATCGTTCTCAGCAATCTTGAGCGGCGGCAGCACCCTTGACGAGATAGA
Source organism: Ahaetulla prasina (assembly GCF_028640845.1). Classification (NCBI taxonomy): domain Eukaryota; kingdom Metazoa; phylum Chordata; class Lepidosauria; order Squamata; family Colubridae; genus Ahaetulla; species Ahaetulla prasina. Next base: position 14,841,209 of record NC_080551.1, read on the forward strand.
AATAATTTCTATGCTGAGTATTTAAACTGTTTGTTTTACTGCACACTTAATATCTGCAAACATTTTCACAAGAGTAAATATATACATATATTATAAATAACATATAAATAAAATTTGAAATATAGCATTCTTTCCCCCCCCCCCAATTTCCCTCTTGAGCTGTATAAGCGTTCTCAGTCTTCTACTAAGAGAGAAGTCATCCCAGTGTAAGATCCTCAAGAAAAGCATTGACCAGGTTTATGAGTGATATTGATTGAAGATGGAGAAAACAGCCAAGATCTTTGTCTTCAAAGTGGATAAGGATACCCAGGAGCTTCTATCCTCAAATTTTGTTCTAAAGCCATTGTCCTGCAAGCAGAGAGAAAAGGATGGTGAGAATCACTTTTGTCTAATGGTTAAGGCACCTGGCCAGAAAACCAGGAGGCGGTAAATTCTAGTCGGGAATAAAAGCCATCTGGGTGACTTTGAGCCAGTGATAGAAGTTCTAGTCCTGCCTTAGGCATCAAAGCCAACTCTGGTGAGTTTGAGCCAGTCCCTTTCTTTCAGCCCAACCCCACCTCACAGGGTTGTTGTGGGGAAAATAGGAGGAAGAAGGAGTACAGGTAGTACTCAACGGTTCGTTTAGTGACTGTTGTCAAGTCGCAAAGAATCCCCGGCCTGCTCTCAAGTAGCCATAGGCCAGAGGGGATGGGAAAGCAGTGAAATGGCACAGCAGCCAAAGAGAGAAGCACATTCCACGCTTATGTCTCTCAAGGCTGTATCCCAGGATTACCTGCAGCAGCCGGAGGGGAGTGACCTCTACAGCCCACGAAATTGCTCCATTGGCTAATGTGATTGATGACACACCCTGGGGGGGAGGGGGGAAACAGGATCATAATTGGAGCATAAATTACGTAGGGTCAGAGCTGGCTTCACTTGGGAACCTACCGATATGAAGCTCCTAATAAATAACTGGATTTATTTTGAGGCTTGGTTCGAGACTCACGATTAAATTAGGGCATCCATTGGAAAACCCTGACAACTGTTCAAAGTTACAATGGCACTGAAAAATGTGACTTATGTCCGTTTTTCACAGTTACGACCTTTGCAGTGTTCCCCACGATCATGTGATCAAAATTCAGGTGCTTTGGCAACTGGTTCCTAGTTGTGACCATTGCTGTGATGGTCACATGATCATTTTTTTGGCAACCTTCTGATAAGCAAAGTCAACGGGGAAACCAGATTCACTTAACAACCGGGTTATTAACTTATCCACTGCAGTGATTCACTTAACAACTGTGGTAATGTGGCCGTAAAACAGGGCAATACTGACTTAACAAATGTCTTGCTTAACAACAGAAATTTTGGGCTGGGTTGTGGTCATAAGTTGAGGACTATATTAGTTATGTCCATCGCCTTGAGTTGTTTATAAAACATAATATAGGTGGGATAAAAATAAATAAAATCAAAATACATTGTACATAACTTGCAATAAATAAAGCCATTCCCTGGAGGATGGGAGGGGAGAAGTCTGATCGATTATCCTGGGTGCACTCAAAAATATTGTATACGTTCACTGCCTTGAGTTATTTGTACCAAAATAAAGGTGGGATATAAATAAATAATGGCACGATTGTTGAGATCTGAAACGGTGTTCATTGGGCTTAAAACCACGCTTGATCTTCACTTAGCGTTTGTGTGAACCCAGCTGTTGTGGCTTGCAAATCACACATTTGGATCTCCTTTTATGTCTTGCGTGGGGACACGGTGGCTCAGGGGCTAGGACGTTGAGCTTGTTGATCAAAAGGACCGCTCAGCGGTTCGAATCCCCTGCCGTGTAACGGGGTGAGCTCCTGTTACTTGTCCCAGCTTCTGCCAACCTAGCAGTTTCAAAAGCACATTAAAATGAAAGTAGAAAAAATAGGGACCACCTTTGGTGGGAAGGTAACAGCGTTCTGTGCGTCTTTGGCGTTTAGTTAGTCGGCCACATGACCACGGAGACGTCTTCAGACAGTGCTGGCTCTTTGGCTTTGAAACGGAGATGAGCACCGCCCCCTAGAGTCGGCAACGACTAGCACGTATGTGCGAGGGGAACCTTTACCTTTAACGTTTACCTTTATGTCTTGCACTATAGTGCTGGGGCCAAGCTTCCTGTGAAAACAATAACTTTTAACTCAGTGGTGGAATTCAATTTTTTTTACTACCAGTTCTGTGAGCATGGCTTGGTGGGCGTGGCAGGGGAAGGATATTGCAAAATCTCTATTTCCATTCTACTCTGGGGCCAGCCAGGGGTGGTATTTATTGGTTCTCCGAACTACTCAAAATTTCCGCTACCGGTTCTCCAGAACCTGCTAGATTTCACCCCTGCTTTAAATATTTCAAATGAACTGTAAAAATGAGCCTCATCTGATGAGATCTCTTTTCGCAAGGGTTCAACTTCAAGCCACTGTTTGTTACCTGTTAATCATGCCATGTTTAACAAACCTGCAGTGTTTTATTTTGATTTTGGAGAATTATTGCTGCCATCTGGTGGATTTGGAGGTACGACATTGCCATCAAGAGTGAACGGAAATGTAACGAAACTTGTAAAAAAAAACAAAAAACCACCAAGCTTGCAATTTTTTAAAAAAATGCATACATGCACCACAAATATATGTGTTTGTGCATAATTATGTCTTAAGGTTTCCCTCACATAACTTCAAGATTTTTACTCCAGCAAGAAGAGTCTGAAAGAGTTACAAAAGCTGCTGGCAGAATCAGAAAAAAATGAAAACTGCCTGTGTTCATAGAAGATAGAATAACAGAATTGGAAGGGACCTGGGAGATCTTCTAGTCCAACCCCCTACTGGAGCAGAAGACCCTATACCAGGGGTCTCCAACCTGGGTAACTTTAAGACTTATGGACTTCAACTCTCGGAGTTCCTCACCCAGCAAAGCTTAAAGTTGCCCGGGTTGGAAATCCCTGCCCTATATCATTTCAGACAAATGGCTGTCCAATCTCTCCAATGATGAAGCACCCACAACTTCTGAAAAACCATTCCACTGATTAACCATTCCCACTGTTAGGAAATTTCTCCTTAGTTCTAGGTTGGTTCTCTCCTTAATTTCCAGGCATTCTTGTCTTGCCTTCACGTACTTTGGAGAATAGGTTGATCCTCTCTTCTTTGGGGCAGCCCCGCAGATATTGGAACACTGCTATCATGTCTCCTGTAATCCTTCTTTTTATTAGACTAGTCTAGGGGTCTGCAAACTTGGTTCTTTTAAGACTTGTGGACTTCAACTCCCAGAGTTCCTCAGCCAGCTTTGCTGCTTGAGGAACTCTGGGAGTTGAAGTCCACAAGTCTTAAAAGAGCCAAGTTTGCAGACCCCTGGACTAGACATATCCAATTCCTGTAACCATTCATCGTGTGTTTTAATCTCCAATCCCCTAATCATCTTGGTTGTTCTTCTCTGCACTCTTTCCAGAGTCTCAATATCTTTTTTACATTGCGGCGACCAAAACTGGATGCAGTATTCCAAGTGTGGTCTTACTAAGGTGTTGTAAAGCCGTATTAGAACTTCATGTGATCTTGGTTCTATCCCTCCATTAACCCAGACTAGGATTGCATTGGCCTCTTTTTTTTTCCTTTTTTTTTTTTTTGGCATACCATTCACACAACACGCTGTCAAGATCAACTAAAAACCAAGCTGATGTCACATTGCACATTTTGTTAGGGGTTAAGGGTTTAAAACTTGGAACTCCGTTGCCTTCGACAAGACCTAAGTTTAACTCACAGAATCATCTATTGTAATGTCCTTCCTGTCAAAGACTACTTCAGCTTTAATTGCAATAATACAAGGGCAACCAATAGATTTAAACTTAATGTTAACCGCTTTAATCTAGATTGCAGAAAATATGACTTCTGCAACAGAATCATCAATGCTTGGAATACTTTACCTGACTCTGTGGTCTCTTCCCATAATCCAAAAAGCTTTAACCAAAAACTTTCTACTATTGACCTCACCCCATTCCTAAGAGGACCATAAGGGGCGTGCATAAGCGCACAAATGTGCCTACCGTTCCTGTCCTATTGTTTTTCTTTTCTTCTTCCTATATATGTTTATATGTTTATATACTATATAATCTTTTTGTATGATGTTGTGACAAAATAAAATAAATAAATAAAGTCTTATTTGGACCTTAAGAGTATAACAGATGCCCAGTTCTTTTGGTTATTATTATTTTGGCTCATTACATTGCCTGAAGCCAAAGCTGACCACAATTAACGAGGTGCAATTTATTACAGTGTGGCTCAGATGATTTAGGAGAAATGTGCCCTCCGTTGCCATTTCTATTTTGTAGACATTGAATGGAAACTCCAAGGGAAAAACACAGTATGCTTTAGATGTGGATGTGGCTCTCAGATACACCCACCAGAAATCTCACTGCAGATCAAGATTAATAGGGAAACAGTCATATACAGGAATTGAGAATTGCTATAATTCCCTGAAAGGAAGATTAGGGGTTTTCCCCAAGCCTCAAAGTGAAAAAGCCATCTTAGTTTTGCAGAGAGTACATCAATGAGCCTTCCCCCCCCCCTATTTTATTCATCTTTGGGGAATTCTGATTTCTTAAATGCAGGATCGTTTTTCTTTTCCTTGACTAAAGTGTGTCCTTGAAATGATGGGAGAGAGAGAGAGTCCTTTTCTGAAAGATCCCAGCAAGGCTGCAGTTAATGGGGAATCAATATTTTCGGCATTGCGTTGTAGGTTGCCAACATCACCCCCTTTGCCATGTTTCTTAGGAACAAAAAACAAAAAAACCCCAGGCATTTTGCAAGTTCTTGTTCCTCTGAGGACAAGGAAGAGGAAGAGGCTACCATGTGTTTTCTTTCTTCTGCTGTGGAAAAGTTTATTTTGCTGTGTTTCAAGGCAAATAATTAGCAGACATAAAACCTCAAAGCAGACAAGCCAGAGTTTAATTTAATATGTAACTTGTTGCCTGTTAACTGCCTGGAAAACTCTATTAAAACGAAAAGAGATAGATAGATAGATAGATAGATAGATAGATAGATAGATAGATAGATAGATAGATAGATAGAGTATTTTAATAAATGCCAATTACCCATTCAAAAACAAAATTCCACTGAGTTTCACCGTATTATTACCACACTATTGAATTTTTCTGATCTTTAGGAATAATCTTACCCATATTACATAAAAATAAACTCTTTGGACTCTGTGCGGTTGAATGCTCTATTGGGTTGGACTATCGAGTTGTACTTTATAAGACAATACAGGAGTGCCAAAATTCTGGAAACCTTTTGGGAAAAGTATATTTTCTAAAACTAACTAATAACACCACTTTTTTTTTTTGGCGTAGTACCATAAAATTATATATCAATGGAAAGATAATTTAATCAAGTATGTAATGCAATAATTTTTATGAAGGATTTGCTGCTATTAGAATAGCAGTTACACTATAAAGAAGAAAAGTGAAACAGGTAGAAAAAATGAGATATATACAAAATTATCACCATGTCAGTTAATACTTAGCTGGGTAACCTTTAGCATGAATTACAGCCTTACAATGTCTTCCCATGGAGTGAAACAAGTCTTTTAATTCTGCAGCTGTTATAATGTGAAACCAAGATTGAAGGATTGCTTCAATTAACTGGGTTTTATTGCTGGGTCGCTTCTGACTAACAAGTTTCTTTAGTTGTCTCCATATATTTTCAATTGGGTTAAGGTCTGGGCTATTCTCAGGCCATTCCAGCAGTGGAATAGGATTATCTTGAAACTCCCCTCCAAAAAGTGGTGTTATTAGCCATCAAACCTCAAAAATACACTTTTCCCAAAAGGTTTCCACAATTTTGGCCACTACTGTATTTACTAGAATATTCATTCAAACCCCTCATCACTAATGTGAGTTTTCCATTTTAACATGCAAGTTGATTTACGGATGTCTTTTATATTTATTCTGAGTCTATTTATGGATACCACACACAACACTACCAATATAAGGTAAGGTTTAAGCAAACGATGCAGTACCTTAGACCAGGGGTCTCCAACCTCCGCAACTTTAAGCTTGGAGGACTTCAAACTCCCAGAATTCCCCAGCAAAGCTGGCTGAGGAATTCTGAGAGTTGAAGTCCTCCAGACTTAAAGTTGTCAAGGTTGGAGATCCCTGCCTTAGACGCTGAGAGATCAGCACAAAAATCCAGTATTGTTAAATCAATATACAGATTCGTTGCATTATTACAAGCTGTTAAATTAACATCCAATTCCGTGAGCTTTTGGGCCCGCATTCTGCATGAAAAATGAGTGACGCTAAAGGGCAAAAACCAAAGGCAAAAAGGGAAGAGGAGACGACAGAGGAGGAGAAGTTAGGTAATGTCAGTGTGAGTTTGGGCAGACTCAGAGAGACAGCAGAGGACAGTGGGGGCTGGCATGCTGTGGCCCACAGGGTCGGGAACACAACTTAGCGTCTCTGAACAATAAAAAGGCAAACTCTGAGAAAACTTACCCATCCCCCGTTCTCGCTGATCCATTTTCCTTTAGTGCTCATGATATAGTCTGTGATGAAATAAGAGATCTGTTTCAAGTTTTCTTTTGCCAAAGGTCCTTGGAGTTTTTTAGCCAGGATTCCACCGAACAGGAATATTGTCAGAATGCGTCCCCAATTAATTTTCCCATCTTCAAATTCGTTTTTCATCACTTGATTGAAAATGTTGCCGGCTTCTTCTACGGAACGGATCTCCAGGGAGTCCACGTAAGGTCTCAGGTTGCCTTCGACTTCTTTCTGAGCCGAAGATCCGGCTTTACGTAGAACTTCAGCCACCCGGTTTGGGGCCGCTGCAAGTTGAGCCTCTTGACAAATGTATTTCAGGTAATCTTGCACCAAGGTGTTCACATAAAGGAAATTGTAGCTTTCCATTTGAAATAAAAAAAAAATAACAATAACTGCGGAGAACAAAAAAGAGAAAGACTTGATTCTCAGCAGAGCTTTCAAGAATGTGTGTGGCCTGTCGCTCGGCAGTTCACTAAAACAACTTCAGCTTTTTCCATTTGAGGGTGGAATTTTCCTTTTTTTCAAAGCCTTGTCGATAACCATCACTGTGCGTGTAAAATATCCATATGTAAATCAGCATAGCACATGTGATTAGGAAGTGAAAGTTTTGTGATCTGAGGGAGGGAAAAATACAGCAGCTGCGTAGCTGAGCATGATTTATTCTCGAAATGCAATTAGAGGAAGTGTTGAAACTCCACTATATCAAATAAAACATAACATAAAATCTGGTTTAAGGTTACCAAACCTAGGAGGCTTATACTGATACAAGTACCATGTGTTGGATAATATTTTGACATTTCACTAACGTACTTGGAACATGCAACCCGTACTCTCCTTCTCTGTTTTCCGTTTCTTGTATGACAAAATTTTAGTTTCCACGGGGCAGGGATTTTTTTTCTACACCAACCACGGCTGAGAACATATGCGACTCTTGTAATTATTGCTATTAATCGGTACATTAATATTGCTTTGAATAATTCATATTATTAATTATTTATAATAATTACAACAGTGGACCCCAGCATGATTGACTTTTGTCTCAATATACATCCTTACAAAAATAATCATAATGACGGGATCCCCAATTATAACTTTAAAAAAGGCAACTGTGATCTCATAGACACCCACCTCTCATCTCTTGATTGGCAAATTCTATTCACTGGCTGCAATGCTGCCGAAGACCATTATGACATTTTTTTTCCTCAAGAGTCAAGTCAAAAAGTTATTAAACTATATGTACCAATAATAACCCCCAAAACCAGAAAAAAATTACCCATAACAATTATTAATTTATACGTATCCATTTCATGTATTCATAATCGTGTTTATACTTATATAAGTATAAGTATAAGTCCTGGATTACGACAACTCCCTGACCTCCGGACCTTCAGACGTGAACTGAAGACTCTATTATTTCAGCGCGCGGGACTAGCCTAAGAATAAAAATGTTTTAAACAAATTTTAATGGGGTTTTATTGGTTCTTATTGTTTTAGTGATCAGGCCTTGATAATATTTAGTTTTAATCTGGGTTTTAAAAGTCTATTTATTATATTGTTTTATATTGTTTTAATATGCCTGTGAACCACCCTGAGTCCTATGGGAGATGGTGCGGTATATAAGTTTAATAAATAAATAAATAAATAAATAAAAATATATGTTATCTAATACATGCTTGACAAAATAAATAAATAAAATAAAATAAAATAAACATATCCATGTGATAATTATTTAAGAACGGGAAATGTGTAGTTCCCCAAATCAAGGAATACCAGACAGACAAACTGTCAAACAATAAACAACAACCTAATCTAGGAACCACCAAGAACTCTCCTATCAACACTGACAGGGCAAGGCATGAATATATAAAAAGAGAGCACATTTCTTCTAGCACTGATGATGGTAGCTAGTTGGGTAATGAAACGCCTGCAAGAAAACAACCATGCTCAGAGAGAGCACCAAGGACCCCATGATTCAACCTGAGTTACCAATGTTACTTTCTATTGGTATTCTACCATTCTCAGCTAAGTTTTTTTTCTCCTGGGCTTTTTTTCCAATTAGGGCTACCATATTTGGGTATAAAGAGACGCGGAGGCTCAGTGGCTAAGACGCTGAGCTTGTCGATCGAAAGGTCGGCCGTTCAATAGTTCGAATCCTTGGTGCCGCGTAACCGAGTGAGCTCCCGTGACTTGTCCCAGCTTCTGCCAACCTAGCAGTTCGAAAGCACGTACAAAAATGCAAGTAGAAAAATAGGGACCACCTTTGGTGGGAAGGTCACAGCGTTCCCTGCGCCTTTGGCATTTAGTCATGCCAGCCACATGACCATGGAGACGTCTTCGGACAGCGCTGGCTCTCCGGCTTTGAAACGGAGATGAGCACCGCCCCCTAGAGTCGGGAACGACTAGCACGTATGCACATATCCTTTACCTTTACCTATTTGGGCTGAAAAAAACCAGGCATCCAACAGATGGCAGCAAAGATTTCGATATCTCTCTGCTGATACGTAACAATCATCTAGATATCAGTAGCCCTATTTCTAATCTCCTTTTTACCTTCTTCTTTATAGGGAGGGTTAGAGAGCTCTCACCCAAGGCTGAGATAACTCTGTTGAAGGCCTTTAAAAATTTGGGGGGAAAGGCTGTCGGTTTCCCTGCCTGGCTCTGAGCTCTTTGGAACAAAGTTGAGCTAAGGCCAAAAAATAATGCACATCGGTCCTTTGTGAAAAATAAATAAATGTGCACATACAGTATATAAAGGATTAGCCCTTTAAATCCTATCCAGCGTCTTTAACTCTTGCCCAAAAGGCAATGGAACTTTTTGTTCTTTCTCATTTTGACACAACCAAACCAAAACACCCTTTCTAGGACATATAATTTGATGATTTAATGCCACAGGGGAAGTCCCGGTTTGTCACAGTGGTAATAGAATAAATTTATGACAATGGTTCTGTATTCATTAGATAAGTGGGTTGCATCCTGTGCTGGGAAAAAGCTGAAATAACAAGAAGTTGGAAATTCCCAGTTTTCTCATTTCATATGAGCAAACAGCCCCATCCTCTGTTTGCTGAAATATCTACTGGAGCCCTTGTGCCACTTGAATCAATAAGCTGTTGCTCCTGCTGAATTCACACACACACACACACACCTATTCACAAAACTGTCAGGAAACCATTACAGAGGAACAAAGTCCAAGAACCATGTTCAGAGATGATTATGACGTTACCCAGATGGCGATATCAGTTACGTAGGAGGTTGCAAGAGCCCTGGTGATACAATGGTTAGAATGCAGTATTGCAGACTGGCTCTGCCCACAGCCAGGAGTTCGATTCTGACTGGCTCAAGGTTAACTCTGCCTTTCATCCTTCCAAGGTCAGTAAAATGAGGCCCCTGATTGTTGGGGGCAATCTTCTGATTTCTGTAAACCGCTTAGAGAGGACTGTAAAGCACCATGAAGAGGTATATAAGTCTAAGTGCTATTGCTAAGTGGGAAGGAAGGAAAGAAGGAAAGAAGAAAAGAAGGAAAGAAAGAAGATGAAGGAAAGAAGAGCCGTGGTGGCGCAGTGGTTAGAATGCAGTACTGCAGGATAACTCTGCTGACTACCAAAAGTTCGATTCTGAACGGCTCAAGGTTGACTCTGCCTTCCATCCTTCCGAGGTGGGTAAAATGAGGACCCAGATTTTGCGGGGCCATATGCTGACTCTGTAAATTGCTTAGAGAGGGCTGTAAAGCACTGTGAAGTAGTATATAAGTGCTATTGCTATTGCATCACAAGCCTGGGAGGTCGTAGAGTAAATGCAAAGTAATAAATATTTCTAATTAAAGAAGAAAGGACCCTAAGAGACCATTAAATTCAGAGCTTAGAGTTATTAACTGCCTTTCCAGTTACGCTCATGCCTTCAAGTTTAGGAGACTACCCTTAAGGTTTACAAAGTACAATCAGCCATTACACCAAGGTGAAATATTATGGTGCTGTTTTTTATTTGTTTGATTTGGTTTGTCCTTTTTGGGTTAGGGCATAATAATTACTGTTTTGTTATAGAATATTATACATTTTCAGCCATTGTGGGTATATATGGCACTGTTTACAGCTTAATATGAACCCAGCAGAGCTTTGGACTACAAACCACAATTAAGCAAAACCAGGTCACTGAATACTGCATTTGTGATGGAGATAAGTTTTGGTTCAAGCATACCCTTATCGTAATAATAATGATGATGATGATGATGATATGGGCTGGAGGGGGGGAGCATCTGTAATTACTTGCATATGTGCATCATTCATTTGTCTGGCTTTGCAGGACTTGGGCTGTTCTTGCATTCATAGGATGTACAGTATATCTGCTACATATTTCAAGGGAATAAGAATTTTGGCAGTTCTGCTCTGGTTGAGCTGCAGGAGACTGCCACCTAGCAGCAAATGATAGATTTTCAAGTCAGCGAGATATACCTTATTTTTCAGAGTATAAGACGCAACAGAATATAAGATGCACCTTAGTTTTTGGGGAGGAAAAGAAGAAAAAAGCTGATGGGCAGGTAGATTGGCCTCCTGGAATACCCCCAATCAGCTGTTCCCAGAGGTGAATTTTTAGCAACAGGTTCCTTGGTTGTGAGCTCTGTGCCTTCTTTTTTTTTCAGCCTCTGAAACATCTGAAACTCTGTTTCAGAAAAAACTTTTTTCTGCCTTTGAAAGCCTCCGAAACAGCTTCAGAAAAAAAGCCTCTGAAGCTCTGTTTGGGGGCTTCTTTTCTGAAACTTTGTTTCTGATGCTTTTTGCAGCCTCTGAAACCTTTGTTTGAGAAGCTGGGTGGGGCTACATTTAGAGTATAAGATGCATCCAGATTTTCACCCTCTTTTTTGTGGGAAAAAGGTGTGTCTTATACTCCGAAAAATACAGTACTTCCTCTAAGAGTAACAAATGTCATTTTTAAAAACAGGGTACGATGGGGTGATGAACCAAAATATAAGGAGAAAGGAGACACAGCTTTGCAAACCATGAAAGTCTTGCCGTATGTTTATTGGTTCTTGAGAAACAAGGCAAGCAACTCACGGTATAAACAGATTTATCACCAAAAAGGCCCTTCTCCGGTCCCCACCCAATCCCTGCAGTTCACGTGAGAAACGAGGATTGAGAATCACCAGTTACCGACAGAGCAGAAATGGCTTAAGTTCAATGGCCATGAAGATGAAGAAATGGTGGGTTCATTTTAATTGCGTTGCTTCAGTATAGATTAAAACTGCCATTAAGTGGAGTCAAGAGCCAAGCATTCTATTAACTTCTGCGTGTTAGAATTTAACGACATATATTCTGGCTACGTGAATGGACACCCCACCACTAGCTCAGCTGGGTCTCATGCGCAGAACATTTCACCTAACGATCCAATCTGGATCCCATTTTTTTTTTTTAAAAAAGAAGAAGAAACAATTAACATTTAAAACGGACTCTGTACCCGGGGTTCTCATTTAACGGTCAAGCAAACTAATAACAGTTGAGTACATCAAGATTCCTCTTCCATTCAGACAAGCACTTCACAAAAATTTCCGGAGAGATGAGATCAGCAGGCAAGGGAACAGAACAGGCTGAGTTCAGCCAATGTGTCAAACCATAGTTTGTTTAATTATTGTTCAACTGAATAAAAGTTACGGTCTTTAAACCTGTGCAGGGCATCAGGTCAAGCTGTCTGTGGGATCCTTAGATCTGATAGGGAGGATGTAAAATTTGTTTGGGGTGAAATGTAAAATTTGTTACTACCGGTTCTGTGGGCGTAGCTTGGTAGTGGGGAGTAATGTGACTGGGTGGGTGTGCCAACTTTTTTTTTTACTTTTAAAAGCATTTTTTACAACCTCTTCAGCTGAAGAAGTTGAAAAAAATGCTTTTAAAAGGCTCTGACGATCCCAGCTGAGTTGCCTGATTGTCAGAGGCTTTTGGTTTTTTTTTGAAAGCATTTTTTTGCTTTTAAAAGAAAAAAAAGCTTCTGATGATCAGGCAAGTCAGCTGGGATCGTCAGAGCCTTTTAAAAGCATTTTTACAACCTCTTTGCCCAAAGAGTTTGTAGAAAAAATGCTTTTAAAAGGCTCTGACGATCCCAGCTGAGCTGCGCAATCATCAGAAACTTTTTTTTTACTTTTAAAAGCATTTTTTCAGCCAAAGAAAAAATGCTTTTAAAAGTTAAAAAAACCAACAACCTCTGATGATCGTGCGGCTCAGCTGGGCATGGGAGGGGGCAGGGATTTTTGCTACCGGTTCTCCGAACCACCCGCCGCCATCGCTACAGGATCGGGCGATCCAGTCCGAACCGGGAGCATTTCACCTGTGTCAAACCATAGTTTGTTTCAATTACTGTTTAACTGAATAAACGTTACGGTCTTTAAACCTCTGCAGGGCATCAGATGAAGCTGTTTGTGGGATCCTCAGATATGTTAGGGAGGATGTATTCTGGGTCTCGCCTATCCAACAATATCATTTTGTAGGACCATGGAGCTGTGTTTTTCGCTGTCACAGTAGCTGCCCTATAGAATTTCTTCCCCTCCGTGATTTAGAAGACTTTTTCTGGGTCAGTCTGGATCCTTGCATTGGGGCAGAAGATGAACTTGGTGGCCTGAATGTCCCCTTTCCACTCTACATTATAGCAACAGTGGATTGTCACTGTTGCAACACTAATGGGTGACATATTGTCCCTTTTTTGGAACAATATGCTTCCTTCTCTGTTTCTCAATATTGTTAGCAATCAACATCACTCAACAGATGACAACGCAACCGAAGGCACACTGACTCACCTTCCCGCAGACTTAAGCAAGATCAGGGCTTACAACTTTGTACAACACCTTCCACGTTTCACAGGTCCTGAAGTGACTAGCTGGGATGGCTCTCTTTTTGCATTTTTTGCTTTTAAAAGAAAAAAGCTCTGATGATCAGGCAAGTTGTTGGGATCGTCAGAGTTTTAAGCATTTTTTACAACCTCTTTGCCCAAAGAGTTTGTAGAAAAAATGCTTTTAAAAGGCTCTGACGATCCCAGCTGAGCTGCGCAATCATCAGAAACTTTTTTTTTACTTTTAAAAGCATTTTTTCAGCCAAAGAAAAAAATGCTTTTAAAAGTTAAAAAAAAAACAACCTCTGATGATCGTGCGGCTCAGCTGGGCATGGGAGGGGGCAGGGATTTTTGCTACCGGTTCTCCGAACCACCCGCCGCTATCGCTACAGGATCAGGCGATCCAGTCCGAACCGGGAGCATTTCACCCGTGTCAAACCATAGTTTGTTTCAATTACTGTTTAACTGAATAAATGTTACGGTCTTTAAACCTCTGCAAGGCATCAGGTGAAGCTGTTTGTGGGATCCTCAGATATGTCAGGGAGGATGTATTCTGGGTCTCGCCTATCCAACAATATCATTTTGTAGGACCATGGAGCTGTGCTTTTCGCTGTCACAATAGCTGCCCTGTAGAATTTCTTCCCCTCCGTGATTCAGAAGACTTTTTCTGGGACAGTCTGGATCCTTGCATTGGGGCAGAAGATGAACTTGGTGGCCTAAATGTCCCCTTTCCACTCTACATTATAGCAACAGTGGATTGTCACTGTTGCAACACTAATGGGTGACATATTGTCCCTTTTTTGGAACAATATGCTTCCTTCTCTGTTTCTCAATATTGTTAGCAATCAACATCACTCAACAGATGACAACGCAACCGAAGGCACACTGACTCACCTTCCCGCAGACTTAAGCAAGATCAGGGCTTACAACTTTGTACAACACCTTCCACGTTTCACAGGTCCTGAAGTGACTAGCTGGGATGGCTCTCTTTTTGCATTTTTTTTGAAGAGCAGGTGGATCAGCTGTTTCTCAAGTCACTTTGAGCCACGCAACTGTCTTGTGGGCATCGTGACTCTTCCAATAGTTCAGGAAGTGGACAGAAACAAATTCTTCCTTCACAGCTGGAAGCTTTGTTGTTGTTGTTGTTTTCTTTTAAGGAAGAAGGATGAAATCCTATGTTTTGGTTTTTTTTTTTTACAATGTTCTTTGTTGGAAGAACTATCCCTCTGGTTCAAGTTCCAATCTAGGAGGAAGATACTGGAAACATAGAGGCTGGTTGGAAAGATGGTTTAATGGTGAAGCAGAACCACCAAGCATGTGTGATTCTGGGTAGCTGACCACATGGAGTTGAGAGCGAGGGGTATTTATACCTTCTCTTGGTCTTTGCACTTGAGCTTCCTGTTCCTGCGCAAGAACAGGTATTCTATTGGCTGTTGTAGGGGGTCATAGGTAGCTCGGTAGGGTGTCTGGGCTCTCAGGTTTGGTTGAAGTTTGGACTCTGATGCAACGTCCTTAGGAGATTGTGCAATGTAGTGAACTCTGCTGCTAGTGATTTAATCCTATTATGTCCTGGAGGGTCATGTCTTAATCCCATCATCCTGGAGCTGAAGGTCTTTTGTTTTGTAGATAGGATGGCCCAGTCTTTCTCAATGGGCAAAAAATTCTGCTGGGAGGGGGCAATTAAGAAAGGTGGGGGCTGTCTCTTTCATGTTCCTCCCTTCCTCCTTTAGGGAAATATGATATTCTGTCTTTTTTAATATTTCTCAAAATATTTCATTCTTCTAGGAAAGGGGAGTCTTCAGGGATGAGTTGCTGGGGGTTCACAGGGGTTCAGGAGAACCTTTAGCTAAGATTCTGTGCAGTTCAGAGAACCCCCAAATCCCACTCCTGGCTGGCCCCGCTCACCCCTCCCCTCCCCTCCCAAGAGTCCCCACACGGCCCGTTTTGGATGCAGGGAAGTACAGGGCATGCGTGGAGGTTCAGGGAGGGCGAAAAACAGGCCTACCGGAAGTTTGGGAAGGCCAGGAACGGGCCCATTTCTGGCCTCCAAAGAGCCTCCAGAGCCTGGGGAGGCCGTTTTTGCCCCTCTCCCCGGAGGCTTGAGAAAAGCCTCCGGAGCCCAAGGAGGGCAAAAACCTCCCGCCACGGTGCAGGAGGCCAAGTAACCACACCCGCCATGGCCACGCCCACCCAGCAACCAGGCAGAGAACCCCTTGCTAAAATTTTTGAAGCCCACCCCTGGGGGTTTTACCTCACCTTCTTTAGAGAAACGTCTTATTCAAGCTTGGTCGCAAACCATGGCGGTCTTCAAAAATGTTCAGCAGACAGAGATACCTGGAGTTTGCTTTATGAGTGTGTATATGCTTATTCAAAGGGGAACTAGAAAACTTTAGGTGTGGTGAGGAGCAGTGGGGGGGTTGCTCCCAGTTCTGTCCGGTTCGATAAAACTGGTGGGAGGCTCCGCCTACCCACCCGACATCATCAAGGGGCTTCTGCGCATGCACAGAAGTGCACACCTGCACAGGAGCGAAGCTAGAGTGCACGTACTCTGGTTGCAAACCAGGAGTAAAGGTAAGTAGAACCCATCCCTGGTGAGGGGGTCCATCAGATATGATCCAATGAACTGGGATGATTTGGTGAGAGTTTTCCACACTCAGTGGTTTACTAGGAGGAACAGACAGCTGATCAGCTGTTGTTTCTCTGTAGGCTTGGGAGACCTGCAAGCAGTCAAAACCCATCAATCCGGGCCATGCTTTCAAGCAGAATTGGAAGAGCCGCATGACCAAAAGTCTTGCTGTTTAAAAATACCCACGGAAATTGCTTCTCACAGGACCCCCTTTATGTGTTGTGACCCAGGCCCAAGTAGGTAGTAGGAAACTCAGTCCGTGAAAAGACAAACTTTATTCGAACAGCTGAGAATTACTTCATTCCCAGCGTCGTTCAACTCAAATTAAAACGAATTCCTCCCAACACAAATTCGTCAGTCCTATCGCAAACCTTGGTCCAATTGGGCAAACTGCCAAAGGCCTTTCTTGGCAAACGTTCAGAAGTCACAAAAATAATTGCAAGACGTAGACGAAGCAGAAGACGAAGCTAGCAACCTTGTTTTCCGGCAAAGAGCCCAAATGCTGGTGCTGGTCTGTTTTAAGCTTTATGGGAGGGGCCAATCATCTCTTGGCCCTACTCCTGAGTTGTCCACTCTGCTTGAGCTGCTCTTGCCTTCTGGCAGCTCTTCTCATGCGTGCATTAGGAACAGGCTCCTCCTCTTCCTCTGCCTCACTACTATCAGTCTCTGGAGGCTCTGGAGTCCGCACCTCACTCCCCGATGGCCCTGGCCTCACCTCAGCCTCATCGCTGTCTGACTCCGTTGCCAGCTCCGCAGGCTGCTGGTGGACCACAACATTATGAAATAATGCCACTTTCCAAAGAACGTGATACCCTTTGTACGTTTCGGACCTCTGTTGGACAGGCTTCACTATGCAACCATTTCCTTGAATATTAATCTAACTGAGCTCTCAATAACAAACCATCGGGTCTCTTAGGAAAACTGTCACGTTGCCAGCTATGAAATCAACAGCCTGCATGGGCGTGTGTGCATGAAGTCACTATTGTGTGGCTCTTCTAAGTGCAAATGACTAGCCATAAGGGTATGTACTGAGATCATAGCTGAGATATCAGAGAACCCACCCAGAATATAAAAGTATTCAGGTTGCTAGCCAGGCTGCCCTTGCAGGTGTGATGTAATAATAATTGTAGAAGATAACAAAACAAGACCTGCAAAATAGACATAGAATGACCGAGGTAGCACCCTGGATCCAATCCCAAAGCAACTGGAGCATCCTTCGAATACCATTGGCATTGACAAATTCAACATCGGTTCAATTGCAAAAGGCAGCTCTACTTGGAACAGCTTACATCCTGCAACAATATCTGTAACACCATTGGAATCTGGTCTGGTTCCAAGCCGGGAGAACGGTGCTGGAAATAAAACGGAGACTGACTTGCTGCAAGGAAAAAAAGGCTTATTTGGAATCCAGAAACGTCATTGACATAAGCCATGTTTCTGAGGTGGCTGACCCCTTGGCTTAGGAATGGATGGATTTTTATCGGGTTCTGAGATGCCCCTAGGCCTAGGGGTTGTGCAATGTAATGAGCTTTGTGTCTTTTGCTATTTTAATGGTGGTGGGTTAATCCAGAGGTGGGTTTCAGCAGGTTCTTGACCAGTTCTGGAGAACCAGTAGCGGAAATGTTGAGTAGTTCGGGGAACTGGTAGTAAAATTCTGACTGGCCCCGCCCCCATCTATTCTCCGCCTCTCAGGTCCCAGCTGATTGGGAGGAAATGGGGATTTTGAGTAACCTTCCCCTGCCACGCCTACCAAACCATGCCCACCAAGCCACATCACACCCACCAAGCCATGCCCACAGAACCGGTAGTAAAAAATTTTGAAACCCACCACTGGGTTGATCCTATGATGTCCTAAAGGTCGTGTCTTGTCCTTCTTAATCCCATCAGATGAAGCTGAAGGTGTTTTATTGAATAGATTGGGCTGGATGTCTTACTTCAGGCATCTGCTAGAGGCTATTAAGAAAGACTGGAGCTGCTTTCTGCCTTTGAGAACATGTTTTCTCTATTTCTCCTTTGGGGAAATATTCTATCCTGGCCCTTTTAATATTAAGAATAAAGAATATTTTAATCTTTTTGCCTATTTTTTTGATTGTTTGTTAAATTTGTTTTCTACCTCTCTTGCCACCAGGCAATAAGGTCCTTGGGAAGAACTCAATAGGCAGGCAAAAATGCCAAATCCAGTCCGAGCATCTGGTTGACTGTGCAGTGAACAAGGTTGACTCAGCTTTCCATCCTTCCAAGGTGGGTAAAATGAGGACCCAGATTGTTGGGGGCAATATTGCTGACTTTGTAAAAAAACTTAGAGAGGGCTGTACAGCACTATAAAGTGGTATATAAGTCTAAGTGCTAAGTGCTATTGCAATTTGATCCTGACCGGCTCAAGTTTGACTGAGCCTTGCAGCCTTCCGAGGTGGATAAAATGAGGACCCCAGATTGTTGGGGGCAATAGGCCGACTCTGTAAACCGCTTAGAGAGGGCTGCAGAGCACTATAAAGCTTTATATAAGTCTAAGTGCTATTGCTAAAAGCTATTG
The DNA here is from genome assembly GCF_028640845.1 of Ahaetulla prasina. NCBI lineage: Eukaryota > Metazoa > Chordata > Lepidosauria > Squamata > Colubridae > Ahaetulla > Ahaetulla prasina. The sequence goes on from NC_080551.1 coordinate 14,859,701, forward strand.
AGCAGGGGGGTGTTGGATTAGATCAGAAGTCACCAACCTTTTGGACCTCAGGGACCACTAAACTCATAATTTTAAATCCCGAGGACCACTAATATGATTTTTTTAAAAAGATAAATAGTATATTATATTGATATATTGATCATCAATTGTGTTGGAAATGTTGTACCTTGATGAACGTATCTTTTCTTTTATGTACACTGAGAGCATATGCACCAAGACAAATTCCTTGTGTGTCCAATCACACTTGGCCAATAAAATTCTATTCTATTCTATTCTATTTAGTGCAATATAAAAAATGCAAATAATTTTTCTGCGGACCACCAAAATTTTCTCGCGGACCAACAGTGGTCCACGGACCACTGGTTGTCCGCGAGAAAATTTTGGTGGTCCGCAGAAACATTATTTTCTGCGGACCACTGGTTGGTGACCACTGGACTATGATGATCCACAAGGTCCCTTCCAACTCTTGTTATTCTATTCTATTCAAACATCTGAAAAGCGTTTCTGGAGGGGGGGAAAAAAAACCATTCCCCTTCCCTTTTCTTAAGAGAGGAGGAGGAGGAGGAGGAGGAGAAGGATAAAAAGGGTGACCTCACGTTGAAGTCATAAAGCTCTGACTGACATCACTGCCCTGCTGTTTAAAAGGACATTTGTTCACAAGGCAGGCCGCAAGAAAGCAAAGAACGTAAAACTGCCCCCAGGGTAGAAAGATGAAGAGGGAGAAGGGGCGAGGTTATAAGAGGGGGCGTTCTAAAGATTTGATGTCCTCAGGTGCCTGACAAACACTTCCTGCCGTCAGCTGTACCGTTTGCTGTTAAGGTTTTGTTGTTGTTGTTGTTGTTTTTTTTAAAAAAAACCCTACGTTTCGGCAAGTGTGATGTTAAGGATCAACGACGCCACCTCCATCCATCCAAGTCCTCTCCTCTATGCTCCCTGTATGCTTGCCTACGAAGTCCTGCCTGCCATGTCTTGTGAACAGTCGGTGTGAAAAAAGGTGAGTTTTCTCCCACAGAGATCAGCACGTCCTCTTTGTAGAGGGGAAGAGGATCCACACACAGGCTAAGCTCAGGTAGTGGTCTGCTGGCTGGGGGCCTCGCATGTCGGTTGTTACGGCTTGTCAAACAGAGTCGAAGGTTTTAATGAAGGAGAATATTTGTAGCTCAGGGTTGGTAGGAGGGCTCCTTGGTGCTCTCTGAGCTGGCCTGTTTTCTTGCAGGCGTTTCGTTACCCAAGCTAGGCAACATCATGGGCGCTAGTTACCTACTTTCAGGGATTGGCTGCTGGGGGTTCGCAGGGGTTCGGGAGAACCTCTAGCTGAGATTCTGTGCAGTTTGGAGAACCCCCAAATCCCATTCCTGGCTGGCCCCGCCCCTCCCAGGAGTCCCCATGTGGCCCGTTTTGGATGCAGGTAAGTGCAGGGCGCGCGGGGAAGCTTGGGGAGGGCGAAAAACAGGCCTACCGGAAGTTGGGGAAGAGGGCCTCCGGAGCCTGGGGAGGGCAAAAAGCCCCCCCCCGTTGTGGTGCAGGAGGCTGACAAGGCCATGCCCACCATGGCCACGCCCACCCAGCAACCAGGCCACCTTGCTAAAATTTTTGAAGCCCACCCCTGCCTACTTTGGGTAACGAAACGTCTGCCAGAAAACAGGCAAGCTCAGACAGCACCAAGGATCCCTTACGAGTTAAAGGTTTTAACATGTTGTGTGAACTTAGCCAATGATGGTTTGTTTAAGAAATCATGCTTAAATCAAGCCCTGCCTGAATGTGCTGCGAGATGCTCAGATAAGGCACTCTAAAACAGATCTCTAAATATCGGTGAAAGTACGGAATATGCTTAAAAGATTTAGAATGTGAGTTCCAAATTTTTAGCCACTGAATATCTGGATCCTGTAGTCTGTATATCCTGTAATTTGAGAAAATGGCAAAGTTACGCCATTCCTCTATAACCTATTGGTTAACTAGATAGATGGGGAACTCATCAAATTTGCAGATGACACCAAGCTGGCAGGAATAGCCAACACTCCAGAAGATAGGCTCAAGTTACAGAAAGATCTTGACAGACTTGAACATTGGGCGCTATCTAACAAAATGAAATTCAACAGTGAAAAAAGTAAGGTTCTACATTTAGGCCAAAAAACCAAAATGCACCAGTACCGTATATGTGGTACCTTGCTCAATAGTAGTACCTGTGAGAGGGATCTTGGAGTCCTAGTGGATAACCATTTAGATATGAGCCAGCAGTGTGCAGCAGCTGTTAAAAAAGCCAACACAGTTCTGGGCTGCATAAACAGAGGGATAGAATCAAGATCACGTGAAGTGTTAGTGCCACTTTATAATGCCTTGGTAAGGCCACACTTGGAATATTGCATCCAGTTTTGGTCGCCACGATGTAAAAAGATGTTGAGACTCTAGAAAGAGTGCAGAGAAGAGCAACAAAGATGATTAGGGACTGGAGGATAAAACATATGAAGAACGGTTGCAGGAACTGGGTATGTCTAGTTTAACAAAAAGAAGGACTAGGGGAGACATGATAGCTGTGTTCCAATATCTCAGGGGCTGCCACAAAGAAGAGGGAGTCGGGCTGTTCTCCAAAGCACCTGAGGGTAGAACAAGAAGCAATGGGTGGAAACTGATCAAAGAAAGAAGCAACTTAGAACTAAGGAGAAATTTCCTGACAGTTAGAACAATTAATAAGTGGAACGACTTGCCTTCAGAAGTTGTGAATGCTCCAACACTGGAAATTTTTAAGAAAATGTTGGATAACCATCTGACTGAGATGGTGTAGGGTTTCCTGCCTGGGCAGGGGGTTGGACTAGAAGGCCTCCAAGGTCCCTTCCAACTCTGATGTTATGTTATGTTAACTACGGCAAGCGGCAAAAAGTATTAGTATTTGCAGATGTTAATTTATAGATTTAAGTTTCAGATTTAAAGATATTACAATGTTTCAAACAAATATTTGTGACCAGGTTTACTAACTTAGATGACTTAAACTTTTAAGTAACTGAATATGTGGTCTTTAATATCCTATTATTTGAGAAAATGGCACATTTGTGGCTTTTCTCCAGGGGTGAAATGCTCCCGGTTCAGACTGGATCGTGTGATCCGGTAGCAATCTTGGCTGGTAGTTCGGAGAACCGGTAGGAACCAGTAGCTCCGGCCACCACCCCCGGCTGTCCTAATGTGTTTTGTACCCTCTGAGCATGCACAGAAAGCTTTTGCACATGCGCAGAGAGTGTGCGTATGCATGTGATGCTTGGCGCGTGCACTTCCAAACCGGTAAGGAAGGTAAGTAGATTTCACCCCTTCTTTCCTCTATAAACTATTGGTTATGTATGGCAAGTAGCAAAAAAGTATTAGCGTTTGCCAATGTTAATTTATAGTTTTAGTTTCAAGTTTAAATAAGTCAGGGTAATTCAAAGAAAACTTTGTTATCAGGTGATCTAGATATTTACTAACGTAGGTGACTTAAAAATCTTGCTCTCTTTCTCTCTCTTTTTTAAACTCCAAAACTGTACATGACTTGGACAATTCTGCCAAAAGAAGAAACATTTTCTATTTTCTGACAGCAACCGAACTAAGTTCATCTCCCTGTTAAACGGCAGTACATTTTCTCATCCTTGATCTTGTGTTGTTGCCCGATTTTAGTGTGGTGAAAATATTGTGGAGCTAAAAAAAAGTTAAAGTGTATTTAATTTAGAAAAAAAAATCTCCAACCAATCAGGATGTAATGCAAGAGTTGCTTGACAGTGAGATGGGCGGCGTATAAATTTAATAAATAAAAAATAAACGCAATGCACTGTACATCCCATTTTAAAAAGGGCAGCCTCTGTTTTCTTCTTGCTATTGCAGGCAGGTGACCTACCCTTCTGAAGCCATGTGAAAATCCTATGCAACAACTATTACTAATGTATGCAGAGAGAGATCAGGCTGATAAAATTGCATATCTAGGGCAATTTTTTGAAAGCAATGCTGTAAGAATCCTGTCTCTTCTGCACCGTTTATGTTTGATGACTAGCTATGATGAAAGACCTGAGCCTCAAATTAACAAAGGGAAAATCATTACATAAAGCCAGTCAGCTTGGCCTTCTCTGTTTTGAGAATTTCACTTCAAAATCTCAACCATTGAAAACTTGAGCAGTCCTACTGATTTTTTTTCTACAGGTAGTCCTCGTTTAGTGACTCTTTACACTTACGAAGGTAATGAAAAAAGTAACTTGGTGACCAAGGTTTGCTCTGACAATCTTTGCAGGGCTCTTAAAGCAAAGGAAAGCTGAAATAAGGCCATAAGCACAGTTGTGGTTTCTCTTTGTTTAACGACCAAATGGCTGGGTCCAGTTGTGGCTACTAAACGAGGAAAGCAGGTAGTCCTCCGACTTATGACCACAATTGAGCCCAAAAATGTATGTTGCTAAGAGAGAAATTTGTTAAACGAGTTTTGCCCCACTGTACTTTTCTTGCCACGTTTGTTAAGTGAATCACTACAGTTGTTAAATTATAGTAACACGGTCGTTAAATGAATCTGGTTTCCCCATTGAGTTTGCTTGTCAGGAGGTCGCAAACGGGGAATCACATGACACTGGGACGCTACAACCGTCATAAATGTGAGTCAGTTGTCAATATAAATCACGTGAGTGTGGGATTTCTGCAAATGGTCATAAGTGTGGAAAATGGTCATAAGTCACGTTTTTCAGTGCTGTTGTAACTTTGGTCACTAAATGAACTGTTGTAAGTCGAGGACCTACCTGTACTTGTAGGGAGAAATGCTGTTGCACATGGAACTGTGTCTAAAAGGCCTTGTGTCTAGGGCCTCTGTGGCTCAGACTGGTAAGACAGTCTGTTATTAACAGCAGCTGCTTGCAATTACTGCAGGTTCAAGCCCCACCAGGCCCAAGGTTGTCTCAGCCTTCCATCCTTTATAAGGTAGGTAAAATGAGGACCTAGATTGTTGGGGGCAATAAGTTGACTTTGTATATAATATACAAATAGGATGAAGACTATTGCTTGACATAGTGTAAGCCGCCCTGAGTCTTCGGAGAAGGGCGGGATATAAATGTAAAAAACAAAACAAAACTGAGAGATCCCAGATCCTCTCGCTCAAGGGACCCAGTGGTTGAGGCACATAAAACACCTCTGTGGGGGAAAAAAACCCGCTTGTTTACAAGGAGGTGGCCAACTATTAAACCACAATCATAAATAGTAATTTTCAAGGGATTTACACTCTAATCCTGTACATCTCTATTCAGAAGGCCTCGTCAAATTCAACGATTTGTTCACCAGCAAGTTAAAAGACATCATTAACCGAATCAAAGCCGAATGCTTAAAGACAAGCATCTGGGGGATTTGCAATTCTCCGGCAAGTGCCATCACCCAAAAAAGCGGCTTAAATGCTTGATCACCGAGGTTATATAAACGGCAAAAACACCAATATTCTGAAGTGTTCGGTTGCCTTAACTGTACAGCTGCCAACCTGAGTTTGGAATGTTTAGTTGTTTCGATAAACGAGGCATCCCCCAAAAAAAACAACTTGGCAAGCAAAACTTTATAACTTTGACCAACTTTGTCTGCAACTGCATTTAAGCTTTTCGTTCGGGCTGGCTGTATTGTGTGAACCAAGCCATCTGTGATTTGGAAACCGTGATGAATAGCTTTGTGCACGGCGGGGACCCCTCCTATCCTTTGTCACTGACTCGATAAATCATGGTGTGAGATACCACTCGGATCAAAAGCACGAAGCTCTCTGTGCTTCGTGAAAGCCTCCGCCTCGGAAGCACTTTCTGGGCTTCCAAGAAGGTGCAAGGATTCACACGTTCATTTCATCCCCCTCTCTTCTGTTCAGTTTTGGTTCCCAACCAGAAGTGGCTTATTCAGTCCGATTCCAGCTTCCTTCTCCCCCTCGTCTGCAATTTTATTTTATTTATTTATTTATTTAATTTGTCAGACACAACAGTATATATAAGCATGAAATAACCCTGCAAATTGGATACAATCAAGGGGAACATTAGGACAGGAACGGTAGGCACGCTGGTGCTCTTATGCACTGCCCCTTACAGACCTCTTAGGAATGGGGTGAATGCTCAGCCAATTATTCCTAGGCTGAGTATCAGGAGTACAGCTCCCATCGTTTACACCAGCAGGGGATGCTGGTGGTCACAGCCCAACGCATCTGAAGCGTGGGACCTCAACATCCCTGGTCTACCTTGCAGGGTGGGTGTGCACAGCCATGTTCCTGGAGCATCCTTTTTCCTTCCGCAAGTTTGTACGGGCATCTGATCCTTCCCACCCTCCTTCCCCCCTCGCATCCCCACAACCCCCGTTTTGCAAAAGAAAGAAAGAAAGAAAGAAAGAAAGAAAGAAAGAAAGAAAGAAAGAAAGAAAGAAAGAAAGAAAGAAAAGAAAAAAGAAAGAAAGAAAGAAAGAAAGAAGGAAGGAAGGAAGGAAGGGAGAAAGAGAGAGACAGAGAGAGAAAGAAAAGAAAAGAAAAGAAAAGAAAAGAAAAGAAAAGAAAAGCGAAGCGAAGGGAGACCAGGAGGCGACGGCGCCGCCTTCTCCCGGGCAGCACGTGTCCGCTTTCGCCCGCCCGCTCGACTCCCGCCAATCAGCGCCCGCCCGCGTCGCTTCTTTCGGGAGGGGCGGGGCTTGAGGAGGCAGGAAGGGAAATAGGAAGAGCTGCGCGGCGGGAGTGCGGGGGGGGGGAGCAGTTGGAGCGGAGACGCGGATAAGAGCGGCGGCTTGGCGCGGCGCGAGACCACCAAGCCCTTCCTACCTCCTTCCTTCCCTCCCTCCGCGGCGGCATCGTCAGGTGAGTGAAAGTGCGCCTGCGCGGAGAGCGTGGTCTTTCCTTGCTAGTTTGGCTGTCTTTGCTTCCTTTCCCCCCCACCCCAGTTCGTTCCAAGAAGGGCCTGGGGAACCTCCAGTTTTTTTTTCCTCCATTTCCTTTCACTTTCGCCTTTTCACAGCCCACCCCCCCACTCTTTCCAACACGCCCCTCCTCCCGCACGCCCCTATACCCTCCCCCTTGCATGCACGAACCTAGACAAGCCTACATTCGCGGTTTGTCCTACACGTGCATGGCCAAACATTGATCCAACTCTCTTTCCCTTTCTTGTACCCCGCTCATTTGCGGAGAGTAAGGAAATTTTGGGGAGGGGGGGTCTGCATTGCCCCCTCTGGAGAAAAAGGGACACACACACACCACACACAAACCTAAGGAGGGAAGCCCAGGCTCTTCTTCCCCTCTTCTACCCGATAAAAATGCAATTAAATCTGGAGGTGGGGTAGCACCTTATTAGGATTCCGCCTAAAATCCTGCTGAACCTCTTGGCTAGAGATGGTGTTTGCGGCGCAAGCAAGAGTGAGTGAAACGGTTTGGGCTGGGGTGTGGTGGTGGTGGGGGGATATTTCCAACAGTGCAGTAAACTATTTGTAGCTGATAAGACTCTTGGTGTGTATCTGGGTTTTGTGCATTCAGAAAGCGGGAGCAAGGCTGCAACGGTTGGGTTAATTGGGATGGTGTGTGTGTGTGTGTGTGTGTGTGTTTGAAGCCAGGCCCTGGTGTAAGAGGTGTAGTAAATAACAACTAGGGCAGGGGTCTGCAAACTTGGCTCTTTTAAGACTTGTGGACTTCAACTCCCAGCTTTGCTGGCTGAGGAACTCTGGGAGTTGAAGTCCACAAGTCTTAAAAGAGCCAAGTTTGCAGACCCCTGAACTAGGGACATAAGTCAAGTGACTCTTCGGAAGTTTTGTGAGTTGTCCACCTTTTACAGACTTGTGCAAGGAGAGAGGTCCATCTGCCTTACAGATTCCAGGCAAGGAAAACAAGATAAGAGGAGATGTTAGGTTGTTGTTTTTTTTGGCCTGCGCTCATCACAGATTGGGAAAATGTTTATGTGGGAAGGGGGCTGCTTTGGATTGAGCTGTTTAAAAGAGTCTTCTTGAAAGGAAGAGCGGAGGGGAGAGAGAAAGCAGGGCTGGTGCCAAGGTCACTTTTTAAACATTAAGGCGTGTTTTTTTTTTCTCCCCCCCACTCATCTTTTGTTTTTCCCTGTTCAAAACCTGAAGTCTGAAGGAAGTGGGAAGGAGAGAGAGGGGTGGAGTTGCATTTGTGAAATTCACCCACTCCGTGGGATGAGTTTGGTTTTGCCTCAGTTGCCCTCGGAAGAAGTTATTATTGTCGGAGTTCAGTACTGATAAATACCCTACTTTTAAGAAGCTGGAAGAAAAGAGAGAGAGGGACTTTTGGAGGCTAAATGAGAAATTGCGCAAAGAAACAAACTCTTCCCATCTCATAGTAGCTTCCTCCAGGGCTGGGGATGAGACATCTCTGAACTTTGAAGATGTGGGGAAACCCAACCAAGGGGTAGGCAAGGAGAACCAGAACCAATTACTTCCCCCTCTTTTGCAACCAGAAAAATACCATGTGTGTTTGGAGAGGCGTAAGAGCATCTCACACACCTGTAAAGGATGCTTGATGGACTGGGGGAAAAAGTACACGACAGAGGATGGGGTAATTTTCACTGGGAGATTCCCTTAAACCGGGGGGGGGGTGTCAAACTCGATTTCGTGGAGGGCTGCATCAAGATTGTGTTTGACCTGGACGGGGGGGGGGCATGGTGGGCGTGGCTGTGATGGGTGTGGCCAGCTTGACATCACTCATGTCAGGGCGCTTGTGGTGGCCCGAGCACTCTGCCAGCGAAAATTGGCTCCCGAGCTCCGTTTTCAGCTGCGACGGCCTCCTGCAACCCTTTTCTAGTGAAAACAGAGCTCAGGAAGCGGCCCCGTGGCCCTCACAAGCTCCGTTTTCAGCTGCAACAACCTCCTGCAACCCTGTGCTAGTGAAAACAAGAGTTTGGGTGGCCCCACGGTCCAGACCTTCATTGTTTCCACAGTGGTCCCGCTGGCCAGATCTAAGCACCCCGTGGGCCGAATCATTCCCCCGGCCCTTGAGTTTGACACCCCTGCCTTAGACCCAGAAAAGGTGTAAGTGGCCCTCAGTAGAGAGTAAGTTTGGGTACAAGGACCAGGTTCCTCCCTCCAAAATCCTGAAACAAAGTAATAATGAAGCCAAGTGGATAGGGGGTGTTTCTTCTCCCTTTATGTTGTTTTTCAAGTTCAAGTTAGCCCTTTATGCTCGCTCAGCCTTGGCCTTTCAGTTTTCTGTGTTTTCGTATGAGAAATAGCTCCATTGTTTTCAGCCGCAAACAGAATTGAGGCTGCAGGTGCAGTGGTGGGATTCAGCCGGTTCAGGAGAACCGGTAGTGCCGACTGTGGTAAGGCCCGCCCACCCACCCGGATGTAATGACGTCCTATTTAACCATGTTTTGGAGGCCGTGCGCGTGTGTGGAAGGCACGCGCGCGTGAGCAAATGGCATGCATGGAAGGCCGAGTTTGCAAACCAGTAGGGAAGGTAAGTAAATCCCACCTCTGCGCAGGTGTCTGTAATAAGGGACGGTCGCTTTCATAAAGGTTGCAAAAGAAGCAAGGGATGACAGCCGGCAGCCCGTTGAGGAGGCAGAACGTTGCCATTCCTGGCTTATCCTTTCGACCTTACGGAAGTGGCCATCCCTTGTAGGGTTGGAAGGAAGAGGGGTTTTTTTTTTTTTTAAGGGCAATAATTCAGCTGTGATCTTGGAATCGACAGAGGATGCAACACTCGGTCCCCAACTAATAAACAAGGTGACGGAAGTGAACTGAATCCTAAATAAGTTGTTGTTGTCCTCAGGTGCCCTGCCCTGGGAGCGGATGACTCAGTCAGGTGACTAACTTCCGTGAAGCACTAAGCCATGGATCTGATGGAGAGTTTTGTTTGCCAACAAGCAACCTCAGCTCTCCTGGCAGGGCGAGCGATTCCTGAGAGCAGCTTTTGAGGCCCTGCTGTAGTTTCTGTTCCTCCTCTTTCATAGAAGTCTAGAACTGGAATTGAGGTTGGCTGAGTTCAACTTCTTGTTCCTTGAAGGACTCAAAGTGAAAAAAAAATGGCTGTCTAGACTTCTTTGGAACGTGTCCAAAGGAAGGAAGGCCCACCGCTGCTGATAGTTCTTGACTTGTAACAGTTCATTTAGCAACTGTTTGAAGTTACAACAGTACTGAAAAAAGGGATTTATGACCAGAGGTGGAATTCACATAATTTACCTACTGGTTCGCCCAGCATCGCGCATGCGCCAGGCCTCAAAAATATGCCTAAATAGGACAGCATAGACATAAGAGTAGGAGAGAAGTTCAGACAGGGAGGAAGTAGGGAGGAGAGGGAGAAAGGAAGGGGAAGTAGAGAAGGAGTAGGAGAGGAGAGAAGAAAGTTGGTAGGATAAAAGAAGGGAGGAAGAGGAGTGAGAAGGAGAAGAAAGGATTGCTATAAAAAGGAAAAGATGAAATGGAAGAAAGACCACCCCGAACGTATTTGAATATATTAGGATAAAAATTGAAACAGTTAAAAAGAGAATGAATATGAATAAAAATGGAGAAATTAGAATTGGAGGGCGAAAGAAGATGTGACTTATGGAAATGAGCAAGGAAATATTAGGATATGGATAAAAATTACGAAAAAAGGATATTCTGGCAAAAATTGTAACTAGGTAAAATGTATTTGGATGTGTTAAATTGTATAAGATATGATATGGCCAATACTCTGTTCATAAACTATGTATGTGTGTAGGGGGGGTGGGAATTAAAAAATCAATAAAAACTTGTTTTTAAAAAAAGGATAGCATAGAGCTGGGGCAGGTAGACAGGCCCACCCGCGATTTCCGCTACTGGTTCACCCAAACCAGGGGTCTGCAAACTTGGCTCTTTTAAGACTTGTGGACTTCAGCTTTGCTGGCTGAGGAACTCTGGGAGCTGAAGTCTACAAGTCTTAAAAAGAGCCAAGTTTGCAGACCCCTGGGCTAGGCTAGAGAAAAGAAGGACTGGGAGTATACAAGGTAGCAGTATTCTAGTATTTGAGAGGCTGCCACAAAGAAAAGAGGGTCAATTTATTTTCCAAAGCACCAGAAAGCAGGACAAGAAACAATGGATGGAAACTAATCCAGGAAAGAACCAACCTAGAATAAAAGAGAAGCTTCCTAACAGGACAATTAACCAGTGGAAGGGCTTGCCTTCAGAAGTTGTGGATGTTTCATCAACTTGTCTAAAATGTTATAGGGCAGTGATAGTGAACCTTTTCAGCACCGAGTGCCCAAACTGGAACGCACACGCATGGAAAAACCCAAAGACCAACTGGTCGGCATGCACATGCCTATTTTTTGGCCATTTTTAGGCTGTTTTTGGGCCATTTTGGGGCTGTTTTGGGGCCGTTTTCAGACCATTTTTTGGGCTGGTTTTGGGGCCATTTTCAGGCTGGTTTTTTGGTGCTCCGGCATCCATGAAGACCAGCTGGCTGGCGCACGTGCCCACAGAGAGGGCTCTGCATGCCACCTTTGGCATACGTGCCATAGGTTCGCCATCCCGGGTATAGGGTTTCCTGTTTGAGCAGGGGGCTGGACTAGAAGACCTCCAAGGTCCCTTCCAGCTCTATTCTGATTCCTTTTTTTTATTTTTTTATTAATTTTTATGTATTTATTTTTAGGTATGTTTGGGATTTCAGATGTCTGTGTTATTTTTTGAATCGTATCTTAAGAAATTTATTTTTGACTATGTTGTTGGAAGCCTCCGGATGTGTTTATGATAGTCTTTTGCAACAAAGTTTTGAGATATCTTAGATACATGCCAACTTACATTTACATTTGTAGGCCATCAGGTAATATGCAAAATCTATATTTTTTGTTGTTGTTTTTCTGCGGGACTATAGCCCCAGTGTTAACAGTAGACAATGTCTCGATTCACATGTTGCACTAAGCCTATAATGAGTTTGATTTAAGCTTAGCATATTGTATGAATCCAGCCATTGTGAGTGTCTAAGTATAATGTATAGCTTGGGCAAAGTAGCCAATTGTGTCATATCAACAAAGCATCGATACATTTGTACTTTGAGCATTGCCATTTTAGTGTCAAAAATGGTTATTGTTTGCTATTTTGTCCTCAGGCCGAAAGGCTGGGTATATAATTCTTTCGATTTTATTCTGGAAAGGTGCGTTGAAGCATATAGAAGTCTTCCAGGATCCCAATAAAACATTTTTAAACAGGTCCTCTTGCTCTCCTACCTTGTTTGGAATCGCTTCTGAAGTGATTACAAGAAGCAATGGGTGGAAACTAATCAAGGAGAGAAGCAACTTAGAACTAAGGAGAAATTTCCTGACAGTCAGAACAGTTAATCAGTGGAACAACTTGCCTGCAAAAGTTGTGAATGCTCCAACACTGGAAATTTTTAAGAAAATGTTGGATAACCATTTGTCTGAAGTGGTGTAGGGTTTCCTGCCTAAGCAGAGGGTTGGACTAGAAGTCCTCCAAGGTCCCTTCCAACTCTGTTATTCTATTCTATTCTATTCTATTCTATTCTATTCTATTCTATTCAGTGCTATGCATTGGTCATTTCACAATTTTGTGTGCTGCATTAAATACAAAAGACTGGAGGATTCTTCCTCTCAGAAACAACAGCGGGTGGAAACTCAAAGCAACCTGCATTGCTGACTTTCTTTTTAAAGAAATATATTAATGATTATAATTGCAATGGTTTAAAAACGAATGCAAACTAAATGAGACGAGTAAAACGTGCAAAGGAAACAAGAAAGTAAGAATATAGTCAAGAAAAAAAGTTTGGCATATTAAGAAATCTCTTCATTTTCCCCCTAAGCTTTTGCTCTGGTCTCTCTCTGTTTCTGCAGTGGAAACCTTAATTGGAACATCCAAACATAGATCCGATTCTTTGTCCCGAGTGACAGTCTAAATTATGGGAGGCCTGGAAAAGTTGCTTTTCGGTTGTGATTGCCACACTTCTTCCATTTGCCCTCTTTTTTAGCTCTCAAAAGTGCTGAGATGCCCAGTGGGAGAGTAGAAGGAGAAGAAGATACGTCATTTCCCTTCACTTGCTAGATAACACAACACAAAAGTACCACAAGAGGTTTGCTGAAGACTCTGATGGCTGGGGCACTTAATTGTGTTATGCTACTGAGCGCAATACCTGTAATTTTTGCAGTCATGATAACAGCAGATTAACAGAGTTGGAAGGGACCTTATAGGTCATCTAGTCCCAACTCCCCGTCTAAGCAGGAGACCCTACACCATTTCTGACAAATGGCAGTCCAATCTGTTCTTGAAAAATTCCAGTGATGAAGCTCCCATAACTTCCGAAAGCAACTTCTGCTCCATGGGTTGATTGTTCTCACTGTCAGAAAGTTCCTCCTTATTTCCAGGTTGAATCTCTCCTTGATCAGTTTCCATCCATTATTCCATGTCTGGCCTTCAGGTACTTTGGAATATACCTTGAACCCCCTCCTCTCTGTGGCAGCCCCTCAAGTATTGGAAGACTGCTATCCTGTCTCCCCTGGTCCTTTTCTTCACTAGACTAGCCATGCCCAGTTCCTGCACCCGTTCTTCATATGTTTTAGTCTCCAGTCCCCTCATCATCCTGCTTGCTCTCCTCTGCACTTTTTCTAGAGTCACATCATCTTTTTTTTATTTTTTATTTAAAATATATATTTTTAACACCTTATTTTATTTGATAATAAGCTCATTGAGTTTGTGTGGTTTTGGTTTTTTTTTGGAGTTGTTATTGTTCCTGGAAACCTAATTTGAAGTGTTAAAAATCCTCAGATACTTTTAGACTGTGTTTGTTCCCATGTCTTTGTTGACAGAAGCACCGGTGGTTGGCAACTATCTATAAAGTTCATATAAAGTATGCCAGGCCTTTTCCCTCTGATCTATGCCTGGACTTGTTTTTGACAATATCCTTACCCTGGGGTGTGTAAGCTGATTAAAAAAAAAAAAGCAATCCAGGACTGGGTATTCTAGGTAGTCCTTGACGTACGACCATAATTGAGCCCAATATTTTTGCCATTAAGTGAGACATTTGTAAAGTGAGTTTTGCCCTCTTTTACGACATTTCTTGCCACAGCTTTTAATTGCATCACTGCAGTTGTTAAGTTAGGGAATTGGTTGTTAAGTGAATCTGGATTCCCCTTGACTTTGCTCATCGGAAGGTCGCAAAAAGGGATCACGTGACTCCAGGACATCGCAACCGTCATAAATATGAACCACTTGCCAAGCATCTGAATTTTGATCAGATGACCATGGGGATTCTGCAAGGGTCGTAATTCTGAAAAATGGTTGTAAGTCACATTTTTTTCCAGTGCCGTTGTAACTTTGAACGGTCACTAAATGAACTGTTGTAAGTTGAGGACTACCTGTACTAACATCAGGCATTGCAAAGTAGAGTAAAAGGCAGAACTAAAAGAAAATGTGAATTGTATTTCTGTGTTACCCCTACAATTCATGCCAATCAAATCCTAAGTAATTCTCAGTTGTATGGTTTTGTTCAGCTAAAGGACTGAGTTATGTATACCGTGTTTCCTTGAAAATAAGACTGGGTCTTATATTAATTTTTGCTCCAAAAGATGCGCTAGGGCTTATTTTCCAGTTAAGTCTTATTTTCAGGAAAATAGAGTACTAAATGTGCCCATCTGGCTGACGATCTTAATTGGAGCTTATTTTTGGGATAGGGCTTATATTACAAGCATCCTGAAAAATCATGCTAGGGTTTATTTTCCAGTTGGGTCTTATTTTCGGGGAAACAGTAATATTTGAATTCTGACCGCAGATGAAATATGTTGTTTTAATGTATGGATTCCAGTTCATCTAATGTGTGGTCCAAATGTGATCCACACTTATTCTGTTTTCAGGATTTTTTTTTTCAAAGGATTATCTTTCAATACTATTCTTGGATCATTTGTGTCAGGAGGTATTGTAGATGTTCATATTGCTCTACTGGTGTGGTGGTGTTGGTTTTAAAAGAGATGTTTACTTGGATTTTTGCCCTCTCTTATCTTAGCTTGGCAAAGGAACACGTGTTTATGGAAAAGGAACACTTCAAAAATCTCATGTTGAGATGCCACATCAAGTAGTATATGAACCATCACTTAATTAAAACAATCAGCTGGATTTAGACATCAGTTACTCCTGTGTTGACAAAATAACAACTCAATGAGATGTTTTTTTATTATTATTCTGAAGTGGCTTAATAAGCTGCTTTGTTATTTGATGGCTGGGTTTGTGCATCTTGGGGAAAACAAATTTATTTTTAATCTATTTTATGGGTCACAGTGATCTTGTTATATCTGCTCTCAGTGACGAAAACTACCAAATTGGAAGTAAAGCGGAACAACAAAGGAAGCATATGATTTTATGTCTGGATTTTTATTTAATGCCGTTGTTTTGTTAAGAAAGCAGGTAAATGTTTGCCTTCCATTTATTTTTCTTCCTGGGTATGACACCGGTTTGGGGAAGGGGAAATGGGGAAGATGGGAATAGTTTAGAACTGTTTTCCGCCAAATTAAGTTTATGCCTTTTTTTAAAGTTAGAAAAACAAAAAATAATTTCGATTTGGTTTTGGTTGGTTGATCTTATCTACAGTACTTTGTCCGCTCATGGTATGATAATAACCTGAAGCCGGGAGTATAATAATAACTGTTTCCAGCTTTGCATATTTTTAAAAAATGAACTATTCTTCTGAGCTGAAACTGCTTAAAATTCATTCGGCATGTAAATTTGATTTTTATTTTTTAAAGCAGGTGTCTGTCTCTTAGGGTTAAAATTCAGCTTTTTACTGTTAGCAAAGTAAAAGTAAGTCAGCTTGACAGGACATCTGTGCTGTCCAAATAACTATGGGGCTGCCACAAAGAAGAGGGGCGTCAATGTGTTCTCCAAAAACCTGAGGGCAGGACAAGAAGTAAAGGATGGAAACTAATAAAGGAGAGAATGAAGGTAGAACTAGAGAGAAATCTAACTGCCAGAACAATTAATCAGTGGAACAGCTTTACCACCAGAAGTTGTGGGCACTTCAATACTGGCAGTTTTTAAGAAGAGATTGGACAAACATTTGTCTGAAATGGTATAGGGTTTCCTGCCTGAAGAGTGGTTGGACTAGAAGACCTCCAAGGGTCTTTCCAATTCAGCTATTCTGTTAAATGACATATGCCATGCTAGTTCTGTGTTTACAAGTTGATATTTCTTGCCTTGAATTTTTTTAAACTGATTGAAATGGTTGCAATTCAGCAGAACATTCTTCAACCTAATAAGTGTTTTTTTAAAAAAAAGATCAAGAGATATTTGGAATAGTTTCTTGACTATTATATTTGAACGGTATTGGCTGTCATATCTCTTACTTTCAGGCTGCGGTGTTGGATAAAATATTTCGAAATTTCGTGATACCCAAGGATTCAGAACACTGCTGTGATGTGGCATTGAGACCGTGTTTAGCTTTGTTTTTAAACGTTTTTCCTCACCTTATTCTGTGAGATTGCAAAAAAAAATTCTACTTATTAAGCTGTGGTGCCTGAAACATGGACTTGTAAGGACTTTATGAATGCAGTTTAAAATGACCGAGTTTCTTGCAAGACCAAAGCTAAAAGTGTAATCTATACATTGAGTAAGACATAATGCATATTTTTTCCTTGCATCCCTATAATGACAAGGAGCAGCTGTAAATTGACTCTAAATCTAATTCGAGATGTTTTCTGTTGCTCTGTAAGACCAGTTAATATTTGCAATGGCCCAAATTTTGGTAAGATTGACTCTGAGGTGGACATCTAATCTAATCTTCTTGACCCTCACTTCAAATCAAGCCTTTATTATGGTCAGGCGGACGGCACTCTGATAGAAACAAGCTAGTAAAAATGAACATATGTAAGGCTAAAAGCATATAACAAATATTCTGAGCAGATGATACATAGAGAGAGAGATTGAGAACTGGGCAAGTCAGATATATAGATTCAAACGGTGGTTGCATGAGAGAAGTGAGCGATAGATCTCATACTATTTGTCTGGACATTTTTTTAGGATAGAGTAGCTACCTACAAGTCATCCAGTGAAAAAGCATATGACCCAAGGCCTTTTTTGAGCTGATGGATGTGGAGGACTGGTTTTGCATCCAACCTGACTCGAAAGTTAAGAAAACGTCAGGAGGGATGGTAAACGCCATTTTAAAAAAGACCCAAGTGTTGGCGAGGCTGGAAACCAAGAGATCTAGATTTGAAAATAAATCCCCCAGACAGACTTTTTAAGAATGTTTCAAAGACTTTTCGTTGAGAGTCCTAAGTGATGTTCAGATGTTCCTTTGACCATCTATTTGCAGCCGTGATGGGCAGAATGAGGAATTATATCTAGTTTAAGGAAAGGAAAGGATTGGGTGACGTGAGAGCAGTGTTCCAATATCTCAGGGGCTGCCACAAAGAAGAGAGAGTCAAGCTATTCTCCAAAGCACCAGAGGGCAGGACAAGAAGCAATGGGTGGAAACTAATCAAGGAGAGAAGCAACTTAGAACTAAGGAGAAATTTCCTGACAGTGAAGACAAATCATCAGTGGAACAACTTGCCTCCAGAAGTTCATTTGTCAGGAATGGTATAAGATCTACTGCTTAAGCAGGAAGACCGCCAAGGACTGTTCAAACTCTGTTATTCTGTTATTGTGAAGCTAGCCGAAGAGAATTGTGTAAGTCTAAAAGTACATATCTCCCTCCACCGTCTCCTTTATAGGCAAAGAAACCAGGGAGAGTAACTTCTGAGCCTCTTGCTCTTCCCATAATCTGTGGGCTCTGTTGCCTTTTAATTCATTGTTCCCTTTTAATCTTGGTGGAATGACTTGACTCCAGAAGTTGTGAAAACACTGGAGTTTTTAAGAAGAGATTGGACAACTATGTTTCTGAAATGGTATACAGCAGTGATGGCTAACTTTTTCCACACGGAGTGCCGAAACCCACAAACCCCCCAAAATACAATGTGTGCGGGCCTCCCCCCCCCCGCATGTGTCCCCTGTGCATACACCGTGTCCCCCACATGCACATGTGCCCCACACATGCACCCCGCGCATGAGTGGCAGGGACCTGACGACCAGCTGTCTGGCGGGAGGCGCAAGCGCATGCGCGGTGGAGCTGAACTGGGGCGATGGTTCGCGTGCCCACAGAGAGGGCACTGCGGGCCACCTGTGGCACACGTGCCATAGGTTCGCCATCATGGCTCTATGTTCTATGGTGTTTGCCATTAACTTTTTTTTTTAAAAGCTAGATTGGCTTAAAGTGGTCTTTTAAAAACGGTAGGGACACATCCTCCTTTTGTCTTGATGCTGCGCTTTTTATCAGCTGTGCACTTGTGGGTGGTTGTTTATTTGTGGGGAAAAAGGAGCTACCTTTCTGATGCAGTAGGCACTTTACAGCAGTTTTATTCCTCATAAATTTCAGTGTAGAAAACTGTCCGATTCAGTTTGCGCTCTGGCCAGTATGTCAGTATGTACCAGCCGGATTTTGGCATGGCCTTCTTAAATCTCCTTTTTTCTTTCGTCTGCACAGTACCAGAGGTCAGTTTTGGAAACGTCCCTTCATTGATCATTCAGCTGCCAAAACTACTTGGGGCATCTTCATTCTTGAGCCAAGCGAAGGAGCAGCTGACTTGAGCAAAAGGAGAGATTCTCGAACAGCAGCCGAGGAAGGGAATAAAGATATCTGTGTCACAATTTGGGAGAAGGCAGCTGCTGTTGCTGCTTGTCATAGTTCTCAGAATTCACTAGCTAATGAAGTTAAAGAGCAAACAGAGTCATTCCTTTGCCCGGCTGATTTCTGTTAACCGACAAGAGTTTTAGTTAATGTTTTGAAAACAAACTTAGAGCTGTAGTACTAAACAGTCTGGTATTTCTCCCTAGCAGAGGAACTGCAAGGGTGCACTCCGAGCTTGGTTGTTTCTTTGGTGCTTTCTGAGCTTGGTTGTTTTCTTGTAGACGTTTCATTACCCAACTAGGTAACATCATCCATGTTAGAAGGAAGTGGGGTTTGTGGACTGGAGAAGGAAGAAAAGGACTGTGGGGTTCTTGGTGCTTTCTGATGAGCTTGTTTGTTTTATTACAGCCGTTTCATTACTCAAACTAGATGGTATCATCAGTGCAAACCATATTCCCTTCTAGCACTGATGACGATACCTTGTGTGGGAATGAGACGTCTGCAAGAAAACAAGCAAGCTCAGAGAGCACCCAGGACCCCGCATCTCACCCTCTGAGCTGCAAATATTCTCCTTTATTGAAACTAACGTACCTTCTTCATCTGTGCAGTGGTCAAGCAAAACGTAACCCCTTTTCAAATGTAGGTAGCCTCTCAACTTACGACCACGATTGCAACCAGAATTTCTGTTGCTAAGCAAGCAAGGAGGTTGTGAAGTGAGCCACACCTGATTTTACGCCACTTTTTGCCACAGTTAAGCGAATCAGTGCACTTGTTAAACGAATCGGGCAGTTGTTATGCAAATACGACTTCATCGACTCTGCTTGAGGGAAGCCAGCTGGGAAAGTCACAAATGGCGGTCATCTGATCCCAAGGATGCTGCAGCCATCGTAAATCAATGGCCAAATTTTCATCCTGCGATTATGGGGATGCTATGACGGTCGTAAGTGTGAAGGCCAGTCGTAAGTTCATTTTTTTCAGTGCCGTCGTAGCTTTGAACAGTCGTTAAACAAAAAGTTGTAAGCCGAGAACTACCTGTATACGGTCTGATTTTATGTCTTCGACTAACGAGGGAAAACCATATTGGTTTTATGCCTGACAAATACCATCTTTCCCCAAAAATAAGACCCTGTCTTATATTTTTTTGAATCCTGAAATAAGCACTTGGCTTTATTGCCATGCGCTCAAAAGCCCGATTGGGCTTATTATCAGGGGGATGACTTATTTTGGGGGAAACAGAGTAGATAGATAGATGATAGATAGATGATAGATAGATGATAGATAGATAATAGAGTAGATGCTAGGATAGATAGATAGTAGATAAATAGATGATAGATAGATAGATAGATAGATCAGATCAGATCAGATCAGATCAGATCAGATCAGATCAGATCAGATCAGATCAGATCAGAATTCCCCAGCCAGCTTTGCTGGGTGTTGCAATCTTCCAGGCTTAAAGTTGCCAAGGCTGGAGACCCCTGGATTAGATGATAGATAATACCATGTTTCCCCAAAAATAAGACCCTGTCTTATATTTTTTTGAACCCTGAAATAAGCGCTTGGCCTTATTGCCATGCGCTCAAAAAGCCCGATTGGGCTTATTATCAGAGGATGTCTTATTTTGGGGGAAACAGGATATATTCAAAGGATTGCTAAGAAAATATCATTATTTGGTTTTCTGAACTGTTGTTCCTGCCTTCCTTTTCAACCATATTATTGTGCTGGTTTCAAAAGTTTTAGAATATATATATATTTATATATTTTAAAAAGCCAAGTTTTAAAAGCTGCTGGGCCAAAGAAAGATTTTTTTCCCCTTGTAACCCAGCCGTTCTAAGACTCTACATCAGAGGTGTAAAACTAAAGGCCCGGGGGCCAGATCCGGCCCGCCGGGTGCTCAGATCTGGCCCGCATGGTGGCCCTGGAAATGTCTAATGAGTGGCCCACAGTGCCTCTGCCAGCAAAAACAGAGTTGTTGCATGTGGCCCTCCCGGGCTCTGTTTTCATTAGCAGATGGTTGCAGGAAACAATGGTGAAATCCAAATTTTTTTACGACCGGTTCCGTGGGCGTGGCTTGGTGGGCATGGCTTGGTGGGCATGGCAGGGGAAGGATACTGCAAAATCTCCATTTCCACCCCACTCTGGTGTCATTCAGAGGTGGTATTTGCCGGTTCTCCGAACTACTCAAAATTTGTGCTACCGGTTCTCCAGAACCTGCTGGATTTCACCCCTGGCAGGAAGCCATGGTAGCCAAATATGGAGCTCAGGAACCCATTTTTGCTGCCAGAGCACTCAGGCTACCACAGGAAACCCCCCCCCCCCGACAAGAGTGATGTCCAGCTGGCCACGCCCACCCTGGCCCCTCCAAAGTCAGTCACAACCTTGATGCGACCCTTGATGAAACCGAGTTTGACACCCCTGCTCTACATACAGAATAATCATCTTTTATTGAAATCTGGGACAGATGAGAAACTAGCCTGGCCCACTAGATGGGCCTGTCGTCTACATCATGCTTCCTTCCCAAATCACAGCCCTGGGGGGGAGCGTTGGGGGGAGATGTTCCTTATCAGGCATACTTTCTCCCTTCGTTGTTGTGGCTGATTTGGCACACCTTTCCATAATGGGGGAAGAAAAAAAGCCAGATGAACTGCTTTTGTGTGACCTGCATGGAAAATAAAAGCCATAATAACAGGGTGTGGTATGCAAAGGGACATTGCCCTTGGATTTTATTCAGCCCACCAGGACAGATGTGAGGGGTTGATGATCCCAACTGCAGATACCAGATCCAGTTCCCCCTTCTACTTTAATTTGCACAGTTAAGTTATTTTTGTGTGTGTGCAGTTGAGTCCACTGAAAAAGAGGGACGGAGCCAAATTATTGTTCCCAGAACAGTAAGAACAAAATTGGCAAATGCATAACAAGAGACATTTGAATGAATAAACCGTCCTTAATTTACAACATCAGAAACCTTTGGCTACTGGGATTGTGCAACGAATGTCAAGTTTCTGGATATTTTTAGTGTACAGTATGGTAAAATTTCCTGAAAGAACAGTCATGTTTTTCCTATAAAAATATAATGGCCAGTTTCTGAAGAGATGACCCTGAATTTAAGACAAACCCATGGTAAATGGAGGCCAAAATATGCTTGCATTACTGGAGTTTCAGTCAATTTAAGATGAACATTTAAAGGTAAATTATGTGGAAGGGAAATTGGACCATTTTCAGATAAACGCAGTATCTTCATAGAAATATGATAAAGCAAGTTAAAATACCATCACTGAAGAAATTTAACCCATTTAAATGTTTACCTTCCCATGCTGTCAGATAGATAGATCTGTCTAACGTAAATTGTCTCATTTTTTTGGTCTTTCTGCCAATTTTTTGCCGCCAAACTCCCAGGCTTAATTTTGTTTCTTAGGCATTTTTTTTCCTCCAAAACTTTGGATGCGGTTCACGTCCCTTCATCATGTCCTAAGCCTGTGATGGCGAACCTATGGCACGCATGCCACAGGTGACACACGGAGCCATATCTGTGGGCACGGGAGCATTGCCCTAGCTCAGCTCCAGTGCGCATGCGTGCGCTGGCCAGCTGATTTTTAGGCCTTCTGCGCCCACCAGAAGTCAGGAAACGGGCTGTTTCCGGCCTCGGGGGCAGGGAGGCTGTTTTTGCCCTCCCCAGGCTCCTAGAAAGGCTCTGGAGCCTGCGGAGGGCAAAAAAGAGGCCTACCTGGCCCACCATGCCATCGTGTGCCAAAAGCAGGGGGAGCACAGGGGGGTTGTGCATGCATGCACAGGGGGGCAGAGTGCATTGAATTATGGGTGTGGCCACGCACATGCGCGACCCCCCCCCCATGCTCCTCCTGTTTTTGGCACCCGTTGGCAAAAAGGTTAGCTAGCCATCACTGTCCTAAGCAATAAAAGTAGACATTGAGGTCCATTAAGTGAGCTGTTTTCTTTTGTTATCTGATTGCGGAGATCTGTTTTTTTAATGTGTCGATGATGTTTAGGAGTTTAGGAGTTCTCTTCAGACAGAAGATGCTAACAAAAGTCGATACTTCTGAAAGCTTTACAAATAAAGCATTGTGGGTTTTTTTAAAGAAAAGCAGGGTGTGTGTGGAGCCAATTAGAATATTGCTGTACATTTGTAGAAACTTTTTTTTTTTTTACTAAAATATGAAAATGAAAAACAGCGCTGAGGTTAAAAGGCGGTTTATTTTGTTTTCACACCTTTCTCAGGAAGTAACTTTTTAATAGACTACAATGCTTTTAATAGAATTGTAAAGTACCTGAAAGTGGAAAATATCCAAGTGGTTTAAAATGCTGTGAACTAATCCTTAATTTTTGGCTTTGCTTGTCTTAACGAATGATTATTTCTTAAGAGTGATTGCTTTAAATAAGAGCGCTTCTTTTCTCTATGGGTGTTTGTTGGTATAATTCCTACATGTTTCTGCCTTACAACAATCTTGGGAGGTTAGTCAGTCTGCGAAGTGAGATTGCCTCAAGATCACTCAGTGGTCTCCACGATTAAATTGAAATGTCATCTTGGATCTCCTTGATTCAAGTTCAAAGCCGGGGGGGGGGGTCCCAATTATTTTGTAAAAACATGCAACTTTGTTTTGCGGCAAAACGGTTCAAAAATCCAAGCATTCTTATCCTGAGCTGTTTCTCCCCCTTAGATGAAGTCTTCCTAAAGTTTTGCAAACTTCAGATTCTCTGAAGCCTGCTGAAACCTCTGCCTTGTGCAAGACAAAAGTGTGAATGCTTTATTTGTGTATTTTGTCAACTTAAATTTATTCATCATATTTCTTTTACCACCCATTTCGCCTGACTGACTTTTCCTTCGTTGGCTCGGGAAAAGCATTTTCCTAAGATATAAATTCAGTTTGCTGGAATTGCGAGTGTACTTGAACAGATCTGGAAGTCTGTAAAGGAAAGATCAGCTAATAGTCAGCTGAAACAGGCAGTGAAAGAGAGAGAAATTGAATCAGACAACAATTAGAATTGTTACAAGAGGACTTTTTTCAGTCCTCTTGTAACTTTGAACAGTCCGTAAATGAACTGTTGTAAGTTCGAAGACTAGTTGTACGCAAAAACAACAATAATAAAAACCTTGGAACAGCTTCTCTTCCCAGAATTTGTTCGCAGTGTCTGTTTTCCAACAAATCTGAGTACTTCTTCTTTTTTTTTTATTGAAAGTTTTAAAAAACAAAAACATTTTCCCCCTTTTTCCCCCCTCCCTCCCAAAAAACCCCCTTCCCCTCCCTCCCCCGGCTTCCCGGGTCAATCACAAGGTATTATTGTACATAAACCAAACATAGAATAAAATTTTCCCTTCCAATCCAAGTAACCACATCCAAAGCTTTTCATCTCCCAACCCCCTCCCCATTACATAAAATAACTTTCTAATTATTCAAAGGCAATCTGATATTTCTTAATCTGATATCTATTTTGTAGATAATCAATCCATTTTTTCCATTCAATTAAATATCTTTCCTGCGTATTGTCTTTTAAAAAAGCTGAGATTTTAGCCATCTCAGCCAAATTAATAACTTTCAATATCCATTCTTCTATTGTAGGTATTTCTTCTTTCTTCCAGTATTGTCCAATCAACAGTCTTGCTGCTGTTATTAAATTCAGAATCAATTTAGTCAAATCTGAGTACTTCTTAAAGACTGTTGTTCTCAGCTTGCAACAGTTCACTTAATGACCATTTGAAGTTACTGAAAAAAGTGACTTACAATCATGATCACACTTAAAACCATTGCATGGGATCAAAATTCAGGCACTTAGCCACTGACTCTTACTTACGACAGTCGCCGTGTCCCAGGGTCACGTGATTCCCTTTTATGACTGTCTGACCAGTAAAGGGAACGGGGAAACCAGATTCACTTAACAACCGTGTGACTAATTTAACAACGGTAGTGATTCCCTTAACAACGGTGGCGTCGTAAAATGGGGCAAAACTCACTCAACAACTGTCTCACTTAGCCACTAAATTTTGGGTGACTGTACGTCGAGCGTCTGTTCTCATTTTACAACCTGACACGTGCGTGAGATCCTGATGGACTGTATGGTTGGTTTTTTTTTCTCAGCTGCATGGAAAATAACAACTTGAAATAGTGTATTTTTTTAATGGGAGGGAACAATCACCTTGCTGGTTGACCCCCGGGGCAGAGACGTTGAAAACAGCGTGGGTGGTGCTTCACAATTTTGCAAATAGGGAAAGGTTGATCTTGTCTTTTAAAATAAACAAGAGCACAGAGGAGGTAAATCAATTGCCTTCCGTGGGGTGTTTGCTTTTTTGCAATTTGCAAAGTTTTGCCTAACCATCAGCTTAATCATGACTGGCTGACCTCAATCTCACACATGTTTATTTCAGGTGACTTCACTTTTGTCAGCCCGTGCTGTGCTCCTTGACACTTAAAACTACATGAAAGTTCCCCAAAAAACGTCACTAACTTGTTTTCCTTTTGTTTACCTCTCCACCCGGCCTGCTTTGCGTATGGGTGTCGCGTTGTGTGTTTTGGACAGCCGTTTCCCTATAAAAGTTGGCTTTCTCTCTCTCTCTCTCTCTCTCTCTCTCTCTCTCTCTCTCTCTTTTGCCTGCTGGGTTGCTGCGCTGTACCTTTAAGAAACCAGCCTGCTCAGCATTGCCTTAACCTGCTGAACCTATCTTGCTAGCAAGGAAAAAGTTCTTTAAATAATAGATATTAGCCTTTACCAATTAGGATTATAAGCTTTGCAAACAGGGTGGAGTTTTCCCAGTTTGGCCAGTCATGTTGCAGAAAGGTGGAGCTTGATGCAAAAGGATAGGCTGCACTGGAGTACAGCTTCCAGTGAAGTTAATCTGGGGTGAAGCAAACAGGAAAAAAAAAATTGTGCAGAATTTGTGGGTAGGCTTGTGGTTTTCATTTTTTGTTGTTGTTCCACTGCTTGTTCGCCTTCCACTCGGGCTGTAAGGCAGCGGGGACTCGCGCGTTTCTGGCTGACCGTAGCTTTGTTGCTCTTTTTGTGATTGGCAGGCTGTTAAAATTAAATAAGGGAGAAGCTGAACAAAAGGGATCTTTTGGAACAGGAAATCAGGTGCCCAGAAACAAACTTTGTTTCCCCCCACCCTCCATGGAAACTTCCTTAAAAAGGAAAAAAAAAAGTTGGGACAGGGAGCTCGAGAGATAGTTTTGCGGTACTGCAAACTAACAGGTCTGTTTTGGGATGTCAGAGCAGCTCTCGGATCTTCTAGCGGTGGGCTTTTTTTAAGCTGTTCGCTTTTGGGGGGGGGGATCTGGTGATGGGGTTTTTTTGGGGGGGTTGTGTGTGGAGGGGGGGGCTGGGATGGGCTGGGGGGCTTTCTTTCCCAAAGGGGTTGAAGTTGTAAAGTGAAACTCTTCCTTGGGGGATGAGGGACTGTTTGTTTGTTGTGTCAGCTGGCCTGGGGAATATTTTGGCCAAAGAACTCCAGAGTTGAAATGACAGAATTTGTGGAAGCCTTTTTTTTGGGGGTGGGGGTGGGGGCCGGGGGGGGAGGTGTTTGTAAAAGAGCCCAAGTTGTTGAACCCAGCTGGGCTGGTGGTCAGTCCGCTTGTCATGGCTGATTTCTTTTAGCGGAGATCGAATAAGAGACATTCCTTTCTTCAGGTGTTTCATTCGGGGTGTTGGCTTTGAAACCTGTGCCAGGAGTGGGTGGGCTTTGTGAGGATAGCAGGAAATTGCAAGGGGGAAAAAAAGAGAGAGAGTATAATCTCTTACTTGGGAAGCGGAGATGTGGAAATTGGGCTTAAGCCAGACGATAAATTTTCTTTGGCTTGGAAATACCTGTCCCGTATAGGTAGCCCTCGACTTACAACCATTTCGTTTAGCGAACCTTCGAAGTTTTCCTCCACCCAAAAAAGT
This sequence comes from Ahaetulla prasina, assembly GCF_028640845.1. NCBI lineage: Eukaryota > Metazoa > Chordata > Lepidosauria > Squamata > Colubridae > Ahaetulla > Ahaetulla prasina. The sequence goes on from NC_080551.1 coordinate 14,886,150, forward strand.
GACTTTTGATTGTTGTTTTTTTTTTCACGCTTACAACCTTTGCAAATCTCCCCATGGTCCACGTGGTCAAAATTCAAGCATGTATGTATGGGTCGTGATCACCATTGTAACCTTCCCAGTTGGCTTCGGACTGGTCAGATCAATGGGAGAGGGGGAGGGGGAGCCAGATTCCCTTAGTGACCAGTGATTCACTTTAACGACTGTCACGGTTTGCTTCGCCGTGGCTAAAAGAAAAAAGGGGGGGGGCCTGCCAAATGGGGCGAAGCTCCTTTTAACGACTGCTTTTGTTTAGCAACCGTTGTTGTCGTTAAGTCGAGGACTACCTGTACTCTTGTTTGAGTAAAACTGACTTTGTTGGAAGGGACGGGAGAATATGTATCTCCGGATGTTAAGAGGATCTGTAAGAAGGAAGTTGTGTCGGTTGCCGGCTTTTTTCGTTCCTGAACAAATGGTGTTGTCCCATTTTCATCAGGGAACGGCCTATTATTTCAGCTTGCATCAGCCTTGACTTCTCTGGGATGAAAAAGTCAGGGATTTGGGCAAGGAAAGGGAGGTTGTTCAGCTGTTCGGAGCAAATGTTTTTATATCTGGGATGGTTATCTGGAGGCCATGAAAAGGACCAGCTGTCCTTCGGTTGTCTACCCCAAGGTAAGGAAGACGTAGTGTTGGTGGCAACGGGACATGTTGACAATCAGATCTAAAAGAGGGTGGGGCCTTCGGTCCCTGCTTTCCACTCTGGAAAGAGGGCCTCCCAGCGAACCCACTGGAAGATCCCAAGATATTCCTTTAATTGACGTGACTTATGATTTGACAGATCGGGACAGGGAATAAAAACCTTTGCTATGGATGGCAGAGTTTCTCTCTCTCTCTCTCTCTCTCTCTCTGCAAAAGCCAGGCCTGGCTAGATAAGCAAGCAGCAACGCTCCGAAAACTTCCCCTCCAGGCGCTGTTGACTTTATCCAACAAATTGGACAGAATAGAAATTGGCTGACTTCTTCCATTCCAGCATACCTTTCCTTTTTATTTTATTTGGAATCCACGATGCCCTGGTGGAAACGGTTCTTTTGTGTCCTCGATAAGGAATTTCTCTGTGTGTTTTAACGCACATGTTTGAACAGCTCAGGTTTTTTTTTCGCGGGCGGTTGATACCAAGCGGTAACAACAACAACAACAATCATCATCATCATCATCACCGCGATATGCTTCGGCGGTTGGCGAATGCGTGAAATTGCACGTAGGGGTACTTTGGCCCCCCTTCCCTTCCCTCCCCCCGGACAGGGTGGATTCTCTGAGTAGGATCTATATTAGCGAAGATCTCTCGTTCTTGTAAGCATGAGATTGAAGTGATAAACCTTCAGCTGGGCTACATGCCAGTTGTACGTGTTGTATGCAGGGAAAGCAGATGTCTTACAGTTGAATTTAAAAAAAAAAAAAAAAAGAGTGGATTTCAATTTGCTGTTAACTTGATTTTTTTAAACATCTGGGGAATTCTGGGAGTTGAAGTCCACATACCTTAAAAGTTCCTGAAGTTGGGAAGCAGCGTTGTATTTCATTAATAGAGGAGTTGTCACCCAATCCGCTTCCATCTAATATAACTTTGTTGCTGGCAATCCTTATGATTTATATTGATATATTGACCATCATTTGTGTTGTAAATGTTGTACCTTTGATGAACGTATCTTTTCTTTTATGTACACTGAGACAAATTCCTTATGTACACTGAGACAAATATGCACCAAGACAAATTCCTTGTGTATCCAATCACACTTGGCCAATAAAAAATTCTATTCTATTCTATTCTAATGATACTTGGCTTTGCTTATTCATCCCTTGAGAGATATACAGGTAGTCCTCAACCTACAACTATCCATTTAGGGACCATTCAAAGTTACAATGGCATGAAATAAATATACTTAGGACCGCTCCTCACACTTACGACGGTCAAAATTTGGTCGAAATTTGGATGCTTGGCAACTAACGTGTATTTACAGTGGTTGCAACATCCCGGGGTCAGAAAAGGATTGTAAAATTCTGGCGTGACTTGCTTCACAACCTCCTTGCTTAGCGGCAGAAATTGTGGCCCCTAGTGTCGTAAGTTGAGGACTAACTGTAATATATAGGGTGAGGTGAAGGAGTCAGATCCAACCATTTCCTCTCTTCGTTGAAGTTCTTTGAACCGGTAGTTATTGGTCTCATCCTAATCTAATTTAGTGGTGGCTACCAAGCTGAGAGAAGAAGGAAGGGGACCCGAAGATGGGGATTTGGGTTTCTTTGAAGAACGGAAGGATAGATAGAATCTAAGAATGGTATTAGGCAGCTTCACAGAACCTTCCTCTTCTCACTTGGCAAACCACGTACAAAGCAGAATACCAGAGTTGGAAGGGACCTTGGAGGTCTTCTAGTCCAACCCCCAACCCCGCTCAGGCAGAAGACCCTATACCATTTCAGACAAATGGTTGTCCAATCTCTTCTTTAAAAATTCCAGTATCGGAGCATCCACAACTTCTAGAGACAATACTTTCCACTGGTGAATTGTTCCCAGTGTCAGGAAATTTCTCTTTAGTTCTAGCTTGCTTCTCTCCTTGATTAGATTTTTTGCTTCTTGTCCTGCCTTCAGGTGCTTTGGAGAATAGCTTGACTCCCTCTTCTTTGTGGCAGCCCCTGAGATATTGGAACACTGCTATCCTGTCTCCCCTACTCCTTCTTTTCATTAAACTAGACATATCCAATTCCTGGAACCATTCTTCATATGTTTTAGCCTCCAGTGCCCTAATAATCTTTATTGCTATTCTCTGCACTCTTTCTAGAGTCTCCACATCTTTTCTCCATTGTGGCGACCAAAGCTGGATGCAATATTCCAAGTGTGGCCTTACCAAGGCATTATAAAATGGTACTAACCTATCACGTGATCTTGATTCTATCCCTCTTTTAATGCAGCCTAGACCGGAGGTTCCCAATCTTTTTCGGTTTGCGGCTCCCATAACACTTCGGATTTTTTCCGCGGCTCCCTTAATAGGTACATCCGATTTTTTTTTTTTTTTTGTCTTTTTAAGGATTTGGAAATCTACTTTTTAGATCGTTAAGGTTAGGTTAATTGAAAAATAAATTAATTACGAGCTTTAAATTCACAATTTATTGAACATCGTTTAATGATTTAAAATTATTAATGGGATGGATGGGCTTGTTCGCTGCACAACTTCTCAAATCTTGGAATAAAATTGGAAATAGCGACTCTCATTTCTTGCTCGACGTTAATTTTTGAGCGATATTTACTTTTTATTACCGCGACTGCCGAAAACCCAGTCAAGACAAATAGGACGTTGCAAAAGGAATTAATATTCTTAGGGCTTTGCAACTAAGCAGTGGGTATCCCTCTTTTACTGATATCCAAAAATCAGAAAGTTCCATGCTAACAAATTTTAACTTCAATGTTGTGTCGCAAGACAACTCAATAAGAGATTCTTCTTCTGTAGAGGTAAATTCTGATGGAGCTTTGGCTCTAAATGGGTCTTGAATCCAAGTAAATTTTTCAATGTTATCTGCTTCAAAGTATTTTTCGAACCATTTGATAAGCTGAGATAAATGATCTTCAAAAAGAGATTTTAAATTGCAAGACAAACTGATTTCATTGGAGGTTAAAAACTGGTGCAACAAGGGAAAGCAATCATTAAGATCATCTTCATTAATTTTTAGTTTCCATAGCTGTAATTTTTTTCTGAAAGCTGAAATCTTTTCTGTTAACTTTAAAATGTGCATATTGCCTCCTTGTAAAGAGAGATTCAACACATTCAACTTTTCAAAGATATCACATAGGTATGCGAGTTTAATCAAAAAGTCTGTTTCTACAAAGTGTTTGGCATACTCATGTTTTTCTTCTTCAAGGAAAGTGTATATTTCTTGCCGTAATTGGAACGTACGAGACAATACACCTCATGAGAAAGCCATCGTGAGTGGCAGTAGTACAACAAAGATGTGTATTCACCTCCCATATCTTCACACATTCTTTTAAAAAATATTGCTTTTAGTGGCCGTGTTTTTATATAGTTCACTATATTTACCACACGTTCTAAAACTATATTTAGTGGAGGACTTATATACTTTGATGCAAGTGCTTCTTTGTGAATGATGCAATGGGTCCAAACTGAATCTGGAGCTTTGTTTCGAATAAGCGCCTGCAATCCTCCATAAGAGCCGGACATCGAACGACCACCGTCAGTACAGACGCCAACGCACTTTGTCCAGTCTAAATTATTTTCAACCATAAATATATTCAGGATCTCGAACAAATCCTGAGCCTTTGTACTTCCAGTAATACTTTTACAAAAGAGAAGGTCCTCAACGATTGAATTACCATCTAAGAACCGTACGTAACAAATCAAGTGTGCGTCCTTATTATTGTCTGTGGCCTCATCGAGTTGCAGTCCATATTCACTTCCTTTTAATTTTTCAATTAATTGTGCATTGAGATCCTCCCCCATGTGCTGAATTCTGTGACTGATTGTATTGTTAGACAAAGGGACATTTGAAAGTAGTTTCCCCGCCGACTCACCAATCATAATGTTCACTAAATCTACAGCAGCCGGTAGAATGAGTTGCTCAGCAATAGTATGGGGCTTTTTACACTTAGCAACTCTATATGCAACTTTGTATGATGCTAGCAAAGCATTATTTGGTATTGACATATGTTTATAAATGCTGCCTTTTTGTTGTTTTAATTCCATTAACTTTCTTTTAAAAAAGTTGTGAGGTTTACCAACAAAGTTAGAATGGTTGGTTTCTAAATGTCGTTTTAACTTACTTGGAAGCATACATTCCGGTGCCAAAACTTTCATGCACAATACACACTGTGGTCTCTCTTTATCATTTTCGTTTATTGATGTAAAGCCAAAATCCAAGTAACTGTCGTCATATTTACGACGTTTTCGCTTCTCGGAACCCTTGCCACTAGTTTGTGGAACTTCGTCTATAGATTTAGCACTATCTTGATTATTCAAGTTTAATAAGAATTTGTCCATTTTAGGGTGATCAGAAAAATAGCTTTTGAAAAGTAACTTAACCACCACACTATTAAGTTAGCCCAACAAACAAAAACTTATGCGATCACTGAGAAGGTGATAACAAACGAATAGAAATCTGACTTGTAACTGCGCATGCGCACTAGACGTTTCAGAAATGGCGCATCAGCGTTAGACCCAGCGGGCGCAGATATTAATTGAATATTTCGCGGCGCCCTTATGACGATAGCGCGGCTCCCTGGGGAGCCGCGGCTCACACTTTGGGAATCACTGGCCTAGACTGTGCACAAGAAATGTTTTAGAAAGCTACAGGTCAGACCTTTTAATTTGAGTAGGTATCCCCAACATGGATAGCTTGCCCGATATATTAGCAGAAATCCATAAGGAAGCTGATGCTTATTGCCCCCAAAATAGGAAGCCATGAACTGGCCTGGAATTTGAAATTGTTGTGGCTAACTCGGTACCCTGTTCTCCATTGCTAAGGATTTCTTCTATATTGTATAGATAATCCACAATTTATGATGACAGTTGGGACCAGATCTTCCATTGCTAAGCCATGCATGCAGTCGTTAAGTCTGTCTTGCCTGATTTTACGACCGTTTTTTGCTGTGGTCATTAAGCGAATCCCATGGTTAAGCAAATCTGGCTCCTTCCACTATCATAACTTGTTTGGAAGCTCCAGAGATGGTTACCCAAAAAAATAATCACATGACCCTGGGACCCTACAAGCATTGTAAATACGTTCTGGTTGCCAAAAGCCCAAATTTTGATCATGTGACCACGGGAACACTGTGACAATTATAAGTCATTTTTTTTAGCGCTGTCATAACTTCAAACGGTTGTCATAAGTCAAGGAATATTTGTATTTCTTCAACTATCTCAGCTTCGACCAGTTCTGGCTTTTAAAGGTGGATTGTGCAAGAAGTATGGACAAGTCCATATTTAAAAAATATGTAAATTTGGCAAATTCATCCCATTTATAGATGGACAGTTGAGGAAGGAGAAAAAAGTGAACCAAAGAGAGTGATGGTATAATGCATTTATCCTTGGGCTTTTATTTGCTGAAGAAGAGAGATTCAAATGACTTTCCGCTCCCAAGTTTTCAAGAGTAATTTAGACCTCGCCAAACAGTTAAGAACTGGATAAGAAAAAAATGCAAATAAGCTTTGCTGTCTTATCCCAGCCATTCAGAGGCATGCATGGAAAATGAAGATTGCTTGCACGGGGTTCAAAAAAAGCACCAGCGTGCATGAATTTAGCCATTGTGGTTTTCAAACCATAGCTTATGGCTTAGCCTTTCATCAGACCTGAATTGTGCTTTGTTCAGAAACAAGTGAACCCAGTTCGATTTGTTTATCCGGTAAACCACAATTAAATGGTAGCTTAGAATATGGTGTATGAAGCTAGTCATTTTTTTGTGTGTGTGTTCTAACATCTTCTCGCTGTTCAAAATATGAAATATGTACAATTTAAGGCACACATGTACAAAACTGGGCAAGCTAGCATCAGCTCAGTTTGCGGGCCTTGTTCCAGCCCCTCCGTCTGTGAAACTCATAAAATCCTGATGCAATCCTGTGTTCCACGTCGGTCAGACCTGACCATATTCCAAGTCCTTTAATAACTACAAAATAGTAGCGGCAGGGGAAACAATCTCAACAAGTCCATTGCTTCCTTTTTAGTAGACTGCTTTGAAACAAGCTGCCCTTGTGTGCTCTCTGTTTAAGTTTCCCAAACTTTAAATTATTTAAAGTGGAGGGAAGCTGTCACGTTTCTGATTTGTAGCCCTGATAATTTCCAGTAATCCATACATATCACAAAGCTTATTTTGTACTCAGAATAACACAATAGAATAGCAAAGTTGGAAGGGATCTTGGAGGTCTTCTAGTCCAACCCCCATTCTCAAGCAGGAAACCCTACACCATTTCAGACAAATGGTTGTCCAACATCTTCTTAAAAACTTTCAGTGTTGGAGCATTCACAACTTCTGGAGGCAAGTTGTTCCACTGATTAATTGTTCTCCACTGTTAGGAAGTTTCTCCTTAGTTCTAAGTTGCTTCTCTCGATTAGTTTCCATCTATTGTTTCTTGTCTTCTGCTGCTTTGGAGAATAGCTTGACTCCCTCCTCTTTGTGGCAATGTCTTAGAACACTGCTATCATGTCACCCCTAATCCTTCTTCTCACTGGACTAGACATACCCAATTCTTGGAATTGTTCTTCATGTTTTAGCTTCCAGGCCCCTATTTCTTGTTCTTTTCTGCAATCTTTCCAGAATCTTTTTTATAATATAGTGACCAAAACTGGATGCAGTTTTATCCAAACCTGGATACAAGTAGTCCTCAACTTAGCACAGTTCATTTAGTGACCATTCAAACTTAATGGCAGTTAACAGTTCATTTAGTGACCGTTCAAAGTTAACGGCACTGAAAAAAAAGTGACTTATGACCGTTTTCACACCTACGACCCTTACATATTCCCATGGACACATGATCAACATTTAGACCCTTGGCAACTGACTCATATTTATGAGGGTTGCAGAGTCCCGTCCTTTTGCGACCTTCCGACAGGCAAAGTCAATGGGGAAGCCAGATTCATTTAACAACCGTGTTACTAATTTAACAACCGCAGTGATTCACTTAAGAAAAGTGAGAAGTCGTAAAACTGTTCTCCCTTAGCAACAAATATTGGGCTCAATGGCGGTCGTAAGTCAAGGATTACCCGTACCCCTTTATTTTGGTATTGCAATAGAACCGACAAAGTGGCACAAAAGCTATATATACGAGGTGGCTGGATGGAGTCACTGAAACAGTAGGCATGAGTTTAAATGGACTCCAGAGGATGGTAGAGGACAGAAAGGCCTGGAGGAATATTGTCCATGGGGTCGCAATGGGTCGGACACGACTTCGCAACTAACAACAAATATATATATATATATGTTTTCTGAGGTTTTCGCGGGTGTTTGTATGTAGGTCTTTGGTTATTCGGGTTTTCTCCCACGTAAAATTGGAAGTGTGTGGGCGACGTTTCGACGAAGTCTCATTCGTCATCTTCAGGCTTCAGCTTCGTGCTTCTTGCTCCCAGAAGCACGAAGCTGAAGCCTGAAGATGACGAATGAGACCGTCAAACGTCGCCAAGACACTTCCAATTTTACACGGAGAAAACCCGAACAACCAAAGACCTATATACAAACACCCGTGAAAACCTCAGAAAACAAATATATATATATATAGGTCTTTGGTTATTGGGTTTTCTCCGTGTAAAATTGGAAGTGTCTTGGCGACGTTTGACGAAGTCTCATTCGTCATCTTCAGGCTTCAGCCGTGCTTCTTGCTCCCAGAAGCACGGCTGAAGCCTGAAGATGATGAATGAGACTTCGTCAAACGCTGCCAAGACATTTCAATTTTACACAGGAGAAAACCGAACAACCAAAGACCTATATACAAACACCGTGAAAACCTCAGAAAATATATATATATATATATATAGGTCTTTGTTGTTCGGGTTTTCTCCTGTGTAAAATTGGAGTGTCTTGGCGACGTTTGACGAAGTCTCATTCGTCATCTTCAGGCTTCAGCCGCGCTTCTGGGAGCAAGAAGCACGCTGAAGCCTGAAGATGACGAATGAGACTTCGTCAAACGCCGCCCACACACTCCAATTTTACACGGAGAAAACCCAACAACTAAAGACCTATATATATATATATATATATATATATATATTTGTTTTCTGAGGTTTTCACGGTGTTTGTTTAGAGTCTTTGTTGTTCGGGTTTTCTCCTGTGTAAAATTGGAAGTGTCTTGGCGGCGTTTGACGAAGTCTCATTCATCATCTTCAGGCTTCAGCTTCGTGCTTCTGGGAGCAAGAAGCAGCTGAAGCCTGAAGATGACGAATGAGACTTCGTCGAAACGTTGCCAAGACATTTCCAATTTTACACGGAGAAAACCCAACAACCAAAGACCTATATATATATATATATATATATATATATATATATATATATATATATATATATATATATATATATATATATATATATATATATATATATATATATATATATATATATCAATCATATTCATCATTATACATTAATTACGTTGAGGCCAGTTTCCAGAGGGGTCACTCTATCTGTCTATTGCAAAAAAATACAACAATGAATCTTGTGGCTGTTTAAAAAGCCAGCACGCTGATTATGGCATGTGCTTTCATTGTTATATCCTGGGAAAACTAGAGTCCTCTTCTGAGCTTAGCATTGTAGAAATCAACAGCTAATTGAAATTCCCAGGGGATCACCGCAGTTCGCATATGCCAGAAAGTAGGAGTTGGTTTTGGCTAAAACCGGCCTACAAATTAAAGGGTTTTTTTTCCCCTGTGAAGGTATTGTTAGAGTTGATCCAAAATTACACAAGTTCTACACCAAGGATACCCACTTGTGTACATTAGTTAAACAAATTAAGGCAGTATGCAGACATAATCTTACAGACAAATAGTCTTCAAAGAGCTAAGATGTTTCTTTTATTGAAATTTCATATCCCGCTGTACCCCAAGGGCCCCGAGCAGCTGACAGCAGTTTTCTAAATATTGACAGATGGTCCTTTGGAGGCTTACAATAGCAAAGCAAAATAGTCAAAAGAGCATAAAAGAACGCAATGCTAAACCTGTAAAACGTAGAATCCGTTAAGAAATGATAAGTTTTAAAAACTTGGAAGTATGTATTCCACTATCGGCCCCTAAAACTATAAAGACAGTGTTCCCCTGGCAACTGGAGTTTTCTTTGTCCTTGAAGACATTTCGCTTCTCATCCAAGAAGCTTCTTGAGTTCTGACTTTAGAACAGAAGAAGTTTCTTGGATGAGAAGCGAAACGTCTTCAAGGAAAAATGAGAAAATCCTTTTGAAAAAGCGCCTTTGGGACAACCATGACCTGGATGATTGACGATCTCTATAAAAATAAAGACAGTGCTGTTTGTCGAAGCACTGTAGTTTTAGCTGACCTTGGCTGGTTTGAAGTAGGGTCAGATCTGGCTGGCACTTAAATGGGAGACCGGGAAATTCCAGAATTAGAGGCTTAAATGGATGGTTGAAAAAAAATTTCTGGAAGGAGGCCCTAGGCTCTCCTATCTGAATGATTACTAAGAAAAGCCACATATCCATGTCCAGGTAGCCTTCAGATTCAAGGAGGATATTTTTATCAGTGAAATGCTCTTTTCTTTTAAAAATGTTAAAGACTTGAGTGAGGAGAACAGCTCAGTTCCAAATAGCAGTAGCAGCTAGACGTATATACCACTTCACAGTGCTTTACAGCCCTCTCTAAGCGGTTTACAGAGTCAGCCTATTTCCCCCAACAATCTGGGTCCTCATTTTACCCACCTCGGAAGGATGGAAGGCTGAGTCAACCTTGAGCTGGTCAGGATCGAACTGCTGGCAGTAGGCAGAGTTAGCTTGCAATAGCACTTAGCCTTGTATACTACTTATAGTGCTTTACATAGCAATATCATTAGCACTTAGACTTATATAATGTTTCCTATGATTATCATTAAGTGTTGTATCATTAAGTGTTAAATTGGTACCCTATGACTATCATTAAATGTTGTAAGTGTTGTACCTTGATGAAGGTATCTTTTCTTTTATGTGCACTGAGAGCATATGCACCAAGACAAATTCTTGTGTGTCCAATCACACTTGGCCAATAAAAATTCTATTCTATTCTATACTGCTTCATAGAGTTTTACAGCCCTCTCTAAGTGGTTTACAGAGTCACCCTCTTGCCCCCAACAATCTGACTCCTCATTTTACCCACCTCGGAAGGATGGAAGGCTGAGTCAACCTTGAGCCGGTCAGGACTGAACTGCTGGCAGTAGGCAGAGTTAGCTTGCAATAGCACTTAGCCCTTAGCCTTATATACCACTTTTAGTGCTTTACATAGCAATAGCATTAGCACTTAGCCTTATATACCACTTTATGGTGCTTTACAGCCCTCTTAAGTGATTTACAGAGTCAGCCTCTTGCCCCCAACCATCTGGCTCCTCATTTTACCCACCTCGGAAGGATGAGTCAACCTTGAGCCCGTCAGGATCAAACTCCAGACTGTGGTCAGAGTTAGCCTGCAATACTGCATCCTTACCACGGCATCACATGGCAGATGCGGTAACGATGATTTGTTTCGCTGAAACCACAGACAGCCATTGAGACTGAGTGTAGAGCACAGTTCAATTTCTGCTTAAATCCCTGTGGTTCTGTGCGTGGTCCGGAGGCTGTGCTTAGATCAGCTACTGACTTTTTTTCAGCTTCGCTTCCCACTTGTGAAATGGGGATCGTGACGATCGTCATTGCAGGATGGCAGAAGAGGGAAATAATGATTTGAAAGTCACTTTGCCTGCGGAGACTGCTGGAGATGGCGTTGGAAGAATTGCAAAAACGCTGCTACCAGTAAGCAGAGTAATGAGTCAGGCAGTTGCAACTCAGAATGTGCAAGAATACTGCCCGTGCATGAGTGGGTGGTCATAGTGCCCTGCATTGAAATTATATCCTTTAACATCTAGAGGTTTCCCCCAAGGTCTGCCACTCAGTTTTGTTTTGTTTTTTCCAAAGTTTGCTCATCAAAGGACCACGTTTTAAATTCTTAATAAGGAACCTCAACTTTTTAAGGATGAGGCCTTCCAAATTTTATTATTGGAATTTATTTATTTATTATTTATTTTATTTATCACATTTCTATACCGCTCTTCTCCGAAGACTCAGGGCGGTTTACAGCCAAGATAAAATCGCACAGAAACAAACGTTAAGAACATTATTAAAAATCTAATTCAAAATTGGCCCAATAATTTTAAAACTAATAAAATATAAAATAAACCCTAATTAGGCCAACCCTGCACGATGGAACAAGAAAGTCTTAAGCTCGCGCTTAAAGGTCCGGAGGTCAGGGAGTTGGCGTAGCCCCAGAGGTAACTCATTCCACAGGGCAGGAGCCCCCACAGAGAAGGCCCTCCCCCTGGAAGCCGCCAGTCAGCATTGTTTGGCTGACTGGCCCTGAGGAGGCCCTCCCTATGGGAGCGCACAGGTCGATGGGAGGCTATTGCCAGGGAGACTTGCATGTCTGCTTAATTGAAGGTGATTATAGTTTTTTAAGGGGCGCGGTGGCTGAGTGGCTAAGACGCTGAGCTTGTCAGTCAAAAGGTCACGGTGGCTGAGTGGCTAAGACGCTGAGCTTGTCAGTCAAAAGGACAGCAGTTCAGCGGTTTGAATCCCTAGCGCCGCGTAACGGGGTGAGCTCCTGTTAACTTGTCCCAGCTTCTGCCAACCTAGCCGTTCAAAAGCACGTAAAAAAAGGCAAGTAGAAAAATAGGGATCACCTTTGGTGGGAAAGTAACAGCGTTCCGTGCGCCTTTGATGCTTAGTCATGCCGGCCACATGACCATGGAGATGTCTTCGGACAGCTTTGAAACGGAGATGAGCACCGCCCCCTAGAGTCGAGAACGACTAGCACATATGTGCGAGGGGAACCTTTACCTTACAGTTTTTTATAGCTTCCCTTCCCAAACCTTATCACAGCATGTGATATAAAAGTTTCATAAACAGCCTGTAAGAAATAAAACAGAGCTGGACTCCACCGTTCCTTTGGAAACATCCTGTTCGGTAGCCTTAAAACGTTTTCTGCTAGAAGTCCATAACGTTACTAAAACCCCTTAGTGATATCATCAAGCTTCATCTGTTAAGAATCTCAAACCTGCTTTTAACGCATTCACGTGTTTTTTTTTTTAAATTTGGTGTGAGCAGCCCCCCCTTTTTTTTCTTACAATGTGTGTGGATGGAGAAAGGTGGCATTGCGGTTTCGTTTGCTTCTCGTATCGGCAGACCTTGCTTATCTTGTTTTTCCAGAATTTTGCACGCTTAGAAATGCAGAAGCAAACAGTCTCTTTGGCTGGTGTATTGCAAAAAAAAAGAAGAAGAAGAAGAAGGAGCGGATTCTTCTTCCACTCCCTTTGGCTTCCTAAGGTCTTGGACCGCCTTTGCTGTGAACATTTGAAATCTTGAACTTTGTGTACAGATCAAAGCGCAGGGATATTCTCGGAGTTGCTAGGAGAACGACCAGGCCCCTTGGAGTGTGGCTGTACTTCGCCAAAACAAATGCACAGGCTGAAATCAAGAGTTCCTTTGCTAGAACAAGGTGATGTCTAGATGGCTTTAAAAAGTGGGGACTATAGTGGTTAAGATGCTGGGCTTGTCCACTGGAAGGTTGGCTGTTCGAGACCTAAGCACCGTGTGACGGGGTGAGCTTCCATTCTTTTTTTTTATTGAAAAAGTTTTTACAAAAAAAAAGCTTTCCCCTCTACCCCTCCCCTCTCCCCTCCCTTCAAAACCCATCCTCCTCCCCCCCACCCCGACTTCCCAGAACAAACACAAGGTGTAGTTTAAAAATAAAACAAACATATGCTAAAAATTTTCCCTCCTAACTCGGTTATACTCCTGCAATTCCCATTAAATCCTAACCTCCCCCATAGCAATCAGAAATAATACATCCTAATCATTCAAAGGCAGTCTGATATCTCTTAGTCTGATATCTATTTTGGATATAGTCAATCCATTTTTTCCATTCCTTTAAGTATCTTTCTTGTGTATTGTCTTTCAAAAAGGCTGAGATTTTTGCCATCTCAGCCAAATTAACAACTTTCAATATCCATTCTTCTATTGTAGGTAATTCTTTTTTCTTCCAATACTGTCCTATCAGTAGTCTTGCCGCTGTTACTAAATTTAAAATCAATTTAGTCTCAATTACTGTACAGTCCGTGATAATTCCCAGTAGAAAAAATTGCGGTAGGAACTTTATCTTCTTTTTCAAAACATTTTATATAATCCACCAAATTCTTATCCAAAAAGCCTTAATATTCTTGCAAGTCCACCAAATATGAAAATATGTAGCGTCATTACAATTACATCTCCAACATTTTGCTTGCATATCTGGATACATACACGATAGTTTTCTTAGGATCTAAATGCCATCTATAAAACATTTTGTAAAAGTTTTCCATTAAATTCTGTGCCTGCGTAAATTTAACATTTCTAACCCAATTTTTTTTCCAAGTTTCCAACAATATTGGCTCTGTGAGCTTCCATTCTTGCCCCAGCTCCTGCCCACCTAGTATTGTGGTCTGCCAGTGGCCAGCAGAGCTGGCAGCAGATTTGGACTTGTCCTGGAGTCTGGGGAAGGCTCAGATGAGGGCTCTGCGTCGGAGGCAGAGAGGGGGCCAGGGCAATCTGATAGTTATGTGCTGCCTCCGGAGCCTCCAGAATCTGACATCAGTGAGGCAGAAGAACAGTGTGAGCCTGTTCCCAGTGTGCGCATGCGCAGAGCTGCCAGGAGGCAAGAACAGTTAAGACAAAAGGGGCGACTCGGGAGTAAGGCTTGGAGATGATTGGCCCCTCCCATAAGACATAAGAGAGGAGCAAACAGATGTGAGCCTTGGCAGGAAGCAATTTGTTCATTCTGGTCAGGTCAAATTCTGAAAAACTCTGTTTGACTGTGCTCCGTGTGGCCTTGCAAAATTAATTGGCAGTTAGGTCACTGGCAGTGTTTCAAGGAAGATAAAGGTGGGTGCTTATCAGCATTACCTTGAGAGACTGTGGCGAACATCTGTTGGACTCTTCACTGAATGTTTGTGAATTATTACGGACTGTGAATGACCATAATTCACAGCCGTTTAAATAAAAGAGAGTTTTTGGGGACTAAGCGTGTGATTTAAGCTTTCTTAGGGAGCCTAGGTCAGTAGGCTCCCTGCTCTACTGTTCATGCAGTTCCCTAATTCTTGTCTTGAAACTATGTCACTTAGTGACTGACATCATATCTTGTAATCATAAGGAATATTGTGTGTTCGTTATGAGAACAAGGCAAGGTGCGTTTGTGAACAGCCAGTATTGAGACCTATAAGAAGATAACAAGAAATTAAAAGGTAAAGGTTCCCCTCGCACATATGTACTAGTCGTTCCCGACTCTAGGGGGCGGTGCTCATCTCCGTTTCAAAGCCAAAGAGCCAGCACTGTCCGAAGACGTCTCCGTGGTCATGTGGCCGGCATGACTCAACGCCAAAGGCGCACGGAACGCTGTTACCTTCCCACCAAAGGTGGTCCCTATTTTTCTACTTTGCATTTTTTTACGTGCTTTCGAACGGCTAGGTTGGCAGAAGCTGGGACAAGGAACGGGAGCTCACCCCGTTACGCGGCACTTGGGATTCAAACCGCTGAACTGCCGACCTTTCGATCGACAAGCTCAGCATCTTAGCCACTGAGCCACCGCGTCGCACTCTCTTAAAATGTTCTGATGCCAAGTAGCTGGTAGAAACCAGGGAAGCCTGAGCCAATGAGTCATCAGGAAAGACCTGATTCTTCTATCCTGCAGTGGCATAAAAAGATCTCTGCCAACCGACTCCATCTTAAATTCAGAAAGTTAATCTTCCCTTGGGGATCAAAGTCTTCAGGTGGCCTGATTTAAGATTGTTGTCCCTCTCCCCCCCCCCCCATGGGTATCCCAGTGGCTGCATAAAACTGGTCCTTTCACATTGCTGTGTCAAATAATCTGGCCGCGATTGGAAAGAATAAATATGAACTATGCTACATAGCGTAAGGCCGGTCTGAAATGGTATCTTTGATAATGTCACAAAACCTAATCTTATGGCATCTGGGCTGATTTTCCTGGGCTGTGTTATTGTAGGCTGGAGATAGATAGGAAGGTCTCTCCATGGGAAGAATACTTTCCCATGGAAGATCAGCCACCGGAATGAGGATTTTATTTGGTTATGAATCATCCTGCATAATAAAAAGCTGTAAATGAGTCTAGGAAAAGTGTTTAGCATGGTGAATGTGGACAAACTTTGTGTTCTCTCTCTCGCTCTCTCTTGCTCTCTCTCTCTCTCCCTCCTTTCCTCCCTCCCTCCCTCCCTCCTCTTCTCTCTCTCTCTTTCTCCCTCCCTCCCTCCCTCCCTCCCTCCCTTCCTTTTCTCTCTCTCTTTCCCTTCCTCCCTCCTTCCTTCCCTCCCTCCCTCCCTTCTCGCTCTGTCTCTCTCCTTCCTTCCTCCTCCCTCCCTCTCCTTCTCTTTCTCTCTCTCTCCCTCCCCTTCCCTCCCTCTCTCCATCCATCCATCCATAGAAGCTCCTAACCAGAAAAGGGAGGCCAGGTTAAAAATAGTCATTAATGGAAACAATCTTTACAATGTATAAGGAGACAAAATAAATCACTAAAGTTTGTTACAATTTTTTGTTTTGTTTTGGTCTGACCTCTCTATTGAGGGTTGAAAAGCTTCCAGGATAGTTTTCTGTACTGCCAAGTTCACATGATACTACTCTCTTTTTGGTGAGTAGCCTTTTTAATTTGGCGTGACGCTTTGCAAATATGTTCCATGCAACTACGAATGTATGTATGTGTGTTTGCTTTGTTGGCTGCCCAGTTGCCAGGTCCTCAAGGCAGCTTACAGAAAGGGTGCAACACACATCATGATAGTGAACTACATAAATAAAATCATGAACCAGCCATGCTGAGGAGGACAGAACCCAAAGCACACAATGCTATGATGGGTTCATAAATACCCCTAGCCCAGTGCCTTTCCCAATATATACAGGTTCTTAAAACTTTCCTAAAGCGCTGTCTATATATCTGTCCATCTATCTACCGTATCTCTCTACCGTATCTGTTTGTCGATCGATCGATCGATCTATCAATCATCTGTCTCTCTAATCAATATCTATAGCTATCTGTTTATCTATATGTATATCATTTGTTTCTATATCATCTATAGCTGTCTATCTATTTGTCTATCTGTCTCATATCTACCATCTAACTATTATCTGTCTCTCTAATCAATACCTAAAGCTATCTGTTAATCATCTATCATCTGTCATCTCTATCTAATCTATATAGCTGTCTGTCTGTCTATCGTCTATCATCCGTCTAATCTATATAGCTGTTTATCGTCTGTCTCTATCATCTATCTATCTATCTATCTATCTATCTATCTATCTATCTATCTATCTATCTATCTATCTATCTATCATTACAATCTCTCTTTAATCAATAGATGTCTGTCTGTCTACTTATCTATCTACCTAAGTCAGGATGATAGACAAGACAGCCATAGATTCATAGATATATATAGGGAGTGGGAATATGCATGATATTCCAAAGGTTACGTCGTGCACAAAGTTTTCCTGTGATGCCTCTTTTGAGGTAGCCTCTTAAAGCTTTATTCAAACTTTAGCTTAGGGACAAACCTATGCATTATGGCAACTGTGCTGAGGACTCTTGATTAGGCTGGGTTTTTCCTTTACAAGGTGCAGTTTGCTCACAGTGGCTCCCTCTGAGCGATTAGCTGTGTGAAGTAGGTTTCTAGAAGCTCTAAAGCAGGGGTCCTCAAACTTGGCAGCTTTAAGACTTGTAGACTTCAACTCCCAGAATTCTCCAGCCAGCATAGCTATAGACATAAGTTATATCTGTAGATGTTTCTTCCGGAGAATACTGAAAAAATGCTAATAAACTGAATTCAGCAGGATCTTTTTGTGTCTTAGATTTAGACTCCAACCTTGGCAAGTATTACTGTGATTGCACTCTCAGAATTAAGCCCAAATGTTTCTAGAAAACCTAATTTCCAAAGCATAAAATTGCACTGAATTGCATTCCCGTGCTTCCATAGAACACATTCTTATGCAAACTGTTATTTGTTCCTGGGTGAATCCAAAATTTAAGAACATTTGGGCAAAAACTCAGAGTGCTAAGTTACAAAATTAGTTTGCCCCTAAAAAAATGGAATTTAATTTACTCCTTAACTACAGTCTGGCAAATGAGTTTTACATTTTTCTAGTTTTACGGTATCAGGAAGCGAATTTTTTTCCTCTGTTCCTACTGTCCCTTTTACTACAGTAGTAGCTGCTCTGCTACTTAGTCTGACGTGGCATCTTGCCGGTTTTTTTTTTCTTTCGTTCTGCCGATGACTAATTTGACGTTTTGCCGACTCATGTGAAACCTTTGACCTAGTTGGACTTACTTGATGTCACCAAGTTATTGTAGAACTTCCTTTTCCCTGCTTATCTTAATATTGTTTTTATTTGTAGAAGTGGTATCTTTCTTCACCATTAAGTAGTCTATGAGTCGGTCCAAGTCTTATCAATATCCATAATTAAGTATTGGATGGATCCTGTTTACCAGATGATTGATCTTGGAATAAATCCATATTGCGTGATTTAAATGGTCGTTCATCCTTGGATTTTTATACCGTGCTTTAAAAGTTAATATTAAAGGTTAATTTACCCTTATGGAAATAAGTCTACTTATTTGGTGTGATTGCTAGCAGGAAGCCTTTGTTCGCGCCGGACTGGCATAGGATTTTAATAGGATTTTAATTAGTTTTAATGTTTTAATATTTTATAATTCGGGGTTTTATTTTTAGTGTTTTAATTCGGCCATTTGTATAATAAGTTTTTTAATTATGGTTTTATGTGTATATTTTATGTGTACCTTGATGAACGTATCTTTTCTTTTATGTACACTGAGAGCATATGCACCAAGACAAATTCCTTGTGTGTCCAATCACACTTGGCCAATAAAATTCTATTCTATTCTATTCTATTCTATTCTATATTGCTGTTGTTTTATTATGGCTGTAAACTGCCCTGAGTCCTTCGGGAGAAGGGCGGTATAAAAATTTAATAAATAATATAATAATAATAACTTAGAATGACTTGAAACAAGCAAATCATCATGATGACTAAGCAATATTTTAAGCATTCTTTTTTTTTTGAATGAAAATTATAGATTCATTTAATCATCTTTTTTCTTGTACTGGTTTGGTCCATATTAAAAGCTTGGTTTTGTTTTTATTAATCTTAGGAGATCAGGGGAACTTGGGATAAAGTTGCCATTATAGTTTTTTGTTTGCTTTTAGTGTATCTTCTTGGGTCATTCGGTTTTTTTCCGTTTTTGTTTTTGTGCACGGCAAACTGTTCGTGTCTGTTTATGTTTTAGGTTAATCTTAACGTTTGCTTGAAAACGTGTTAATGAGAACCATCTGTTAAAAACAAATGGCGATTTATGCAGTTGACTTGGTATCTGGGTGGCTATTCGGTCTTTTGTTTGTTTGCTTGTTTCTCCATTAATGTATTAATCGATAAGCATTATTTTAACCTAGCTGTAAACTCAAATAGCTGTCAGTTTTCCTCCCCAGCGTTGTTCCTCCACAAACACTGCCATGTCAGGAAGTGTTTTTTCTCACGCTAGTTAAATGAGAATGTGAAAATCAAAGAACTTCATGAGACCTTCATATGTTCTTGTTTTGCTATCTAGAAATATTGTAGAGGTGAGGATGTAGATCAATTGAACATTGAAACACACTGCTTTCTTATTTGGTAAAGGTTCTTTTTTTAAACAATGGATATATTGCAGCTTTTGGATATCTTAGAATAATATCACAGAGGTTGGTAAGGAGGCAGGTCTGTATATAATTGTGAGCCATATCATACTTCCTTTGATGTTCATCAAGTTTCCCGCCCCATCTGGAATTTTAAGGAGATTTTTTTTTCTTATTAACTCTTGGTCACTGCATGGACATGGCTCCTGCTACTAATATGGAAGCAGCTTGTCATTTCTTTCAGGTTTTACTAACTCCCAGGCAGTCCCTAAATTAGAAAATGTCCAGATTAAGGTCTGTGCAGATTCTCAAGTCATCCAGGTCACGGTTGTCTCAAAGGTGCTTTTTCAAAAGGCGACTGGACTTTGTTTTTCTTTGAAGACATTTCACTTCTCATCCAGGAAGCTTCTTCAGTTCTGAAGGAGGATTTTTTTACCCAGGTTTTACCTAAGGATTAAGGATGGACTGCTGATTACTGAAAGTGGTGAACAGCATTGTCTTTTCTCGAGCCAATGAAGCATTGAAGCTGCACAGTGCTTTCAGGAACCTTCAGAAGCCAAGCATTTTTAATATACAATTGTACCTTGGTGCTGAAAAAAATGACTTATGTCCGTTTTTCAGACTTACAACCCTTGTAGCATCCCTAGGGTCATATGATCAAAATTCCATCACTTGGCAAGTGACTCATGTTATGATGGTTGCAGTGACTTAGGACCATTTTACACACTTAACGACCCTTGTAGCATGCCCATGGTCAAAATTTGGATGCTTGGCAATTGACTCGTATTTATGACAGTGGCAGAGTCATAAGGAAAGTCGACAGGGAAGACAGATTCACTTAAACAACCGTGTTACTAACTTAACAGTTACAGTGATTCACTTAACAACTGTGGCAAGAAAGCTCGTGAAATGGAGCAAAATTACCGTATTTTTTTGGACCCACCTTTCCCCCCCCCCAAAAAAAAGGGTGAAAATCTGGGTGCGTCTTATACTCCGAATGTAGCCCCACCCAGCTTATCAAAAGGAGGTTTCAGAGGCTGAAAGAAGCTTCAGAAAAAAAGCCTCCAAACAGAGCTTCAGAAAAAAAGCCTCCAAACAGAGCTTCAGAAAAAAAGCCCCCAAACAGAACTTCAGAGGCTTTTTTTCTGAAGTTTTGGAGCCTTTCAGAGGTAGAAAAAAGTTTTTTCTGAAACAGAGTTTCATAGGCAGAAAAAAAAAGCCAAAAAAAAAGCAAGGCATAGAGCTCACAACCAAGGAACCTGTTGCTAAAATTCACCTCTGGGAACAGCTGATTGGGGGTATTCTGGGAGGCCCATCTACCTGCCAATCAGCTTTTTTCTTATTTTCTTCCCCAAAAACTAAGGTGTGTCTTATACTCCGAAAAATACGGTAATTTAACAATTGTCTCGCTTAGCAACAGGAATTTTGGGCTCAGTTGTGGTCATAAATAGAGGACTATTTGTTTCTTAACTTCCAAATCTGGTATCTAGATATGTATAAGTACATCTGTAGTTTTCTAAGTGGTTTTCTATTTTTTCTTCAATAATGTTCGTCCAGCTTCCCAGGCTTGGTGCCACACAGCTTCTCTGGAAATTTCTATTGGAGTCCCATCCAAGTGTTGATTAGGCCTTTAACAGATGAGCAGAATTGAAAGGGACCTTGTAGGTCATCTAGTCCAGCCTCCACTCACCCAAGCAGTAGACCCTACACCATTTCCGACAAATAGGCAGTCCAGTCTCTTCTTGAAAGCCTCCAGGGATGAAGCTCCCAAAACTTCCGAAAGCAACTCCTGTTCCATTGATTGATTGCTGCCACTGTCAGAAAGTTCCTCCTTATTTCTAGGTTGAATCTCTCCTTGTTCAGTTTCCATCCATTGTTCCTTGTCTGGCCTTCAGGAGTTTTGGAAAATAGCTTGATCCCCCTCTTCTCTGTGGCAGCCCCTCAAATATTGGAAGACTGCTATCCTGTCTCCCCTGGTCCTTCTCTTCACTAGGCTAGCCGTGCCCAGTCCCTGCAACTGTTCTTCCTAATCCAGTATAATGTTCAAGTCCAAACAAGGTCAACTAGATAGATGTGAGGTTAGGGTTACCGCGATCCTTTGTGATAAGTCAGGCTGAAAGAACATTTAAGTCAGAATTATCACCAACGATTTTTGAGCAAGGATTTGACCCTGTTCTCACAGAGACTGTGACAGGTAGGCCTTGACTTGATGATGATGATGATGATGATGATGATGATGTTCGTCTATCGTTTTTGAAGAGGACCTTGACATCTAGAAGGTAGTGGACTGTCCCCGGTATCTCCGCAGGTGGCTGGTAAAGCAAATACCGGAATATTCTGCTACATGTCGGGTAGACATGTGTGGGCACCACTATTGCAGCATTTGCAGCTCTGGCTTTGCAGAGTGCGCGCTTCTCTTGTGCTATGGTTGTCAGTCTGTCTTCGAACGTCTGGAAGCCTTGGTGGATCAGCGTGCGCACCATGTCGATTGATCTTGTGCCAGGGTTTTCCAGGAGGAGGTGTCAGGATCCAGAGGCTCGAAGGAGGCGTTTAACGTGTCTTTGTATCGCTTCCTTTGTTCCCACGTACGATCGCTTTCCCTGAGACAGCTCACCATAGAGAAGCTGTTTGGGGATGCGATGGTCTGGCACCCTTGCAATATGGCCTGCCCAGCATGTCCGGGCTTCCATCAGCAGGGTGTGAACTGATGACAGGCCTGCTCTGGAGAGGACTTCTGTGTCTGGAACCTTGTCCTGCCACCAGATCCTCAGAAGACTGCGGAGGCAGGTCATGTGGAAGTGGTTCAGTTGCCTAGCGCAAGGGTGTCCAACCTTGGCAACTTTAAGACTTGTGGACTTCAGCTCCCAGAATTCCTCAGCCAGCTTTGCTTTGCTGGCTGAGGAATTCTGGAAGTTGAAGTCCACAAGTCTTAAAGTTGCCAAGGTTGGAAAACCCTTGGCCTAGCGTCAGGGGTGGAATTCAATTTTTTTTTACTACTGATTCTGTGGGCATGGCTTGGTGTAGCTTGGTGGGTGTGGCAGGGGAAGAGTACTGAAAAATCCCCATTCCCTCCCCACTCCTGGCAGAAGGATATTGCAGAATCTCCATTCCCATCCCACTCTGGGCCCAGTCAGAGGTGATATTTGCAGGTTCTCTGAACTACTCAAAATTTCCGCTACCAGTTCGCCAGAACCTGTCAGAACCTGCTGAATAGCACCCCTGCTTAAGGTGCCTCCTACGGTCCAAGTCTCCCTGGCATACATCAGGCTAGTTAGCACTACTGCTCAGTAGACTTTGAGCTTTGTAGCAAGGCTTATTCCACGGGCGGTCCCATGCTTGACTTATGACAACAATGGAGGCCAAGATTTCTGTGGCTAAACAAGGTGAATTAAATGCATTCTGCTCCATTTTACAGCCTTTCTTGCCCATAGTTGTGAAGCACATCACTGCACCCGTTCAATTAGTAACACGGTTGTGTCAGTGGGCTTCCCCATTGACTTCGCTTGTCAGAAGTTGCAAAAGGTTGCAAAAGGGCCTCTGGTGGCTCCGACTGCTAAGACAGTTGTTATTAACAGCAGCTGCTTGCAATTACTGCAGGTTCAAGCCCCACCAGGCCCAAGGTTGACTCAGCCTTCCATCCTTTATAAGGTAGGTAAAATGAGGACCCAGATTGTTGGGGGCAATAAGTTGACTTTGTATATAATATACAAATGGATGAAGACTATTGCTTGACATAGTGTAAGCTGCCCTGTGTCTTCGGAGCAGGGCAGGATATAAATGCAAATTTAAAAAAAAAGGGGGGGGATCAAGACCATCACTGCTGGAAAACTGCAACCATCATAAATATGAGCAGTTGCAAAGCGTCTGAATTTCGATCACATGACTGTGGGGATGCTGCAATGGTCATAAGTGTGAAAAACAGTTATAAGTCACTTTTTCTTTCCCAGGCTGGGCAAAATAGCTTCTGAGCAGATGAACAGCCATCAGAAATTTGAAGTAACTTCTCTATCTCCATCCCACCTGTTCTGACCTAGGCTTCCTGATACAGTAAAAGTCCCAAAGAGTCCCAAAAATCCTCTTTATTTTCAACGGCTGTGAATTTTGCTGATTCAGAGCCTGTTCATTCTCAATCTGTTCATTCACAGATGAGTCCAAAATAATTGTAAAGAGTCTGCCACAGTTCCTCGGGATAAGGCTGATAAACACCCACCTTTATCTCCCTTGACACGCTGCCAAAGACCTAATTGGCAACTAACTTTGCAAGGCCACATGGAACATAGAGTCAGCACAGAGCTGTAGTCTTGAAACCGGCCAGCACGAACAACAGTTGCTCACTGCAAAGGCCCACATGCCTTTGCTCCTCCTTAATGGGAGGGGCCAATCATCTCTAAGCCTTACTCCTGAGTTGCCCCTTTTGTCTTAACTGTTCTTGTCTTCTGGCAGCTCTGCGCATGCATGCACTGGGAACAGGCTCTCCCTATTCTTCTGCCTCGCTGATGTCCGACTCTGGAGGCTCCGGAGGCAGCACATAACTCCCAGATGGTCCTGGCCCCCTCTCTTCTCTGACGCAGAGCCCTCATCCAAGCCTTCCTCAGACTCCAGGATTGGCCCATGTTCCTCCCCAGCCTCCTCACTGTCCGACTCTGCTGCCAGCTCTGCAGGCCACTGGCAGACCACAATCCCACCAAAGCCTGTTTTTCCTTAACAATAAGAAACGAATCCAGAATCATTTTGCTATCTAACGACCTGAAGTTGTTCTTCAGTTAGTGAAGCTGTTTGATTGACTTTTCATTACTGCTAAATTCAAAGAATAGAAAGAAAATAATCCTTTTAACACCTGGGGAAAAGCGCAGATAATGTCTTTGGAGCCATTAGTCTGATTGATGAGTCTCAAGATTCATCCTCCAGCTAGGAGAAATGGAGATCTAGTCGAACCTGTACTGAATCCGGTTTTTCTTGTTACACCATTCTCTTTCTGCTCTTTCTTCCTGTTTTGGTACATTTGGTAAGATGGAAACCCGTTTCTTCTGTGGTTCTTACTGGTTTTGCACCAGTTACTCCAGTTTCAGAATGTTGATCTTCAGGGTATGCTTTTGATATGTAAGACAAGGGATTCAGAAGTATCCCATGATCTTGCTTGCCTACCTTTAGATGAAGTGTTTGAAAGCAGATAACCCCTGGTTTATTCATCCATGCCAAAGCTGGTTGTATAAACTTTTTGTCAGTCTCCATGGAAGGAATATGTCATTCTAACCTCTTGGTGTAAAAAAAAAAATGGCCAATTTGTTGAATATGGACGGAGCTGGGCTATTTGGAGATCCTATTTAGCAGTTTGAAAAGACTGAAGTTTTCCCGTACTTGCTGAAATCATTCATCCCTTGTTTCTCAGGTCGCGAGAAAATATTATGGCTCAAGAAACTAATCATAGCCAAGTGCCTATGCTATGTTCAACTGGATGTGGATTTTATGGAAACCCTCGTACAAACGGCATGTGTTCAGTCTGCTACAAAGAACACCTTCAACGGCAGAATGGTAGTAATGGTAGAATTAGCCCATCAGGTAAGTGTGATACCGCAAAGGGCCCTAAATTGATGTGTTGTTTCTTTCCTAGAGGCAGAATTTGGGGGCAAAGTGAAATACAGATCAGACCCATCAACCAACCAACCTTTGGACAAGGTGAAACTGTCCTTAGAGGTTAGAAGAAGGGGGAAATGTTAAGGATAAAGGCTCTCCAATTTGTGCTCAGCCTTCCCTTGATGGAAAAGTTCAACCAAATGGATTAGGGGGCTAGAATAATTGGTTTCTGCTTATATGGCTTATTCTGGGTTGTCTTCAGTCTCCCAAGAAAACTCAGCACTGGCCACATCATCTTTGGAATTCTGGAGGTGATGTCTTTGCATCAGAAAGTTGCCCAGTTGTTTTTGCATTGGGATGTTGCTCTCTATATCAAAAGGAGGGTAAGAAATGATACAGAATGACATCACAGAGTTACTGTAGATAAATGTATGGATGATAATGGATAAAATAATTAATTGTTCCCCCTTATGTTGGGATTCTATTGTGTCAGAGCATTTGCAGCGTGACTACTTTTAGGAGACAACCCAGGAACAAAACACAGCACATAGAGACTTAGACATTTAACACTGGTTTATATACAAGACATATACAGAAATATTCATGGTTGGTAAATCCCTGACAAGCAATCAAACTTCTTCTTAACTCTACACGGAGAACTCAGCAATGAATTCGGGACACAAGGAGAGAGAATACGCCCTCTCCTGGCTGAAATTTTTAAACACCTCTTAAAGGGGTAAAAGACTTGTGTGGACCCCTTCAGAGTCTTAAACTGGCTATACCAGTGCTGATTCATTCTCATTGCATCAGCCTTACATTTCATCAGCTTCACAATTGTATTAGCCTTATATTGGCTGGTCAGCTTTAAATCATCATTATGCTGACATATCGGAATTAAGTCAATTCTGTTAAAGAGATGCCCTTTTTTTAGTCCTCATACCTCCATGAAAACAACTATCTTGTAGTGGTTAGCGTGTTGGCATTGGAGCAGAAGATCCAGATTCAAATCCATCCTCGGCCATGGAACATTTTGCTCAATGACCTCGATGACCTTTTCATGGAAACTGAAGAGTTCCCCCCCCCCCCACAGGGAGGCATATAAGTGGAAACCAACTGCTCTGCAGGTGTGCTGTGGGGAACGGGAGAAAGGGAAGCTTGTGTCCTACTCTGAGTTCTTGAAGAACATGTTAAATCTAATAAAATGAAAATTGTTGACTTCTGGAACTGTTTGGATGGCCACTAGCCTAGATGGTTTTGAAAGGGAGTAGAGATATTAATGGAAAAAAGTGATATTAATGATCTTTGTTGGCCAGTGTGCATCCTCCTACAGACAACATCCTTGGAAAATAGTTCCAGGGAAACAATTTGGAGTCATCCCATTCTTCTACTCTGCTCCAAACTTCCCAAATGCATCTGGTGGGGTTTCCCCGTGCTACAAAATAGTAGAGCTTTGGATTGGTCCAGTTAAGGTCCTAAGAGGTCCAGAACCTCTTAGGTTCTTAGATGTCTCTTCTACTTGCCTGTTGTCATTCTCCTGTGAGCAGGGTTGAAGCCTCTGATTCAGCTTGTGCTGAGTTTAGCTTCTGTAAATGAAGGGAAGGCACCATCTCACCCATAGATAGCTACCTAATATCCTGGGGCAGGTTGGGGTTTTCGCTTCACTGTATGTAGAAAATGGAACTGGTGGACAGCCTGCTTCTTGCTTTTCATCAGAAGCCACGGAAAGCAGGAACAAGAGAATACGCAACTGAGATTAATTGTGTGGGTCCTCCAGTCTGAACATCTAGGATATGATTCAGCTTCAAATGTGGCCTTCTGTGCAAATCGTATTGCCACGGCCTTTTCAGTATAATTGAAGCCTGATTTCTCTGGCTTGTTTATGTTAACCCAACTCTGATCAGTGTGCCTTTGTCAGCACAAGCTTGCACGACTTGGCTGGAAAAAGGGAGGCATAAATAACACGAGGAAAGGAAGAACCGGTGATACTCCGTTGACAGCTGCAGTGAAGTCAACACTGAAATTGCAGATGTTCTCATTACAGGGGTAGTTGACTTGCCAAGTTCCGGGTTGTTGCTTAAGTTAACCACAGCATAGGAGTCTAGCATGGCAGAGCAGCTAATGTATTTCAGCGATTTGCTTTTCGTCAAGACAAATTGTGGCTGAAGGAGGGTGGCTGATCTTCCCATCCTCCGGGTTAGGAACTTTCTCTCCTCCCCAAAACAAAAAACAAAAACCAACCACAAAAACTTTCACCTTCTACAAAAATGATGGAAACCTTTTGGGAAAAGCGTATTTTTGTGGTTTGATGGCTAATAACACCACCTTTTTTTTGGAGTTTCAAGATAACCGTATTCCACTGCTGGAATGGCCTGGGAATAGCCCAAACCTTCACCCAACTGAAAATCTATGGAGCCGACTAAAGAAACTTGTTAGTCAGAAGCGACCCAGCAATAAAACCCAGTTAATAGAAGCAATCCTTCAATCTTGGTTTCACATTATAGCAGTTGCAGAACTAAAAGACTTGGTTTGCTCCATGAGAAGACGTTGTAAGGCCTTAATTCATGGTAAAGGTTACCCAACTAAATATTAACTGACACGGTGATCATTTTTTATATCTCGTTTTTTCTACGTGTTTCCCTTTTCTTCTTTATACTGTAACTGCTATTCTAATAGCAGATCCGTCATAAAAGTTATTGCATTACATTCTTGATTAAATTATCTTCCCATTGATATCTAATTTGATGGTACTACTCCAAAAAAAAAAAAAAAGTGGTGTTATCAGCTAGTTTTAGAAAATACACTTTTCCCAAAAGGTTTCCACAATTTTGGCCCCTACTCTAGCTACCTCTTTGAAATGCAGCCTGGGTTGGTCTGCTGCTAATCAGAATAGATTTGTCTTGCCAAAAAATATTGGCATCTTAATTTGATGGACTTTGGAATGGGTAACATTGCCCAATCTACTACAGTTTGAAACTTTTGCAAGCCACTCCACCGACTTCAAGAAGAGAGGTAATGTTGACAGTGAGCAGAATCTTGACATAATGAAAGGCTGTTTTGACATGAGTGTCTCTTCCTCTAGCAACTTCAGTTAATAGCCTAAATGAATCTTTACCAGTTCAATGCACTGACGGCAGCATTCAGGACTCTTCAACTCTAGATTCTACACCTGTACCAGCTACACAGCAAAGGTAATATTACTGTGATGCTGCTAGAAATTTGTTGAATGTTTTTTGTTGGAGGTCCGATCTGCGAACTACGTGGTCCAGGATGATTTTCCTGTTTATTAACTGGTCCCGATAGACTCTCGCTTCCCTGTATAGTTTTAGGATGTCTGCTATCCAGAATCGCTTGTTGGGGTGGGTGGCTATGGAAATCAGATAACAATAGCACTTAGACTTATATACCGCTTCATAGTGCTTTTCATAGCAGTAGCACTTAGACTTATATACCGCTTTACAGTGCTTTTACAGCCCTCTCTAAGCGGTTTACAGAGTCAGCACATTGCCCCCAACCGTCTGGCTCCTCATTTGACCCACCTCCGAAGGATGGAAGGCTGAGTCAACCTTGAGCCTGGTGAGATTTGAACTGCCAAATTGCAGGCAGCCGGCAGTCAGCAGAAGTAGCCTGCAGTACCGCACTCTGACCACTCTGCCACCGTGGCTCATCGTATAAATATTATTAACATAGGAGTATTATTAAAGCAGGAGTGGGGTAGTTCTTACTCTACCTGCCCATAACGTTTAATAAGGACTAAGCAATTGGGCAGTATAATGCTTTGAACTTTAGTCGGGATGATTTGCTTTGCAAAGTCAATTTGGGGTAGGAATTAAGGTGCTGGATAGAAAGTGGGAGACAATGACTTTTAGGCCTCCCTTAGGCATGAAAGCCAGCTGGGTAACCTTAGACCAGCCAACCTAACCCAACTCACAGGGAGGTTATACGGAAATGAAGACAAGTATGTACACCACCTTGAGCTGTACAAAATAAAAGGTGGGATATTTATTTATTTATTTATTTATTTATTTATTTATTTATTTAGATTTTTATACCGCCCTTCTCCCGAAGGACTCAGGGTGGTGAACAGCCAAATAAAAACAACTAGTACATAAATAAGCTTAAAAACATATTAAAAACTAATATAAACTGGCCAAATTTAAAATTAACACTAAAATAGACAGTCCTAAAACCCCACTTAAAATTCCCTCAAGCTAGCCCTGCACGGTGGAATAGAAAAGTCTTGAGCTCGCGTTTAAAAGACCGGAGGTTGGGGAGTTGACGCAGCCCCGGAGGCAGCTCATTCCATAGGGCTAGAGCCCCCACAGAGAAGGCCCTCCCCCTGTGGGCCGCCAGTCGACATTGTTTGACTGACGGCACCCTGAGGAGACCCTCCCTATGGGAGCGCACGGGTCGATGGGAGGCTATAGGCGGCAGTAGGCGGTCCCGAAGGTAACTCGGTCCTGTGCCATGGAAATATAAATCTAATGATAAAAAAAATATGTACAGCCTCTCTCTGGGGAAGCAGCCAGATCTGTTTCTTCTTTATTAAAAAAATGTAGCAAATTTACAAACCATCCAACTCCCAGCAATTCTGGACATCTTCACCCAAGCATTTTGCTGATTCCTGGGAAGGATCAGGTGAAGCTTTGCACCTAAAAAAACCCCTTGTGGTTGATACCTTAGCTTTCTTTATATCCTTTTAATATGCACGGTAGCAACAGCACTTAGACTTATATACCACTCCATAGTGCTTTTACAGCCCTCTCTAAGCAGTTTACAAAGTCAGCATATTTGCCCCCAACCATCTGGGTCCTCATTTTACCGTCCTCAGAAGGGCGGAAGGCTGACTCAACCTTGAGCTTGTCACGATCGAACTCCAGGCTGTGGGCAGAGTTTGCCCGCAATACTGCATTCTAACCACTGGGCCACCAGGGCTCCTGCAGACCCGAAAGAGGGGTGGGGGGGCTGTAGCCCTCTTTCTCCTACCTTCACAATCACAACTACAACCTTCTGTGAAGGAAGCTAGATTGAAACACTGGCTGGTTTGGTGAACTTCACGGTTGAGGAGGGGTTTGAATTGCAGTCCCTGTGATGCATAACCTCAAAAAAAAAACAACCCACCTGCATACACTTTTAATAAACCATTGAAATTATAGATCTTAGTAGATTTCTCTGGGTGTTTTCCTAAATGGGACAACATGCCACAGCCAACTCGCCGCAGCCAACTCACCACGGGACAATTTAACCACTCTATTGAATTATTATTTAAAACAAATAAATAAACATTTTAATTTTCGACATTCACATTTCATTCTCTCCCTCCTTTTGCATCCGTCCTTTAAAGATTCAATTCCACTATTTCTTTGATATCCGTGTAATTGTTGTTCTGCAGCGAGTTGTACTGCGGTGAGTTGGCCATGGGGAGTTTGGCCGTTGTGAATTGCCACAGACCCTTTTCCTACGTAGCGGAAAATGGCCGCGGTTTCTAAAGCAGACTTTTCTTCTCTCCCAGCCCCGTTTCCAGCCCATCGTCTCTCTTAGCAGAATCTGTGGCAACATGTGAAGTCGAAAGTTCAGACATCATGGATAAACCTCAAGGAGAAGACGTACAAGGTTAGCACGGAGGGGGGCCTTGGAATGCCTTTGGCTTCTCTTTTCATTTTTAGTATATATATTTTTGTTGTTGTTGTCGTGGTGGTGCGTTTCTTCCTCGTTCAGTCGCACCCTTTGCCCCAAAGGCAACAAAAGGAAAAGTTTGTTTGCTTGCGATCGGATGAGTCCGCTTGTTCAAAAGCTGCCACCAGCAGAACTGAACGAAGGTGCAGGATTGCAGGTTGACTCAGAGTTGTGGTAAGGAATGTCCTTCTGCAATTGCCATAATAGTGCTCTGTTCCAGGGGATCCCAGCTCCTCGGCCACCGCCCGTGACCAGGTTGTGGCCTGTTCAAAATTGGACCGCATGAGTGGTTGGCCAGAGTGCACGCAGTTCAACTTGTGTAAACAGTGTGGGCTTGGCAGGCACTCACTCGCATGCGTGCCGGCCCGCCACTCACACAAAGGCTGCGTGCGCACACGTACATGCGTGCCGGCCCTCTGCTCATGCAGCTCAATTCCTCTCTCCCACCCACCCCCAAGCCAGATCGCCAAGCCACAAAGGTGTGGAATTGCTGCTCTGTACTTAAAGAGCGTTTGAGCATCCTTCTGGTTTTAGTCCCAGAAGGTAATATTATTGGATCTGGGTTGTTTTTAGTGTTGTTCTTCCCCCATCACCCCACCGGAGTAATTCTCTATTGGCAGAATGTGACACTGGTTACCCATGGAGTTATAGTAACAAAAAGTAAATTGCAGCATTTGAACCCCTTTGGTCTAGTGATTAAGGGACCAGTCTACAAAGTGTGCAAACCGTGAGTTCTAGTCTCGCTTTAGCCATTAAAGCCAGCTGGGTCGCTTTGAGCCAGTTATTCTCTCTCAGTCCAACTGATCTCACAGAGATTGTGTTATTGTGGGGAAAATAGGAGGAGGGAGTGTTGGATATGTTCGGTACCTTGAGTTATTTCAAGAGGGAAGGAAGGGAGGGAGGGAAGGAGGGAGGGAGTGATGCTGTGGAAGAAAGGGAGGAAGGGAAGGAAGGAAGGGAGAGATGCTGTGGAAGAAAGGGATGGAGGAAGGAAGGAAAGAAGGAAGGAAGGGAGAGATGCTGTGGAAGAAAGGGAGGAAGGGAGGAAGGAATTTTTGGGAGGAATGAACAGGCTTTGTGACCAAAAGCAACGTATGTTTAGATTTTGCCAAAGTTAATAGTTGGACAACTACTTCTGATCAGGGGTTGATGGCCTAGACTCGGTCGTCTTCTGGTGGCTTTAGTATGATGACCACATATATCCTTCATTATAAAGGAGAGTCCTTTATTTCAGAAAGCTAAAGTCCTTTAGACTGATTTACTTTTGAAAAGCTCACTTTTTTCCTTTTATTTTTCGTCATTTAACTTTTGGAATACAGATGCTGTCACTTCATGAGCAATCTTTTTTTGCAGAAATCTCTTTCAGTACTTGCTTCTTTTTATACCTTATAGGAAAATTTTGATGCTCCAATATTCGTAATTCATGGAAACTGATTTAGGAAAAGAGCATATTTTTATGAAGACAGAATGCTTGGAGCTCTCTGCCTTCCCATTAGGTGGGATAGTCGGTAGGACGGTTTGGCAATGTCAAAGGGAAATGATCACTTTCATCTCAAATGAAGCCATGTTTTCTTGGGCCATCAAGAAAAGGGGGGGAGGGGAAAATGTCCAAATTGGAGGTTTCCCAACATCTGTAGGGAACAGCTGATGCAGGAAAGACGGCATACATAAGACAGGCAAGAGAGACATCTTTGACCCTTCCAAGTTTTTTCTTGTGGATTCTTATGAAAGGATGTGCTCCATCTAGGATGTGCTCCATTTAGGCAGCAAACAGTGTGTCCACAGCTGACACAGTGTATGTAAGCATCCCAATGAAGTGATGGAGTCCATGTGGAATATTTGCTACCTGGAACCACTTTGTAGAACGTCTTGTTAGTTTAAAACGTTGATCAACAGGATCAGATCTGAACAATTCTTGGATAGGACATAGCCAGAAAACTTTAGGATTGTAAGCTAGATTGGACAGTTGATCAACATGGTAGAAGAAGACAGTGCCCAACCACATGGACATGGTTACGTGCTTTGGGGTCCATTGCGGTTGGGTGGCTAATAAATTCAAATAAATAAATAATTACTAGGAATCAACCTTTGACTCAAAGGTTGATCTTGTATATCTTGTTTGTTAACAGTTTCAGTCTAGCTTTGATGTGTTGAGTAGGCAGGTGTCAGGGTTCCAAGTAGAACCCCCAATGAAAGAAGACTCCGAGGCTTGAAGTTCCTCAAAGTTCCCGTATATGATGTCATATTGGCATATCTGGGAAAATGGCCAAATCTGAAAGCTTCCAGGTTTTTCCCCATCCAAATGAAAGTCCAAGTCCCTGCCGAGCACCCACATGTCCATCACATGGTCCAATCAAGGCACTGTCCCAACTGGAGATGCCTCCCAGTTCCAGCCCTCCAGGTGCAGGGCAAGCTGTCCTTGACTCTCTGAGAAAGGAATGTTATTATGACTACATATCACCCATGCTCCATACAATGTCCCCCTCCCAATTTCCCACAGTAGTTAATGTGGCAAGCCTGAAGGCCCAATGCAAAAGATGGCTTCCAGGCCTGACAGCAGGTTTGTTATCTTACCTTCCAAGAGGACTCCAGATCTTAAAAGCACCTGTCCTGTCAGTCAGATGCATTCTGCTACAGTCCTCAACATACAACATTTCATTTTGCGACCATTAGAACTTACAACAGCGCTGACAAAAGTGACCTATGGCCGTTTTTTAAAAATACTTACAACCGTTGCAGCATCTCCACAGTCATGGGATCAAAATTTGGATAGTTGGCAACTGACTTGTACATATGACAGTTGCCATATCCCGGGGTCGTGTGATCGCCTTGGGTGACCTTCCAACAAGCAAAGTCAAGTGGGGGGAAGCCAGATTCACTTAACAACCGTGGTTACTAACTTAACAACTGCAGCGATTCACTTAACAACGATGGCAAGAAAGTCGTAAAATGGGGAAAAGTTCGCTTAACAACGTTCTCGCTTAGCAATGGAAAATTCAGGGCTCTGTTGTGGTCCTAAGTCGAGGACCACCTATACTTCCCTTTTAAGCATTCTTTCAATTGGAGTTTTGTCTGTGTTAGAGGAATACAGAATTTCCCAATGTTTGGCAAAGCAAGGGAAATTAATCCGGTAGAGTTCAGGAAGTGATGGGTGGGGCGTTATGGAAAAATAGGACTACATGGGGAGCGGGAGGGGGTGAAACACCTTCAAATGAACTTTTCTTCTTCTTTTGTTATAAATGCTGTTATTATCTTCCTTCTAACCACAGTGGGGCTAAAATTGCATCCCGTTGCTAAACAGGCCCTCCTTACTACCAATTTACCTACCCTGTTATCTGATGTCTCTCTAGAACTAATTAACTTTATGTTTCACAGACCTTGAATCCAATTATTTTGGGGCTGGGGATGTTAACAATAAACAAATTTGTTTTTAAAACTGTGCATGTAGCATGTTTTTTTTTTTAAAAAAAAATCTAAAAGAAAACAAAACACAAACACATACCTAAAATACAATATCCCGTTGAATAAATAGAACCAACATCAGTGGAGCTTGCCGAGACAATTTCAATAGACAGTACCGGAGACGAATTTTCGATGGATAACTCAGATTTACCTGACATTACCAGGGGCTCAGAAACAGAATGTGATTATGACGGAAACCTAGACAATAATGTAGATGGCCCTGATTTCCTGGAGGAGAGCTCAAGAGCCAAAACGAAGAGCTGTGATTCAGATTTAACACTAACCACAGTAGGTAAGTGGGTTTCCTTGTTCAGTTTGTAGGCTCTAACCATGCTTCCCAAAACGGTGTGCTGGCTTGCACTGATCTGTCACAAAAATGGTTGAAGTGTATCTGGAAATGTCCTTCCAGGGCCCCATTTTTGTGTCCTCCTCCTTCCTCCTCCTCCTCCCCAGATGTTCACATCGATAACAAAATCCAGCAGCAAAGTCTTTAATTTTGGAGTGGTGCATTTTGTTGAACTCTTTCGGTAAAGCAAAGACTAAAATAAGCCTCCATTATAGTAGCTTATGTATCTCCCTCTTGCCTTAGATCAGGGGTGTCCGAACTTGGCAGCTTTAAGACTTGTGGACTTCAATTCCCAGAATTCAAACTCCCAGAAGCAAAACTGGCTGAGGAATTCTGGGAGTTGAAGTCCACAAGTCTTAAAGTTGCCCAGTTTGGACACCCCTGCCTTAGATGGTGCTTGAAGTCCACCGTCCACCCACTGGGAAAATGGCCACCCAAAATGTTAGCTTTTCCCCCTCAAATGAGGTCACGAGTTAATTCCTCCTCTGAATTCAGGATTTAAACAACAACAGGATTGTTGTTTAAATGTGGCTTTTAAATTTTACCAGATGAGCGCTTCCATTGAGCAAAACTGGCCTTCAAGAGGCATTCTGGAGGACACGTTCCAAAAAAGTAGACAGATTCAGGCCAAGACTAAATGTAATTTAGTTTAAACTTAATTACAATTTAATACAATTACTGTTACCGGTATTATAGATAGCGACATTTGACTGACCTTGGCTAATCTCCAAAAAACACTTAGGGTTGAACGTGGCTAGTATTTTAGTGAGAGACCCATCATAAAATCACTAAGCTGGAGACATGACTGGGTTAAACAAAAAGTAAAGGAGTCCCTGCGAATTTTATTCCGCTAGTTGTCACCGACTATAAGGGAGCAGTGCTTATTTCCGTTTCCGCCACTGAGCTAGCGCTGTCTGAAGACATTTCCACGGTCATGTGGCCGGGCATGATGTCATGGAGCATGACGTCACGGAATGCTGTTACCTTCCCATCAAAGTGGTACCTATTTATCTACTCAAATATGCACGCTTTTGAGCTGCTAGCTTGGCAGGAACTGAGGCAAAGACGGGAACTCACCCCATTGCGTGGCGCTCGGGTCTCGAACCTGGCTTTTCGGCTTTCCAGCCGACAAAGTCCAGCATCTTAAAAACTGAGCCAATGTTCTGGCTCAGCATGTCTAGGAAGTCAGTACTGATTCCAGTCATGCTCCTTCTGTATCATTGCCAAAATAACAAAATAGGTGATCCACCCAGCCACAGGAGTTGGGCTCAGCTCAAAGGAAACGTTACCTTTGATTACTCCCTACGCCGTAAAAACAACATCATTTTGGAAGGGGATTTATGAACCCAGAGGGCCTCAGTTGCACACTCGTATATTTTAAAGCTGCTAAAGAATTTGTTCACCTAATTGCGATTAAAATTGTTCACCTAATTGTGATTATCTATCCTGTTCCATCTGGGGGTTGGATAGAGTAGTTGTGCTCCAGATTTCACAAGTTTGGGAAGCCCTGGTTGATACATTTGATAAAATGGAGCTCAGGGGTGACTCTCGCAGTGAGAATGGAGAAGACGGAGTCTCCTCTTGCATCAAGGCAGAAAGCATTTGTTTGCTAAGTCTTCTGGAGCCAATTGGAGAAAAGCAGAAAAGGGTAAAATTGATCTAAACGGTGCCCATTCTTATCAAGTGATATCAGACCTAGACGTAAAATATTTTTGTCACCTCTTTTCCTTTCTTTTCCCCCTCTTGTGCCAAACTGATTCTCTGCTTGCAAATGTCTCTTCCTCACGTGCTTTCTGCCGCCATTTTAGTCTTGCATGCCACTTTGTACAGGAAGTCCTCGACTTAACAACAGTTCGCTTAGTGACCGTAGTTCACAACGGCACTTGTAACTTAACGTGACCGATGACCATTTTTCACACTGCAGCATCCCCATGGTCAACGTGATCTACCTTTGGATGCGTGACTCATTGACTCACATTTACGACAGCCGCAGTGTCCCAGGGGTGTGTGTGTGTGTGTGTCACGCAATCCCCTTTTGCGACCTTCTGATACGCAAAGTCCATGGGGAAACCAGATTGACTTAACCAGCCGTGTGACTAACGACTGCAGGTCATTCCCTTAACAAACGTGGCAAGAAAAGCCGTAAAATGGAGCAAAATTCTCCAACATTTCTCACTTAGCCACATACATTTTGGGCTCAGTTGTGTTCATAAGTCGAGGGCTACCTGTAGTTTATGAACTATGTGGTGCCAATAAATGTGTGCCAATTTTTTTTCCACCTTTTCCACACTTTGCTCGTGTATTCCTCATGTCATAATTCTCCTCTAATCTTCCTTTTTCCTTCATGTTTCTACTTGCAGCCTTTCAACTTCATAAAGAACGAAAGGGTTTACAGGCAAAATTAACAATAGGCGCGACCTTAAATGAACGCTTAAATTTCCACACAGTCTTTCATTGTCAACTAAAATGTTGGCTGTCAGTTGCATTGTTGTAGGACGATGAGCGTGTGAGAGAAACCCATTGTCTCCTCTTGTCATAATTCAAGGCCTACTTCGGGCCATTAATTTTATGAACACATACGGAGCAGTGGTGTCATCTCTCAGCATCCAGGGAACTATGTGATAACATAACCAAGTATTAGCCTGCCATTTAGCAATAGCACTTAGACTTATATACCGCTTCACAGTGCTTTACAGTCCTCTCTAAGCGGTTTACAGAGTCAGCCTATTGCCCCCAACAATCTGGATCCTCATTTTACTGCCCTCAGAGTGATGGAAGGCTGAGTCAACCTTGAGCCGGTCAGAATCGAACTGCTGGCAGATGGCAGTTAGCCTGCCATAGCAATAGGACTTAGACTTATATACCGCTTTACAGTGCTTTACAGCCCTTTCTAAGGGGTTTATAGAGTCAGCCTATTGTCCCCAACAATTTTGGGTCATCATTTTACCCACCTCGGAAGGCTGGAAGGGTGAGTCAACCTTGAGCTTGGTGAGATTCGAACTGCCAAATTGCAGGCAGCCGGCAGTCAGCAAAAGTAGCCTGCAGTACCACACTCTAACCTCTCTGCATCACCGTGGCTCATTTAATCTTGTTTTCGCAGAGAGCTGTCTTCCATTCCACACATCACAGCGTTTCAAAGGTCTCCAGTTTGGTCAGCCAACAGGGGACCAAGCAGATACTCATGAACCCATGGAAGGAATAACCAGGAAAGACTTTGGGATTATCTAATCCTCAATCCAATCCACATTGGACTGTCAAATCCAAGATTCCAAGCAGGAATCTTGCAACCATAGCAGATCCTTTAGTCCAGGGGTGTCAAACACGCGGGCCCCGGGCCGGATGCGTCACATGCTGGCCCCGCCCTGGTTTAGCAAAGGGGAAAGTCCCAATATGTCACGTGACACTGCCGTGATGATGCGAGTTTAACATGCCTGCTCTAGGCCGTGGCACTTCCACCATATTGCTAAATCCAGGACAGAGGTCTTATCATCTCGTCCCTTTTAATTCAGGTTGCTAGTGACTGAATCGGGAGCCTTCTGGAGGTTAAGTATGCGAGTTACAGAACTTTCTCAGTTATAAAAGGTTTATTTTGTGCGCGTATGTGGGTTTTTTTAACGCTCCCTCCCTTGTTTTGCTCTCATTCTAGACATCTTTTCTTCAGGCTCTTAGCTAATATGTCAAATGTCACGAATGTTATTTACCATTACCTGGGCTAACCTGAAGCTGTCTTACACATCTAGGAAAACCAGTTTGTGTTTTTCTCTGTCGGTCAAGAAGATACTGTCCCTCAACCTTTTGGGTATCAGGGACCAGTTCCATGGAGAAAGGCTTTTCCTCGGACCAGAGGGGTGTGGTTTCGCATGCTGCCTGCATCCCGCGGATGGGCCTTCACTTGTTTATATGGCCCGGTTTCTGGCACATCCCATCCTAGTGTTGGTCCAAGGACCAAGTGTTGGGGACCCCTGCTATAGTATGCCTGCCACTTGCAGAATCTGATTATGAGCCTTCCATTAGTCTATTGCTGTGATGGCGAATCTATGAGACGCGTGCTGGAACTGGCACACAGAGCCATCTCTCCGTGCACGCAAGCCGTCGACCCTTGCTCTTCTAAGTTCTGGCGCACTGGCCAGGTGGTCTTCACGTGCGTGGGAGAGCTGGAAACCGGAAGAGCAGCCTCCCAGTGCGCATGCCGGGAAGATGATATTCCGGTTTCCAGTGCACGCATGTGTACAGGCCACCTGGTCTTCGGGTTTGTGGCACACATGCGCACGCGAAGACCAGCATGCACACTGGAAGCTGGAATATCATCTTCCCAGCATGTACGTAGGCACGAGGCAGCTGCTCTTCCATACGCACCGGCCATCTGGTCTTCACACGTGCATGCGCGCCAGAAGCCACAAGACCAGGTGGCTGGTGCGCATGCACAGGCTGGAAACCAGAAGAGCAGCCGCCCGGTGTGCGTGCTCCCATTTCGGCACTCGGTGCTGAAAAGGTTTGGCAACACTGGTCTATTGTATTGAGACAGTCAACGGAATCTTATTTTGTGACTATTCTATCGAAACTAGTCAATAGGATTTTTCTGCATGTGTTAGTTCAGAGGTCTGCAAACTTGGTTCTTTTAAGACTTGTGGACTTCAACTCCCAGAGTTCCTCAGCCAGCTTTGCTGTGCAGAGGAACTGTGTTAGTTCCTCTGGAACATTTTCTTATTTTGGTGCTTTAAATCTCTCTTTCGTCCTTGGTGTAGAATGAATTACGGTCTGGATCCAAACATTGCCTTGATCCATCATGTGTAAACCTGGTCTCTATGTTTTGTCTCTATGTTGCTTACTAATCCTGTCGGATTCAGGGTTGCCAGTTTAGCTTTTCAGTTAGTTCTTAGCTCTTTTGCATACCATGTCGGGTTGTCTGGAATTATTGGCTTGTGTATAACTGTGTGAGCAGCTTTTTCTTGGAATCATTTCCTGAGCAATGGGAGCAGTCAGAGGAAATATGATGGTCACCTTGTGACGCCATGATGAGGTTGGGTTGAGTTGGACTTTCCTTATCCTTCAAAAGTGAGGGCAGGGTTCATTCTGAGAACAGATGTCAAGAGCTCCTAAGGCATGAAATGAGCATCTTAAACATCTGCAAGAAAAAGAGAAGAGGATAAAAATTTAAGAAGAATCTAAGAGGATAAAAATTTAAAAAGAATTTAAGAAGCAGTCTCAAGGGACTCTGAAGCCTCTGAAGCATTTTTGGGAATCCAAAATTAGACCTTCTAATTTGTTCTAAAAATTTCAGTGGTTGGTTCACACACACACCCTCACCAAAAAAGAGTTATCTTTTATTTTGAGCAGCTACCTTGAGTATCTCATGCCTAGCAAGGTAGACTGTAAACTGATGAGGATAATGAATATTTATTTTTTCCGGCCATGTCATGGATATATTCCCTTGTATGCAAAATATGGCTTCTTTCATTTAGTCCCATTGCTTTTGGAGATGGGCTTTTATCCCCAAAATACTGGGCGCTATGTTCAGAAACCCTTGCGGTGAGAAGGAAAGTAACATGTT
This sequence comes from Ahaetulla prasina, assembly GCF_028640845.1. Taxonomy (NCBI): domain Eukaryota; kingdom Metazoa; phylum Chordata; class Lepidosauria; order Squamata; family Colubridae; genus Ahaetulla; species Ahaetulla prasina. The sequence goes on from NC_080551.1 coordinate 14,926,153, forward strand.
TTTTTGTGAGGATGGCTTTGCAAGCTTTGCCAACAACCAGTGCTGAAAATACCTAGAGTTTTCTTCACTTGTGGGTTACACATAGCTTGTTTTTGGTTTGGATTTGGGTTCCTTCTTTGGATTTGAGTTCCTTTTTTGGATTTGGGTAAAATCCAAAGAAGGAACCCAAAATTGAGGCCTTTGAGCTCTGGTGCTGGAGAAGACTCCTATGAGTCCCTTGGACTGCAAGGCGATCAAACCGGTCAGTCCTAGAGGAGATCAACCCTGACTATTCTTTAGAAGGCCAGATCCTGAAGAGGAAACTCAAATACTTTGGCCATCTAATGAGAAGGAAGGACTCCCTGGAGAAGAGCCTAATGCTGGGAACGATGGAGGGCAGAAGAAGAAGGGGACAGCAGAGAATGAGGTGGCTGGATGGAATCACTGAAGCAGTTGGCGTGAGCTTCAATGGACTCCAGAGGACAGGAGGCCTGGAGGAATGTTGTCAAGGGGTCGCGATGGGTCGGGGACACACACACACACACACTCAATGTTACCTTTATTTTACATATCCTGGGACCAACAGGAGGCCTTCGTCTCTGTGGTGTACTTTGAAGAAACTGGGCAGCCCCCATTCACCAATTTTTTTTTTATTTTCTTGCACATTACAGAGGATTATTTATTTATTTATTTATTTATTTATTTATTTATCATATTTGTATACCGCCCTATCTCCCTAGGGACTCAGGGCGGTTCACAGGCGATTAGATTAGATCAGTGATTCCCAAACTGTGAGCCGCGGCTCCCCAGGGAGCCGCGCTATCGTCATGGGGGCGCCGCGGAATATCTGCGCCCGCTGGGTCCGGCGCTGATGCGCCATTTCTGGGGCATCTGGTGCGCATGCGCAGTTGCAGGTCGGATTTCCGGGGAGCCGCGGGCGCGTCTGGTGCGCATGCGCAGTTGCAGGTCGGATTTCCGGGGGAGCCGCGGGCGAAAAAGATTGGGAACCTCTGGATTAGATGATCCTTGAGATTCTTTCCAGCTCTACCATTCTAAACAGAATTGTTCATAGAGGAAAAATGGAATTAGATGGTTATGATTGAACGGCAGAGGATCCAAGGTTAATTTCTTGGAGTTAAGACTCCCCAAGGCTTTGGATTTGAACTGTGCTGAGTTGGCTTCCAATGTTCTGGCGTTATCCTGATCTTTATCCATCTTCTCTCTTCAGCTTCAGCATCAGATAGTGCAGAACCTTCCTCGGAAGAACAAGGCAAATCATTTGACAAACCCAAACAGAAAAAAACTCGTTGTTTTATGTGCAGGAAGAAGGTTGGTCTTACTGGTAAGTTCCCTTGGAGTGAATCATTTGGAAGCTTGAATTGGAACAGTGAGTCTAAAACTGGGGTGATCATTCACATAATGGAATAGAATAGATGATTGATCTGTTGATCTACCTATGATCCATGATTTATCACTTATAGCTTTTATGTTCAGTGAGAGCTTATGCACCAAAGACAAATTCCTTGTGTGCCTAATCACACTTAGCCAATAAAGAATTCTATTCTATCCTATCCTATCCGACCCTACCCTACCCTACCCTACTCTACATTCTCTTCTATCCTACCCTACCCTACCCTACCCTATCCTAACTCTACCCTACTCTACATTCTACTCTATTCTATCCTATCCTGTCCTTTCCTACCCTACCCCACCCTACTCTATTCTACCCAATCCTACATTCTATCCTATCCTATCCTATCCTACCCTACCTACCCTAACTCTACCCTACTCTACATTCTATTCTGTTCTGTTCTGTTCTGTTCTGTTCTATTCTTCACATGATTGATTAGCCAATAGGCTGTATCAGAATAAAAAGAACAAAATGTACAATAATAAAACTATATATTAGAAAATACAGTAAAAGATGTAACTAAAACAAAACAAAAAATAATCAAATATGACTTATGTCACCCCTAAATTTACCCCAGTGAGATCTCTGTATGTAGTTCTCAATTACGCTTTTGGGTTCAGATAAAGGGTTGTATTATATGTAATTTGGGACTTCTGACCGCACATGAAATACGTTTTAATGTAAAGGATCCCAGTAGACCATATGTCTAATCTGTGACTGAGATATTGATCTCTCTTTCTTATACAGTAGCGTTTAAATAATACATTGTATTATGTCCTCTTGTCTCTGGAGCGCCACAAATACAATCATGTCCGTCGTAAGGGTCTTGGTTAAATATTGTCCACTAAATATTATCCATTGTGTCCAGCACTATTGTGTCCACATAAAATCTGCCGCTTTTGTGGCTTCGGAGTTCCCTGGAGTGAGAAGAGGGCATGTTTTAAATAAGTAGTTTTTGGTGGGAAGCAGGCTTAGCTATCACACCCAAAGGTCTATGTTAAATGACAGAGACTTCTAACTAACATTTCATCCTTAAAGGCACAAGGCTACCTTTAAGCACAAAACCAGCTGGGTAATCTAGGTTGGGCCAGTCACTTTCTCAGAGCCTAGGAAGGAGGCAGTGGCAAACGGCAGGGAGTCCCCGACTTACAACAGTTCATTTAGTGACCGTTCAAAGTTACGACGACACGGAAAACTGTGGCTTGTGATCGTGTCCTCATAGTTGCGACTTTTGCAGCAATTCCCCATGATCACATGATCCAAATTATTTCAGATGCTTGGCCACCGGTTCATATTTATGACCGTTGCTATGTCTCAGGGTCACGTGATCCCCTTTTGCGACCTTCCGGCCAGCAAAAGTCAGTGGGGAAGCCAGATTCACTTAACAACCGTGTTACTTAAATGAACAGCCGCAGGGATTCACTTAGCAACGATGGCAAGAAAGGTTGCAGAATGGGGCAAAACTCGCTCAACAGCTGTCTTGCTTAACAACAGTTGGGCTCCATTGTGGTCGCAAATTGAGGACTACCTGTACCTCCCCAAACATTGTCCCAGCAGTTGTCAAGAGACTGAAAACCCCCAAAAACAACAACCACCTTTATCCATAAAAACAACAACTCCAGGTCTTGTCCATGGAAGTTCTCAGTCATCCAGCTCCTGGTTTTCCCAAAGGTGCTTTTCCAAAAACCAACTGGAGTTTCTTGCTTTATTTTTTTTTTCACCCCTTGAAAACATTTCACTTCTCATCGGAGAAGCTTCTTCAGTTCTAGAGCTTCTGCACTGAAAAAACTTCTTGGAAGAGAAGCCAGACATCATCAAGGGGAAAAAAAAAATCAAGAAAAATCCAGTTGCCTTTTGGAAAAGCACCTTTGGGAACCTCAGACCAAAGACCTGACATTTCCAAAGACCATGCGCCACGGTGGCGCAGTGGTTAGAGGGCAGTACTGCAGGCTACTTCTGCTGACTGCAGTTTGGCAGTTTGAATCTCACCAGGCTCAAGGTTGACTCAGCCTTCCATCCTTCTGAGATGGGTAAAATGAGGAGCCAGATTGTTGGGGGCAAGAGGCTAACTCTATAAACCGCTTAGAGAGGCCTGTGAAGCACTGTGAAGCAGTATATAAGTCTAAGTGCTATTGCTAAACTGGGAAGGAAGGAAGGAAGGAAAAAGGAAAGAAAGAAAGGAAGGGGAAGGGAAGGGAAGGGAAGGGAAGGGAAGGGAAGGCCATGGCGGCACAGTGGTTAGAATGCAGTACTGCAGACTAATTCTGCTGACTGCCAGCAGTTCGATTCACACCAGCTCAAGGTTGACTCAGCCTTCCATCCTCCGAAGGTGGGTAAAATGAGAAGCCAGACTGTTGGGGGCAAGAGGCTGACTCTGTAAACCGCTTAGAGGGGGCTGTAAAAGCGCTGTGAAGCGGTACATAAGTCTAAGTGCTATTGCTATTATTTCATCTTTTGTTTTTTTTTCTTTCCAGGGTTTGAATGCAGGTGTGGAAACGTTTACTGTGCTGTACACCGTTACTCAGATGTCCACAGTTGCTCTTACAATTACAAAGCTGACGCAGCTGAGAAGATCAGAAAAGAGAACCCTGTAGTTGTTGGGGAAAAGATTCAGAAGATTTGAACTGCTCCTGTAGCTGGAATATTAAAATGTTTGACCATCTGCAGATGAAAATTGACTTGAGCTTTTTCCTTCCCCTTTCACAAGCCCCCCCGCCCCATACACACACACATAAGTCTTTCATTTTTCTTGGCCCGCCCCTTGTAGACTTCAAGAGGACAAGTGTCCCCCATCTTGCATGTCATGCAGAAACAGAGTCCCCTCCCCCTCCTTTTAGCACACAACCAACCATTATTTTCTTTTCATGGTCCTTTGTTTTTTAGTTCCTACAGATGAAGACATAAACTCTACACAACTCTATATCCACTAGGAAAGTGGGCCTTTGGAAACTCATGGATACCATGGCTATAAAAGTATTATCATCTTTTTTTTTTTCAAAAAATAAATATTGAGTGCAGAGGGCTTTTTCAAAGTTACGTTGGAGGGCATCCGTGCTTTTCCCACTTCTCATATTAAACGTGCATGCATTAACTCAAGACACTTCATTTTCATTTTGTATATAGCTTTCCTTTTTCTCTTTCTCTCTCTTTCTCTGTCTCTCTGCAGCACAATTTCCCTTCCCTCTTTTTTGTTTTCCTCTTTGGTAATGCCTTGTATGGCACAACTAGCAATCAATAACTGAATGTATTTAATCATTAAGGCTGCTTGGTTTCCCCTCTCCCCCCCTTAACAAAAATTTATACACATGTTATCATAATAGCTTGTTTGCACCCGCTATCTATTTATGTATGCATCGTTCGTTTTCTGAGCGTGTCAGAGAGTGCTGAGGTTTTCAAAGCGTGTGTGTGTGACTTTTGCTCTTCCAGGTTCTTTTCTAGAGGTTTTGTTTTTTCCTTTTCTTTCCCATTCTCCCCTTTTTTAATTTTATTATTTTATTTTTCTTCCTTTTCTTCGGCGTGCATGTTGAGAGTTTGCCTGCTCGCAGATCTTCTCGGGAATTGTGCTAATGGGTTCTTTTACGTGCACCAATACAAAGAATGAAGAACTTTTAAGTGTATTGTATTTATGTTCACCCACGTCTTTAACTTTGATTAAAATAAAATTTTCAAAAATTTGGGACGGAGGAGAGGCAGTTGGTGCCTTTTTGGGGTTTTTTTTGTAAGAAGTTAAGAGGGGCGCGCATCCATTTGGGCCCAGAAAAAGGATGCTATCAGGGGAAATTGGATGCAGCTCAGCGCTCTATAGAAAAAGCGAATTCAGTTTGATTAACAACATCCATATTGATTGAACCCGCCATGAGGAATAGTTAAATATTGGACTGAGACAGGTGAGTCTGGGTCCTAATGACAGAAAGACACCGATTAACCTGCAACAGTTTTCAACCTTTTAACAAGATGAGTTTACTTTCTTTTGTCAAGAGAAGAAAAGAAAAAGGGGAATTTAGAATGGAAATGATAACCTGCCCTCCCCTTGGAAACCAATAGCTTCTCACCATATTAAAAACTTACACAGGTAGTCTTTGACTTACAACCATTTGTTTAGTGACCGAAATTACAGTGGCACTGAAAAAAGTGACTTTTTTTTAAAATTTGCATTTATATCCCGCCCTTCTCCGAAGACTCAGGGCGGCTTACACTATGTTAGCAATAGTCTTCATTCTATTTGTATATTTATATACAAAGTCAACTTATTGCCCCCAACAATCTGGGTCCTCATTTTACCTACCTTATAAAGGATGGAAGGCTGAGTCAACCTTGGGCCTGGTGGGACTTGAACCTGCAGTAATTGCAAGCAGCTGCTGTTAATAACAGACTGCATTAGCAGCCTGAGCCACAGAGGCCCGTGATTATGATCCTTTTTCACACTTACGACCACTGTAACATCCCTGTGGTCACGCGATCAAAATTCAGACCCTTGGCAACTGGCTCGTATTTATGACGGTGGCAGCGTCCCAGAGTCGTGCGATAACTTTTTGTGACCTTTTCGACAAGCAAAGGCAACGAAGGAGCCAGATTTTCTCAACAACCGTGTTACTAACTTTAACAACTGCTGGTGATTCACTGAACAACGGTAGCAAGAAAGACGGTAAAACGGGACGAAAGTCAGCTGCCTCACTTAGCCACAAAAATGTTGGCCTTGCTTGTGGTTGTAAGTCAAGACCTACCTGTAGGTTGAAACTTAAATGTGGTCAATAGGAAGGACCACAGCGTTGGACAGAGTTTTATGTGCAACCTTCTTTTACAACTTTGGTGAAGGAGTTGAAATACTAACTAGAGCAGGGTCTCCAACCTTGGCAACTTTAAGCCTGGAGGACTTCAACTCCCAGAATCCCCCAGCCAGGCTGGGGAATTCTGGGAGTTGAAGTCCTCCAGGCTTAAAAGTTGCCAAGATTGGAGACCCCTGAACTAGAGGGTTTTCCTAAAGGACTGTGATGGCGAAGGGCATGCGCGCTGTCACCAGCTGCTCTTATGGTTTGCGGCACATGCATGCGCGGCGGCCAGCTGGTTTTTGCACATGCTTGAATGCCGGGAACCTGAAGATAAGCTGGCCGGTGTGCATGTGTGCACCGGCCACCTGGTCTTTGGGTTTCCAGCACTCACACAGGCAGCTGGATTCATGCGCACCGGAGCGCTGGAAACCCAACGATTAGCATACGCACCCGCCAGCAATCTGGTGCGTGCATGTTCTGGTTTGGGCACTCGGTGTCGAAAAAGTTCGCCATTACTGCTTTAGGATTACCCAGTGGTATCCTTTTTTTTTTTCTTTTCCCCCACAGTTGCATTTCTGTACTGAAAAGAGCATGTGGGATAGGTGCGGATTTGATTTATTCCGAGTCCAGTCTCTTTCCCTGGTTACGTAGATGTCTCAGCTCTGGCGAGAGATGCCTCTTGATTTTCCTGTCGAAGCATGAAATACGAAGACGGGATTCTCCGTTTTTCTCTTTGGAGCTTGACGTCATGGGATGCTTATCTTCTGAGGACGAAAGTTCCGAAGTCCAGAGCCATTTTATTTCTGGTGAAGAAAAGTTCACCCGTGGAACCCCTGCTACACTCGACGATATCCTCCAAGCTTTTTCACAAAAGAGTTTTGCCATCTAGGGGTTTTAATCCAGGCGCGTCTTCCGGAATGAAAACAAGTTGGCTCCGATATTCAGTGGGCAGCCTTTGGGATAGATTTGCAATATCGGGGCGTGCTGTTTGCTTTACACAGGAAGTCCTTGACTTTACAACCGTTTGTTTAGTCACCGTTCAAAGTTGCAAGGGCACCGAGAAATGTGATTTATGACTGTTTTTCATAGTTACGATGACCAGTGGCGAAATGTAAAATTTATTACAACCGGTTCTGTGGGTGTGGCTTGGTGGGGTGTGGTAATGTGACTGGGTTGGTGTGGCCAACTTTTTTTTTTTTACTTTTAAAAGCATTTTTTCTACAACCTCTTCGGCCGAAAAAATGCTTTTAAAAGGCTCCTCTGACGATCCCAGCTGAGCTGCCTGATCATCAGAGGTTTTTGTTTTTTTTAAAAAGCATTTTTTTTGCCTTTAAAACAAAAAAAAGCCTCTGACAATCAGGCAACTTAGCTGGGATCGCCAGAGGAGCCTTTTAAAAGCATTTTTTCAACAACCTCTTCAGCCAAAGAGCTTATAGAAAAAAATGCTTTTAAAAGGCTCTAACGATCCCAGCGGAGCTGCCTGACCACCAGAGGCTTTTCTTTTCTTTAAAAAGCAATTTTTTTGGCCTTTAAAAGAAAAAAAAGCCTCTGACGATCAGGCAACTTAGCTGGGATCTCCAGAGCCTTTTAAAAGCATTTTTTCTACAACCTCTTCGGCCAAAATGCTTTTAAAAGGCTCTAACGATCCCAGTTGAGCCGCGCAATCATCAGAGGCTTTTCTTTTTACTTTTAAAAGCATTTTTTCGGCCGAAGAAAAATGCTTTTAAAAGTTAAAAAAAAAACCTCTGATGATCGCGCGACTCAGCTGGACATGGGGGAGGGCAGGGATTTTTGCTACTGGTTCTCCGAACCACCCGCCGCCATCGCTACCGGATCGGGCGATTGGGTCCAAACCGGGAGCATTTCACCCCTGACGATGACCTTTGCAGCAATCCCCACGGTCAGATGATCAAAATTCAGGCAACTGGTTCATATTTGGGACCGTTGCTGTGTCCCAAGGTCATGTGATCCTCTTTTGCAACCTCCTGACAAGCAAAGTTAAAGAGGGGAGCCAGATTCCCTTAACAGCCCTGTAACTGACTTAACGACTGTGGTGATTCACTTAACAAATGTGGCAAGAAAGGTCATAAAAATGGGACAAATCTCATCTAAAAACAGAAATTTGGGGCTCAATTGTCCACAAATCAAGGACTACCCCGTATTCTATAACGTATGCTTTGTTGAATTTTGATCTTGTTTGTAATAAAGGGAATCAAATTCCATAAGGACTTCCTATAAGTAATGAATGATGAAGTTTGGCTTTGTTCCGTTTCTAGAAATGCATATTTGTAAGGAAATTCTAGTCCTTCGACTTAACACGGATTCAAGAATTACGTAGGATTGACTATTTGTGTGTCTCTCTCTGTGTGTGTATTCAGTTATATGTTGCAAAAATGCTGTTTATTCATCGACATCGTTTCCAAGCAGCCCCATCGGAGAGGATCCTGTATAATATGCCACAAGGAAAGCAAATCTGCATGTACAAAAAAAAAAAAAAGTTGCATTTTACAGCAAGTCGTCATATAGTGGGTTTGTTTCTAGCTTAGGTTAGGCTGGGTGAGCCAAACCATTTCTTGTTTGTAAAGTTTTATTAATGGCTTTGCATTATTTGTTTAAAATGTTAAACCATCCAATAGAGCTCTTGAGATTAGAAAACACCATCAGCCAAAGCTAATTCTATATTCCCCAAGCTCCCCTGGCCTTTGGTAAGAATAGAATAGAAATAACATAACATAACATAACATAACATAACATAACATAACATAACATAACAACATAACATGAGTTGGAAGAGACCTTGGAGATCTTCTAGTCCAAATTAGGCAACTAGTCCTGCTTAGGCAGGAGCAAACAACAACTTAGAGCAAGCCATCCCTCCAGGATGGTAGGGCATTACTCAGCTGGACTGATCCATCCTCTAGAACAGGGGCAGTGGTGGGTTTCAATTTTTTTTACTACCGGTTCTGTGGGTGTGGCCTGGTAGGCATGGCATGGCTTGGTGGGCGTGGCTTGGTGGGCATGGGAAGGGTACTGTAAAATCTCCATTCCCACCCCACTCCAGGGGAAGGTTACTGCAAAATCCCCATTCCATCCCAATCAGCTGGGACTTGGGAGGCAGAGAATAGATGGGGGTGGGGCCAGTCAGAATTTTTACTACCAGTTCTCCAAACTATTCAAAATTTCCACTACCGGTTCTCCAGAACTGGTCAGAACCTGCTGAAACCCACCTTGTCTCCAACCTTGTCAACTTTAAGACCTGCGGACTTCAATTCCCAGAATTCCTCAGCCATCTTTGCTGGCTGAGGAGCTCTGGGAGTTGAAGTCCACAGGTCTTAAAGTTGACAAGGTTGCTCTAGAAACAGTGGGTTGAGTCTTGTTTTATTAGCCACCATTCAGTCCATTACACCAGGAGTCTCCAACCTTGGTCCCTTTAAGACTTGTGGACTTCAACTCCCAGAGTTCCTCAGCCAGCTTTGCTGGCTGAGGGACTCTGGGAGTTGAAGTCCACAAGTCTTAAAGGGACCAAGATTGGAGACCTCTGCATTACACTACCAAGCACTGGCTCTGAAGATCAACCACCTGAAGGTCAACCACCACACCTGCATTAGATAAAGAAGAGATACTGACAAGGATGGAGGATGACATGGAGCCTTGAGGAACACTCCCGCCCCTAGCCCAACCACCAGGAAACACAATAGTTGCACCCCACTTTCTGGAAACGAGTATCCAAGTAGGAGAAGAACCTTTAAGGACAAACTTCCTAACAGTGAGGAGAATTAACCAGTGGAACAGCTTGTCTTCAGAAATCGTGGCTGCTTCATCACTGGAGGTTTTTAAGAAAAGACTGGACAGCCATTTGTCTGAAATGGTATAGGGTTTCCTGCTTGAGCAGAGGGCTGGACTAGAAGACCTCCAAGGTCCCTTCCAGCTCCTATTCTGTTCTATTTTATTCTACATTCTATTCCTACTCCTACTTCCATTCCATTCTTAGTAGAATATGTTGTTATTGTTAGTTGCGAAGTTGTGTCCGACCCATCGGCCTGTGGCATTACAAAAAGTAAAATCCTACAACAAAGTTTCTTGATGGTTTGAAAGGTGGGGAGGGGAGGGTTTATTATTAAATTCCTATGTTGCCGTTCTCACTAATCCAGCAGCTCTGGCCTGGATGCATCTCTCAGCCATCACAAATCCTCATTCTTTGATTTCGCTAGACTGAATCTGCTGGGGAAAGATTTAGGAAGAATTTGAATGAAGGAGGGAGGAGTGCAGCTGGGGCTCCTGTTACGTCATGTGGAAATCTGGTACTGTTTAACTTCCTGGGTTTTGTAGACTGCAAATTCTGGGAGGGCGGGATAGAAGAAACAAAACTGATTGGCTGTTTCGTATTAAAAAAAAGGAGGGGCCCTCCAGGGATTTAGCAACCCAAGCAACATTTGGAAATCTCTCTTTCTTTCTCCGTTGTGCCTGCAAGATCAAAGCAGCATGTCTTTTATTAAAGTGGACGAGAATTCCCATTTCCCCATTCAAAACCTGCCTTACGGAATCTTTTCCACGCAAGACGAGGTAAGCAAACAAATTACTTTTTTTTTTTTTTACTTTGAGTGCATCTCTCTTGTTTTCCTTCTGCGTCTATTGATCCTGATGGGTCCTAAGAGTCCAATTCGGATACTTTGCCTTGGGAAATTGCAACACCGCTAAGTCTAACGATCAACCCTGCCGTTGGTTTTTAACAGAACATGCTTGTGAAAATAATCTTTAAAAATCCACCAGACGGATACTAATTTCCATAACTTTATTTGGGGTGTGGTAAAGGTAAAGGTAAATGTTCCCCTCGCACATATGTGCTAGTCGTTCCTGACTCTAGGGGGCGGTGCTCATCTCAGTTTCAAAGCCGAAGAGGCAGCACTGTCCGAAGACATCTCCGGGGTCATGTGGCCAGCATGACTCAACACCAAAGACGCACGGAACACTGTTACCTTCCCACCAAAGGTGGTCCCTATTTTTCTAGTTGCATTTTTTACGTGCTTTCGAACTGCTAGGTTGGCAGAAGCTAGGGGAAATAATGGGAGCTCACCCCATTAAGCGACACTAGGGATTCGAACCGCTGAACTGCCGATCTTTTGATTGACAAGCTCAGCCATGGTGTGTGGTAGTCGTGGCGAAATGATAATTGGAATAGTCCCAAAGATGTTAATTGGTTCAGAATGTCAAGTCTAGACCTAGAACTAAGGAAAAATTTTCTGACAGAGTAGAATAGAATTCTTTATTGGCCAAGTGTGATTGGACACACAAGGAATTTGTCTTGGTAGAAAATATGCATTCATCAAGAATCCTAAGATACAACATTAATGATAGTCATAGGGTACAATAAGCAATCAAATCATACTAGGAAACAGTCGATATAAATTTTAAGGATACCAGCAACAAGGTTAGAGTCATACAGTCATAATTGGGAGGAGATGGGTGATAGGAACAATGAGAAGATTAATAGTAATGCAGTGTTGAGGGAATTATTTGTTTAGCAGAGTGATGGTGTTTGGGGAAAAACTTTGGAGTTTTTGTGTTGAATTTACCAACAAAGAAATAAAGGGAGACTAATATGGACCTATTTCAAGTTATTTAGCTCTCGTCAGCTAGCCATACCCTTCTGGGATTCAAACCCGGGCTACCTATGGAAGCAGTATGTTCCATCCCATATTTGGGTAGACCAGGTTGCCTTGATAGACAGATCTCACCAGAAAAAACATTCCATCACTGGAGGTTTTCAAAAAGAGACGGGACAACTGGCTGGGATGGTATAAGGTTCCTGCCTTGAGCAGGGGGTTGGACTAGAAGGCCTCTGGGGGTCTCTTCCAGCCCTTTGATTCTATGACTCTAGAGTCATAGAGAGTGTTTCATAAGCTGTGCAGCTTCTGCTTCTGTCTCTCCTTGCAGTCACCCCACTTCCCCTGCATTCAAAGTGTCCATGGATAGTTTCCAGCCGTGATTTTTTTGCGAAGAGTTGACCTCTTTTCCACCTTCTCATAACTGGTTTCTAAGCTTGGCGAATTTGCTTATAAAATACAGCTAGTCCCCGACTTACAATGGCTTGCTTAGTGACCATTCAAAGTTACAACGGCACTGAAAAAAGTTTGTAAGTAGGGCCCTAGAAGACTCACCGCCATTAGGACACGTTCGGCCCACCGATCTTCTGAGTGGGGTCCCAGCAGAGCTGGGCTGCTGGGGGCTTGCAGGGGTTCAGGAGAACCTCTAAGCTAAGATTCTGTGCAGTTCATAGAACCCCCAAATCCCACTCCTGGATGGACCCGCCCGCCCCGCCCTGCCCATTCCAGGAGTCCCCACGTGGCCTGTTGTGGATGCAGGTAAGTGCAGAGCATGTGCGGAGGCTCGGGGAAGGTGAAAAACGGGCTTACCGAAAGTTCGGGAAGGCAGAAACAGGCCTGCTTCCAGCCTCCAGAGGGCCTCCAGAGCCTGAGAGGCTGTTTTCACCCTCCCGGAGGCTCAAGGAAAGCCTCCGGAACCTGGGGAGGGCAAAAACACCACCTCCGCCATGGTACAGGAGGCCTACTGGCCACGCCCACCATGACCACGCCCACCCAGCAACCGAGCCGAGAACCCCTTGCTAAAATTGTTGAAGCCCAGCTCTGGGTCCCAGTTATGACAACAGAAGAAGCACGTCCATGGTACCCTACTGGCAGGTACAACCTTGGAAAACATGGATCATGTGTTAAAAGCACATCTCACTTCTAATCTCTGGAGGGATATGGGTAGACCTCAAGTTACAACAGTTCATATTGTGACCGTTGGAAGTTACAATAGCACTGAAAAAAAGCGACTTATGACCATTTTTCACACTTAGGACCGTGGCAGCATCCCCAGGCTCACGTGATTTATATTCGGATGCTTGGCAACTGGGTCATATTTATAACGGTTGCAGCAGGGGTGAAATCTACTTACCTTCCTTCTTTACCAGTTCGAAAATACGTGTGCCATTGTCATGTCCGATTTTTGACCCTCTGCACATGCACAGAAGGCTTTGCTCATGTGCAGAGGGTTAAAAAACAGGAAGTAATGATGTCCAGGGGGTGGGCGGAGCCTCATGCTGCTGCCGCTACCGGTTCGCCAAACCATGCGCCGTCGGTGCTACTGGCTCGTGCAAACTGGACAGAACCGGCAGGATTTCACCACTGGGTTGCAGTGTCCCGGGCTCATGTGATCAAAATTTGTGATTCCTGGCAACCAAAGTCGGATTCACTTAAACAACCGTGTTACTAATTTAACAGATAACTCAAAGCCAATCTTCTGCTCCTTTCAGGAGAACCCCAATAGGCAGATGATTTGTGTCAGTATTAAACCTATGATTCCTCTTTGATGATAATAACCTCCGGACCTCCGGACCTTTCGCCGCGAGCTGAAGACATATCTATTCTTTCAAGCAGGACTGGCTTAAATAGGGTTTTAAATATGGATTTTATTGGGGTTTATTTTTTATATTTTGTATGGTATTTTAAATTTAGGCTACTTTGAATAAGTTTTTTAAAATGTGTTTTATTGTAATATATTGTATTATTTTATTTTATTTATTTATTTATTTATTTATTTGATTTTTATACCGCCCTTCTCCCGAAGGACTCAGGGCGGTGTACAGGCAAAATAAAACCAGCAATACAATATACAGGTTAAAATACAATTTAAAAAACTTATTTAAATTAGCCTGGAGATTAAAATTTGCCATACTAAAAAACCCCGTTTAAAAATTAATAAATTTAACATTAAAATTCCAATTTAAGCCAGCCCTGTTCACCGCCCTGAGCCTGTTCACCGCCCTGAGTCCTTCGGGAGAAGGGCGGTATACAAATTAAATTATTATTATTATTATTATTATTATTATTATTATTATTATTATTATTATTATTATTATTATTATTATTATTATTATTAATAATAATAATAATAATAATAATAATAATAATAATAACAACTGGCCATCCATAAAGTCTTAAAGTGAGGGGCTAACATGGGAAAATTTTAGCTTCTTGGAGAGCCACCAAAATCAGTAGCACCAGAGTCGTTGAATTCTACACCACAAGTTATGCATTAACTTTCCTGTTTGCTGAAGTTAACAGAGGGACAAGCATTCAAGGGATGAGATTTTAATGCTCTCCATTCTCTCTGTGTGTATTTATTTTTGATGGGAGTCGTCTGCAGAGAAACAGAATGAGTTTTTCGATTTTTCAAGTTTTTTATTTTTTACAAACGTGTGGCTCCTAAGTGTCATACATTTTGATATAAATAAAATAGTATTACTCATATCTGTTACATTTAACAAGCTTATATAATTCTAGTAATAATATACATATTTTTATTAAATTATAATCTTTCATTATTTAGTTATTCAATATTTCAATGTGTCATTTTTATGCCAGTCACCCTATTCTATGTGTCATACCTTTCAATACAAATAGAGTATTATTAATCATATATGTTACATTTAGCAAGCTTATATAATTCTAATAATAATACGAATATTTATGTTAAATTAAAATGTTCCATTATTTGCTTGTATAATCCTTCATTATTTAGTTATTCAATATTTCAAATATGTTTTTTTATGTCAAACGCCATATTCTGCATGTCATACATTTTAACACAAATAAAATATTTTAATCATATTTGTTACATTTAGCAAACATACACTTATTCATACTGAATTATAATCTTTCATTGTTTAATCAATAGTTCAGTATATTATTTTATGCCAGTCATCATATTATTTATGTATACTTAGTAATACCGTCATTCAAATTTTAATTTCCCCTCTTATTATTATTTCTCCTTATGATATAAGAATGTGTATTCTATTAATTCCCCTCTCTTAGTTTCCATCCCTATTCTAACTTTGATTATGCCACTACTGTATTTAAATATATTCCCTTTCTAACCATCATCTCTTACCCGCTTTAAAGCTTTAATTGTTCATTAAACAGAAGAGTTTTTCAATGCCCCCCTCTCTCCTTCTCCCCCAATTCACTTTTGGGAGCTATGGATAATCAAGATTACTTTGGTAGGCCGGAATAGCAGCTGAGAAACTTCTGCTTCTCATGTGTATTTCGCTCTCTTGCAGCCCAGACACAGGATTGGAGTAGCCATTGGTGATCAGGTGCTGGACCTCAATGTTGTTAAACATCTGTTTGATGGACCTGTCCTTTCAAAGCAACAACATGTCTTTGAGCAGGTATTGGGTTTTTTTTTAGCAGAACCATCTTACAGAAAGTCATCTTCAGTCAAATTAAACTACTGGTGGGCTTCTTAGATTTTTAAGGGCTTGCCACCATATTGCTTCTTTTGAAAACCATAGTAGATGAAACACAGTCCTTTGGGAGATAGGGCGGTATATAAATATGAATAATAAATAAATAAATAAATAAATAAATTTACTAAACTAGTTAGATTTTGGTATCAGGGTTAATTTTGAAGATCAACGGAATACCTGCAGGGCAGTGGTGAAATCCAATTTGTTTTACTACTGGTTCTGTGGACGTGGCTTGGTGGGTGTGGCTTGGTGGGCGTGGCAGGGGAAGGATACTGCAAAATCTCCATTCCCACCCCACTCTGGGACCAGCCAGAGGTGGTATTTGCCAGTTCTCCAAACTACTCAAAATTTCCGCTACCGGTTCTCCAGAACCTGTCAGAACCTGCTGGATTTCACCCCTGCTGCAGGGGTTGTGGGCTGTTCATCTCTTTGAGGTTTTAACAAAGAGGCTGGGGACCTCTTAAGGATGGATTTTTTTTAATTTGAATTTATATCCTGCCCTTCTCTGAAGACTCAGGGCGGCTTACACTGTGTTAAGCAATAGTCTTCATCCATTTGTATATTATATACAAAGTCAACTTTTATTGCCCCCAACAATCTGGGTCCTCATTTTACCTACCTTATAAAGGATGGAAGGCTGAGTCAACCTTGGGCCTGGTGGGACTTGAACTTGCAGTAATTGCAAGCAGACTTAGACTGCTGAGCCACCAGAGGTCCTTTGATTGATTGATGGGTCTTCCTGCATACTGCAGACACTTAGACTAGATGCTTGCCATTCCTTTTAATTCTATAATCCTTGGATTCCGTGAGTGAGTTCAAAGTTTATCCCAGGCCTTCTGGTCAAGGTGTTGTCCAGGAATCTGGAAGTTAATGTTCATAATCTGGAGGATGATTGCATTGGAGAAAGTTAAGTAAAATGTTAGTAGGCAGTGGTGCACTTCTAAATAGAGTTTGGACTTAAGTGACACCCTTAAAAAAATACAGTGCTTATGAATTAAGTCAGTGAAATGGCTGGTTGGCCCTTCTATGTCAAGGTCCCTCATCTTCATTCGCCTTGAAGGCACTGCTCTCAAGACTTAACCTCACCACCAGGTCCATGTTTGACTCCAAGGAAGACAGAGGCAACAGCGATCATGATAATTTTAGGTTTTTCTCAACAAACTGGAATGGAAGGCTGTATTCTAAGAAACAACAAGCTTCAACCCATGGGTTCATTGTAGTAAAGCTAATGAAGACTTTACAAAAGAATTCCAGCGGCTGCTCTTTACAGTGAAAAACCAAACGTTAAATTGTGGTATCCTTTTTCTCCTGCCCATGGATGTGAAGAGCTCTGAGTCACTCTTTTGAGTGGGGGAAATAGTTTTTATCTATCTTTTGTTCTTGAGAAATTCATTGTGTGTCCAATCATACTTGGCGAATAAAGAATTCTATTCTATTCTATTCTATTCTATTCTATTCTATTTTTTCTATTCTGTTCTGTTCCGTTCGGTTTCATTCCATATTTTCTATTCTATTCTATTCTATTCTATTCTATTCTATTCTATTCTATTCTACTCTACTCTACTCTACTCTACTCTACTCTATTCTATATTTTCTATTCTGTTCTGTTCCGTTCCATTCCATTCCATTCCATTCCATTCCATTCCATTCTATTCTATTCTATTGACTGTCAGGTTCTTGAGCATGACTTGAGAGAACTGACTGAGATGAAGACCCAGGGCCCACTGAATTTGTGCCTTCCCCAAACAGTCCTTAACCTACATTCTGCATGGATGGCTAGCAAGGTGGCCCACCATGGTTTTCCATTAACGTTGGGGTGGAAAAATGGCTTCCAGATTGCACATCATGGAATTGGGATCTCTTAATGGTTTGTTGTCCATCTCCTACTGTATATCAGAGCCCTGGAAAGACATGATTTTTCTCCTTTTACCTTCATTTCAGTCGACTCTCAATGCTTTCATGGCATTGGGCTGGGAAGCTTGGACCGAGGCCAGATCACAGCTGCAAAAGATTCTCTCTGACAAAGAGCCAACACTCAGAGATAATTCAGAGTTGTGCAAAAGGTACTTGAACACGGAACTAGAGTGTACATTTGGTGCATGTATGAGTGATGTGCAATTTAGTGGGAGTGCAGTGACAATGGTTTCCAAAATGTCAGAATCGAAAAGTTAGTGTTCTGATCTAGGCATTCCCAAACCACAAAGCAGACTCCTTATCCCAACAAAAATCCCTTTTTATTAAGTTACTGTGAATTTCTCTCATTCACGTTCAGCAAAGTCTTTCAAGGGAGAATTTACAGTCACAGACCTTATCTTGCTTGGAGAGCTGCCAGGCCGATATCTTCAAAACTTGGCAAGGTATCTCAGAGAATCACAAACCAATTAGGTGAACTAATTGTCTCATGCAAACTCTACTCCCCTTTCGCTTCTCTTTTATTCCCTCTGGAAAGGGCCATTCATTGTCCACCTTACTCCCAAGTTGACCCATGTTCTTAGCTGTTCCCTTTGTCTGGCAACAGTGTGCATGCCTATATGACTGTAACTTTGTTGCTGGTATCAGAAGTGGGTTTTAGCAGGTTCTGACCAGTTCTGGAAAACCAGTAGCGGAAATTTTGAGTAGTTCGGAGAACCAGTAGTAAAAATTCTGACTGGCCCCGCCCCCATCTATTCTCTGCCTCCCAATTCCCAGCTGATCAGGGGGAAATGGGGATTTTGCAGTATCCTTCCCTTGGAGTGGGGTGGGAATGGAGATTTTGCAGTATCCTTCCCCTGCCACGCCCACCAATCCATGCCCACCAATCCATGCCACACCCACCAAGCCACACCCACAGAACCGGTAGTAAAAAAATTTGAAACCCACCAATGGCTGGTATCCTTAAGATTTATATTGATATTGTTTCCTGATTGCTTATTTGTACCCTATGACTATCATTAAGTATTGTACCTTATGATTCTTGATGAACGTATCTTTTCTTTTATGTACACTGAGAGCATATGCACCAAAGACAAATTCCTTGTGTGTCCAATCACACTTGGCCAATAAAGAATTCTATTCTATTCTATTCTATTCTATTCTATTCTATTCTATTCTATTCTATTCTATTCTATTCTATTCTATTCTATTCTATTCTATAAGGGAGTGCGGTTTTCCTTCTAGCAATAGTGTTGTTACTTAGTTGGGTAACATTTGCAAGAAAACAACCAAGCTCCACAATGCGACCCTAGCTACAAATATCCTCTTCTCTTGGTAGAAGTGATTTATCCTTTAAGAGCCAAAGAAACTTTGAGGACATCCAGCCTGTTAGTCTAAATTCTTGCATTACTGGTAGAGAGTGAAGGACATTTCAGAAGAGTTGTTTCTCGAGACTAAAATGTTTGTCCTGCTTCTTTTCCTTTCTTCCCCAGAGCATTTATACCTCAAGCGTCTGCAATAATGCATCTTCCAGCTGAAATTGGTAAGTTCTTAGACTGTAGAGCCTCTCTATAATTTGTAAGGCATGGAGTCTTAGCGGACAACCAGCTAAATATGAGCCAGCAGTTTGCAGTGGCAGCCAAAAAAGCTAATGCAATCCTAAATTGCATTAACAGAGGAATAGAATCAAGATCAAGTGGGGTACTAATACCACTTTATAAAGCCTTAGTAAGACCACACCTAGAGTACTGCATCCAGTTTTGGTCACCACACTATAAAAAAAAGATGTTGAGACTCTAGAAAGTGTGCAGAGAAGAGCAACCAGGATGATGAGGGGACTAGAGGCTAAAACATACGATGAATGGTCGCAAAAACTGGTCATGGCTAGTCTAGTGAAGAGAAGGACCAGGGGAGACATGATAGCTGTCTTCCAATATTTGAGGGGTTGCCACAAAGAGGAGGGAGTCAAGCTATTTCCAAGGCACCCGAAGGCCAGATAAGAAACAATGGATGGAAACCGAACAAGGAGAGATTCAACCTGAAAATAAGGAGAAGGACAGTGAGAACAATCAACCAGTGGAACTGAAGTTGCCTTCAGAAGTTGTGGGAGCCTTCAAGAAGAGACCGGACTGCCATTTGTCAGAAATGGTGTAGGGTCTCCTGCTTGGGCGGGGTGGGTGGGTGGAGTAGATGACCTACAAGGTCGCTTCCAACTCTGTTAACCTGTGAAGGAGCAATGTGATCAGATTTTGAAATCTGCCATTCAAACTCCTTTATAAAAGAAAGGGTAAACTACTTTCCTGTGCATAAAAGAAGACTTGAACCTAGACTTATTCTTGTGGGGTTAAACCTTTGGCTTGCAGGAAACCTACCGGAGTGTTATGTGTTGGACCTGCTTCTCAGATCTGACTTGATAAGACCAGATTTGAAGGGGGCAAAAACGGTGGGCCCTTCCTGCATAGCTTTTACAGTCATTAATATCAATCAAACGGAAGAGAATTGGGGTGGGCAGGGAGGGGGACGGAGCGGAGCGGGGTGGGTGGGTGGGGGCTGGACATGGATGCAAATGTAAACACAAATATAAGAAAAAGCAAGAGGTTCCAATGAAGAACACCAGGGGGCAGTAGAATTGTGTTTATCAAAAGTTCCTTTAAAAGCAAACACAGGTCATCCTCAACTTACAACCAAAAATTTTGAGCCAAAAATTTTCTTTTTCAAGTGAGACGTTTGTTCCGGGAGTTTTGCCCCTTTTCTTGCCACCGTTGTTAAGTGAATCGCCGCAGTTGTTAAGCGAATCTGGATTTCCCCCATGGACTTTGCTTGTTAGAAGGTCACCAAAGGGGATCACGTGACCCTGGGACACAGCAACGGTCATAAATATGAACCACTTGCCAAGCGACTGAATTTTGATCCCATGACCATGGGGAGGCCGCAGAGGTTGTCGCTGAAAAACGGCCATCAGTCACAGTTTTCAGCACCGTCGTAACTTTGAACGGTCACTAAACTGTTGCAAGTCAGGGACTACGTGTACATGTCAGTCTTTGGAGAAGAGGGGAATCCAAATTTATTTTAAGACATTGATTGATTAATTGATTAATTAATTGATTGATTGATTAGCCAATACCTGCTTGCTGTCTGTCTGTATCTGGAAGTCCCATAGGATCTTAGCTTTCTTATTTTTCACAACCTTTTGCGGGATCGATTGATCTACCTACCTACCTACCTACCTATCTCTATCATGTATCTATTTATCTATCTGCCAGCCTGAGTGCCTACCTACCTATCTCATGTATCTATTTGTCTGACTGACTGACTGACTGCTGCCTACCTATCTCTACCATCTATCTATCTATCTATCTATCTATCTATCTATCTATCTATCTATCTATCTATCTATCTATCTATCTTCATTCATTCACTCACTCATTCATTCATTCTCCTTCTAGGAGATTACACAGATTTCTACTCTTCTCGGCAACATGCAACAAACGTCGGAATGATGTTTAGAGGAAAGGAGAATGCGCTGATGCCCAACTGGTCAGTAACTGTCTTTCTTTCTCTGAACAGGAAGATACAGGGCACCAAATTTATCGGATTGATTTGGGTGAATATCTGCAGCAATTTATTGTCTGCATTCTAGGTGCTGCATTTGCAAGGGGGGTGACCTTTGGTTGGGGCCAGAACAAAAATTGGAACAGGCTGGATGCAATTATAATTCAGACTTAATTGAATGGAGGCTGAATTAATGTTCTGAAAATGTCGGTTGGGTGGCAGTTTGCTGTCCAATTTGTGGACCACAAAAATAAATCCAGGAATGAATAAATAAAAAAAAATAGGGATCAGATTTTAGGCTTTTGTGATCCGCGAATTGTGCAGCTTGATCTAGATATCTATTGCAGGACCCTAGTTATCTATCAGTAGCTAGTTTGTATGTTACCTCCTTCATGGTTATGGAGTGACTAGCAACAAAATCCTTTAAGAAGCATCCCAGAAAACACTGAAAGCAACAGAGCCTGTAAAATCTTCAGCACTGTTCCATAATTCCATAAAAATACCTTATGCCACCAGACTTGAAATTCTGGGTTTAGAAAATTTAGAACTACGTCGCCTTCAGTATGACCTGAGCATAGCTCATAAAATCATCTGCTACAATGTCCTTCCTGTCAATGACTACTTCAGCTTCAACCACAACAATACACAAGCACACAATAGATACAAACTTAAAGTGAACTGCTCCAATCTCGATTGCAGAAAATATGACTTCAGTAACACAGTTGTTAATGCCTGGAATGCACTACCAGACTCTGTGGTCTTATCCCCAAACCCCCAAAGCTTTAACCTAAGACTGTCTACTGTTGACCTCATCCCATTCCTCAGAGGTCTGTAAGGGGCGTGCATAAGAGCACCAGCGTGCCTACCGTCCCTGTCCTAATGTTCCCTTTAGTTGTATTCATTTTATCTATTCAATTCATGCTTATATATATTATTTAATATGTATTTGACAAAATAGATAGATAGATAGATAGATAGATAGATAGATAGATAGATAGATAGACAGACATTGCTCCCAGAAGCACGAAGCTGAAGCCTGAAGATGACGAATGAGACTTCGTCAAAACGTCGCCAAGACACTTCCAATTATACGCGGGAGAAAACCCGAATAACCAAAGACCTACATAGATAGATAGATAGATAGATTGATTTGGATGTTTCCTTTAAACTGCAGTCCCTCCCCATTGAATTTGGAAGGACAACAAAGAGTGGGCCACTATCAGCTAGCCAAGCGATTATTCCACAACAAAGGCAAGAATTAGATTTGTGTACAACCTTTCTTGCCACTTTCTTGTTAAGTGACTCACTGTGGTTGTTTAAGTGAATCAGGATTCCCTGTTGACTTTGCTTGTCAGAAGGTCATAAAAGGGGATCCTATGACCCTGGTATACTGCAACCACCATAAATATGAGTCAATTGCCAAGCATCCAAATTTTGACCACAGGGATGCTACAAGGGTTGTCAGTGTGAAAAATGGTCCTAAGTCACTTTCTTTCAGGGCCGTTGTAAATTTGGATGGTCACTAAATGAACTGTTGTAACTTGTAAAGGTAAAGGTAAAGGTTCCCCTCGCACATACGTGCTAGTTGTTCCCGACTCTAGGGGGCGGTGCTCATCTCCGTTTCAAAGCCGAAGAGCCAGCGCTGTCCGAAGACGTCTCCGTGGTCATGTGGCCAGCATGGCTAAACGCCAAAGGCGCACGGAACGCTGTTACCTTCCCACCAAAGGTGGTCCCTGTTTTTCTACTTGCATTTTTGTACCTGCTTTCGAGCTGCTAGGTTGGCAGAATCTGGGACAAGTAATGGAAGCTCACCCCATTATGCGGCACTAGGGATTCGAATCGCTGAACTGCCGACCTTTCGATCGACATGCTCAGCGTCTTACCCACTAAGCCACCGCATCCTTGTTGTAACTTGAGGACTACCTCTATTCCTCCAAAGATTAGAAGTGAGATGTGCTTTTAACATATCATCCATGTTTTCCAAGGTTGCACCTACCAGTTGGGTACCATGGACGTGCTTCTTCTGTTGTCATATCTGGGACCCCAATCAGAAGACCGGTGGGCCAAATCTGTCCTGACAGTGAGTCTTTTAGGTTTCTACTTGCAAATTTCGGTACTTAATTGTTCTTGTTTTAATGGGGGGAAAAAACCCACATTTATGAATTCTGTTTAAATCGCAGGTAAAAGTCCACTTGTTTCTGCTTCCAAACGTTTGGACATTGAATTAGAAATGGTGAGGTTGTATTTTCTTACAGGTTCTTCGTTCTTCTTTTGCTGCCACTCTCTACATCCCCTTTTGCATTTAAAAAAAGAAAAAAGAAATACAGTTCTTGTGTACCTTTCAGTTAATACATGCACAGACAGATATAGACACAAACACACATATGGCTACAACTTGATCTAAATTAAATCAAAGCAGTAAGAGCATTTTGTAAACATGGCAATTTAAAGCAGCAGGAGGACAAAAGACCCAGGAGCAAAATAAAATTATAAAGTCATTTCTGGATCCTCCTTTGTATAATTTGCAATGGAGTGGAGAGGTGTAGGGAGCAGAAAAAGGGATTCCAGAAATGCCAAGATCTGGATAATTGATTTAAGGCCATTTCTAGAGCTGACTAGGCAGAGATTACAGAAAAGGATCATAATACAGATAATATTGCTTCATTATTCCATTCTTGTCTGTTGAGGTTTCTGATCAAGAATTCTCAAGAGCCTGTAGAGATTCTCAGTCATCCAAGTCATGGTTGTCCCAAAGGTGTGTTTTCAGGAGGCAACTGGACTTTCTTGCTTTTTCTTTGAAGACCTTTTGCTCCTCATCCAAGAAGCTTCTTCACCTCTGACTGGGTGGTGAGGGAATGGAAGGATTTATATTCCTTGAAGACAGCTTGTCATTTGCATCCTTTTAGAGGGTCATTGAAGCACTTGGAGGTTTATCTGTGTTCTCAGGGTCACCTGAGTAGTGCAAATGGTTCCTGTAGTCTGCAGTTTTTCCTCTGGAAATCCTGAGGACCCAGATAAACCTCCAAGTGCTTCAAGGGCCCTCTAAAACAAGGGTCTCCAAACTTGGCAATTTTAAGACTTGTGGACTTCAACTCACAGAGTTCTGGCTGAGGAACTCTGGGAGTTAAAGTCCACAAGTCTTAAAGTTGCCAAGGTTGAAGACCGCTGCTCTAAAAAGATGCAAATGACCAGCGGTCTGCAAGGAATATAAATCCTTCCATTCCCCACTATCCTGTCAGAGTTGAAGAAACTTCTTGGATGAAAAACAAAACGTTTTCAAGAAAGCAAGAAAGTCCAGTTGCCTCCTGAAAAAAAGCACCTTTGGGACAATTCTCAGGAGCCCTTCTGTTTTATCTCCAACGTATTTATCTTATACGTTGTCTGAACGTAGGCTTTTGATATGCTTGTCTGATATACCTGACAAAGTTTCCTTCTACCTTTTCCAGGCATTTTTCGTCGGACCTGGAAACACGCTTGGAGTACCCATCCCCATTGGTGAAGCTCACAAGCACATCTTTGGAATGGTGCTCATGAACGACTGGAGCGGTAAGGCACTATTAATCTTTCTTCCTTTGATGGTAGACCATAGGCCAACGTAAGGCAGAACTCACAAGATTTGCTCCAGGTTTGACTGAGAACCATCCAGATTTGGCTGGAAGGTGTGCGGCTCCATCAGTGTTTCAATAAACAGAAGCACAAAGTGAAGCGAAAGATCCAACTTTTATAACTGACAGGTGGACGTAGAAGTTCTTTTGACATCTTCTCTTTAAAAAAAATACACAGTATTTTATTTTAAAAAAAATCTTCTGGAACAGAGAATGTGGTAGGTACCAGGGAAGGTATCTAGGGGTCCCATTGCTTATATCTGTGTGAAGAGTTAATGAATAATTGTCTGGGAAATTCCAGTAACATTTCAAAAGCTTAGGATACTGAGACATTTAGTTTGGGTGTTATGGAACTACTGTGTACAATTGCCGTTGACTGTTCAGTTTAATATTAAGCTATTATTTTGACTGAAGATTTTTAGGTAACACTTGGCTTTTTAAATGATGGTCTACCTAGCAATCATGTAGATAGATAGGGCTTAATGTCTTCTAAAAACTAATAGAATAACGGAAGGGAACTTGGAGGTCTTCTACTCCAAACCCCTGCTCAGGCAGGAGACCTGATATCATATCAGAAAAATGGTTATCCAATTTCTTCTTAAAAACCTCCAGGACTGGAATACCCGCAATTTCTGGTGGCAAGTCGTTCCACTGATTAATTGAATCTATTCAGTCAGAAGCAAGCATTCCCAGATTAAGTGGAACCAATTTCTAGGGATCTAATGCAGAGATCTGGAAATCTTCAAATGTGTGTAACATATTGTGTGCTGCTCTCCGTGTGAATTCGTGTTCATTTTCTTTTTTCTGATGTGATGGATTTATGGAACGCAGAATTCAGTTGCTCACAAACAAATCGAGAGTTTTTAGACACAATTGTCATGTGGAAAAGATCTCATCCTGAAGGTTTCTCTGCTTTTTTTTACTTCTCGTCCTTTAGCTCGTGACCTTCAGAAGTGGGAGTATGTCCCCCTAGGTCCGTTCCTGGGCAAGAGTTTTGGCACCACTATCTCTCCATGGGTTGTCACTATGGAAGCTCTGATGCCCTTTGCGCTGCCAAATCCTATCCAGGTTGGTACAAAGCAGGGGTGGGCTTCAGATCCTTTAGCAACGGGTTCGCTGCCCTGTTGCTGGGTGGGTGTGGCCATGGTGGGTGTGGCCTAGTCAGCTGCCTGCACCACAGCGGGGAGGGGGGGCATTTTTCGCCCTCCCCAGGCTCCGGAGGCTTTCCTTGAGCTTCTAGGAGGGCGAAAACAGCTTCCCCTGGGGTCCAGAGGCCTATCGGAGGCAGGAAACAGGCCCGTTTCTGAACTTCCGGAACCTCCGGTAGGCCCCTTCTCTTGCCCTGCCACACCGCGCGGCCCCTGCACTTACCTGGAATGATGAACGAGTCGTGTGGAGACTCCAGGGAGGGGAGGGGTGGGGTGGCAGGGGCAGGGTGGGGTGGGGTGGGCGTGGCCAGACAGGGGTGGCATTTTGGGGTTCACAGAACCCCAGCCATCCTTGGCTAGAGGATTGCCCAAACCCTGCCGAACCCGCAGGAGCCCACCCCTGATACAAAGTGTAAACACAGGCATACCATTATGAATTTAAAGTAGCCGAGATACCAGACCCTACCACTTTGGGGAGATACCGTCTTCCCAAAATTTCAGTTTAGCTTCATGCAAACACTAATCCAAAATGTGTTCATACATAGACATACTGTATGCAGCATACAATATTCCGTAATCCGCTTCAGATTGAAGCTATTGAGATGTAACTAATGCTTCGGATATGAGTTGCAGAATTTTTTTTTCTTACTCTGCTGTTATTCTTAACGTTGGTTGGAAAGCTAAACAATTCAACGCTTGAAATATCGACGCTCTAAATTATAATTAATACTGACAAACCTTTAACTTGGTGCTCTTGTTTTCAGCACCTTGAGCTTTTTAAACAATGGAATGCTAATTATCTATAATTGCTTTATCGTCAGGCAAAGATTCGGGAGCACCTGTTATGTTCTAGTTAAGCTGATGTATTGCTCGTGTTAAGAATCTAATTAACGGTCAGCACTAAATTGGCACTAGATAAGAGCAACCAAAATTCAAGAGGGCCTGGAGTTGAATTGCTTGTGGGAATGTAAGGATTCCAGGCTGATTCCTCTCTTGACTCCACCGCAGGCTCTAACTGTCTTTCTGCTACATTTATTGAAACATCACTTCACTGAAACAATATCATGTATCAAGATTTACAACAACAGTATAATTAAAGGGAAAAGAGCTCCTTCATTAGCTTCTACTTCTGAGTGTTGCAAGAACCATAAACGATTAGAAGTCTAACTCCCCAGTTTGCTATTAGAGAGAATTATCTTCTTTTAATGACCTCATAATCCCTTGCGGGGTGCAGTCTGGACAAATGAATGGAGCTTACTGGCCGGATACCCTTCCTGTCGCCAATGTGGAGTTTTGTTCATCAGATATATTTTCATTGTGCCCAGAGAGAGAAAAAAAACCTGCCTCTACTTAGGATCGAACTCACAGCCTCCTGATTATGAGGCAAGAGCTCCACCTCTAGGCCACCGTACCACTCTTGATATTAGAGAGAATGATATTTCTTATATTCTTTCAAGGACCCCAAGCCCCTGCCTTACCTTTGTGATGACCAGCCTTATACTTTTGACATAAACCTCTTCGTTGCTATAAAAGGTATGTATGTTGTGGTTCCCAGTCAGTTTACAACCTGAGGAGCTCCAAAGGAGCAAATTCATGAGACCGAGATGAATGACATGTGACTTGAAAACATGTCTTGAACCCATGTACTTTCTTGTTGAGAAGCGGGGAGTGGGAAACCTGTCCTCAATCCAAGCAGTTGATTTGACCTCGGAGATCAGGATTCTTGCTTGGAGCTACCTCCGCCCTGTTACTACCTAGATATATGCCAGCCCTTTGATGTAGTTCAGACAAGTAGCACAAACCATCATCACTAACACTACCTTTATTGTAGGGTTACAATAATAGTGGCTCAGTGGCTAAGATGCTGAGCTTGTCGATCGAAAGGTTGGTAGTTCAGTGGTTTGAATCCCTAGTGCCGCGTAACAGGGTGAGCTCCCGTTACTTGTCCCAGCTTCTGCCAACCTAACAGTTCGAAAGCACATAAAAATGCAAGTAGAAAAAAAAGGGACCACCTTTGGTGGGAAGGGAGCAGCGTTCCGTGCGCTTTTGGTATTGAGTCATGCCGGCCACATGACCACGGAGACGTCTTCGGACAGCGCTGATTCTTCGGCTTTGAAACGGAGATGAGGACCACCCCCTAGAGTCGGGAATGACTAGCACATATGTGCGAGGGGAACCTTTACCTTTACCTTACAATAATGGAATATTGCAAGACCAAAAATGTTTCTCCCTTCCTTTCCTTTTACTTCCTAGAGAACTAGGAAGGGTGTTTTCTGAGCTGCTTCCCGTGCCCCTTATCCTTCTGTGGGTTGGGAGTCCTTTTGCATGACGGTTATCTAATCTCCGTGAAGGAGAATATTATATAGCGCAAGGTTGAAATGAGACAAAGGTAAAATCTACTTACCTTCTTTACTGGTTCAGAATTGTACACGCTGTGTAATGTGTTTTTTACCTTCTGCGCATGTGTAAGTTTTGTGCATCACAGAAAGACTTTCTGTGATGCACAAAACTTACGCATGCGCAGAAGGTAAAAAACACATTACTTCCTGGTTAAAACCAGGAAGTAACAACACCGGGGCGGGTGGGTGGAGCTTCGCTCCGCCATCGCTACCGGATCGCTGAACCACAACTATGGGCACTAACGGATCTCCAGATCCGGTCAGAACCGGGACCATTTCACCCCTGAAATGAGGAGTCCTTGGTGATCTCTGAGCTTGGTTGTTTTCTTTCGACGTTTCATTACCCAACTAGGTAGCAACATCAGTACAAGGTGGTTGTCTATGGCTCTTCCTCTTGCCTTCAAAGTTAATCCCCATATACCATTACAATATTTTAGGCATTGCGTGAATTTTACATGGAAGTCATCAGAAAGGGGGTGCCCTGTACTTATGAAAAGAAAATCACCCTGTAGATATAATTAATTTGTGCATATGCAGATTAAAGTTCCCTGCTGCGTGTGTTTGATCATGTTCAAAATGCAGGGTAGACACAGATTTTCTTTACTTTCCTTAATAATATTTGCTTGCTTTTAGGAGATGGTATGAGCAAGCCAGAAAATATTTGCAGGTCAAACTTTAAGGTAAGAGAAAAAGTTATTATAATCTAATGTCTCATGTAACCTATGGAAAACGGATGTAGAATATGTTCCTATATCTTTATGGCTATTGTTCTCTTTCTTGATACACAGCACATGTATTGGACCATGAAACAGCAGCTAACTCACCACACGGTTAACGGTTGCAACCTCAGACCAGGAGATCTTTTGGCCTCTGGAACTATTAGTGGGCCAGTAAGTATGGAACGGATCATACGGTTATCAAAATATTTGCATTAAACTTTTAAACCTGCAGTGAGGAATCTAATAGCCATAGAACTAAAGCCAACCGGGTTTTAAAACTATTTCAAAAAGCATTTCAATAGATCCTTTCTAATCTCCAGATCAGGGCATAGCAGAAATTGGGAATCGCAGCTTTCAGCATTAGAAATCGGGTTGTTTTCTGCTCCATCGAAGTGTGGTAGAGAAAGAGAGAAAGTGCCAGCAGGATTTCATTCCTTGTTATGACTATAGTTATACATCAAGGCCTCAGACAGTGGTATATCAAGGAAAGATGGCACCATGGGACATGTAGCGGTGGTGGGTTGCTCCCAGTTTGGTCCAGTTCTATAGAACCGGTAGTAAAACCAGTAGGAGGCGCTGCCCACCCGCTATGACATCATCATGGGTGCTTTTGCACATGCGGAGAAGTGCCCGGGTGTGAGCAAAATGAGCGTGCGTGCACTCCCGTTGCAAACCAGTAGTAAGTAGAACCCACCCCTGACATGTAGTTCTCCATTTACAGTATTCCAGTTGCAGTATATGCGTAGGAACAGCCATTGCTGTAGATCCTGCTGTATGCTTTTTATCAACATTGGGGTCTTGCTAATTCTATTAGCATTAATTCGCAGTTCTAGCATTGCAAATTAATACTAATTCTGCTTTGAGAAAATAACATAAAGGATGGAAGATAGAAAAACGGGTAGGCTACCAGGAAAAAGTAGCATTTAGATACAGCTTAATTAGAATTCCTCTTGGCAGCTTTTATTCTACCATGATTCTGAGATTTTATATGCTTTCGCTAAAAATAACAACACCAAAAGTCCTCTCAGCTCGCTCATCTTCCAGATAATAAAATATTCAATGATGGTGAAGGATTGACAGCAGTTTCTTTCTTCTAAATCCCAGCGTGGCTTTCATTTCTGCAAAAGAGAAACCAGGGCAATAGTTACAAAGTCCACTGATGCTCAGTTTTCTTGCTCCGATTTCTGCTTTTGAAGGAACCTGAGAATTTTGGATCCATGTTGGAACTATCCTGGAATGGGACCAAAAGTATCGATCTCGGGCATGGTCAATCCCGAACATTTCTGCTGGATGGAGATGAGGTCATTATGACAGGTAAGCAGATGTGAATGTAAGGAGTGCACAGAGCTGTGCATCTCTAGCCTGGCTAGGATTGGAGAAGGCCTGGAAGGGAAGAAACATCTGGATGGGAAGACACAAGTTGATGTGAAAACTTAGGAATTGTTTATTCATTAATATCGGGGGGGGGAGAGGATGTTAATTTATGGGAACTCTGGAGCATGTCCCTGAGATATTTGGGGAACTGAGATTTTAAGAGGGGCCTCAACCTGGATATGGATTGGATATGTTTTCATGTTGCAAGATTGAATCTGGGTCGGTCACGGGGACCAGAAGTTTACTCTGCCAAGCTTTCGGACTCGTCTGGAGCTCAGCTTCAGAGAACTTCTCTCTACTGGAATATGTGCTTTGTATTACTCTGTGAGTTGTATATATGCGGTGCCTTCCTATTGGCTGATTGGTGTGTTGGTGGCTGGCAATTGGCTCTGGTTTCCTTGTGCTGATATAATTGATAAGCTTGTAGTAAATCAGCCCTCTTGTTGACTGACAAGGGGCCCATTTAGCACAACAGAGTTGGAGGTCCACTACTGGAGGTCTTCTAGTCCAGGGGTCTCCAACCTTGGTCCCTTTAAGGCTTGTGGACTTCAACTCCCAGAGTTCCTCAGCCAGCTTTGCTGGCTGAGGGACTCTGGGAGTTGAAGTCCACAAGCCTTAAAGGGACCAAGGTTGGAGACCCCTGTTCTAGTCCACTGCTACATGTCCCATGGTGCCATCTTTCCTTGATACACCACTGTTTTCTAGTCCAACCCCCTGCTTAGGCAGGAAACCCTACACCACTTCAGACAAATGGTTATCCAACATCTTCTTAAAAACTTCCAGTGTTGGAGCATCCACAGCTTCTGGAAGCAAGTTGTTCCACTGATTAATTGTTTTCACTGTCAGAAAATTTCTCCTTAGTTCTAGGTTGCTTCTCTCCTTGTTTAGTTTCCACCCATTGCTTCTCGTCCTGCCCGTAGATGCTTTGGAGAATAGCTTGACTCCCTCTTCTTTGTGGCAACCCCTGAGATATTGGAAGACTGCTATCATGTCACCCCTAGTCCTTCTTTTCATTAAACTAGACATACCCAGTTCCTGCAACCGTTCTTCATATCTTTTAGCCTCCAGTCCCCTAATCATCTCCCAGGCTTCAATCATTATTCATTCCAATATTATTTTTTTATTTGCATTTATATCCCGCCCTTCTCCGAAGACTCAGGGCAGCTTACACTGTGTCAAGCAATAGTCTTCATCCATTTGTATATTACAAACAAAGTCAACTTTTATTGCCCCCAACAAACTGGGTCCTCATTTTACCTACCTTATAAAGGATGGAAGTCTGAGTCAACCTTGGGCCTGGTGGGACTTGAACTTGCAGTAATTGCAAGCAGCTGTGTTAATAACAAACAGACTTAGTCTGCTGAGCCACCAGAGGCTCAATATAGAGAAATTCCCTGAGGATGGGCTCCAGTACGAGTTAGAAAGTTCGGAAAACTAAACCTCTGGTCCCGGTGACCAGTGGTGGATTGCCCCCAGTTTGGACCAGTTCGTAAGAACTAGTAGTAAAACCGGTGGGAGGTTCCGCCCACCGACCCGGATGTCACCAGGAAGTTTCTGCGCATGCGCAGAAGCACAAGCGCACGGGCGAGTGAACCGGTAGTAAAGGTAAGTAGAACCCTCCCCTGCTGGTGACCGATCCAGATTCTTGCAACATTATCCTGTGACACATATATTTGCTTTTATTCGTGTTTTCATGTTGTTTGCTGTCCAGGATCTCATCGGATTTTTTTTTTAAATTTATTTGAATTTATATCCCGCTCTTCTCCGAAGACTCAGGGCGGCTTACAATGTGTTAAGCAATAGTCTTCATCCATTTGCATATTACAAACAAAGTCAACTTTTATTGCCCCCAACAATCTGGGTCCCCATTTTACCTACCTTATAAAGGATGGAAGGCTGAGTCAACCTTGGGCCTGGTGGGACTTGAACTTGCAGTAATTGCAAGCAGCTGTGTTAATAACAGACAGACTTAGTCTGCTGAGCCACCAGAGGCCCATATTGATGGTGGACCCTGTAAATAAATATTTATACATTTTGGCTTCTGGAAATATTGATTCTGGTTGCAGCTTGGGGTGGGCTTGTTCTCTCTCAAAGGCATTGTTGACACGTTGAGTAAAAGGCTGAGCTGGATGGCAGTTTTTCTTGTCTCTCAGATGTATAATATAGTTGAAGGGATTGAGGGAAAACATGTTCAATTTGTTCCACATTCTTACGCTTCTTTGATCTTGTTCTCTGGTGAAACAATCTCAGCATTGCTAAGTAACCTGATTTCAAATAGGTGCTTTATGCTTATTGTTGTGTAGCCAAAGTATAATCTTCTATACTCAAGACAGATCAAAGCAATTCCGGGAAATGCAGAATTTTTACCAATTTTTACTGATCATCTTTCAGATGAAGGAATATCTCCCCTAAACATCGGGTTTGTGGCCACAGAATGGGTTGGCTGAGGTGGGAGGAAAGGAAATGCATGTAAAGAAAAAAATGTATACAAGAAAAGGGCAAATTTTAAAATTGGTTAACGATTACCAAAATGATTCTTTCTTTCTTTTTTCAGGATACTGTCAGGGAAAAGGTCACCGAATTGGTTTTGGTGAATGTTCTGGAAAAATCCTTCCTGCCAGAACGATCTAAGAAGGTGTTGGCAAACCATACAAAATGGAGACGTTTGGAGATATTTCTACGTTTGGTTGACATAAAGAAGTATAATACTATCATGTCAGTTACAATTTTCTCTTCTTTTTCTTTAGTCAATGTTTTTAACAAATACTTTTTTGGCAATCTGATTTCTTGATATTTTCTGGACAAATGTATTTTGGGAATACAACAGTAATTGTGTTCCAAAGGTGTTTTTTCAAAAGGCAACTGGACTTTCTTAGTTTTTCCTTGAAGACGTTTCGCTTCTCATCCAACTGAAGAAGCTTCTTGGATCAGCAGTGAAACAACTCCAAGGAAAAACAAAGGAAGTCTAGTGGCCTTTTGAAAAAGCCACTTTTGGGGCAACCATGACCTGGTTTGAGAATCTCCATAAGTTAAGGTAAAGATTCCCCTCGCACATATGTGCTAGTCGTTCCTGACTCTAGAGGGCAGTGCTCAATAATGACTGAAATCTTTATGGTTTCACTTGAAATAACGACTGAAATCTTTACGGTTTCACTTGAAATAACGACTGAAATCTTTACGGTTTCACTTGAAATAAGGACTGAAATCTTTACGGTTTCACTTGAAATAAGGACTGAAATCTTTATGTTTTCACTTGAAATAACGACTGAAATCTTTACGGTTTCACTTGAAATAAGGACTGAAATCTTTACGGTTTCATTTGAAATAACGACTGAAATCTTTATGGTTTCACTTGAAATAATGACTTAAATCGTAGGCACATAACCTGAGCCTGTATATCTTTGAAAGTGGCAAAAGAGAGTTTTCAATTATTGCTACTGGTCTTTAATTCTATGGAAGATACACAGAGAGTAAGCATACTAGCTGGATCTAATTAATATAATCTCATCAATACTAAATTGACATGAACCCACAAACAATTCTTTTTTGGGGACTCCCATACACCGTTTGCCCCCCAGGCCCTACTCAAATGCTAAGCAGCCTGGATAAAGCTGTACACATTGGATTTAAATGCAGCCAACGTTGCTAAGTACAGATTGCTCTAGAGGAAGCTTTGAAAGAGAGTCCTAGTATCTAAAGAGCATTTTGTGCTACTTGATGTAATAGAACCGTCGTAGTTCCCTTCTCATGAAAACCTGGAAGAGAGAGAGAGAGAGAGTGTAGCAATAGATCAGAAGGACAAAGTGTAGAATTCAAGTAGATCTGCAGGCAGAGCTTTAATCAATGTGCTCTCAAAACTTCTCCGTTGCCGTAAGCATCTTGGTGTGAAGAGGAGTCCTGTTTAGTGCTTTCATCCTGATAAGGTGGCTGCTTAATGTGCTTTCTTGCGCCAAGTCCATGGTTGGTCCAAGGTGCAGAGGGCTTGGGGGGGGGCACCTTTTCCCCCCAAGCCCTTGGGTTGGTCAGTCATCCAGGTGCTGTTCCTCCCACGTGGAGGTTGGGATGGCACTATAAGGGTCCATGATCACTTTGGCACAGCGGATAATCATGACGATGAGGAAAAGGCAAAGGAAGACAAAGCACGCCAAAGTTAGTCCTTTATCCACATCGACAAAGGCAGGTTCAGGAGTTGGTCCGTCCATTGTTTGTGTCTCTCCACATCAGGGTTAATTCCTGCTGCTACCATGATTTTATTACCTGCAGGAAGTGACAATATTGAATAAGCAATCCATGCACCATCTTTAGAATTCTTTTTTTTTTAGAATGCAAGTTTAAGGGGTTCTGCATTGATATATATTATCTCTCCCAGTATTAATAGCAATAGCACTTATATACCGCTTCATAGTGCTTTACAACTCTCTCTAAGTGGTTTACAGAATCAGCATATTGCCCCCAAACAATCTGAGTCCTCATTTTACTGACCTCAGAAGAATGGGAGGCTGAGTCAACCTTGAGCCGGTCAGGATCGAACTGCTGGCAGTGGGCAGAATTAGCCTGCAATACTGCATTCTAACCACTGTGCCACCCATGGCTCTTTTAACATTGGAGACTCCAATTTACTTCATTAAAATTTGTCAGATTAGTGGATACCAACGACAGGTCTTTTTTAGTGGTGACTTGATACATCTGCAATTATTTCTTTCAAGACGAAATTAAAATAGTTCCTGTTTCAGTCAACGTTTTAAAAATGTTTTTAGTGGCCCAGTTCCTATATTCTGCTTTTAAAATACATTTTACCTACAGTTCCCACACACACAAAAAAAAGAGGCTATGAAATAGTAATAAATGTATGCCAAACTGTTTTTGGAATTGGATAGACATAATTGGTCAAAATGACTTGTGCAGTTCCTTGTTCTGTTTTTAAACAGAACATTAGATTGCCATCTTGCAATAACTGGATAATTAATGTGCTGTTTTATTGCTCTTTTATTGAGAGCAGATTCTGGAATCCTCAGAAGAAAACAGGTTAGGCATGTATTTATTAGAAGCATTTATCTTCTATCTTTCCATGACCAAAATAGTGCTAAGTTAAATTGCAATGAAATAAGAAAAACAATACACCACAATAAAATCATTGTCGGTAGAAAAAACACAATATAGCAATAGCGCTTAGACCAGTGATGGCTAACCTTTTCCGGACCAAGTGCCCAAAGCATGTGTACTCCCAAACCCACTAAATGAAATGCGTGTGTGTCCCCGTGCATGCGCCCTGCCCCCCCATGCACGCACGCACAGCCCCCTGCATGTGCCCCATCCTCCACGCACGCGCAGCAGAGATCTGAAAACCAGCTAGTCAGCGGGAAGTGCACACGCATGTGCAGCAGAGCTGAACTGGGGTGTGTTCTGTCTCCTTCCCCACTTCGGATCAACGAGCTGGCCTTCAGCCAGTGGATTCACAGCTCTTATCAGTCCTGGCAGAGAAATCGCAGCTGCCTGCCAAAGTTCAAACAAGTGACTCACAGAGCAAGACTTCCAGCTCTTTTTGAAACGGTTCAGCTAGCTTTTGCTTTCCGTGAAATGAGTGTTGTGTCTCGTCCGATCTCACCACAGCCGGGGCCTTCTTATCTGCTTCCGAACACGGAGGAATGTCCTAGTATGCCTCCCGGCCCCAGCCCTGGCTCCATGCCCAGACAGGCTGAAGAGAAGGAAATACCTCCAGCCCCCAGCTCTGGCTCCATGCCCAGGCAAATGGAGCAACTAGACCCCTCCCCCTCCTCCACAGCATGTGAGCCTGAGGGAGGTCAATTGCCAACAGCTGCCGACTGGAGTGACCCTCGCGTCAGAAGACTTGATAGGCGGAGGCAACAGAAGGAAGGGAGGGGCAGGCCTGGATAAGTGCTGAGTCATGGAGCCACACCCCATGGCCTATATAAAGGATCTGCTTTCTGGCATTCTCTGAGTCAGGCAAAGTCTAAATATATCTTACTGAAGTCACTTTCTGGTCTCCTGCCTGCCCTGAGGACTTTGCTAGGACTTTGGCAGAGCTGCAGAGGCACGCCTGATTCGGATTTCCCTGACCCGGCCGTCAGCGGAGGAGTGGGACACGACAAGGAGAGCAGTCCCAAAGCTTCTTATATATCCTGTGGGGTGGGGCTCCTGCCCCACCCTTCCCTTTGATGACGCTGCCTCTCTAATCTTCTGAAGCGCTGGTCGATCCAAGCTTGATTATTATTGTCAGCTGGGTCTGAAGGCGTAGCCTGGGGAAGGGAGGAATCAGGGGATGACGGCCTCATTACGTCCTCCGACTGGTCTGGTTCTGGCTCCTGGAGCCGGGCCAAAGGAATCGGTGTTCCCGAGGTAAGCCTTACCAGCCCTTCCCCCTCACTCTCGGAGTCACTTTCGGGTATAGGGCCAGGTTCGGGGGCTGGAGTCACAACAGGGTGATGGTTCACGTGCTGTCAGAGAGGGCGCTGCGTGCCACCTCTGGCACACATACCATAGGTCAGGGACATAGACTTATATACCGCTTCATAGTGCTTTACAGCATTTTCTCAGCCAGGGGTCCCCAACCTTGGCAACTTTAAGCCTGGTGGACTTCAACTCCCAGAATTCCCCAGCCAGCTTTGCTGGCTGGGGTATTCTGGGAGTTGAAGTCTTCCAAGCTTAAAGTTGCCAAGGTTGGGGACCTCTGCTCTAAGCGGTTTACAACATCAGCACATTGGCCCCCAACAATCAGGGTGCCTGGAAGCCAGGCAGGCAGCAAAGAGAAGACTGTGTAGCAAAAGAAAAGAAAAGAAAAAGACAGCTGTAGGCTCCAGGATCCCTCTGTTGCTAAATAAATGCAAGAACGTTCTACCCCAATTCATGAATTTTGATCAGAAATTCTCTTCGCCTTTGAAAGAAATTTCAAAAGCACATTTCCTTTCATGTAATTTGGAAGAGTACAGACAGATCAAAAGGCAAGAACATATTTCTGGAGGGGATGAAGTTTTTCATATCAGGTCACTGCTGTTGAATTAATTATTTTCTCAGACCATCCCGTCTGATTATGCTCACACACAGAGAAGGCTCTGAGAATGTCACTCTCTCTGCAGAGAATTCCAGTTCAATCCCTGCGTATCTACGGTAAACAGGATTGAGAGGGGGGGAAAATCCCAACCCAAAAATCTTAGAAGTTTTCTGGAAATTAGTATGATTAAAGCAGACTTAGCTGGACTGAAAAAGGTAGACTTTTGTAAGTCAGGTTTGAGGGATCCTCAGTGCTCTCTGAGCTTGGTTGTTTTCTTGCAGATGTTTCATTACCCAGACTTGGTAATATCATCTGTGCTAGATTCACTAGCACCTACTCTGGGTAATAAAACATCTGCAAGAAAACAACCCCAGCTCAGAGAGCACCAAGGGCCTCTCATTTCAACCCTGAGCGACAAATACTTTCTTGATAAGTCAGCTTTCCATGGTTAAAGGTAAAGGTAAAGGTTCCCCTTGCACATATGTGCTAATCATTCCTGACTCTAGGGGGCGGTGCTCATCTCCGTTTCAAAGCCAAAGAGCCAGTGCTATCCGAAGACGTCTCCGTGGTCATGTGGCCAGCATGACTCAACGCCAAAGGCGCACGGAACGCTGTTACCTTTCCACCAAAGGTGGCCCTATTTTTCTACTTGCCTTTTTTACATGCTTTCGAACTGCTAGGTTGGCAGAAACTGGGACAAGTAATAGGAGCTCACCCCATTACACGGCACCACTAGGATTTGAACTGCCAAACTGCAGAACTTTCTGATCGACAAGGCATCTTAGCCACTGAGTCACCGCGTCCCTTTTTCTTTTTTTAAATAAAAAATAAAAAAAATTAAATAACTTTTTAAATATACATAACCTTTCCATGGTTATATATATTTAAAAGATGCTAACAAATACATTAGCATCTAAATATTATTTTTAAATATAAAAATAATAAAAATATAAAAAAATTAGCATATAAAAATATGGATAAGACGCTGAGCTTGTCGATTGAAAGGTCGGCAGTTCAGCGGTTCAAATCCCTAGTGCTACCATGTAACGGGGTGAACTCCCATTACTTGTCCCAGCTTCTACCAACCTAACAGTTCGAAAGCATGTAAAAAAATGCAAGTAGAAAAATAGGGACCACCTTTGGTGGGAAGGTAACAGCGTTCCATGCACCTTTGGCATTTAGTCATGCTGGCCACATGACCACGGGGAGGTCTTCGGACAGCGCTGGCTCTTCGGCTTTGAAACGGAGATGAAAACCGCCCCCTAGAGTCGGGAACAACTAGCACATATATGCGAG
Source organism: Ahaetulla prasina (assembly GCF_028640845.1). Lineage (NCBI taxonomy): Eukaryota > Metazoa > Chordata > Lepidosauria > Squamata > Colubridae > Ahaetulla > Ahaetulla prasina. The sequence continues at coordinate 14,964,638 of NC_080551.1, forward strand.
GGGAACCTTTACCTTTACCTAACAAATATACAAAACAATATACCAAAACAAACTATCATTGGAAACGTTCCAGCTTTGAGGTAGCATCTACAAAGAATATTAGAAATAACTACTATTGAAGTAGCGCTTAAATTCCAACGGAGCCGTCACGATCCAAAATATAAAAGGTTGAGAATTTTTTTCACCCTTAATAATACCAAAAGGCATCTTGATCACACTGTAAGCATAGTTGAGGAAAACAAATTTGGAAAGGCTGTTCAGGATCGAGTCAAATCTTACAATAGCTGTTTATATTCCGAGCGTTTCTTTTGAGACTTACCCTGGATTTGGGCTTTGTTGCTGAGTTCCTGGAATAAGGCAGCTTCACCAAGATTCAAGAAAACCGATTCTTAGGAAGAGGCATAGCATCCCTGTTAAGGCTGGATGTTGCTTTCCTTTTATTTCCTTTTAAATGTGTGCTCCTGCAATGACAACATTTTAGGTCAAATCTTTTGCAAAGAGAACTAACTTCGATTCACACACAGATGCTAAGCATCAGCGTTGTTAACCATGGTTTGTTTGTTTGTTTTTTTTAAAAAACCCCAAATCTAACGGGTTGCTTTTCACAGAGCCTGCTATGCCACATTTCTCTTGGAAAGAAATGGAGGTTGCGATTCAGATTTTTAAGAACTATCCTGCTGCATTTCCAACCATGCCAATTGAAGATCGCCCTCTCTCCAAAGTGGAGAGGCTATTTCCCTCTTCATTGCAGGCAATTCCTTTGTTGCATTGTGCATTTCCACATCCCATCCAAGTTTTAATGTCTCCGGGAGTTTTATAAGAGTTGCTTAATTACCAACCACCCTTTCAATTTTACATCCGTGAAGCAGCTTCTAATTTCCGTTTCAGGTCCATTAACCATCCCAACTGCTATTCAATCATCTTGCAGGAGCTGTGAATACCCAACTCTGATTTTTAAAAAAAACCACACACACACACGCACACAAAACCCTCCACATCTCTTGTTTCTCAGATTATGAAACGATAGAAAAAGCAGCCAAATGACTTCAAATACCCGGACGACAATATGCGGGAACTACAATTTCACCCCTTAAAAAGCGAATTGCCTTTTTTTTCAGAAAAGTAATGGGCTTCTTTATTAAACAGTAGGGAATCCTTTCATTTGTCTGCAGCTTCTTTTCTATATATATATTTTTTTCCTTTTTGTATAGTTTTCCGAGTCAGTTCCTTTGGTTAATTATGTAATTTGGAAAGCCACATCAATTTTTATATACCTCATTTAATTCGTGGCAATTCTCTTGCTGCAGGACATCCGAGTTTCCCTGAACGGAGGTTTTTGAGTTGTTGTTTTTTATAAATAAAAAAAAAAGCTGGAGTAAAAGAATATTTATAGAACAGTTTCCAAGTGGACTTTTACAAATCAGAGCCTGCAAAAGATGGGCCTCTTGTGATTATCTGGAAATATGTGAGAAGATTTGATGACAAGGGTCAAAATGATCAAATCTGGGGGACTATTTTTCTTTTGTCCAAAAATATTGTTAATTGAATCCTCCATTTTTTCCCCTTTCCTTTCTATCTAATAAACATGCATTCTTGGACGTAGCTATTCCTTTATGCATTTTTGTTTCAAAAACACGCACTGCAAAATTGGCATAAATTGCTTTCCGTCTATCTCTCTGTCTCTTCTCTCTGTGTTTGGGAAGTTATTTAATTTAAAATGCAAAATGCATTCCATCCAATTGAAAGAAAAGTTATTTATTTATTTATTTATTTTATTTTATTAAATTTCTATACCGCCCTTCTCCCGAAGGACTCAGGGCGGTGTACAGCCAAAATAAAACACGGAATATATACAATTAAAAGAATTTAAAAAGAACTATTACTATGTGGCCGATTATTAAAACATTTAAAAATTTAAAATATTATTAAAACCCCAATTTAAAACAGCTATTTATGCCAGTCCTGCTTGAATGAATAAATATGTTTTAAGCTCACGACGAAAGGTCCGAAGATCAGGCACTTGACGTAAGCCAGGGGGGAGTTCGTTCCAGAGTGTTGGTGCTCCCACAGAGAAGGCCCTACTCCTGGGGGCCGCCAGCCGACATTGTTTGGCGGACGGCACCCTGAGAAGGCCCTCTCTGTGAGAGCGTACGGGTCGGTGGGAGGCATAAGGTAACAGCAGGCGGTCTCGTAAGTACCCGGGTCCTAAGCCATGGAGCGCTTTAAAGGTGGTAACCAGAATCTTGAAGCGCACCCGAAAGACCACAGGAAGCCAGTGCAGACTACGGAGCAGTGGTGTTACGTGGGAGCCACGAACGCCCTGCTACCACTCGCGCAGCTGCATTCTGGACTAACTGTAGCCTCCGGGTGCACCTCAAGGGCAGCCCCATGTAGAGAGCATTGCAATAATCCAGCCGAGACGTAACCAGAGCGTGAGTGACCGTGCATAAGGCATCCCGGTCAAGGAAGGGACGCAACTGGCGAACCAAGCAAACTTGGTAAAAGGCCCTCCTGGTGACGGCCGCCAGATGTTCATCAAAGGACAGCCGACCATCCAGGAGGACGCCCAAGTTGCGAACCACCTCCTTTGGGGCCACTAACTGCTTCAACAGTCAGCTGCGGGTGCAGCTGACTGTACCGGGTGCCGCATCCACAGCCACTCCGTCTTGGAGGGATTGAGCTTGAGTCTGTTTCTCCCCATCCAGACCCGTACGGCTTCCAGGCACCGGGACAGCACTTCGACCGCTTCGTTGGGGTGGTCCGGGGTGGAAAAGTACAGCTGAGTATCATCAGCGTACAGATGATAACTCACCCCGAAACCACTGATGACCTCACCCAGCGGCTTCATATAGATGTTGAACAGGGTAGGCGAGAGAATCGACCCCTGCGGTACCCCACAAGTGAGGCACCTCGAGGACGACCTCTGCCCCCCTGTCAACACCGTCTGCGACCGGTCGGAGAGATAGGAGGAGAACCACCGATAAACGGTGCCTCCCACTCCCAACCCTCCAACCGGCGCAGCAAGATACCATGGTCGATGGTATCAAAAGCCGCTGAGAGGTCTAATAGGACCAGGGCAGAGGAACAACCCCTCTCCCTGCCCCTCCAGAGGTCATCCACCAACGCGCCCAAAGCCGCCTCCGTGCTGTAACCGGGTCGGAAGCCGGACTGGAACGGGTCTAGATAGACAGCTTCCTCCAGGTGCCGGGGAAACTGCCAAGCAACCACTCTCTACAACCTTCGCTAAAAGCGAAGGTTGGAGACTGGACGATAATTACCCAAAATAGCTGGGTCCAGGAAGGCTTCTTCAGGAGAGGTCTCACCACCGCCTCCTTCAAGGCGGTGGGAAAACCCTTCAACCAAAGAAGCATTTATAATCCCTGAGCCAGCCTCGTGTCACTTCCTGAGCAGCCAGTACTAACCAGGAAGGGCACGGGTCCAGTAAACACGTAGTTGCATTCAACCTCCCCAGCAACCTGTCCACGCCCCTCGAGAGCCACAGACTCAAACTCATCCCAAATAACCTCAACAAGACGAGTCTCTGCCGCCTCGGCTGAATCATCGCAATCATGATCCAAACCATCACGGTTGAACGATTTTATCGATAGATAACCGTTAAACTCCTCAGCTCGTCCCTGCAGGGGTCATCCGTCCCTCCTGTTGAAGGAGGAACGGGTCACCAAACAGGGCGGCCGGGCGGTTATCTGCCGATGCAATGAGGGTGGAAACGAGGAACGTTTCGCCTCCTCATTGCCACTAGGTAGGTCCTAGTAAAGGACCTCACTAGTGTCCGATCAGCCTCGGAACGGCTGGACCTCCAAACACTCTCTAGGCGCCTTCTCCGGCGTTTCATCTCTCTCAGCTCCCGGAGAACCAGGGAGCCAATTGAGATCTGCGCCGGGTCAGAGGTCGCAAAGGCACGACACGGTCCAAAGCCCCAGCCGCGCCCGCTCCCAAGCCGCAACTAGTTCTTCAGTCGTGCCGTGGGTAAGATCCTCAGGAAACGCCCAAGCTCCGCCAGGAACCTCTCCGGTCCATCAGGCGCCTGGGACGGAACCAACGATCGGCTCCGCCTCCCGCGGTGGTGAGCAGCGGTTCGAAAGTCTAGGCGAAGGAGAAAATGATCTGACCATGACAACGGTTCTTTCACTATATCTCCTAAATCCAGATCATTTACCCACTGACCAGAGATAAAAATCAAATCTAGCGCCTCCCCGATGTGTGTAGGGCCATCAATTACTTGAATCAGGTCCAAGGCCGTCATGGAGGCCTGGAACTCCTGAACCACTGTTGATGACAAGCCGGCCGATGGCAAGTTGAAATCTCCCAAGACCAAAAGTCTGGGAATCTCAACCGCCACGCCAGCAAGCACCTCCAGTAGTTCAGGTAGGGCTGTGGCCACGCAGCAAGGAGCCAGGTACGTGATCAACAACCCCATCTGATTTCGATGGCCCCACTTCACAAGGAGGGATTCACAGCCAGCTATCTGAGGCACAGTGACCTCGGCTCCAGACTTTCCCTAATCACAACCGCCACCCCCCCACCCCTACCCTGGGTCCTCGGCTGATGGAATGCACGGAAACCCGGTGGGCACAGTTCAACCAGGGGTACACCCCCTTCTGTGCCCAGCCAGGTCTCCGTAATGCCCATAAAGTCCGCGGACTCCCTCTGAATCAGGTCACAAATCAGGGGAGCCTTATTAACCACAGACCGGGCATTGCAGAGCATCAGCCGTAGACCCAGGCTCTGAGGATCCTGACCATCCAGGGAACGAGTAAGGACTGGGGAGTTGGAGTTGCAGCTTTCAAAGCAACTGATATACGCTGACCAAACGGTTTGATATCTGATATTGTGAAGATTTAATTTATCAAATATAAGACCTGCCCATTTCCCTCACAGATCAACTCTGCACTGGGTCTCTTTTGCACCTCATGCAGAAATTAAGAATTTGCTTCAGAGGGTTATAGCATGAGTCCCTCCAGTCCCCTCATCTCCTCTCTCCTTCCCTCCCTTTTTCCTTTTTCTCTTCTCCTCTCCTCTCCCTTCCCCTTCCCTTTTCCTTTCCTTCCCTCTTCTCTCTTTCTCTCCTCTGTGTCTTTCCTTCCCTTCCCTTCCCTTGTTTCTCTCTTCCTTTCCTTTCCTTTCCTTTCCTTTCCCTCCCCTCTCCTTCCCTTTCCTTGTTTCTCTCTTCCTTTCCTTTCCTTTCCTTTCCTTTCCTTTCCTTTCCTTTCCTTTCTTTTCCTTTCCTCCCTCCCTCCCTTGTTTCTCTCTTCCTTTCCTCCCTCCCTCCCTTGTTTCTCTCTTCCTTTCCTCCTCCCTCCCTTGTTTCTCTCTTCCTTTCCTTTCCTTCCCTCCCTTCCCTTTCTCTCTTCCTTTCCTTTCCTTTCCTTTCCTTTCCTTTCCCTTCCCTTCCTTTCCCTTCCTTCCCTTCCCTTCCCTTCCCCCTTCCCTTCCTCCCCTCCCCTTATTTCTCTCTTCCTTTCCTTTCCTTTCCTTTCCTTTCCTTTCCTTTCCTTCCCTTCTCCTTTCCCCTGTCCTTCCCTTCTTTCCTTTCCCGCTTCTCTCCATCCCTTGCAAATTCTTTTTTGCAACTAACATGCTGCAGCAGGTTGAGGTTGACAGTTAAATGAGATTAAACCTAGCTAATGTCTGTTCATTAGGTTTAAATTAATACAGCGAAACAGCTTTTAAAACAAGCCTGAGAGTCGTGCCGTTCCATCTCAATGTCTACAACACCTCTCAGTGGGGTCAGAAATAAACCTGGGAGTCCAGATTTCAAACGTGGACATTTTTTTTGACAGTTCTGTAGCTAAGCATTCACAAAACTCCTCTGAAAAATTCTCCTTTGGCCAGAACTGGTGCACTGGGTTGTCACTCGGTGGCCTATCGGAACGATTCATTTCAATTATACATTCTTGACCATATATCACGATCAATCCAATGCTTGCATTTCAATAACCCTGGAGATAATTCATAATCTATTTCCCACTCGCTACGATTTAAAAACCATTCAAGCATCAAGCTGGGCAGCCCATAACTTAAATCCAAAGCGTGACTCCGGTTGCCGAGATGGCCTTTTTCTCCTCCTGATAGACGGTTTGTTTACTCTGTATAATACAGATAGTCCTCAGCTTATGACCGCAAGTGAGTCCAAAATTGATGTTGCTAAGTGAGACATTTGTTAAGCGAGGTTTTTTTTGCCCTGTTTTACAACCTTTCTTGCCCACCGTTGTTCAGTGGATCATTGCAGTTGTGAAGTTAGTAACACGGGGTTGTTAAGTGAATCACGGGGTTGTTAAGTGAATCCGGCTTCTCCATGGACTTTGCTTGTCAAGAAGGTCGCAAAAGGAGATGACGTGACCCCAGGACACTGCAACCGTGTCGTGTCCCACTCCTCCGCTGACGGCCGGGTCCGGGAAATCCGAATCAGGCGTGCCTCTGCAGCTCTGCCCAAAGTCCTAGCAAAGTCCTCAGAGCAGGCAGGAGACCAGTAAGTGACTTCAGCAAGATAAGTTTGACTTTTGCCTGACTCAGAGACTGCCAGAAAGCAGATCCTTTATATAGGCCATGGGGTGTGGCTCCATGACTCAGCACTCATTAAGGCCTGCCCCTCCCTTCCTTTTGTTGATGTTGCCTCTCCAATCTTCTGATGCGAGGGTCACTCCAATCAGCTGTTCTTGGGAGTAAACCCTCCTCAGGCTCACCTGCTGTGGAGGAGGGGGAGGGGTCTAGCTGCTCCGTTTGCCTGGGCATGGAGTCAGGGCTGGGGCAGGGAGATGCTCCTTCTTCTGCAGTTTGTGTGGGCATGGAGCCAGGACTTGGGCCGGAAGGCATACATTCCTCAGTGTTGGGGAGCAGGTAAGAAGGCCCCGGCTGCTCTGAGGGCGGGCAAGACACAACAAACCGTCATCAATGTGAGTCAGTTGCCAAGCCGCCTCTGAATTTCGATCAAGTGGCCATGGGGATGCTGCAACGGTCGTTAAGTGTGAAAAGCAGTCGTAAGTCTCTTCGTTTCAGTACCGTTGAAGCTTTGGCTAGTTCGGGGGTCTGCAAACTTGGCTCTTTTAAGACTTGTGGACTTCAACTCCCAGAGTTCCTCAGCCAGGTTTAGCTTTGCTAGAAAGCAGGAAATCCTGCTTTCAAGCAAAGCTATACCACACGGCCCAGCTGATCGTCGGAAATACCAGTTCGCAGGAACCAGTATCTTTTTTTAAGTACGAGTAGTGATAAAAACTACTAGTAGTTTAAAAAGCTACCAGTTCAACCACATCGGTAGTTTTTATCAGTACTGGTTCGCCCGAACTGGAGCGAACCGGTAGCATTTCACCAGTGGTTCAATCCAAATTTTTTTACTACTGGTTCTGTGGACATGGCTTGGTGGGCCTGCTGTGGTTTGGTGGGTGTGGCTTGGTGGGCATGGCAGGGGAAGGTTACTGCAAAATCTCCATTCTCACCCCACTCCAGGGGGAAAGATATTGCAAAATCTCCATTCCCACCGCACTCTGGGGCCAGCCAGAGGTGGTATTGGCTGGTTCTTCAATCCATTCAAAATTTCTGCTGTTGGTTCTCCGAACTGCTCAAAATTTCCACTACCGGTTCTCCAGAACCTGTCAGAACCTGCTGGATTTCACCCCTACATTTCACCCCTGGTACTGAGCTACCACTGTATAACTCTCCAGTTCTGACTCTCAACTTTTCTTACATCTGTGTAACACAACCACTGTTGTACCTTTGGGAACTGTTCTAGTATAGGCAAGAGTTCAGGCAACCTAGAAATATTGGAGTGTGCCCGACCTCAATAGATTTCTTGGAAATTTGAGCTCTGTCCCAAATCCCTCAATGATGCAAGTGAAAAATCACCTACACGTGGTCAGAATTTCACTCCATTCAAATTCTCATGCAGGGAACTTCTGAATGGAACTTTAATTCAGGCTACGGATGGCACCCTTCCCACTGCGCTTGTTGAGAAGGGAAATCAGGGATTGTTATTTAACCACCAGTTGACATTAAAAGCATCCTAAAGACCATCAGCCCGATTTATAGCTCGGGAAAAATTCCAGGGGAGTTTCCAGCTATTCATTCAAGTGGGTTCTGTGTTAGAATGGCTTAGGACATTGGCTGATTCCCCAGAAAATGTTTTTGGAGCAGAAACCTCAGCTGTCAGCTGGAGTTTTCCACCTGGGCTTCCGCTCCATCAAACCTGGATGCTGCAAATGAACACACAGGTTTGTCTTCAACTTACAGTAGTTCATTGTTCGAACAGCACTGGAAAAAACAATGACTTATGACCGTTTTCCAAACTTATGACCATTGCAGCATTCCCATAATCATGTGATCAAAATTCGGATGCTTGGCAATTGACTGCTATTTATGATGGTTGCAGTGTCCTCCTTTTGTGTCCTTCATTAACAGCAAATCAACAACTTTTTGCTTCTTCATAGTAATATCAACTAGCCCAGGGGTCTGCAAACTTGACTCTTTTAAGACTTGTGGACTTCAACTCCCAGAGTTCCTCAGCCAGCTTTGCTAAATCACACGGCACAGCTGATCCCCCACCCTCACTGTTCTACTTATCTTCCCAAGCCTCCTTTTGGTGCGCACTGCACATGCGCACACAGAGCGTATTTGGCGCACAGAGTTTGTTTTGTTTGTTTTATTTGTTTTATTTACATTTATATCCCGCCCTTCTCCGAAGACTCAGGGCGGCTTACAGTTTGTAAAGCAATAGTCTCAATCTATTTGTATATTTACAAAGTCAACTTATTGCCCCTCCCCCAATAATCTGGGTCCTCATTTTACCTACCTTATAAAGGATGGAAGGCTGAGTCAACCTTGGACCTGGTGGGACTAGAACCTGCAGTAATTGCAGGCAGCTGTGTTTTAATAACAGGCTTCTTACAGCCTGAGCCACACCGCGGCCCTGAGTGCATACACGGCCAGCAAACCAGTAGCAAACCGGTTCAGATTTCACCACTGCTCAGTACTCAACATCAGTTGGGTTCCAGGAAGCACGGAGAGTACCAAAAATGATGAGTACCAAACAATTTTTTTTCCATAATCAATAACGTAGTGTCCCAAGGCACCTGACACTGACAAGTGCTAGCTTGTGCGTTGACGATACCAAAACAAACGATGAGACAAAATTTACGCCTCAAAATGTGTTGGGCACCAAATTCAATGGGTCTCAAAGCAGTTGAGTATCAAGGTACCACTGTAGTAGCTAGATATTCCTTATTGGAAAAACCAGGCTGGCAGATATGAAATATCCAACTGATTTGCAATGGCTGTGAATCCAACAGCAGGGAGTCACAGGTCAAATTTTTTCATCTTCATATCCTGAAATAGAATAAATGCCGTGCACATAGATTAGGGTCCTGCCCAAGTTATCCTCCGGCAAACAGTGAGGCATAATATTTTGAGCAGATTTTTCTGCTGATACAGTCCTATAATGTTTCTCCTTCTTTATGCAGTCTCAGACTAGAAAGCTTACCGAGGCTTATATTAAAGCGATGTTTTTATGCTGGCTGGGGAATTTGGGAATTGAACTTTACACATCTTAAAGTTGCCTAGTTTGAGAACACTGTATAAGAGTGTCTTTTAAGGTGTTAGTTACAGCATGGTGATCTATATACTCAGGGCCGTCTTAACGGCATTATGGGCCCCGGATAAAGCAGTGTACTGGGGCCCTTGCGACAACTACTCACAGGAATAAAAATGTAAAAGGTCGATAAAATTGAACATATATCTGCATGTTAGTATTAATTAAAAAATGCAGTAAAGTGTAATAACTATGTTGCTGTACTTATATGATGCAAGGTGCATTGAAGGGTTAACATATACAGATTAGCATGCGGCCCCTATGCTCATGGGGCCCAAGGGCAAGTGCCTATCAGGCCCATGCATTAAGACAGTCCTGTATGTACTAGAGAATAGTAAAGGGGGCACAGGCTGTGGCAGTTATGGGAAGACATGGCTGGCATTGACCGTATAAAGCGCAAAAAACATAATATCTTTTGAACTTGAACATAAAAGAGAAACAGATGAGTTTGGAACAACTGAAAGGAAAAGGGAAACGAAGTCAAAGCATTGGACCCAAATGAACAGATCTTGTAATAATCCCGATTAGTCTGACCATACCTGGGCTGCAAACCTCAACATGAGCACTAGATGTCAGAAAAGAGTTACAAAACTGCCTCCAAATATGTTTTGCTGACATCTGTGGTGAAGGGGAGTTTTTCCACAGACAGAATATTTGTAGCTCCGGGATTGAAATGAAGGGATCTTTGGTGTTCTCTGAGCTTGGTTGCTTTCTTGCAAATGTTTCATTACCCAGCTATAAATGAGACATAGTATATAAGTATACTTTTTATTTACCTTGTCAAATGTATTATATACCTTATATACCTTGACGAAAGTATCTTTTCTTTTATGTACACTGAGAGTGTATGTACCAGGACAAATTCCTTGTGTGTCCAATCACACTTGGCCAATAAAGAATTCTATTCTATTCTATTCTATTCTATTCTATTCTATTCTATTCTATTCTATTCTATTCTATTCTATTCTATTCTATTCTATTCTATATACTAATGGAAGCAACAGCTCCCCAACCATTTCTGGTTGCCAGTTTTTATTTATACATCTACATATATACACATACACATACGCATATACATATACAAATACATATACATATACATATAAATATAAATATGTACATATACTTTATATTTCTGAACTGCCCATCTCCCTCAAAGAGCTTAGCTATGGGACTAACTTCAAGGTTAATCAAGATCAAGGGAGGTACTAATGCCACTCTATAAAGCCTTAGTAAGGCCACACCTAGAGTACTGCATCCAGATTTGGTCATCACACTATAAAAAGATGTTGAGATTCTAGAAAGAGTGCAGAGAAGAGCAACCAAGATGATTAGGGGATTGGAGGCTAAAATATACGATGAACGGTTGCAGGAACAGGGCATGGCTAATCTAGTGAAGAGAAAGAACAGGGGAGACATGATAGCAGTCTTCCAATACTTGAGGGGCTGCCAAAGAGAAGAGGGAGTCAACTGGTTTTCCAAAACACCTGAAAGCCAGATGAGGAATAATGACTGGAAACTGAACAAGGAGAGATTCAACCTAGAAATAGGAAGGAACTTTCTGACAGTGAGAACAATGAACCAATGGAACAGAAGTTGCCTTTGGAAGTTGTGGGAACTTCATCACTGGAAGCTCTCAAGAAGAGACTGGACTGCCATCTTTCAGAAATGGTGTACGGTCTCCTGCTTGGGTAGGGGGTTGGACTAGATGACCTACAAGGTTCCTTCCAACTCTGTTAATCTGACCTTTCAACAGATGGACTTTGAAATCTTGGGACCAGAACACCTGATGAAATTTACCAAAAGGAAATCTATAATCTATCCTGTCTAATCATCAAATGCCTAAATCATTTTTTCCTTTGTTTTACATTACACAGAGATGAATTAAGATGTTTAAGTCAAAAGAATTTCATTGAGATTTAGGCATTCAGGGAGATAGCAACTTTATTTTTTTTATTAGTACATTTGTACCAGCGACTGTTTCTAGGAATAAGCCCTGAAGACTGACTGAGTCAAGGTTAATGAGTTTTTAATGCCAAAACACCTCTGATAATCCAGCCAGCCACTCTATCAGCCTGAGTGGTTTCTAACAGTGCTATTTTTCTCAAGGCGAAATCCGATGCCCCTTTCTTTAAAAAAGCCAAATTAACCGGGAACTGTGGCATCCAAATAAGCTTGCACAAGTGTTTGCAAGGAAGGCTAAAAAGTTGGTTTCTTTTGCATTTTGTTATGTATATGAATACTTCTATTAAATATGAAGTTAAACAAGAATACTAAATGCAGATGAATTAATTGAAGTGAAGTGTTAATACCACTTTATAAGGCCTTGGTAAGGCCACACTTGGAATACTGCATCCAGTTTTGATCGCCACAATGTAAAAAAGATGTGGAGACTCTAGAAAGAGTGCAGAGAAGAGCAACAAAGATAATTAGGGGACTGGAGGGTAAAACATATGAAGAACGGTTGCAGCAACTTGGTATGTCTAGTTTAATGAAAAGAAGGACTAGGGGAGACATGATAGCAGTCTTCCAATATCTCAGGGGCTGCCATAAAGAAGAGGAAGTCAAGCTATTCTCCAAAGCCCCTGAGGACAGAACAAGAAGCAAAGGATGGAAACTAATCAAGGAGAGAAGCAACCTAGAACTAAGGAGAAATTTCCTGACAGAACAGTTAATCAGTGGAACAACTTGCCTGCAGAAGTTGTGAATGCTCCAACACTGGAAGTTTTTAAGAAGATGTTGGATAACCATTTGTCTGAAATGGTGTAGGGTTTCCTGTCTATGCAGGGGGTTGGACTAGAAGACCTCCAAGGTCCCTTCCAACTCTGTTATTCTAAAAGTTGAAAAGACAAGGGGAGAATTTTGAGGTCCAAAAAGGGTAGATGATGCTTTGGGAACGGAAACCCTACGTATAAGTTATAAACATGGAAATAAAAGTGTTTATGTCGGTTCTGAGCTACTTTAGTTTTCATTACTGGGCAAAACTGTTTTCCCAATTCATAGGAACATTGCTATTTATGGGAAATGTGTTACTGGTCTGTAATTGGTGAAGAAAAGTTGCCATGTGGGCAGGGAGATTTATTATAGCAACATCGGAAAAGATGCAATGCATTTTTGGGTATGGATAATTTGCACACGGTTTGATATTTTTTCCAGTTTTACAGCTTATACCTGTATTACTACTATTTATCAAGGTGATTGCAGCATTTATAACTTTACACTTACACATACATGCATGTGTGTTCTGTTTGTGAACGGCTAACATCTGCGATGTTTGTTTCCATTCCCTTGTTCAAAACACCCTGTTTTTCTTAGGTGGATTTCTTATGCATAGTCACTCACGCCCTCGTGACGTCTCGTCTGGATTACTGCAATGCTCTCTACATGGGGCTCCCCTTGAGGGGCATCCGGAGGCTTCAGTTAGTCCAGAACGCGGCTGCGCGGGTGATAGAGGGAGCCCCTCGTGGCTCCCGCGTGACACCTATCCTGCGCAGACTGCACTGGCTACCTGTGGCCTTCCGGGTGCGCTTCAAGGTTCTGGTGAACGTCTTCAAAGCGCTCCATGGCATAGGGCCGGGTTATTTATGGGACCGCCTACTGCTACCGAATACCTCCCACCGACCCGTGCGCTCTCACAGAGAGGGACTCCTCAGGGTGCCGTCGGCGCGACAGTGTCTGGCGACGCCCAGGGAAAGGGCCTTCTCTGTGGGGGCTCCGCCTCTGAACGAACTCCCCGGGACTCCGTCAACTTCCGGACCTCCGAACCTTTCGTCATGAGCTTAAAACGCATTTATTCATCTGCAGGACTGTTAGTTTTTAAATTTATGGGTTTTAATTGGGGGTTTTAAATGGGGTTTTAAATTGTATCTAAATTTTTAGGCCGTTATTGAATCAGTTTTTTATATAGTTTTTAATTTGTATTCTATGTATTGTGTTTTTTATTGGCTGTGAACCGCCCTGAGTCCTTCGGGAGAAGGGCGGTATACAAATATAATAAATAAATAAATAAATAAATAAATAAATAAATAAATATCGTAGTCATCCCTTCCAATACTCCTTCCGTTGCATCCCCATTTAATCACTTTTATTCTTAATTCCAGTCATTTAACTGGAAGCATCATGCTCTCTTTATCCAGTTCCAAAGCAATGTTTAAAAGCATTTCCAGCCATATTTCCCCTGTGGCTTTTGATCACTGTTGTTCCTCGTTAACGTTGATTCCTTTTTAATACAGATAGTCCTCAATTTACAATAGTTCATTTAGCGACCGTCCAAAGTTACTTACGACTGTTTTTCCCCCACTTAAGTCCGTTGCAGCACCCCTATGGTCACGTGATCAAACTTCAGATGCTTGGCAACTGGCATGTACTCATGACAGTTGCAGTTTCTCCCGGGGTCAGGTGATCCCCTATTGCTAACTCTTGACAAGCAAAGTCAACGGGGAAGCCAGTTTCACTGAACAACCAGGTTGCTAACTTAATAACTGCAGGGATTCCTTTAACAACGGTGTCAGGGAAGGTCGTAAAATGGGGGAAAAAACTCACTTAACAAATGTTTCAGTTAGCAACATAAGTTTTGGGCTCAATGATAGTCGTAAGTTGAGGACTACCTGTATTAGTACGGAGTTTGCAGGTGGGGGATACTTCACATGGGGTGTTTCCCATGGTCAGGGTATTTATATAATTTATTTTGTTATCCCCTCCCTCTTTTCTCTTGACTGTCAATCATTTGTTTGGAGATTGTTGGTTTTTGGTTGGTAAAATTGAAGGAGTATGCTCCCAGGTAGGTTGGTTGGTTGGTTGATTGGTTGGTTGGTTGGTTGGTTGGTTGATTGGTTGGTTGGTTGGTTGGTTCATTGGTTGGTTGGTTGGCTGGTTGGTTGGTTGGTTGGTTTGTGTTTGTTTGTTTGTTTGTTTGTTTGTTTATTTTTCTTTTCCTTGAATGCCTCCTATGGAAGTTTTTAGCAGAAAATTCCAGCCTCTTCTCTTGGTTTGGAGTGACCAGATTAAAAACCAAATTCAAACTGCAAGTAGATGCAATCCAATGTTTTGCAAGTTGCAAATCACTGCATTCAGTTTGAACGAAGCAGATCACTTTTCCGTATCCAAGTCATGCGTACTATATGTGCACACCGATATACACATGAAATACTTATGGATGCACGTGTGCATTTTAAAATTAGGATGAAAAGAACTTGATTTTTTTTTTCTGGTTTTTTTTTTTTTAATGGAAGAACTATTTATAAGCTCCCCAGTGTGTTTCATAAACTTGAGGGAATCGGTTAAAAAAAAAAGGAAAGCAATTAAACTGAAATGTGACCTCTTTCTTCTCTGTCAAGGTTATTGGCACATGCAATGAAAAGCCGAGTGGGGATTGTTGTGCGTTCTGTGTGCCTTCAGGCGTCTTTGTCTGAGCCAATGTTTTTGCTCTGTAGCTTGTCAGAAGATATGTCCACACCATCCATCTTTCATTCCGGGCGAAGGAGTTCTGGTTATTTTTACAAACATGTTTGTGTTGGTAAACTAGTCACACACGGAGTGAAAGTGAGGTGTGCCTGTTTATGGAATGCTGCTTTGGTGGTTTACTTTTTACTCAACTACAAGAGTTCAAGAGTTTGGATCAGGACTTAGAATATAGTCTCAAAAGGTCTTTGTTGTGGGGGGAAAAGAAAAATTGAAATGAGATCAAATCCTATCCCCGATTTGATCCTTGAATTAAGGACCAAGATTGTTAGAAGTAAAAGGAAGGAATGTAGAACTGGTTTGTTTGACCGCAGTTAAAATAAGACATATTTCTATAAAGTTTTGGTCAACCTTTATGGATTTTTTGCTGACATCAGGAGTGGAAAGTTGATGTTTTGCATATAGATACAGATAAGGGATGGGTTCAGGGAAAAAGAGATATTAGTAACCATTTGGGAGTAAAGAAATATGAATTTTGTTTATATTTGTTTTGACAAAGATTGGAAGTAGCTTCATTATGTATTTCTTTTTATGTTCTTTCTTTGCACTTTTTATTCTTTATGTGTTGTGGCCCGCCGGCAGCCAGCGGAGGAGCTTGGGGAGGAGCTTGGGCTAGTCCTAGGGACCAGGGAAAGCTTGGACGAAGGCTCTGCATCAGAGGCAGAGAGAGGTCCAAGTCCATCTGATAGTTATGTGCTGCCTCCGGAGTCTCCAGAGTCTGACATCACTGAGGCAGAAGAACAGCGGGAGCCTGTTCCCAGTGTGCACATGCGCAGAGCTGCCAGAAGACAAGAACAATTACGAAAACAGGGTCGACTTGGGAGTAAGGCTTGGAGATGATTGGGCCCTCCCATAAGATATAAAAGAGGAGCAAACGGGACATGAGGTTTTGCAAGAAGCAATTAGTTCATATGGTTGGTTCAAGCTTTGACAAGTTCTGTTTGACTCTGTGCCAAGTTAGGCCTTGCCCTGCATTTGGCAATTAGTTCTCTGGCAGCATTCCAAGGGAGATAAGGTGGGTGTTTGTAAACACTCCCCTGAAAGACTGTTTGTGAAGCCTTGCAGACTGTGAATGACAATAATTCACAGCCTTGTAAATAAAAGAGGTTTTACCGGGACTAAGATTGTGCTTTATACTTTATCTCCATTTCTCCTTCCTCTGAGTATAATTTGTATTTGCTTTATTAATGTAATTAAAATGGTTCCTCTTTTTTTTGGCTTTCTGTTTTATTTTTTTTTCTTTCCTTGAAGAGTTTGTTCTTTCCATGGCTACATCGTCTATCCCCGCAATAAGGAGCCATAGAGCAACAAGAGAGGAACAACTAAAGGGTTTAGAGGGTAAGGAGGAGTCTGAAAGTTACAAAGAAGGGCAGAAATGAATGAACTAAAAACTAAAAAACCTGGAAGATGATGAGTAGGACATTTTCAATAGCAGGGTGACAACTTGTAAAAAATATACATGCATTGGCACATATTTTTTTAACAGATTAAGAGAGTTGGAAGGGACCTTGTAGGTCATCTAGTCCAGGGGTCTCCAATCTTGGCAACTTTAAGCCTGGAGGACTTCAACTCCCAGAATCCCCCAGCCAGCAAAGCTGGGAGTTGAAGTCCACCAGGTTTAAAGTTGCCAAGGCTGGAGACCCCTGATCTAGTCCACTCCCCTCGCCCAAGCAGGAGACACTACACCAGTGATGGCTAACCTTTTCCATGCCCAAAGCGCATGCCCGAACCCCCAAAATGCAATGCACAAATGGTCCCTGTGCATGTGCCCCGCCACACACCCATGCGCCCCGCCCACCCATGCACACACGCATGCTCCCCCCACATGCGCCCCACCCCCCCGTGCATGCACGGCAGAGACCCAATGACCAGCTGGCTGATGGGAGGTGCACGAACACGCATGGCAGAGCTGAACTGGGGTTGACAGCTCATGTGCCCACAGAGAGGGCGCTGCATGCCACCTCTGGCACATGTGCCATAGGTTCGCCATCACGTCCCTACCCCATTTCTGTCAAATGGGTGCAGGCAGATAGATAAGCAGTGTCTGTCTCTACAGGAGATTTCCTTGGGAGTATTTCTTGCCAATTGATCCGTTATGGTCAGCTGTCTGGTATTTACAAGCTACAAGTTCAAGATGTTCTCCCATTTTCTTTGGAATCATCTGCTGGGCTCTTTTTTTTAAAAATTTGCATTTATATCCTGCCCTTCTCCGAAGACTCAGGGCTGCTTACACTATGTCAAGCAATAGTCTTCATCCATTTGTATATTATATACGAAGTCAACTTATTGCCCCCAACAATCTGGGTCCTCATTTTACCTACCTTATAAAGGATGGAAGGCTGAGTCAACCTTGGGCCTGGTGGGACTTGAACCTGCAATAATTGCAAGCAGCTGCTGTTAATAACAGACTGCATTAGCCTGTTGAGCCACCAGAGGCCCTCTTTGACTTATGCTCCAAGCTGCATTCCCAGGTCTCTGGCTGTCAAGTCTAATTCAGTCTTTCACTTTTAATTGGGTTCCAAGGTTAGCTGCCTAGGAAGCAGCTGTCAAATTAATATATGCTGTGACCCACTCTTGGAGAAGTGGAGTGAAGTATTCAATTTCCTGGAAGGGGTGCAAGTTTAAGATAAAAGGCTGGAGGAGGCATATCTCTCCATCCTTCCTCCTCTGCACTGAGACCAAGTCAACTCTTGGTGGCTATAGCTATGAACATATACCGTTTTTCCCAGTGCTTAAACTGAAGAGCATTCTGGAGCTTTTCCTAATCATTTCTGGATTTTATTATCTTGAATAGCTGAGTATCACCTGCAAACATGACCATCATTTACTGCCTAGCCCTTAATCAAGATCACCCGTGAACAAATAAACAAAAAAAAAGGGCAATGGATCTTTGAGAAATACCACATATTTCTCTCATGAACGAAGGCAAATATACATGTCTCGGGATAACGTTGCAAGATTGAATCTGGGTCGGTTAGCAGGACCAGAGGTTTAGTCTTTTGAGCTTTCAGACTCAATTGGAGCCCAGGGAATTTCTTTTTCTACAGAATGTGTGCTTTGGGCTATTCTGCGAGTCATATTTATGTGGTGCCTTCTTATTGGCTGATTGGTGTGTTGGCGCAGTGGTTAGAATGCAATACTGCAGGCTGCTTCAGCTGACTGCTAGCTGCGGTTCAGCAGTTCAAATCTCACCAGGCACAAGGTTGACTCCATCCTTCCATTCTATATAAGTCTATTGCCCTTCCTTCCTTCCTTCCTTCCTTCCTTCCTTCCTTCCTTCCTTCCTTCCTTCCTTCCTTCCTTCCTTCCTTCCTCCCTCCCTCCCTCCCTCCCTCCCTCCCTCCAGGTTGACTCATCCTTCCGAGGTGAGTAAAATGAGGACCCAGATTGTTGGGGGCAAGAGGCTGACTCTGTAAACCACTTAGAGAGGGCTGTAAAGCAGTATATAAGTCTAAGTGCTATTGCTAAGTGCTATTGATGGCTGGTAATTGGCTGTTGTTTCCTTGTGCTGCCAAGCCCTCTGCTCCTAAGTACTTGATAAGCTGGTGGTGAATCAGCACTCCTGTTGACTGACAAGGGGCCCATTTCCCAGCCTTCAATAATTTCCCTGGCTATCTTTGTACCTGCTCGGCCAACAATCTTAGTAGCTGCGAACTTGCATGTGTGTCCTTGCTTATTGCAATGTGAGGCTACCAATGAGTTTAGGACTCCTCATTTGACCGCTCCCTTGTGTTCTTGCAATCTGGTGGTTAACCTTCTTCCCTGTTTGTCCTACATAGTTGCAGAATAAATTCGCATCACATAAATACAACTCACAGAATAGCCCAAAGCGCACGTATTCCGGTAGAGAGAAGTTCCCTGAAGATGGGCTCCAGCATGAATCTAAAAGCTCTGAAGACTAAGCTTCTGGTCACACTGACTTACCCAGACTCGATCTTGCAACCTATTTCTCTTCTCTTAAGGAAGTGTGCTGGTTGAGCCACTGCTTCATCCCATTGAACTGTATTGGACTGTCTCTTTAACACGCCATTTTTGGACAAGCTGAGCCAATTACTAGAGAAGGGTTCCAAGCTATTTGGAGGCAGCAGGAATGACTCACAAGGACATAAATGCATCTTCTCTGATGTTATCAATTAATGGGGGAAGATTAAGTCATATATCACCTGGAAAGGGGAATTGAAAATAAGCTCTAGTTATTAATAGTCTCCCACTGTGCCCTTTGAATAGCTCCTCCAATATGGAGGCTCTTGCTATGTAGACCAGCTGCCAGGAGATGCAGAGTGTTGCATATTTTCACTGGCAAGAGAGCTGGTAAGAAAATTGGCTGGTGATTTAGAATCAGAAGATGCCGCTTTTTATCATTCCCAATGACTTGTCTGTCTAGCTCAGGGTTTTTCAAACTTGGCATTTTTAAGTTACATAGAATAGAATAGAATAGAATAGAATAGAATAGAATAGAATAGAATAGAATTCTTTATTGGCCAAGTGTGATTGGACATACAAGGCTAGGTTCACCGCCTTTGAGTTATTTGTAAAAAATAATAAAGGCAAGATACAAATAAATAAAATAAATACAATACTAAAGCTAGAGAGGAACTTTGGCCCTGCAGATTTCATTCCCCCCATCTCCCCCATGGATCAGGGGTGAAATCCAGCAGGTTCTGACAGGTTCTGGAGAACAGGTAGCAGAACTTTTGAGTAGTTTGGAAAACCAGCAAATACCACTTCTGGCTGGCCCCAGAGTGGGGAGGGAATGGGGATTTTGCAGTATCCTTCCCCGAGGAGAGGGGAGGGAATGGGGATTTTGCAGTATCCTTCCCCTGCCACGCCCACCAAGCCCACAGAACCAGTAGTAAAAAAAATGGATTTCACCCCTGCCATGGATCCTTTGTCATTAAATGAGGCTTGGTTTCCCCACCCTGTTTGATGAGATGATCTCAGCCAGGCCTTCTCTGCTAGCAGCAACCGGCAATCAGATTCTGCTGACACAGCTCTAAACTGCCAAAAGCTGCTGCTGAACAAATAAAGAATAGCTGTAAAATTTTGGCTGCATCTGGAAAAACCAGCTTAGAAACCAAATTTATCTTTTTAAACTGAGGGCGCATTAATAGCACTATCAGTATTTAACTTTTTTGGTCTGCAAGTCCCACATTTAAAGTGTGAAGGTAGGAAAGCATGGATGCTTCTGAAATAGATAGATAGATAGATAGATAGATAGATAGATAGATAGATAGATAGATAGATAGATAGATAGATAGATAGATGTAGGTAGATAGGTTAGGTAAGGTAAGGTAAGGTAGATGAGAGAGAGAGAGAGGTTGGTAAGTAGGTGGATAGATTGGATGGATGGATAGATGAGAGAGAGAGAGAGAAGAGAGGTAGATAGGTTAGGTAAGGTGAGATAAGGTAGATGAGAGAGAGGGGGTAGGTAAGTAGGTAGGTAGATAGGTGGATAGATTGGATGGATATGGATGGATGGATGGATAGATAGATAGATAGATAGATAGATAGATAGATAGATAGATAGAAGAAAGTGTAAAACGAAGCTAAAAATCAACTTAGTTCCTTTACTTTCCACAACTGTGTGTTATTTCTTGTTGTTTTTATTTGCCTGACTACACAAATACGGACAAATCCCCTTGGAAACTTGGTGGAATGAAACATGCATGGAGAACACGTTTTTAATTTAAAATTCTGCCCTCTTCTTGGAGGAGGAGAAGGCATCGATGGCACGGGACCAAGTCATAAATGCTTCCCTGTTTCATTTTGCAAGGTTTTCTTTTTAAAAAAGTCAATATCCAACGATAAAGTAGCCTCTTGACTGGATTTGCAAGATTTTTTTTAAAAAAAAAGTCAATATCCAATGATAAAGCAACCTCTTGATTGTAATCAATCGAAAATATCTCTAGAGAACAATGCAAGCTTTGGAGTTTTCCAGGACTCTTAATTGTAAACAAGCAAGGGATCGGGACAAAGCAAATAAAAGGATAAGAGAAACCCTGTTTTTCAAAATCTACCCTGAGTTGGAGTTTATGGACTGAAGGAATTGGTCAGTGGGGTGGGATGATTAAGGTTGGGTTATACTTAGCGTTCAAGGACCAAAACAAAACAAAAAAATGTTTTTCCAGCTGGAAAAATACAAAACCATGTAACAAATCTCATTTCTGCCCAAAGTAAAGCATATCAGCTTTGTGTCTTGCAGAGAACAGAAATAAATACTACAGGCTCTGTGGCAGCCAAGCTGAAGAGTAACTGTAGATGGTGCATTAGATAGTCACTGAAAACGACCAGGAATAGAATTACCTAGTGGTTAAAAGGTTTTAAGCCCAAGATATCAACTGCATTAAGTTGTAAATGCATTTTCTGGGTTTTGTTCCTTTATGCCATTTTGGTCCTCCTATCATGGCTATGGATATGTCAATGAAGATTCTCAATCATCCAAGTCAGGGGTCTCCAACCTTGGCAACTTTAAGCCGGTGGACTTCAACTCCCAGAATTCCCCAGCCGAAGTCCTCCAGGCTTAAAGTTGCCAAGGTTGGAGACCCCTGATCCAGGTTAAGTTGTCTGAAGGTTGAGTCATGGCAACTGGATTGATTAGACTAGATTAGATTAGATTAGATTAGATTAGATTAACAGAGTTGGAAGGGACCTTGTAGGTCATGTAGTCTAACCCCCCGCCCAAGTGGGAGACCCTACACCATTTCTGACAAGTGACAATCCAATCTCTTCTTAAAAGCTTCCAGTGATGAAGCTCCCACAACTTTTGAAGGCAACTTCTGTTCCATGGGTTGATTGTTCACTGTCAGAAAATTTCTCTTTATTTCTAGGTTGAATCTCTCCTTGATCAGTTTCCATCCATTATTCCTTGTCTGGCCTTCAGGTGCTTTGGAACATAGCTTGACTCCCTCTCCTTTCTGTGGCAGACCGTTAAATATTGGAAGACTACTATCATGTCTCCCCTGGTCCTTCTCTCTACTACACTAGCCATGCCCAGTTCCTGCAACCGTTCAGTCCCCTCATCATCTTGGTTGCTCTTCTCTGCACTCTTTCTAGAGTCTCAACATCTTTTTAATAGTGTGGCGGCCAAAACTGGATACAGTACTCTAAGCGTGGTCTTACTAAGGCTTTATAGAGTGGTATTAGTGCCTTCCTTGATCTTGACTGTATCCCTCTGTTAATGCAGTTTAAGATTGCATTGGCTTTTTTGGCTGCCACCACATATTGCTGACTCATATTTAGCTGGTTGTCCACTAAGACTCCAAGATCCCTCTCAGAGTTACTGCTATTAACCCTGGTTTCTCCCAGTCTGTATGTGTATTTTTGGTTTTCCTTGCCTAAGTGTAAGACTTCACTTTTCTCTACATTGAATTTTATTTTGTTAGATAGAACTTATGACTCAACTACATAAGTGGGTTGCCATTGCCTATGTCCAGGTAGGTAGGGGTTGTTTGGCTTGATAATTTAACAGATTCCTGGTATTCTCCTATCCAGTGATGAAATCCAATTTTTTTACTACCAGTTCTGTGGGCGTGTCTCGGTGGGCGTGGTATGGCTTGGTGGGCGTGGCAGGGGAAGGATCCCGCAAAATCCCCATTCCCTCCCCACTCCAGGGGGAAGGATGTTGCAAAATCTCCATTCCCTTCCCACTCCAGGGGGAAGGATGTTGCAAAATCCCCATTCCCTCCCCACTCCAGGGGGAAGGATGTTGCAAAATCCCCATTCCCTCCCCACTTCTGGGAGAAGGATACTGCAAAATCCCCATTCCCTCCCCACTTCTGGGAGAAGGATACTGCAAAATCCCCATTCCCTCCCCACTTCTGGGGGAAGGATACTGCAAAATCTCCATTCCCACCCCACTCTGGGGCCAGCCAGAGGTGGCATTTGCCGGTTCTCTGAACTGCTCAAAATTTCCGCTACCGGTTCTCCAGAACCTGTCAGAACCTGCTGGATTTCACCCCTGCTCCTATCCAAGTATTAATGAGGGTCGGTCCTGCTTAGCTTTTCCAGATTGGCCATGGTTGGTTAAGTGCTGCTTCTTAGCTCAGCTTTTTCACTGTCTGTGAACGCTTTATAATTGGGCTGGGTAGAACGGAGCTTATTACTTCGTCCTTGCGGTCACACTAAACCAGTGGTTCCCAACCAGTGTGCCGCGGCACTAAGGGGTGCCGTGAGATCTTTTGAGGGTGCCGGGAACTTTTGAGCTACGGAGATTTTAAATATCTATTTCCTTATAAGGGTGCCGGGAACTTTTGAAAGGCTTTCCAAGGGTGCCTCAAACAAGAAAAGGTTGTGCCTCAAACAAGAAAAGGTTGGGAACCACTGCACTAAACTGTGTGTTTTTCCATGCTTTAGGACCGGTCCTGACAAAGCCCATTCCCCCCCTCCACCAACCAGTCACTCCAGATTGACTGAGGAATCCGGAGGGACCTATATGACTGCCTGTTCTATTCTGATTATTCTTTATACTAGCTATTTCCTTTGGCTCCTTTTTGCTACTTCAGTGTTTGCTCAGAAATCTAATTTGCATGCTAATTCGTAATATAAACTACTTTGCAAATTAGGGAGAAAAGGGAAACAAAGAACCTACCTCAGTGGGATTTTTATTTGTGTCGTGTCCCACTCCTCCGCTGACGGCCGGGTCAGGGAAATCCGAATCAGGCTTGCCTCTGCAGCTCTGCCCAAAGTCCTAGCAAAGTCCTCAGAACAGGCAGGAGACCAGTAAGTGACTTCAGCAAGATAAGTTCGACTTTGCCTGACTCAGAGAATGCCAGAAAGCAGGTCCTTTATATAGGCCATGGGGTGTGGCTCCATGACTCAGCACTCATTAAGGCCTGCCCCTCCCTTCCTTCTGTTGCCTCCGCCTATCCAATCTTCTGACGCAAGGGTCACTCCAATCAGCTGTTGGAAATAAACTTTCCTCAGGCTCACATGCTGTGGAGGAGGGGGAGGGGTCTAGCTGCTCCGTTTGCCTGGGCATGGAGCCAGGGTTGGGGCCGGGGGATGCTCCCTCCTCTGCAGCCTGCTTGGGCATGGAGCCAGGGCTGGGACCGGGAGGTGCCCCCTCCTCTGCAGCTTGTCTGGGCATGGAGCCAGGACTGGGGCTGGGAGGCATACATTCCTCCGTGTTCGGGAGCAGATAAGCAGACCCCGGCTGCGGTGAGAGCGGACAAGACACAACAATTTGCAATAGAAGAGAACGTATGTAGCTCGGAGTTCAACTGTAGAGTCCTCCGTGGGGTTGTTGTTGTTGTTTTACTTTCATTGTTTGCTTACAGATATCTCATTACCAGACTAGGAAACACTATCAGTGCTAGTGAGCATGGGGTTTGCTCCCTTTAGCTACCCAGTGTTGTAAAGATTATTGTTTCCTCCTTGGTGTTTCCTTGATTAGGGTATTGTTTTCTGCTTGACCGTCTGCCATCATTAGGACTGATGATGTTACCTAGTTGGGTAAGGAAATGTCTGCAAGCAAAGGCCTAAGGAGATTCTCAGTCATTCAGGTCATGATTGCATGATGCTTTTTCAAGCCTTTTTTCCAGGAGCCATGGTGGTGCTATGGTTAGAGTGCAGTATTGCAGGAAAACTCTGCCAAGGGTCAGGAGTTCGATCCTGACCAGTTCAATGTTGACTCAGCCTTCCAGTCTTCCCAGGTTGGTAAAATGAAGATCCAGATTGTCGGAGGCAAAATGCTGACAGTGTAAACTGTTTAGCGAGGGCTGTAAAGCACTGTGAAGTGGCATATAAGTCTAAGTGCTATGGCTTTTGAAAAAGCACTTGTTGGGTCTACAAATTTTGCTCATACCACCTATACTGCGGTCTCTGTACAGCTCTGATGGGTGAGCCATTAAGTTGTGTCACTAGACATCAGTACTGTGTGCACTACTACTGTCAGCTGGTTCTTAATTTTGCTGCCAAACACTAGCTACCCATTGAACATTATTTTTTTATTTGCATTTATATCCTGCCCTTCTCCGAAGACTCAGGGCGGCTTACATTGTGTTAAGCAATAGTCTTCATCCATTTGTATATTATATACAAAGTCAACTTTTATTTGTGGTAATTAAGCATTATACAATCTGTCTATGGATAGCAGTAGTGTCCAGTGATGTGATCAAGAAGCCTCTTCCCCAAAATTGTAGAAGAATAGAATAACAGAGTGGGAAGGGACCTTGGAGGTCTTCCAATCCAACCCCTGCTTAGACAGGAAACCCTACACCACTTTACACAAATGGTTATCCAATCTCTTCTTAAAAACTTCCAGTGTTGAAGCATTTACAAATTCTGGAGGCAAGTTGTTCCACTGATTAATTGTTCTAACTGTCAGGGAGTTTCTCCTTAATTGCTTCTCTCCTTGATGAGTTTCCACCCATTGCTTCTTGTCCTGCCTTCAAGTGCTTTGGAGAATAGCTTGATTCCCTCTTCTTTGGGGCAGCCCCTGAGATATTGGAAGGCTGCTATCATGTCTCCTTTAGTCCTTCTTTTCATTAAACTAGACACATCCAGTTCCTGCAACCATTCTTCATATGTTTTAGCCTCCAGTCCCCTAATCATCTTGGTTGTTCTTTTCTGCACTTTTTCTAGAGTCTCAACATCTTTTTTACATCGTGGCGACCAAAACTGAATGCAGGATTCCAAGTGTGGCCTTACCAAGACATTACAAAGTGGTATTAACATTTCAGGTGATCTTGATTCTATTCCTCTGTTTATGCAGCCGAGAACTGTGTTGGCTTTTTTGGCAGCCGCTGCACACTGCTGGCTCATATTTAAATGGTTGTCCATGTGGACTCCAAGATCCCTCTCACAGTTACTATTATTGAGCAAGGTACCACATATATTGTCCCTGTGCATTTTGTTTTTCTTGCCTAAATGTAGAACCTTACTTTTTTCACCACTGAAAGAATATCAAGAAAATCACCAAGCTCAGAGATCACCAAGGATACCGTGATTACTATTTAAAATAAAAATCTCAACTTTCTTACCAATGATCTTTCATTAAAACAATAACAACAATAACACCTGTGCTTTTGTCTTGCCACCTTATTAAGTTGTGCAAAGAAACAATGGGGCTCTCTTGGTAGCATTTCTCGGGCCTTCCAGCAAATGCAGTTACGACTTTTTTTCTGAAAAGAAAATAATGAGTTCCGGAGCTCTATTTCTTCATTATTATTTTTTTCCTCCTTTCCACGGACCACTGAACACGTGCAACATTTCAGCTCGAGAGAATTGGATTTAGGAAATCCAAGACATCTCTCGGGAATTGGGATATCTGAAGGTCACGATTAAGCGATCGCATCTCTCTACTCTCTCCTTAATTCCTTTTCTTACAGGGGAATTAATAATTGATCATCACGAACAATCCCTCTGAACCAAGCTACAGTTTTCATTTAGAAAATGGAAAAGGGCATCAGGTTTAGTTATTTATTTATCAATCAATCACATTTATGGGGCCGCCCGTCTCAACACCTAAAGTATTTCTTTGAGCTCTTCTTTAGGAAAAACTCCTCCACCAGCTCCATGGGTGAAAGGTTGGTTTTGCAGCCCTTAATGCTTCTCCAATGCTTTATGGATGCTTAAAAAAAAAATACGACTAATGAATACAACCATTGAGAAAGGGACATGGTGATAACTATGTTTGCCTCTTTGCCTTAATCAGCAGTTGAAGGATAGCTGAAACACCTCTGAGGCTGCAAAGAAGCTCCAGAGGTTTGCAAAATCAGCAAAAATTATTGAATATTTAGTAGCCAAAGACGTGGGAGGAAGGATGCACAGTTGCCGTATCTCACACAGACATACAAACGTACTAAGTCAAAACCAAATTGGAAGATTTTAAGAAGATGTTGGATAACCATTTGTCTGAAGTGGTGTAGGGTTTCCTGCCTAAGCAAGGGGTTGGGCTAGAAAACCTCAAAGGTCCCTTCCAAGTCTTCTCTTCTCTTCTCTTCTCTTCTCTTCTCTTCTCTTCTCTTCTCTTCTCTTCTATTCTATTCTATTCTATTCTATTCTATTCTATTCCTAAACATACCACGTTGTATATTTGGGCATCTCAGCAACCACCAATCAAATTGCTTAACTAATAGGTCACAGTCATAACTTAATTACTACAGTTTACCTGAAGAAGCCCTTACCCTGGCCTTCTTTGTAACTTTGTTAGTAACATTCACGGGAAGACTTATCCTGCAGTCAACAGAAACTTTTCATTTTTTTTTTCCAACCTAGAGAAAAATCTTGCCTCCAAAAAAAAGAAAGAAAAAAAACCTCAGCATATATAATTATTTCCAAGTCACCTTCAATTGATCCACACTTGCTCTTTGGAGAGAGCATTGCTTAATCCAATAATATATCTATTCATTATATAAAGGTGGAAGGCTGAGCTATACAGCCCCAAACAAGCTTCAAAGAATTCTCTCTTTCGAAAAAGAAACGGAGAGGTAAGGGGAGCAGGAGAGGAGGAGAAATAGCACATAACCTGCGGTCTTTCCTATGCAAACCATAATTACCCCTGAAATTACGTTCTGCTCCATATTCTGAGGAGAAAATGTAATATTTCCTGCAGCTGCGACAAATACGGATCGTTCATCATGTTGAGAAATCAATGGCAGTCGTGATATTTTTTTCCTTCCTCATTAAATTAGTGGTGGCACCCTGAAGTCTGAAACGTTTTTAAAAACGTAAACTTGAAAAGGGTGCAGCTTGACTGAATCGGAATCTCAGAGCTTTGGCAGATTAAAGATTTCTGTCAGGGCCATAAACAAAGTTCGTTATGATTTGGCAAAACAGATTTAAAAATAAAAATAAAAATCTGTTGTCTGTGAAAATCCACCGTGCTCGAAGGAACATTGCTAAAATCCAGGGCAAAAATACTATCCAGTGAGTTATTTCTCAGTCAGACTTGGAGAGGGTTGACTGTTCCTGTGCCAAGCCTGTATTTGATATGCAAATATTCCTCTCCTTTTTGATCCTGAAGGAACTCATCCTCTGCTCCATTACAAACTTCAAATCTCAGTGAGTCATCCCTTCAAACCAAAGCTTGCCGAGCCACTTCTGAGCATTCACTTCTGCCTACATGTGCGCAAACCACACACAAATACACACAATTTGTGGAACAAGGGAGAGAGAGTGGGGGGGATGTATCCTTAAGCACCCCCCCATCCACACCCAAATGCACACAATTTGTGGAACAAGGGAGAGAGAGAGAGAGATAGGGTATGCTTAAGCACTCCCCCCATACACACACAAACAAACACACATACACACAATTTGTGAAACAAGGGAAAGAGAGAGTATCCTTAAGCAGAATTCTCCTGCAACCCAGCGCCGCGGGTAGAACGCATGAAATCTGGATTCCTCAGTCAGATCCTTAACCTAAAACAGAGAATTTCAGTCTCCTCTCACGATAGTTTCCTTCTAGTTGGACAGCCCTCCCCTCCTCCCCAAAGTCGAAAAGTCTGTGTGAACAGTCTAAGCGTCCCTGCCACACAGTTTTGCGGTGGAGGGGTTTGTCCGCCTGTCTAAAAACGCCCCGCGCAGGTGAGCGGTCCTCAGCAGGCAGGAAAGGGAAGCAGCCTTCCCTTAAGAAACAATTGCAGCCGGGTGGGGTGCGGGGAAGAGAGAAAAACAAGAGTTACCAACCTATCACAACTTGTTCATTCCAGCAGTACCAAAACAGCCACCCTCCCCTGCGATGCGTCGACGCGAGGGACGGGGTCTCTCCGAGCATCCTCGGCTTAGCGGTTCTGAAATTCCTCCAGCTGCTTCCTAAACCCCCGGGAGGACCAATGAGAGATTCCTCTCTCGGCTCTGACACCAGTCTGAGGGCTAGGGTGGTGGTGGTGGTAGTGGTGGTGTTTGGAAATGGCCTCTTGGCTCCCACCGAACAGCTGAGCCCCCCCAGTTCCTAAATCATCGCAGGGCAGTAGTTTCTGCTGCAAGATTGGGATGGCTTGCTGCATTGGTTTTTTACACCCTGCCTGTGCTTGTTAGAAGCTACACCTGCTTGTTCCAGCCAGAAGGCTCCCCTCCTCCTTCCCTTCTCCTACAGCACAATTGGAGAGCATCTGCGGTACCCCGAGAATCACACCGGCTGCCATTGTCCCTGCCTGGGTCTCTTCTTGCCTGCAGTTCTTTGTTTGCCCTAGATGCTGACTCTGGGGTTTGCAAAGCAAGCCACCCACCAGCAGTGGCTTGACGAGATTCCCAGCCCTGCGAAAGGGAATGGATGAAGTCTCTTTTTCTGTGATTTGGTACCTCTCCCACCAACGTGGCTCCTGAACCCACTCGAAAAACCCTCGAGCTTGACTTAAGATTGCATATTGCTTCCTCCTCCTCCTCCTCCTCGCCTTCCTGTAATCTGCAGCCAGCCAGAGGGACCCCAGTTGGCTTTCATAATGGAAAATCCCTTTGTGGTAGGAGAAAGGAAGGAGTGGCAATCAAAGGGGCTTCTTATGGGGGGGGGGGTGGATGGGACAGTGAATTATATACCA
The DNA here is from genome assembly GCF_028640845.1 of Ahaetulla prasina. Classification (NCBI taxonomy): domain Eukaryota; kingdom Metazoa; phylum Chordata; class Lepidosauria; order Squamata; family Colubridae; genus Ahaetulla; species Ahaetulla prasina. Next base: position 14,994,176 of record NC_080551.1, read on the forward strand.
TCCCAGCATTGAGGAGGAGTCTGAATAGAATAGAATAGAATAGAATAGAATAGAATAGAATAGAATAGAATAGCATAGCATAGCATAGCATAGCATAGCATAGAATTTTATTGGCCAAGTATGATTGGACACACAAGGAATTTGTCTTGGTGCATACGCGCTCTCAGAGTACATAAAAGAAAAGATACCTTCATCAGGGTACAACACTTACAACGCTATTCTATTCTATTCTATTCTATTCTATTCTATTCTATTCTATTCTATTCTATTCTATTCTATTCTATTCTATTCTATTCTATCCTATCCTATCCTACTCTATTCTATTCTCTTGTGCCACAATGTGCTCTAACTTGCCTTTTCTTCTTAACATCTGAATTGCAATGCAACTTTAATTGGCAATGATCCCTTCCCTAAGGTAACCATTAATCACCAACTGGGATTAAAACAGTAGGCTTATCAATGGAAGAAGCACTCTTCTCCTCTGGCCAAACTGGGGGAAAAAAAACTATGAAAAACTGAAATAATGAAGGAGAGCTAATTATTGCCAAATGTTTTTCTTGGTTTGGCTTCTTAGCCCAAATAGTAATAGCACTTAGACTTATATACTGTTTCACAGTGCTCTACAACCCTCTCTAAGCAGTTTACAGAGTCAGCCTATTTCCCCCAACAATCTGGGTCCTCATTTTACCCACCTCGGAAGGATGGAAGGATGAGTCAACCTTGAGCCTGGTGAGATTCGAACTGCCAAATTGCAGGCAGCCGGCAGGCAGCAGAAGTAGCCTGCAGTACTGCACTCTAACCACTGCGCCACCGTGGCTCATTGGTCCAATTCTGGATTCTAAGAAATGCACTTGGCTCACCATCACTCTTGAATGGGGAAAAGCTGGTTTGCTGTCTCATCTCTTTCTTACTCTTCCCTTCTTTCTCTACAGAATGACTTCCACATAGCCTCAGTTCTATCGGTTGAGCATTGCTTAAGAAACACTCCCCAGCAATGATAGTAGTTCCAGGGTTGTGTTTGTGTAATTGCATCAGCATGAAACAAGATTCTCCCAAGAGTTGGAGAATATCTCTTCTAAAGCCAAGAGAGATACTATGACTTTGCGGTGATAAATGAGGTTCTTGAGAACTTGGTGATGGGAGGTACATACTATCCTTCTCCCATCATCTTGATGGGAGAAAGCATAGTTTGCAACTTCTACTATTCTCCATATTTACAAATATCACACAGATATTGAGTGTTTTGTAATATGGGAGATCCTTGGTGCTCTCTGTGCTTGGTTGTTTTCTTGCAGATGTTTCATTACCAAAATTAGGTAGCATCATCAGTGTTAGAATAAAGAGCAAATCCCACTGCCTTCTAGCATTGATGATGTTACCTAGTTGGGTAATGAAACGTCTTGCAAGTAAGCAACCAATACAGGTAGTCTTCGATTTATGACCACAATTGAGCCCCAGGTTTATGTTGCTAAGTGAGATCGTTGTAAAGTGATCTTTCTTGCCACGGTTGTTTAGCGAATATACTGCACTTGATAAGTTTGTAACATGACTTCCCCATTGAGTTTGCTTGTCAGAAGGACACCAAAGGGGATCCCATGACCTCAGGAGACCACAACGATCATAGGTATGAACCGGTTGCCAAGCATTTGAATTTTGACCACATGAGCAAGGGGTTGCTATGAAGCCTGTAAGCGTGGAGAATTTGCAATATCTTTCCTCCAGGAGTGGGGAGGGAATGGAGATTTTGCAATATCTTTCCCCCAGGAGTGGGGAGGGAATGGAGATTTTGCAATAGCCTTCCCCCAGGAGTGAGAAGGGAATAGAGATTTTGCAATATCCTTCCCCCAGGAGTGGGGAGGGAATGGAGATTTTGCAATATCTTTCCCCCAGGAGTGAGAAGGGAATAGAGATTTTGCAATATCCTTCCCCCAGGAGTGGGGAGGGAATGGAGATTTTGCAATATCTTTCCCCCAGGAGTGGGGAGGGAATGGAGATTTTGCAATAGCCTTCCCCCAGGAGTGGGGAGGGAATGGAGATTTTGCAATATCTTTCCCCCAGGAGTGGGGAGGGAATGGAGATTTTGCAATATCTTTCCCCCAGGAGTGGGGAGGGAATGGAGATTTTGCAATATCCTTCCCCCAGGAGTGGTGAGGGAATGGAGATTTTGCAATATCTTTCACCCAGGAGTGGGGAGGGAATGGAGATTTTGCAATAGCCTTCCGCCACGAATGGGGAGGAATGGAGATTTTGCAATAACCTCCCCCAGGAGTGGGGAGGAATGGAGATTTTGCAATATCTTTCCCCCAGGAGTGAAAAGGGAATGGAGATTTTGCAATAGCCTTCCCCCAGGAGTGAGAAGGGAATGGAGATTTTGCAATATTCTTCCCCCAGGAGTGGGGAGGAATGGAGATTTTGCAGTATCCTTCCCCTACCATGCCCACCAAGCCACGCCCACAGAACCGGTATTAAAAAAATTTGGATTTCACCACTGGTCTCAAGTCATTATTTTTCAGTGCTGCTGTAACATTGAAAGGCTCCTAAATGAACTGCTGTAAGTCCAGGACCTCCTCTATTCTCCTTTATTGGCGTTGCAGTATTTATCAGCTGCAGAATCCTCAATTTGAGGATATAGCATGCTGGACTGGGCCGGCTGCATTATCAGCCTGTGGCTCAGAAGGAAATAATCCGTGGCAAAAATTTTATGTTGCTGTGAGTTTGAAGGTTATCTAAACTGAGCTGAGGGACATTCTCCACCTTCCTCACAAAAGAACCTTTTTGGCTGTGAGCTGTAGAGGATTTTTCCTAGCCGTTGAGTCCATTGATAGAGAAACAAGGGAAATACTGTATCTCGTCAGCCGTATTGTTTTTAAAATGATACGCGCAAATACTTTGTAGCTAGTCAGTTTTATAGGATGTTTATTGTTTAATGAAGCAAATAGAAAGTAGCAGAAAGTGCAGTAGGTCTACAAGGCTTTCTCATCCTTATTTAATCGTGGTGCAATGGAGTGGGGGCTCCTTATTTTGTTATATTTCTAAATTAGCACACAGGGATAGTTTGCATGATTTCCCTGCTGGGGGATTGTGGGAATTTTTATTTTTTTATTTGCATTTATACCCCGCCCTTCTCCGAAGACTCAGGGCGGCTTACATTATGTTAAGCAATAGTCTCATCCATTTGTATATTATATACAAAGTCAACTTTTATTGCCCCCAACAATCTGGGTCCTCATTTTACCTACTTTATAAAGGATGGAAGGCTGAGTCAACCTTGGGCCTGGTGGGACTTGAACCTGCAATATTGCAAGCAGTTGCTGTTAATAACAGGCTGCATTAGCCTGTTGAGCCACCAGAGGCCCAATTGAATTGAATTGAATTGAAAACAAGACAAGAATTAATCAAATGTCTTGCTGAATTTCAATTTCTTACCATTTTATACAGAATAATAGAGCTGGAAGGGACCTTGGAGGTTTTCTAGTCCAACCCCCTACTCAACAGGAGACCCTATAGCAGGGGTGTCAAACTCATTGAGGGCCACATCAGGGTTGTGTTTGACCTTGGCCAGGGGGTGTGGCCAGGGGGTGTGGCCAGCTCGACGTCACTCGCGTTGGGGGCGCCTGTGCTGGCCCGAGTGCTCTGCCAGTGAAAACGGGCTCCCGACCTCTGTTTTCGGCCTGGATGGCCTCCTGCAACCCTCTGCCAGTGAAAACGGAGCTCTGGAGGCAGTGGTGGGTTTCAAATTTTTTTACTACCGGTTCTGTGGGTGTGGCTTGGTAGGCATGGCATGGCTTGGTGGGTGTGGCAGGGGAAGGTTACTGTAAAATCTTCATTTCTTCCCAATCAGCTGGGACTCGGGAGGCCGAGAATAGATGGGGGTGGGGCCAGTCAGAATTTTTACTACCGGTTCTTCGAACTACTCAAAATTTCCGCTAATTTTATTTATTTATTTATTTATTATTTGATTTCTATACCGCCCTTCTCCCAAAGGACTCAGGGCGGTTTACAGCCAGATAAAAACAATTATATATATAATATAAAAATTTTTAAAAATCTATTAAAAAACTAATTCAATTTGGCCGAATTAAAACTTAAAAAAACAGTAATAAAACTATAATAAACCCCAATTAAAATTACTATTACGTCAAGCCAGCCCTGCGCGGTAGAACAAAAATGTCTTCAACTCGCGACGAAAGGTCCGGAGGTCAGGGAGTTGTCGTAACCCTGGAGGCAACTCCTTCCAGAGGGCAGGTGTCCCCACAGAGAAGTGTCTCCCCCTGGGGGTCGCCAGTCGACATTGTTTGACTGACGGATGGTTCTCCAGAATTGCTGAACCGGTTCTCCAGAACCTGTTGAAACCCACCTCTGTCTGGAGGGCTGCCCGCAGCCATCCCGAGCTCCATTTTTGCTGGCAGAGGCATCACGGGCCGGTCCTTTGCTGTTTCCAGGGTAGCCCCAGGGGACAGATCTAAGCACCCCATGGGCTGGATCTGGCCCCTGGGCCTTGAGTTTGACACCCCTGTCTGCCCGATACCATTTCAGACAGGTGGCTGTCAAATCTTTTCTTAAAAGCCTCTAGTGATGAAAGGTGTTTTTTTTCTGGTTTTTCTTTGAAGACTTTCTGGTTTTTCTTTGAAGACGTTTCGCTCCTCATCCAAGAAGCTTCTTCAGATCTTCTTGGATGAGAAGCGAAACGTCTTCAAAGAAAAAAAACAGGAAGTCCAGTTGCCCCTTGAAAAAAAATCACCTTTGGGACAACCATGACCTGGATGACTAAGAATCTCCATGGACACCTCCAGTGATGAAGCACCTACAACTTCTGAAGGCAAAGGCATTCCACTGGTTAATTGTTCTGATTGTTAGGAAATTTCTCCTTAAGTTCCAGGTTGCTTCTCTCCGTGATTCGTTTCCATCCATTGTTTCTTGTCTTGACTTCTGGTGCTTTGGAAAATAGGCTGAGCCCTCTCCGTTGTGGCAGGGGGCTGTCAACTTAAATCCCAGCCTAAAAGCCAAGACTAAAAGCGGGCCTACCATCCCTGTCCTAATGTTCCCTTTAATTGTATTCACTTTATGTATTCAGTTCATGTTTACACTTATATATATTACCTAATATGTACTCAAGAAAATAAATAAAAAAATAAAATAAAAAAATAAAGTGTTGAGAAATGGGAAGGTAGATTCAGCACAGCTTTAGTGCTTAATCCAGTACTATGACAGAGAGAACAATTCTCTTGGTGGATCGTTTTTTCCACAATGAAAACACTGTTTCGTTCGACCAGATGTCAAGTACATTAACAGCATCCTTAGCAATTATATTGTCAACGTCTTTTCCTTTTGCGCATCCAGTCTCATGGGAAGCTTCGGGTGAATGAGAAGTTGTGATTTTTTTGAGGTTTCCGCTCAAGAAGAAGCCAGCAATATATCCAAGACCCATTTATGGTGAGTGAGATAAAGGATACAAATTTTCTCCTTCCAAGTAATAATAACAGTAACAGAGTTGGAAGGGACCTTGGAAGTCATCTAGCCCAACCCCCTGCTCACAAAGGAAACCTGTACTAGGGATTGGAACTGCCGAACTGCCGACCTTTGTTTTAGCCACCTAATCAGATTATAGTCCTAGATTATAGACTAGGTGGATTATAGTCCACCTAGTCCATGTCTTGCAAGGCAATCAAACGGTCAGTCCTAGAGATCAACCCTGACTGCTCTTTAGAAGGCCAGATCCTGAAGAGGAAACTCAAATACTTTGGCCACTTAATGAGAAGGAAGGACTCACTGGAGAAGAGCCTAATGCTGGGAAAGATGGAGGGCAAAAGAAGAGCGGGAGGTGGCTGAATGGAGTCACTGAAGCAGTAGGTGTGAGCTTAAATGGACTCCAGAGGATGGTAGAGGACAGGAAGGCCTGGAGGAACATTGTCCATGGGGTTGCGATGGGTTGGGCATGAATTCACAACTAACACAAACGTGCCTACCGTTCCTGTCCTATTGTTTTCCTTCGTTATATCCAATTAATATAGTTATTACACACTTATACTCATATATATGCTTATATATTGTATAATTATTTCATGCTTATGCTTATATATACTGTGTGACAAAAATAAATAAATAAATAAAGTCCACACCTGTTTATTTAAAGAGTAATCATGAGCATCACTTTTTAAAACATCACTTTTTTTTTTAATGCATTGGCGATTCTCTCCTACACACTACAGAATCTTAGAGGGAATCCCTGAATGATGAGAGAGAGAGAGAGAGAGATTTGGGATTTCCCTTCTCCCGTTACCTGCGCCTCCATCCGCGGCGGTCCAAGGGATGGAGAGCGCAGTCCAGCAGTCAGGGCAAAGTGAGGGCAGCCGGCTTCACTCGCCCACTGCCCATGTGCAGCCCTTTGGCACATGCTCACTTCGCTGGGGGGGGGGACGCCGAGCATGAGCAGAAGCAAAATTTGAAAGAAGAAGAAGAAGAAGAAGAAGAAAAAAGGGCTTCATCAGATCAGACATCTTGAGCCCGCTGCGCGTTAAGAGCTTAAGACCAGCGTGGCGAGCCCGGCGGCGCCCCTTTGTGTTGGTGCAGGTGGGAAGGCATTTCCCCCCTCCCCAGACCGCGGGCTTCGTGGCCTGCCCGCCCTCCGTCTTCGGAGCATCAGTCCCCCACCCACCCCTCATCCATCGCTCCCCGCACCCTCCATCCCAGCTTGCATTCCTCTTAATCCTTCCCGAGACAAGATGGCAACGCCGGCGGCTGTTAATCCACCCGGTGAGTAGCTGCTGCTGGTTTGCGAGTCCGCAGCATCTTTGCAAACTGGGGGAAAGTCCGCTGGAATCGGCCGGGGCGCCTACGCACTCGCACACCCCCCACCCCTTTCTCCTTACTCCCGCCCCAAGCAGGCAAGGCTGTTTTTTTTGGGGGGGGGGCAAAATCTCTCTCTGGACCCGTCAGCAACCGCTCGCCCCTCTTGAATTGCTCGTCCCTCTTGAATAGAATAGAATTCTTTATTGGCCAAGTGTGATTGGACACACAACGGATTTGTCTTCGGTGCATACGCTCTCAGTGTACATACAATTCTTGCAAATCAAGGATCGACTTGCTTTGCGAGCTTTCGCAAGCCTCCGATCGGGAATTCAGCAGATCCCTCGGTGGCTGTGGCCGCACGAGGTGTTATCCCCGTGGTTAAATGGACCTCGGTGGGGAGCCCAGCCGTCTCGAGTCAGCACGTCACGATAAGCTAAACCGCCTCCCCTCCCCCCGCCCACGGGTTGGCATCGCGCAGGATGTTAGTGGGTTGGTGCGTCGTAGGAGCTTAGCCAGAAGGAGCATCCCCCAGCTCCTAGATTCACCCCTAAGAAGCCCCTCTATGCCCAGCACAAGGAAGGAGCATCCCCCCGGCTCCTAGATTCACCCCTAAGAAGCCCCTCTATGCCCAGCACAAGGAAGGAGCATCCTCCGGCTCCTAGATTCACCCCTAAGAAGCCCCTCTATGCCCAGCACAAGGAAGGAGCATCCTCAGGCTCCTAGATTCACCCCTAAGAATCACCTCTGTGCCCAGCCACAAGGAAGGAGCATCCTCAGGCTCCTAGATTCACCCCTAAGAAGCCCCTCTATGCCCAGCACAAGGAAGGAGCATCCCCTGGCTCCTAGATTCCCCCCTAAGAAGCCCCTCTATGCCCAGCACAAGGAAGGAGCATCCTCAGGCTCCTAGATTCACCCCTAAGAATCACCTCTGGGCCCAGCCACAAGGACCAGCAATGGCAGCCAGAAATGGGACCTAGCAAGCCAACTAATTCCCCCAAAGGATGGCTTGGGTTCCCTTCCCTTCTCCTTTTGCAATTGACTTCCCTTTGCACGGAGTTGACCGCTGTTCTGGAGATGGCTAGCATTTCTGACACTGTATCCCAGAGGCCAAGTTTGAGGATTTCCCCTTAGGAAGAAAAAAAAACCAAAAACAATTCTGGTTTTTCATCCAAGCACACCAGCAAGACAGGATGTTGGGCAGGAAGCATTAGGGATACCCCAAATGTGATTGGCGGCACCAAATTTATCAGCAAGGTTGGAATTATGTATCAAACATTTGTGACTGGCTGGCAGTGGTCCTTCTGCAGCTTTAGGGGTGCTTGTAAAGAGTTAGACACGGCATTTCAACATCGGTAAACCTTGGGAAAAAGTAGCCTTTTGGGGGTTGCGTTTTGGAGTGCTCCCCAAAACTTGCCCGTCTTTTAATGGGGGGAAAAATTACAGCTTTCCTTTGTCTCTTTGGGAACCAAAGTTAATTCTGCTAGGACTTAACTTTAAATTGATCAAATATTTGGAGCTGTGCCCAATCAGCTCTATGGTAGCACCACCAAATGACAAGGAATTGGATAACTTGTAATTTAAAACATCTCAAAGATGCCAGCTTGCCAAGTGCTGCTTTAAACTGTTGGTTCTTGTTTGTGGTTCTTAACTTGGGATTCCAGATTTGGAAGAGCCAAGGAAGTTGGATGAGAAAAACAGTACAACTTTATTTTCACTGTTTTATTTTATTTAAATACGTTTATCTGAGATTTCACTCGGAGGCACAAAAATGTTAAGCTCCTCTGCATTTTGTTCTTACTGTAAGGGAAATTTCTGTTTAATTCTAGGCTGGCTTGTGTTTAACAAGTTGGGTTTAAAGGAATTTGGCTAGTTTGTAATTAAGAAACTTAAATTTTTGCTCATTATATTGTGCAAAACCAACCCATGTGGGCTGTTTTATTGTTTATTCTAGTTGCATAGATGTAGAAGTTTGGATTAATTCAGCTAATCCCAGGTAAAGGTTAATCCCGGTTAATTATATTGTTATCGCAATCTCCTTTATAAAGAGGCTTGAAAAGCTCCATTTTTGAAATCCTTGAATGACGAGGGTTGTATTTTAAATGAAGTTGAGAAAAATGTTAGTCTGTAGCAGTGGTGAAATCTAAATTTCTTTCCTGCGGTTCTGTGGGCGTGGCTTGGTGGGTCATGTGACTGGGTGGGCGTGGCTATGTAACCATGTGACTGGGGGATCAAAAGACAGAAACTCACTAACTATGTCCTGCTGGAGCAGGGTTGGACTAGATGACCTCTAACTCCCTTCCAGCCCTGGATTATCCTCTGAAGCTGCGTCTAGTGCCAGGTTTGTAGTCCTTCCTCTCCTTTTTCCTCCTTCCTTCCTTCCTTCCTTCCTTCCTTCCTTCCTTCCTTCCTTCCTTCCTTCCTTCCTTCCTTCCTTCCTTCTCTCTCTCTCTCTCTTTCTCTCTCTCAAATGAACCCCTCACCCCCCCATTTTTTGCCTACACCCCCCCATTTTTTGCCTAGCAGGCTTCAGCTTTTTTACCTTTTAAAAAATGCTTTTAAAAGTAAAAAAAAAAGCCTCCAATGATCAGGCACCTCAGCTGGGATCGTCAGAGCCTTGTTTTAATCCTTTGAAAGCATTTATTTTTACAACCTCTTCAGCCAAAGAGGTTGTTTAAAAAATGCTTTTAAAAGTAAAAAAAAAAAAGGCTCTGACGATCGCGTGGCTTAGCTGGGCATGGGGGGCTGGGGGGCAGGGATTTTTGCTACCAGTTCTCCATTGCTACCGGATCGGCTGATCTGGTCCGAACCAGGAGCATGGTCCGAACTGGGAACATTTTACTCCTGGTCTGTAGTATATCACAAAATATCATTGTGCATTAAATCACAGCATCTACAGTTTAGCTGCACACCATGCAAACAACCTATTTGCAGCTGTATTAAACAAACTGTAGTTTAGAACTATGTAAAGCAGGGGTCTCCAACTTTAGCAACTTTAACAATTTGTGTTTTAAATGTTGTACCTTGATGAAGGTATCTTTTCTTTTATGTACACTGAGAGCATATGCACCAAGACAAATTCCTTGTGTGTCCAATCACATTTGGCCAATAAAAAAAAAATCTATTCTATTCTATTTAAGACTTGTGGACTTCAACTCCCAGCTTTGCTGGCTGAGGAATTCTGGGAGTTGAAGTCCACAAGTCTTAAAGTTGCCAAGGTTGGAGACCCCTGATGTAAAGGGATGTAAATCTCTGCACGTAGAGCAAAGAACAATAGAATTGGAAGGGACCTTAGACGTCTTCTATCCAACCCCCTGCTCGAGTAGGAGACCCTACACCCGTGATGGTGAACCTATGGCATGTGTGCCAGAGGTGGCACGCAGCGCTCTCTCGGATGGCATGCGAGCCGTCGCCCCAGTTCAGGTCTGCTGCGCATGCATGCGCGCCTCCTGCTGGCCAGCTGGTCTTCAGGTCTCTGCCATGTATGTGCGGGGGGCAGGGGGCATGCAGGGGGCCATGTGCACACACAAGGGGGGCGGGGTGCACACATGGGGGCTGTGCCCACATTGCACTTTGGGGATTCGGGCGCACATGCATTCGCGCGTGCACGCTTTGGGCACTCGGTCCGGAAAAAGTTAGCCATCATTTTGTTGCTTGTATCCTTACGATTTATATTGATAGCTTTTCCTGATTGCTTATTTGTTCCCTAAGACTATCATTAAGTGTTGTACCTTATGATTCTTGATGGATGTATCTTTTCTTTTTATGTACACTGAGAGCCTATGCACCAAAGACAAATTCCTTGTGTGTCCAATCACACTTGGCCAATAAAGTATTCTATTCTATTCTATTCTATTCTATTCTATTCTATTCTATTCTATTCTATTCTATTCTATTCTATTCTATTCTATTCTTATCTTATCTTATCTTATCTTATCTTATCTTATCTTATCCTATCCTATCCTATCCTATCCTATCCTATCCTATCCTATCCTATCCTATCCTATCCTATCCTAATTCTAATTCTAATTCTAATTCTAATTCTAATTCTAATTCTAATTCTAACTCTACTCTGCTCTGCTCTGCTCTGCTCTGCTCTGCTCTGCTCTGCTCTGCTCTGCTCTGCTCTGCTCTGCTCTGCTCTATTCTATTGGTTTTCCAGTCTCCTTTTTTAAAACCTCCAGTGATGGAGCACCCACAACTTCAGGAGGCAAGCCGTTCCCCTGGTTGATTCCTCTCCCTGTTAGGAAATTTCTCCTTAGTTCTAGGTTGCTTCTCTCCTTGAGTAGTTTCCATCCTTTGTTTCTTCTCTTGCCTTCTGGTGCTTTGGAAAATAGTTTGATCCCCCTCTTCTTTGTGACAGCTGCTCAAGTATTGGAACAGTGCTATCATGTCTCCCCTAGTCCTTCTTTTCAGTAGACTAGACATACCCAAGCTGTATGTGAACCTGCCCGTTGCTTAGCCCAAAGCTACAGAGTCATGGTGATGGAATGTGCAGCTGGAGAAGGAGAGGGGACAGGAGGAAGGTCAGCAATGGCACTTTGGCTTCCTTTGGGGGTGAGGAAGACAGCAGATTTCAGAGAGGGGGCCCCCAAAACAAAGAGACTCCACATTCCTGCACTGGATGATGGAGAGAGAGATGAAAAGGTACAGGGTAGGTAGCACACCCTAGAATCCCCACCTGGATGTATCTGAAGTCAGAAGATTATAAGCTTTAGCCGGTGAGATCCTGTCCAGTTGGTGCAAGCAAATAAAGTACTGGACCCGATTGGATTTCACTGTGTCTTACTCTTGACAGGCATAGACTGCTGACTTTTTTAATGTATCGATTGTATATAATAAATCTTTCCACTCCAACCTGTGCAGCGTGAGCAAACCTTAACTGTGCTTTTACTGAACAGGGACATATTCAACGGGGGTTGTAGATTATCACCCTCATTTTTGCCTTCCTTTAGAGTAGCTTAACTATTTGTTGTAAGTTCTAGGCCCGCGATGGCGAACCTATGGCACGTGGGCCAGAGGTGGCCCACAGAGCCCTCTCTGGGGCCACACGTGGCGTCACCAGCTGCTCTTCTGCTTTCCGTTTTCGGGCCGTTTCCAGGCTATTTTTGGCTTGGAAAAAAGGCCTGTTTTTTGTCCGGTTTTTTCAGGGCATTTTCAGGGCGTTTTTCGTGGTGTTTTGGGGCATTTTCAGGGCATTTTGGGGGTGTTTTCAGGGTGTTGTTTTTTTTGGGCCAAAAAAACAGGCATGCGTGCACCGGCCAACTGGTCTTTGGGTTTCTGGCACTCCAGCGTGTGACACATTTCGTTTTGGGCACTCAGTGCCGAAAAGGTTCGCCATGACTGTTCTAGGCAGTTCAAAAGCAGCACCTTTGCTGATCCAAATCTATCCATCAGGGCTCCAGGGTTAGGTGTGATCATTTGGGAAGAAACACCTTGTGAAATGAACCAGGTCTTGATGCTGCAAGTGGCTGAAAGTGGAAAGCAGGTTGAGTTTTTAACTGGAGATACTCGGCCGATGACGGTGCTTTGCTTCTAAGGAGAAGTAGAACAGTCGTGCATAGAAAACTTTTGGAAAGGGAGAGCAGGAAGCAGGATCTCTGTCAAAGGAAAGAAATACTGAGATTCTGTTTGTCTAGCAGGAAACACACTTTGATCCGAGAGGATGGATCGTTCCTTTTCTTTGGCTGAAGTCCCAACAGAAGGCATTGTCCAGCTTCCGGAGAAGGTCTAGGAGTGTTTTTGAAGCAGGTCCTCCCCAAGAGTTGATTCTGCTCTCCCTTCAACTATTTCCGGTCAGGATTTGAAAGCGTTCCCATGCATTCCTGGATACCAGCTGTCAAGCCCTAGAGAGTGGGATGAAATCCCTAATTCCCTAACAATTTCCTAAGTGGGGACCATTTTTTTAAGGAAGAACACCAGCCCCAATTGGTTTAAAAAAAAATAATCACACCAACAATTCAGCACATAAAATCAGTACCAAGATAAACGGGAAACAAAAATAGAACCATGTCCATGGGGGAATTTATTCACGCTTCAGATTGGTGGTTTGATAATAATTCTTTTAAATATTTGTTGGGTAAGATACTCAATTCTAAATCTGCATTGACGAGTTCTTCCCTAAAGACCTGTTAGCTACATGGAAGTGACTTTGATCTCAGATATGAACAACACAGTGCAGGATGTACACTCCGCTGTTCAGTTACTCAGTTAAGATGAGAAATAATGTAATCTGTTACTGGTCCTTCACTTTTGCTATGGAGATATGCCTTTTTCCCAAACTGAATAAAACTTCCAGGAAGAAAATGTCTTAATCAATACTCTATTATTCTATTCTGTTCTGTTCTAAATGGACCTCTGCTACTTTCATTCTTCCCTGTCGTTGATTAACTACAGAAATCTCTTACAACATCCTTGATCTTCAAAGCAGATGCTCCCATGGGCAATAGCATTACACCAGAATGTTTTTGTCAAGCATTTCCTAAGCATGAACCAGAAAAGAGGTATTGATTAAGACATTTTCTTCCTGGAAGCTTTATCCATTGTATCTATGAACCCTCCATCCAGTTCTGGCTCTAAGAGAGTTTGTGCGTAGGTTGCTTCCAAGTCAAGCAGTGATATAGCTTTTAATTTTAAAACTGTCACCAAAACCATAACTTGTGATGAAGGGCCACTGTTTCTCTTGACAGTTTTGATTTACAGAGGAAGATACAAGAGAGGGTACTGGGAGTTGTTGTTTTTTTTAAATCCATTGCAAAGGAGGCATACATTCAAAGGACTTTTTCAGTTCCAAAGCTTTGAACATGTTCACTTTAAAAACCAAAGAGGCAGTGTGGAATAATGGAATGGAATGGAGAGAGAGCGGAGGAGAGGAGGTGGGATGGGGAGGGGAGAAGAGAGGAAAGGAAATGGGTGGAGAGGGGAAAGGAGAGGAGAGGGAAGGAGAGGAGGTGGAATGGAGAGGGGAGAGGAGATGAAAGGAAAGGAGATGGGTGGGAAGGGGAAAAGAGAGGAGGGGAGAAGAGGTGGGGAGGGATCAGGAGTAGAGGAAAAAGAGAGCTGGGGAGAGAGGAGAAGGATTGGAGGTGGGGTAGGGAGGGAAAGGAGAGGGAAGAGAGGAGGTAGGATGGAGAGGGGGAAGGAGAGGAGGTGGGTGAGGAGGGAAAGGAGAAGGAAGGAAAGGAGATGAGTGAGAAGGAGAAAGGAGAGAGGAGGGAGGAGGGAGAGGGGAAAGGAGATTAAAGGAAAGGAGATGGGTGGGGAGGGGAAAGGAGAAGACGTAGGGAGGGGAGAGGAGGTGGCGTCAGGAGTAGAGGGAAAAAGAGGGGTGGGGAGAGAGGAGAAGGATTGGAGGTGGGGAGGGGAAAGGAGAGGAGGTGGGTGGGGAGGAGAAAGGAGAGGGCAGAGGGGAAAAGAGGAGGTGGGGGGAGAGGAGTGGGATTGGAGGTGGGTTTATTTGGCCAAATGTGGTTAGCCACACAAGGAATTTGTCTCCAGTGCAGAAAGTCTCGGTGTACATGCAATGCAACAGACCAAAAGTCGTCGTCATCATCATCACCATCACCATCACCATCACCATCATCATCATCATCATCATCATCATCATCATCAACATCATCACCATATCAATAAGAGGGGCTAGTAAAGAAAACAAGGCTAATAATAATGCTACAACCATACAACATAGGTATGCTTTTGTTTAGATTGATTAGCACGATTCATGTCATTCTGAGGCTCCTGGTTTGTGCATCTTGAGCCAAAATAGCTTCCAGGCAGCATCTTCAGTTGGGTTGGTCCTAAAAGACCTTATTAAGAGCTGTGGTGGCGCAGTGGTGAGAATGCAGTACTGCAGGCTACTTCTGCTGACTGACGGCTGCCAATAGTTTGATAGTTCGATCCTGACCGGCTCAAGGTTGACTCAGCCTTCCATCCTTCTGAGGTTGGTAAAATGAGGACCCAGATTGTTGGGGGCAAGAGGGTGACTCTGTAAATGGCTTAGAGCGGGCTGTGAAGCACTGTGAAGCGGTATTTAAGTCTAAGTGCTAAGTGCTATTGTTATGGCAGGCTAACTCTGCCTACTGCCAGCAGTTTGATCCTGACTGGCTCAAGGTTGACTCAGCCTTCCATCCTTCTGAGGTAAAATGAGGACCCAGATTGTTGGGAGGCAATACGCTCACTCTGTAAACTGCTTAGAGAGGGTTGTGAAGCGCTGTGAAGTGGTATATAAGTCTAAACGCCATGCTATTGCTATGCTAATTTAAATTGTCGCCACGATTGAGAATTCCCCAGATTAAGTAGTGACTAGTGATGGTTTTCCAGCCTTCCATTTTTAGAATCCTATTTTGTTTGTTCCCTTTCGTTGCTTCTTCTTCTTTTTTTTTTTTAAAAAAAATTCTCCTAAACTCTTATTTCTATTTGTCTTTGCTTTATCTTTCCTTCTCTTGGATCTTTTATTTTCTCCAATCTTCTGTGTCTAACCCGCCGTTATTACTCATCTATTACAGTCAGGGGAGCCGCTTGCGAGATATTTTTTAAAGCCGCTGCAGAGTTACATTAAGTTCTCATCAGGTTTCTCGGTAACCATTGTTTAAAGAAGCACTGAATACTGGGATTGCGCGATGAATTTCAAGTGATCCCAGCTCAGCGGAGAGAGTGATTCAGGGCCTTTTTCTCACCAAGGAGGAGAGAAGTGAATTCCTGAACACTTAACAGCACTTGCTGACTTTGCTTTTAATGATGTTAAATCAGTGCATCATTGTTTCTAAAAGGTAAAGGTTCCCCTCAGATATGTGCTAGTCGTTCCCGACTCTAGGGGGACGGTGCTCATCTCCGTTTCAAAGCCGAAGAGCCAGCGCTGTCCGAAGATGTCTCTGTGGTCATGTGGCCGGCATGACTCAACGCCAAGGCGCATGGAATGCTGTTACCTTCCCACCAAAGGTGGGCTCTATTTTTCTACTTGCCTTTTTTATGGGCTTTTGAACTGCTAGGTTGGCAGAAGCTGGGACAAGTAACGGGAGCTCACCCCGTTACACGGCAGCAGTAGGAATTCATCTTTGGACAGCGCTGGCTCTTCAGCTTTGAAACCAAGATGAGCACCGCCCCCTAGAGTTGGGAACGTCTAGCACATATGTGCGAGGGGAACCTTTACTTTTACCTTTTATGGTTGCAAGGTGCAAATGTAGTGACTGATTTTAATACATTTGTCAAATTTCCAGGTTTGAAAATCCTTTTGTTTCAGAACATTGGCTACTGTGGGGAGGAAACAGGGGAGAGAGCTTGTCATTGACGTCATTGGGTGCCCCTTAATTTCCCCAAAGTGTCCAATTGTCGATAGCAGACTGTTCAACCAGATGGTGATTGGATGGGTCCAGCAGAGCCCCTCTTACATATGCTGATAGTATTATAAATAATGAAAGCACATTTGGTTCATGGGCAAATTTGCAAGGCTTTGCAAAATAGTAGACCTGACAATATCGGTGTGCAAAATTCACAGGAACCTAGCACGTCCCATAAATCCTGCAGAGCAGTAATGGTTTTCACTTAACTTTGCTACTGGTTCGGGATTGTGAGCACACGCGGGGCGCTTCTGCGCATGCGCAAAACGTCTATGATGACGTTCAGGTGGGTGGGTGGAGCCTGCCACCACTACCGGTTTTTCCGAACCGGGGAGAACCGGTAGAAACCCACCACTGCTGCAGAGGAAGGAAAAGTTGTGATTTAAGCATTACTAGCAGATACTTTGGGAGGTTTACTGGAGATCACAGTTTTTCCTTAAGGCCTGAATTGGTAAACTAATTAACCACTTAAACGCTTTTAATTAAATCTTCTAAACTGGGTTTTTTTTATATATATATTTGCTGCTCGTATTTGACCCTTCATTCAATCCTTGGCAATTCTTCCATCCCCAGTTATGAGTTTATCGATTCCAGACAAATCAATGTTCAGCAGAACTGACTTCGCTTAAAGTTATGCTTGTGAAGTGACGGACCAGGAGATAGACGGAACTAGGGAAGGAACTGCAAGACTTTCTAGCCAGGCTGGTCAAATATATTTTGCAGACTCATTTGGAGGTGCTTGTCAAAGCTACATTTTAAGGGCTTCAACGCAGTAGGATGAGTCTAACTCTACCTGGTTGAACTTCATGGGTGTGATACACAATGGAAGAAATCCTGTCTCCTAATCAAAGGGCTGGTTGATCCTTAAAATGGTGGCTCAGACTGCTAAGACAGTCTGTTATTAACACAGCTGCTTGCAATTACTGCAGGTTCAAGTCCCACCAGGCCCAAGGTTGACTCAGCCTTCCCTCCTTTATAAGGTAGGTAAAATGAGGACCCAGATTGTTGGGGGCAATAAGTTGACTTTGTATATAATATACAAATGGATTAAGACAATTGCTTAACATAGTGTAAGCTGCCCTGAGTCTTCGGAGAAGGGCGGGATATAAATGCAAATAAAAAAAAATGTTTTGAACTGAAGACAGATTACAGATTAACAGAGTTGTAGGTCATCTAGTCCAACCCCCTGCCCATGCAGACCCTACAGCATTTCTGACGGATGGCAGTCCAGTCACTTCTTGAAAGCTTCCGGTGATGAAGCTCCCACAGCGTCCGAAGGCAACTTCTGTTCCATTGGTGGATCGTTCTCACTGTCAGAAAATTTCTCCTTATTTTGGGGTTGAATCTCTCCTTGTTCAGTTTCCATCCATTATTCCTCGTCAGACAGCATAGAGCTTCCATTTTCCAAAGCCGTTGCCTTGGTTTCAGTGGAACAGATCTAGTATAAACTTAACCCTCCATCAACAGAGTCTGAAACAATCTAGATCATTGGTGTAATTTATATAATTTGCATCATTGTCAGTCATTATTATAATGACATAATCAAGGTTCTCAGGGCTTTTGCGTCCAATTATGACCCAGAATGGCTGTTGCGTAATATAATTAACATCAATTATGTCAACTGCATAATCACCCAAATGATGAAAAATAACACAGGTGATTAAACCAGAGATAACAGATACCTCCCCACCCCCAATAGCTTCTCTTAAGCTGAGATATTTACCGTGTTCCTGATGCAGAAGATACGTTTTCCAACCTGAGAGTTGTAGCAAAGATTTGGTGCATTGTCTTTTCAGGAAAGGCCAGCATTTCTTTATACATCAACCAGAGCCTTGTGGCCTCTTGTCTGTTGTTTTTGTTGTTATAGTTTTATAAACTTAGTCTCCTTGTGGTGTCTTGTGTAGTTGATGGGTGTCGAATGGGATGTTCCAGTAAGAAAGATAAGAAAATGTGTGGTATGTACCACAATCAAACTATTGATCAATACGTATCCGTGCTCCTAAATTAAATGAGAATAAGGCAGAAAGTTAGAAGACGATGTCCGACATCTCATGTCAAGGAAGAAGAGAATGAGAAAGCAAGATTTCAGAAAATGAAATAGAACACAGTCTCAATGTTGATTTATTTATTTATTTATTTATTATTTACATTTCTATACCGCCCTTCTCCGAAGACTCAGGGCGGTTTACAGCCAAGTTAAAAAGACATATACAAAAATTAAAACACAATATTTGAAATTTAAAAATCTGAAACCATAAGGCCGAATATTAAAATAACAAGAAATAAAACCACTCAATTAAAAATTACTCTTAGGCCAACCCTGCTCGTTGAAACAAAAAAGTCTTCAGCTCGTGCTTAAAGGCCCGGAGGTCGGGAAGAAGGTGTAGCCCCAGAGGCAGTTCGTTCCATAGGGTAGGTGCCCCAACAGAGAAGGCTCTTCCCCTGGGGGCCGCCAGCCGACATTGTTTAGCTGATGGCACCCTGAGGAGACCCACCCTGTGGGAGCGCACAGGTCGATGGGAGGCTATTGGCGGCAGTAGGCGGTCCCGTAAGTAATCTGGTCCTATGCCATGGAGCGCTTTAAAGGTGATCACCAACACCTTGAATTGCACGCGGAAGACCACCGGCAACCAGTGCAGCTTGCGTAGGAGAGGTGTTATATGGAAGCTCCGAGATGCTCCCTCATGCCTCAAACACTGACTGAGGGATTGGAGCAATGGTAAAATCTACCCTGGTTTGCCACCGGTTCGCTGCCCGCACATGTGCGGTGCATACCAAACGTGTGCTGCGCATGCACAAGTGCAGTGCGTGCAAAAAGCACACTGCATGCGCAATGAGGGCCAAATGCACGCTGTGCACACATGCATGCACGGTATGCACCAAACGCGCACTTTGTGTGGAAAAAGGAGCCTTGGGAAGGTAAGTAGAACGGCGAGTTGGGGGGAACAGCTGTGCCGCGCAATTTAGATTCGTTAGAAAGCAGGATTTTAAATCGTGTGGCACAGCTGATTGTCGGAAATACCGGTTCAGAGGAACCGCTAGCTTTTTTTTTTTTTACTACTAGTTCGCCTGAACCGGTGCGAACTGATAGCATTTCACCGCTGGATTGGAGTCATACAACACATTCATTTTTGCACTATACACAACTGGGTTGCACCGTAATGATTTGGGTTATGCAATCTATTAAACCCCTCCCCCCCCAAAAAAAGAACTAAGGTCAAAACTAAACAAGCTTATTAGTATTCAAGTGACTTGCATACAACACCTATTTCTTGGTCTTGTCTACCTAAAAGTCTGTGGAGATTCTCAGTCATCCAGGTCATGATTATAGATCCCGATGAAGAGGAACCTGTTAAGAGTTGGGCAGACACGGAATCGAGTTTTACTGGGAGATTCAGGAAAAACAATCAACCGTAAGACCCTGTTCTGTACATGTTTTGGGATCTTTCTGCCGCCTCCTCTTTTTAGACATGAGGCATAGGGCAGGGGTTGGCAACCTTAAATAAGAGCCACAAAGGTCCTAACTGGAGCCCCCGTTCAATTCCACAGCCGACCGGAAGTCCGGTTCCCCCATCATAGTCTCCTCCTAGTGCTGCATCCTTTTTCCTCTGCTGATCGGAAGTCTGGTTCCCCCACCATAGAGTCTCCTCCTAGCTCAGCATCCTTTTTCCTCTACCTGTCTGTTGTGCCTCGCCCGCTTTCCCCGCAGCCGGGGCCTTTTTATCTGCTTCCGAATGCTGAGGAATGTCCTAGCATGCCTCCCGGCCCCAGCCCTGGCTCCATGCCCAAACAGGCTGAGGAGGAAGAAGCACCTCCAGCCCCCAGCCCTGGCTCCATGCCCAGGCAAACAAAGCAATTAGACCCCTCCCCCTCCCCCACAGCATGTGAGCCTGAGGAAGGTCAATTACCAACAGCTGCAGACTGGAGTGACCCTCGCTTCAGGAGAATTGATAAGCGGCGTCAACAGAAGGAAGGGAGGGGCAGGCCTGGATAAGTGCTGAGTCATGGAGCCACACTCCATGGCCTATATAAAGAATCTGCTTTCTGGCATTCTCTGAGTCAGGCAAAGTTTACCTTATTTTGCTGAAATCACTTTCTGGTCTCCTGCCCGCCTTGAGAACTTTGCTGGGACTTTGGCAGAGCTGCAGAGGCACGCCTGATTTGGATTTCCCTGACCCAGCCGTCAGCGGAGGAATGGGACATGACACTGTCCTAACCGAAAGCCCTATCCATTGTGGAGCCGATCACAGCAGAGGGATGAAAGAGCTACATGCGGCTCCAGAGCCGCGGGTTGCCGATCCCTGGCACAGGGCATTTATATGCAGCTCCCCTGTGAAATTGCTTATTTGACAAACGGCTGAGTTCTTTGGTATGCCATTATGTTGGCTGAGTAGGAGTCAGAAGAATGCAGCTGCCAGATCTGTCAGTCACCCTGAAGTTTGTGCTTTGCTCTTGTTTTACATGTGAAAAGGCTGGTTGGTTGCAGCCTTTTGTCTCAGTATGAGAAACTGAAGAGAGAGGTTGGGAAGGAATGGAAAGGTCTCTCTCTTGTAGGTAAGCATTCAGCTTGCCTGTTGGATTCGTTTTTTTGTTTTGTTTTTTTATAAATGTGCAGATGTTCCCTTTTTGAATGAAAAGAATCTCTTGTAAGCAAAAACCAGAATATTTTTCAGGAGATTAGGTAGAAGGCAGGGCAGTGTAACTAAGTGAATGGCATAGAGAACTTTGCCTGTGGGAAAATTCAAGTCCCGATATTTCCAGTAAAAATTGCTGGTTGGTATCATTTTGTAATAGGGACATGGTGGCTCAGGGGCTAGGACGCTGAGGCTTGCCAATCGAAAGGTCGGCAGCTCGGCGGTTCGAATCCCTAGTGCTGCCGTGTAACGGGGTGAGGTCCCGTTACTTGTCCCAGCTTCTGCCAACCTAGCAGTTTCGAAAGCACGTAAAAATGCAAGTAGAACAAATAGGGACCACCTTTGGTGGGAAGGTCACAGCGTTCCGTGCGCCTTTGGTGTTGAGTCATGCCAGCCACATGACCACAGAGACGTCTTCGGACAGCGCTGGCTCTTCGGCTTTGAAACGGAGATGAGCACTGCCCCCTAAAGTTGGCAATGACTAGCACATATGTGCGAGGGGAACCTTTATCTTTACCTTATCATTTTGTACCCCCCAAAAAAGCAAGCAACTTTCATATATTATAAATGTTCAGATACGTTGCATTTTGGATCACAAAGAAAACATTGTCTTTTTACTTCTTCTCCTTCGTGCACCATGCCATACAGATTTAATTGGCCAATTTAATGTTCCTGTTACTGATCTGACAAGGTGTCACTACTTAGATGGCAGTTGTAATATGAGCTTTCATGGCAATTTCTGCCTGGGGTAATAAAGAACAAAGACAGCTCCTTTGGAAACAACCTGAACAATTTTTTTTTTAACCTACTGCCTGTGCTATGTTTTCTTCAGACCCCTGCAGAGCATCCCGTAGATTCATGCTCCAAAGACAGCAAAGCTGAGAAGGGCCAGCTTTTGTGACTGAAGGACCCAAAATTTGGATTTGGAGAGATTGTCTTCAGTAGTACCATGATTGTCATAGTTATCTAGCTTATCAAAGAGGAGGATTGGGGGGTGGGGGACACACAGGGTAACTATATTCCAGTACTTGAGGGTGTTGGAAGAAATGTCCATCTGGGTTCAGTTCCAAGTGGGGAGAAAGACACTGGAAACATGTATTTAAAATAGTGTTAACAAATTGCACTTTCATCCAACCGCTCTTGAACGTCGTGTCCCGAATGGCTACTTAAATACAGCTCGCCTGTTTGGAACCCTCACCACATCTCTGACATCAATACAATTGAATGTGTCCAGAAATATTTTACAAGAAGAGTTCTCCATTCCTCTGAAAACAACAAAATACCTTACCCCACCAGACTTGAAATCCTAGGTTTAGAAAACTTGGAACTCCGTCGCCTTCGACAAGACCTAAGTTTAACTCACAGAATCATCTATTGTAATGTCCTTCCTGTTAAAGACTACTTCAGCTTTAATTGCAATAATACAAGAGCAACCAATCGATTTAAACTTACTGTCAACCGCTTTAATCTAGATTGCAGAAAATATGACTTCTGTAACAGAATCATCAATGCTTGGAATACTTTACCTGACTCTGTGGTCTCTTCCCATAATCCTAAAAGCTTTATCCAAAAACTTTCTACCATTGACCTCACCCCATTCCTAAGAGGACCATAAGGGGTGTGCATAAGCGCACAAACGTGCCTACCGTTCCTGTCCTATTGTTTTTTTCCTTTCTTCTTCCTATATATATATGCTTATACCTCCTAATATTTACTCATATATGTTTATATACTATATAATCTTTTTGTATGATACTTACATATATTGTTGTGACAAAATAAATAAATAAATAAATCATGGTTAAAATCAACTCATTCTCAAAGGGGGAGAAAGAGACGAATGCTGTAGAATGCTCAGTGAAGAATAGTGAGGAGAGTAACGCGACTGAAACGGCATTTCGGGTAGTCCTTGATTTACGAACACAGTTTGCTGGAATTTCAGTCGCTAAAGCAATCATCGTTTAAGTCAGTCATCACATGTGATGTGGACCCAATTTTATGACCGTTTTTACCATGATTAAATACCAGACCACAGAATAGGTGGTACCTGGCTCAATAGTGCAACTACAAGAATGATCTCGGAATCCTAGTGAACGGTCACTTAAATATGAGCCAGCAGTGTTTGCCAGCTATCCCAACACAGTTGCATTAATAGAGGGATAGAATCAAGATCACATGAAGTGTTAATACCACTTTATAAGGTCTTGCAATACTTGCAATACTGCATCCTGTTTTGGTCGCCACGATGTAAAAAAGAAATGGAGACTCTAGAAAAAGTGCAGAGAAGAGCAACAAAGATGATTAAGATACTAGAGGCTAAAACATATGAAGAACGGTTGCAGGAACTGGATATGTCTAGTTCAATGAAAAGAAGGACCAGGGGAGACATGATCGCAGTCTTCCAATATCTCAGGGGCTGCCACGAAGAAGAGGGAGTCAAGCTATTCTCCAAAGCACTTGAGGGCAGGACAAGAAACAATGGATGGAAACTAATCAAGGAGAGAAGCGACTTAGAACTAAGGAGAAATTTCCTGACAGTTAGAACAATTAATCAGGGGAACAACTTGCCTCCAGAAGTTGTGAATGCTCCAACACTGGAAGTTTTTAAGAAGATGTTGGACAACCATTTGTCTGAAGTAGTGTAGGGTTTCCTACCTGAGCAGGGGATTGGACTAGATAGAAAAACTTCAAGGTCCCTTCCAGTTATGTTATTCTGGTTGTTAAGTGAATCACCCAGTCATTGACTGTACCATGCAGTTTTACTTACCTGGTGCCCTTCAGTTTTGTTGGATTTCAGCTCAGTGGTGAAATCCACTTTTTTTTTTACTACTGGTTCTGTGGGCGTGGCTTGGTGGATGTGGCAGGGGAAGGATACTGCAAAATCCCCATTCCCTCCCCACTCCAGGGGAAAGATACTGCAAAATCTCCATTCCCATCCCACTCTGGGGCCAGCCAGAGGTGGTATTTGCCGGTTCTCTGAACTACTCAAAATTTCCACTGCCGGTTCTCCAGAACCTGCTGGATTTCACCTCTGCTTCAGCTCTTCAGTTGCATGACATCAAGGCAGCATGGTCAACACTGAAATCTCACCAGATGAGAGGCGCCAGACTGTAGAAAGTTGGAGATGGTAACAGAAGGCTTTTATCTCAAGTTACTTACCTTAAAATGGCCATGGGGGTCTGTGATTGGTTGTCAACTTACCCGAGTCATAGCCCCCTAGCCCCCTGGGTGATGAGTTGGTGAACTTGTCTATGTCAGCCTGTTATCATACATCAGAAGCTGTCTTCCATTCCAGTTTCTACCTTCCCTGAAGACCTCAAATATTGAATGTCGATGTTTTTCCCCCACCCGCAAATAAACCGATCGGTATGCAAGATGTTTTGTTCCTTGCTGAATCATAGGCTGCTGTTAAGATCAACGGATCTGAGATGACAGTTCTGAGCGGAATACCAATCTAGCGATGCTTCTTCCCAGAGGTTTTTGTCATTTCTTATGAATTCCTTTTGAAAGAAGGTGCAATCCCAAGGAGAGAGAGAGAGAGAGAGAGAGAGAGAGAGAGAGAGAGAGAGAGATTTGTTGAACTGCTTCTGCACAGGTGGGAAAGAGAATTGATCTGGCGGAGAGCAGGGCGCATTGATGAGCGTTGAGCATTAAATGCAGATGGGCTTGAGCTGAGCCTTTGCAATAATTTATTAATCCAATTATTTTAAATCATAGCGGCACAAATCTGTCTTTAAGAATCTCTGGCTTTGTTTGGTTTGGTGTTTGTTTGTTTTTTGGTTCATATCAGTATTATCATGTGAATGGAGAGGATTAACGTTATTTTGTGCAACATATGTTTTTATGAAAGATTTGATTTAGCTTTTGTGGTCAATTGCCAAGCTGGCATTATGTCTCTCTCCTTTCCTCCCTCCCTTCCCCTCTCCCCCTCTCCCTCCCTCTGTCTCCTTCCCTCTCCCTTCCTCCCTCTCTCCCTCCCTCTCTCTCTCCCTCCCTCTCTTTCCCTTTCTCTCCTTCCCTCTCCCTTCCTCCCTCTCTCCCTCCCTCTCTCTCTCCCTCTCTTTCCCTTTCTCTCCTTCCCTCTCCTTTCTCTCCCTCTCTCCCTCTCTCTCTCCCTCCTCTCTTTCCTTTCTCTCCTTCCTCTCCTTCCTCCTCTCTCCCTCCCTCTCTCTCTCCTCTCTTTCCTTTCTCTCCTTCCCTCTCTTTCTCTCCTCTCTCCCTCCCTCTCTCTCTCCCTCTCTTTCCCTTTCTCTCCTTCCCTCTCTCTTTCTCTCCCTCTCTCCCTCCCTCTCTCTCTCCCTCCCTCTCTTTCTCCCTCTCTCTCTTTCCCTCTCCCTTTCTCTCCCTTTCTCTCCTTCCCTCTCCCTCTTTCTCTCCCTCCCACTCTATCTCCATCTCTCTCCCTCCCTCTCCTTCTCTCTCTGTATGTCTTTCTCTTTCTTTCTTGGTCTCTTTTTGCATTTGATGATAAAACACTTCCTCTAACTGCACGATAAAGATTAAGGAACAGACACCTATATCTGGCATTCCTTAAAATTGTATTGTTTAAATCTCTTTTACAAATGTTGAGTATTTGGGTTTCCCTTTGACATTCATGTAGCATGGAGAGATGTTTGCTGGGAATTGCTAATTCATGGAATGCTGATAATGTAATATAATAATGTCATTTTTAAAAAATGGTGTTGTAATGTTCTTGTATGTTTCAAAGAAACATTTGTAAGAACAACTGCATTGGATCAGACAAATTGTACAGATAGCCTAACATTCTGACACCTGGAATTTCCTTTAATTATTTATTTCTTAGATGTTTGATGTTACTTGGCTCCAAAAAGCTGCTGCACAGCTAACAAATTTTTAACAACTCACAATCTAAAAAAAGGAAAACGTTAAGAAAAGCCATAGGCCTATTATTTTTCCAATGTTATTCCCCAGGAAATAGCATTCAATTCTTTGCTTCTAGACTACCATCTCTCCTAAGCATTTGAAGGATTGCAGTGGGAATAAAATGTAAAATGTTGCATTCAAACCAATTTGGTGGTTTAATTTATGACTTATTTATTATTTTTAGTAGAACGCTTGTAAATATCATTAAGGCCTAAAACTCAGCAATATAATGGATTTGGAGGTGGGGAGGAAATGGATGCTAATATAGTTTATCTTGATTTAATGGACTGATGGAGGAGAGAGGTGCCTTAAGATCCAAATGTCCATTAAAAAGCAAATGAAAGTTTGCATATTAATAAAATGATTTTTTTCCCATTTTTATCAGAAGTCTGTTGAATAAAAAATAGTTAAATCTCAGATTTACTACATGCAAATCTTTTTATTTTTTGAGGGGGGGAGGTGTTACCTTTGAGTCGGTGTTTAGGATTATGAGAAGAGACCACAGAGTCAGGTAAAGTATTCCAAGCACTGATTATTCTGTTACAGAAGTCATATTTTCTGCAATCTAGATTAAAGCGGTTGACATTAAGTTTAAATCTATTGGTTGGTCTAGTATTATTGCAATTAAAGCTGAAGTAGTCTTTGACAGGAAGGACATTACAATAGATGATTCTGTGAGTTAAACTTAGGTCTTCTCGAAGGCGACGGAGTTCCAAGTTTTCTAAGCCGAGGATTTCAAGTCTGGTGGGATAAGGTATTTTATTGTTGTGTTGTGTTGACTCCTGAAGGACTTGTGGTTTTCTTGGCAAGATTTCAGAAGTGGTTTGTCACTGTCTCATTGCTAGGGTTGAGAAAGAGTGACTGGCCCAGGTTCACCCACCTGGCTTTGTTCCTAAGGCACGGCTAGAACTCACAGTCTCCTTCCTGGCTTCTAGCCTTATATCTTAACCCAGGGGTGTCAAACTCAAGGCTCCGGGGCCACCCTGGAAACAGCGGACTGACCCACAGTGCCTCTGCCAGCGAGTAGGGAGGGAATGGGGATTTTGCAGTATCCTTCCACCAGGAGTGGGGAGGAAATGGGGATTTTGCGGTATCCTTCCCCTGTCATGCCCACCAAGCCACACCATGCCCATCAAGCCACGCCCACAGAAGCGGTAGTAAAAAAATTTGGATTTCACCACTGAACACAACCCTGATGTGGCCCTCAATGAAATTGAGTTTGATCCCCCCTGCCTTAACCCCTATATCGAACTGGCTCTCTATCTGATCTTAGCAGGTTTAAAGTGTTATAGATTTAGCATTTTTCCTATGCATTCTACATTCATGGTCAATGGTGATTAGTATATTGCGCTCAAGTAACCACTGAAGTGTAGAATCATTGTATTTGTAACTTGTTCAGATTGCATTGACATTTGGAGGGAACGACATCTTAAAAATGAATCACTGGGGCAACTTCCTGTTTTCCATCTAAATTTCTTTTTAAAAAGGTGGTTCCCCCCCCTGAAAATAAGAGAAATTGGATCATTTCGGTCTCCTTTTTTTTTCATGAGTAGACAATGTGTATCCAAGGTGCTTTCCTTAGCAGCCATTCTGTAAATAAGGAAGTCTCCAATGGAAGCCATTTTGTGAACGAGCTCACTGCAAAAGCTTTATCAAAAGCTCAGCTATGCCAGGAGACATCCTTCTGTTTGCCTACCAACTTCAGCAGATGCTTTATGTTCTGTGTTACAGAAATGGCATCGGATATACCCGGATCAGTGACATTGCCAGTGGCACCCATGGCTGCCGGTCAAGTGAGAATGGCAGGATCTGTGCCTGCCAGGGGGGGAAAGAGGCGTTCTGGGTAAGTAAGCATCACTTCTTCAAAATAATGTTGAATGGACGGACAATATATTTTCAAATACTTCACCACCACTACTACTACTACTACTACTACTACTACTACTACTACTACTTCTACTTCTTCTTCTTCTTCTTCTTCTTCTTCTTCTTCTTCTTCTTCTTCTTCTTCTTCTTCTTCTTCTTCTTCTTCTTCTTCTTCTTCTTCTTCTTCTTCTTCTTCTTCTTCTTCTTCTTCCTCCTCCCTCCCTTCTTCCTTCCTCTCCTCCTCCTCCTCCTCCTCCTCCTCCTCCCTCCTCCTCCTCCTCCTCCTCCCTCCCTTCTTCCTTCCTCTCCTCCTCCTCCTTCTTTCTTCTTCCTTCTCCCTTCTTCTCCTCCTCCTCCCCATTCTCCTCCCCCTCCCCTTCTTCCCTTTCCCCCCTCCCCCTCCTCCTCTTCCTCCTCCTTCCTCTTACCCTCCTTCCCTCCCTCCTCCATCTGTCTCATGCAAACACACACACACACAACCCTAAACACAGATACATGCTCAATGGCTGCAAATTTTGCACAAACTTTTAATTTAGGATGGAGAATGAATGAAAGGAAAGGATGTAAGAGGGAGTGATCCTTTTTCTTTTCCATTAGTGCCCAGGTCTTCTCTTTGAAGGTCACTCTCGGATGGATTTTCTAACACTTGAAGGGAAAAGAAGAGGTGATATTGCGAGGTGGATAAATCATGCACCAATAAAGGTTGGAAATGCCAGGACAATGAAGGAACGTTTTATCCTAAGTGGTGGATACACACACACACACACACAAACACACACACACAAACACACACACACACACACGGAAAAAAATAGACCAACCTGTTCAGAAATTTCTGAAAATAAAATATTTTAAAGTAAAACTGCAGATATTATGATCCTAAAGAAGATAAATGAAAGGTATCATAATTTATTAAGCGGGATGCTGACAATGGCCAGAATCAATCTGGTACAAGATTGGAAAAGAAAAAAAAAATCTGCGGTGAAGCTTTCATCGTCTCTAAAACAATTTTCAGCCGCTAAGCACAAAAAGGTTTTCTACTCCCTGAATTAATAGTTTCCACCTTGTGTTTTTGACTGAAAGCTAAAGTTAGATGCAGTCATATTTCTTGAGGGATGGATTTTTTTTCTCCTTTTCTTTTGCACTTGCGTCAAATAAATAACATGCAGTGAAATTTCAGGGTGGAAGGAACAGTCTTTTTGAAGGATTGCAAGCCAGCCAAACATCCGTCTGAATGAAATGCGGTGAATGGTAAACGGTTGGGGGATATTTGTAAAGGATGGAAGGCTTTAACCTTGGTGTGAGTTCAAATTTATATATTGATCTGCAGAGGAGTTAAATGCAAATAAGGAAAAGAGGAAGCAGCTTGAATGACCTTAGAGCAGAGGTCTTCAAACTTGGCAGCTTGAAGGCTTGTGGACTTCAACTCCCAGAGTTGAAGCATAGCTGGCCGGAGAATTCTGGGAGTTGAAGTCCACAAGTCTTTAAGCTGCCAAGTTTGAAGACCTCTGCCTTAGAGGAAAAGAAAAGGAAATTTCAAAATCTATATTTTTCTAAGATCTGGTCTCAAAATGCCCTTTTGAGTATTTACAAAACACTTGATAGCTTTTGAGCTCCCCAAACCATTTAATCAAGCAAGATGCTTACAAAATCCAGGGGGAAAAAAATTCATTTCCAAGTATTTCTACTGTTTGTGGAAGACACAGATCCATCAAGAAGTGGACAGTGAATCGGATTCATTTTATTAGCTGCCCAAGTGACCACTGGAGGCCACTGTTTCTCCACCAATCAAGGACCATCAAAACACCAACAAATTAAGGGGAGCTGAAAGAACAACTTAATTTCAATGAAAATGAGAGTCATTCTCCCTACAGCTGTTTGCTCAGAATATATATATATATATAGTGATGAAATTAGAAAAGGTGGTCATAATTTAACCAAAATTAAAATGTAATTGAGAAACAGCTTGGCACAGCCTGACTTTCCCCCTCTTAAAGGTAGGTTTGGGATGGTGATTTAGGGAGGGAGATACTGTATATGGTGGTCCTTGCTCTAAGCCAGGAGTCAGCAACCCGTGGGCTCTGGAGCCGCATATGGTTCTTTCAACTCTCTGCTGCAGCTCCCTGTTGCTGGTCGGCTCTACAATTGATAGGGCTTTTGGTTAGGACTGGTAGAGGTAAAAGGATGCAGCGCTAGGAGGAGACTATGATGGGGGAACCGGACTTCTAGTTGGCTCCAGAATTGAATGGGGGCTTCCGGTTAGGACCTTTTTGAGTAAACAATCTTGTCGGATTTCAGAACTAAAGAAAGTGACAAAAACAGGGCAACATTAGGAAGGTAGCAATGGTGGTGGTGGAGGAGGAGTTTTGTTTGCAAAGAAAGTTAAGAGGGGAACTGAGAGAAATGGATTTTCTTTGGCTCAGCTGACCAGAAAAATAACGGGTCAAGAAATTGGACAGCCTTTGAAGATCATCTGGCTGTTAACACACACGAAGCAAGAACAGCCAAATAACAGGATAACTTTATCAGAACAGAAACATTTGACTTCTGGCTTGCTTTTAATGATCAGCTGGATGGAAAGGAAACCAATGGAAGTTCAAAGTGGCCAACAGTTCTGCTTTTGAGCAGTGTAAAGGAAAAAAAAAAAAGAATCCATAGCACAGAGAGGAGACATTAAGGAGAGATAATGGCTTTATGGATGTCGGGACCCGGTTTCCCTCATCCCCGCTGTTGACCAGGCAGGCTGGGCCTGATGGGATTTGGAGTCCAGAATATTTGGAGAGCTGCAGACAGACCATTTTGGCTGTTTTAGGTTTGCTCCAAAGAGAGAAGAGACGGGACTGTTCATAAACTCTTAACAAAAAGGAAGAACTGAAAGTATAATGAGCATCGCGAATAGAATAGAATAGAATAGAATAGAATAGAATACAATACAATACAATACAATACAATACAATACAATAGAATGAGTAGAGTAGAGTAGAGTAGAGTAGAGTAGAGTAGAGTAGACTAGACTAGACTAGACTAGACTAGACTACAATACAATACAATACAATACAATACAATACAATACAATACAATACAATGAGTAGACTAGACTAGACTAGACTAGACTAGACTAGACTAGACTAGACTAGAATAGAATAGAATAGAATAGAATAGAATAGAATTTTTATTGGCCAAGTGTGATTGGACACACAAGGAATTTGTCTTGGTGCATATGCTCTCAGTGTACATAAAAGAAAAGATACCTTCATCAAGGTACAACACTTACAACACTTAATGATAGTCATAGGGTACAAATGAGCAGAGAAAGTCCGAAGGGGAGGCTCCATGAGAACTAATGCACAATTCACCTTATCTTTCCTTCATCCATGCAGACTCTTCCAGCTATGTAATTGTAATACTCCTTTTTTTTCCTCCCCCAGAATGGATTTTGATGATGAAGATGGTGAAGGACCCAGCAAATTTTCAAGGTGAGCTTTTAAAAAAAGGCTCCATCGAGGTATATAAATGGATGAGGGGACACAGGTTGCACATTTAATAATGCCATTGCCACAAGGAAACCCATGTGATCTCAGCAGATATGCGTTAATTTGCATATGCTTAATATTAAAGAGCATGAAACAAAACGTAAAAAAAATTCAAACGTGCCCCTTGCAACTCTTGACAAGCTAAACATTTTTGGAGTGTGTCTGTGTGAGCACATTGTGCACCTATACACACCTATGTTTGTGCTGCTTTATTAACCAGAGGCATTTTCTTTAGCTGGTCAGCCCATTGCGTCGGTTAGGATTTGAAGAAGAGACATCAGGGAATTCCAGAAGACACTAATACAGGGGTGAAATCCAGCAGGTTCTGACAGATTCTGGAGAACTGGTAGAGGAAATTTTGAGTAGTTCGGAGAACTGGCAAATGCCACCTCTGGCTGGCCCCTGGAGTGGGGTGGGAATGGAGATTTTGCAATATCCTTCCTGTGGGAGTGGAGTGGAGATGTTGCACTATCCTTCCTCCAGGGGTGGGGTGGGAATGGTGATTTTGCAATATCCTTCTCCTGGAGTGGGGGAAATGGAGATTTTGCAATATCCTTCCTGTGGGAGTGGAGTGGAGATGGAGATTTTGCACTATCCTTCCCCCAGGGGTGGGGTGGGAATGGCGATTTTGCAATATCCTTCTCCTGGAGTGGGGGGAATAGAGATTTTGCAATATCCTTCTCCTGGGAGTGGAGTGGAGATGGAGATTTTGCACTATCCTTCCCCCAGGGGTGGGGTGGGAATGGCGATTTTGCAATATCCTTCCCCCGGGAGTGGAGTGGAGATGGAGATTTTGCACTATCCTTCCCCCAGGAGTGGGGTGGGAATGGAGATTTTGCAGTATCCTTCCCCCAGGAGTGGGGTGGGAATGGAGATTTTTGCAGTATCCTTCCCCTGCCATGCCCACTGATCCACGCCCACCAAGCCACACCACGCCCACCAAGCCACGCCCACAGAAGCGGTAGTAAAAATAATTTGGATTTCACCACTGCACTAATAGCAAGCTATTTGGGGTTATTGGTGTGAAGCAATGTACGACAATATTTCTGTGAATTTCCTGGCAGTTGTGCTGGACCTGAAGGGTCCTTAGTGTTTCCTGAGTTTGCTTGTTTTCTTGCAAACGTTTCATTAGATAGATAATTCATCAGTGCTAGTCTACCTATCTATACTTGAGCTCTGATGATGTTACCTAATTTGGGTAATGAAATATCTGCAAGGAAAGCACCAAGCTCAGAGACCACCAAGACCTCCTCCTCCTCCTCCTCCTCCTCCTCCTCCCAAATCTCACTCCTTACCAGCACTGATGATGTTACCTAGTCTGGGTAATGAAACATCTGCAAGAAAACAACCCAGCTCAGAGAGCACCAAGGACCCTGAGCTACAAATATTCTTCTTTATTGAGCTGGACTTGTCTGCAACCCCATTTATTTTTTTTTAAAGAAATATTTCTTTCTTAGAAAGAGAATTTACACTCTCGGCTGCAAAGCGGTAGATCTATCCAAATAGAATGGATTGAATACAAGAATATTTTTTTTTCCTATAGGCGAGCAAATCACAATCCTGCAGTGTGTGTGTGTGCCCTTCTTGGAAATGAATCGGAGCGGACTACCATCCTTCCTTCTGCCTGCCCTGTGACAAACTCCCTACCCGTTTATTACCGCTGCTTTATTGTTCTGTCCTTGCACAATCTGGGCCAGGAGCTCTTCTTGAAAATAACGGAATGACAAAGCAGTATTTATATGCTTGGCGTTCCTTGGAGCTCCTTCCCATCCGTTTGACATATTGTAGGTGCGATGAAAACAACCCGCTCTGGGATTTCAAACTCAAGGCTTTGCATTCCTCGTCCCTTCAATCCAAAGGCAGCTTTTTAAGTAATGTTTTGAAATAGGAAGCATTCAGATACTTTGCTCCGCTAAATGAGGTCCAAAGGCCCTTTGTCAGGATTGGTTTAGCGAAGTTCAGGGAGACTGGGCTTGGCATAGATTTGAAAGTCCTTTCTAACTCATTCCTTCTGTGATTCTTTAGATCAGGGGTCTCCAACCTTGTCAACTTAAAGACTTGTGGACGTCAACTCTCAGAGTTGAAGTACTCTGGGAGCTGAAGTCCACAAGTCTTAAAGTTGAGAAGGTTGGAGACCCCTGCTTTAGACTAAAGCATAAAGAGGTTTGTCCCAAAGATGCTTTTTCCAAGAAGCAACTGGACTCTCTGGGTTTTTTTCTTTGAAGACGGTTCATTTCTCATCCAAGAAGCTTCTCCAGCTTTGACTGGATGGTGGGGAATGGAAGGATTTATATTCCTTGCAGACAGCTGGTCATTTGCATCCTTTTAGAGGGTCTTTGAAGCCCTTGGAGGTTTATCTGTGTTCTCAGGGTCACCTGAGTGGTGCTCCTGGTTCCTGTAGTTGCCGTTTTTTTCCCTCTGGAAATCCACTCCTGCTCCCACACCATTCAAAGGGTGTTCATCCCAAATTGTATAGCTCAGGGGTCAGCAACCTGGAGCTGCATGTGGCTCTTTCAACCCTCTGCTGCGGGTCCCTGTCACACAAAATATGCGTCACAACTGGCAATGAGTACACAATTTAGTGAACTTTTCAACCCCCGGTAGGCCGAACATGGATAAATCCAAGACAAGAAAAGTTTCAGAAGAAAACAGAACGTTTAATTCAACTACATCTGCTAGTTTTGTGGCCGCTCAAGAAATAAGTCAGGCACGGGAAGGGTTTTGTGGCTCCCGGTGTTTTCTTTTCTGTGGGAAACGGGTCCAAGTGGCTCTTTGAGTGTTTTAAGGTTGCAGACCCCTGGTATAGCTAAAGGTCTGTGGAGATTCTTGGTCATCCAGGTCATGGTTGTCCCAAAGGTGTTTTTTTCAGGAGGTAACTGGACTTTCTGTTTTTTCTTTGAAGACGTTTCGCTTGATGAGAAGCAAAATGTCTTCAAAGAAAAAACAGAAAGTCCAGTTACCTCCTGAAAAAACACCTTTGGGACAACCATGACTTGGATGGCTGAGAATCTCTACAGACATAAAAAGGCGTAACTGTCAACCAGCTAAAACAACGCATAAGGGAGTCTTCGACTTACAATCCTTTGTTTAGTGACCATCCAAAATTACAATGGACAAATGAACAAAGTGACAGATGATCTGTTCTTACCCCTTATGACCATTGCAGCATCCCTAGGGTCCTGTGATCAAAATTTGGGCGTTTGGCATGTATTTATGATCTTTGTACTATCCTGGGGTCATTGATTATCATTTACAATCTTCCTAGCCAACTTCCCACAAGCCAGGTCAATGGGGAAGCTGGATTTGCTTATTGATCGCAAGATAGAATAGACCAAAATGCAGGATCTGCTCTTGAAATACATTTTCTGTTGATCGTTGTCCCTTCACCTTGAAACGCTAGTTCTGGATGTATATTTGGTGCTTAGAGCCAGGGTGGTGCAGTGGTTAGAATGTAGGATTGCAGGCTAACTCTGCCCATTGCCAGGAGTTCAATCCTGACCGGCTCAAGGTTGACTCAAGCTTCCATCCTTCCGAGATCGGTAAAATGAGGATCCAGATTGTCGGGGGCAAATATGCTGGCTCTATAAAACAGCTTAGAGAGGACTGTAGAGCATTATGAAGCAGTATATAAATCTATTGCTATTCATTTAACTGCAGTGATTCGCCTAACAACTCTGTCTTAAAAAAATGTAGAATTGGGTGCAACTCCCTTAGCAACTCCCTTGCTTAGCAACAGAAATTCTGGTCCTAATTGGGTCGTAAGTTGAGGACCAGATGTACTCAGCAGCCTGCTCAGGTGGTCATGGGTGAACCTTCCTTTGTTGTTGTTGTTGTTGTTGAAGTTTGTGTGCCGTCTGACTCCCAACCCTTCTGGGTGGCTCACGACAAACAAAGAAATGACAACGAAATCAATAGAAGATTAAAAAAATTAAAAGATAGCAATCGCAGCAGGCCAGATGGAATGAAGAGATGTCTCTCTCGTCCTCGCGCCAAAGGTCTGGGTGAAGAGACAGGTCTTCATGTCCGAGCCAAGACAAATATGATTGTTGTTGTCTTTTTGGATTTTCCTCTTCCTTTTCCTGGTACTTCTGCAAGCTTAAAGTGCTACAGCTTTTAAACTCACCGCCATTTATCATGCCTTCCAGAGACGGCAAAACTCCGATGAAAGCAAAGTTCATTCCAATGAAAGGTCCCCACCCTCTTTTGTAATTCTAACTAGCTCATGACCCCTTTCAAGTCAGTGCATAATCTGTGGTCTCAGGGATGTACATAGCTCTCTAAAGCCTTGGCTATTGCCCCAAGACAATCTCTCTCTTCAGCTGGCGCCAAAAGTAGCCTTTTGTTCTTTTTAAATTTTATTTTGCCATTCGGCTGATCAACAAAACGCTGCATTAAGCCAACAACAACAACCTTGGTAAGGCCACACTTGGATTCCTGCATTCAGTTTCGGTCGCCACGATGTAAAAAAAGATGTGGAGACTCTAGAAAGAGGGCAGAGAAGAGCAACAAAGATGATTACATGACTGGAGGCTAAAATATATGGAGAACGGTTGCTGGAACTGGGTATGTCTAGTTTAATGAAAAGAAGGACTAGGGGAGACATGATAGCAGTGGTCCAATATCTCAGGGGCTGCCCCAAAGAAGAGGGAGTCAAGTTATTCTCCAAAGCACCTGAGGGCAGGACAAGAAGCAATGGGTGGAAACTAATCAAGGAGAGAAGCAACTTAGAACTAAGGAGAAATTTACTGACAGTGAGGACAATTAATCGGTGGAACGACTTGCCTGCAGAAGTTGTGAATGCTCCAACACTGGAAGTTTTTAAGAAGATGTTGGATAACCATTTGTCTGAAGTGGTGGAGGGTTTCCTGCCTAAGCAGGGGGTTGGACTAGAAGACCTCTAAGGTCCCTTCCAACTTTGTTATTCTATTCTATTCTATTCTATTCTATTTTCTATTTTGTTTTCTATTCTATTTTCCATTCAATTTTCCATTTTCCATTCCATTCTATTCTATTCTATTCTATTCTATTCTATTCTATTCTATTCTATTCTATTCTATTCTATTCTATTCTACCCTAACAAAAGAAAGAAAATTGTAATCCTGAATTCATCAGAAGGGGGAAGCTAGGGAACACATGGGAAAGAGCGGTATACATTTGTAATTCATTAATTAAAAACAAAAAAAAACCTGCAATTTTGTTTTGTTGTCCTTGCCCTACCCAATCTTTGGAATGTAACCCCTAGAATACTACTCAAAAAAACCAAGTTTGTCTTTTGGCTTGGGGAAAAGAAAAAAAAAGTTACGCATCTCCGGTTTAAATGAGCCGGAGGGTTGTAAGTTAAAAAAACGTAAGAAAGCTGTTCTTGGTTTAAAATAGGAAGCAAGATCTTTTGATGTCCTTGATGTCTCGGTAGAGGAGAGAGCTTCTGAGGTCTGGGAAGCCGAAAGCCAGACAGAAAAGCCTGAGACACGGGTCCATTATTATAACTGTGCAGTGTTCTCAACTGTCATTCTCACTGAGAAATTACCTCTTTCCCTCTTTTGCGAAGAGAAAAAGAGATATAAAGTTTGCACCTCTGGACTGCCGTGCTTAAAACGTGGGACTCAAAATTTGGCAGTTGACAGTTTTCTGCTCTAATTATGGCATTTTTAGTGCCTGCAATAAAAATAGCTGATCCAAGGTCTGTATCCTTCAGTCTTCGCCTTCTGGCTTCCAAGCTTGAATTATAGTCTGGGGGAAGTCAGACGGGGACGAAACCTTGAGGATTTCGCAGTCTCATGCAGAGACATCTTAAAGCAAATTACAAATTCGACTTAACAGTTCGTTTAGTGACTGTTCAAAGCTACAACGGCCACTGAGGCTATGACTTTGGACCGTTGTTTTTAACAGTCACGATCTTTCCAACATCCCGATGATCATGGGACCAAAATTCAGATGCTGGGCAACTGGTTCATATTTGTGACCGCGGTGGTGTCCCAAGGTCATGGGATCCGCTTTGCCGACCTTCTGACAAGCAAAGTCAATGGGGAAACCAGATTCACTTAAGAACCGGGTTACTCACTTATCAACGGCAGGGACTGACTTCATCGCCGAGGCAAGAAAGGTTTTAAAATGGGGCAAAATTCATTTAAGAAGCAGAAATTTGGGGCTCAGTTGCTGTCATCAGTCAAGGATTACCTGCATAGGAAATTTGACGGTGTCCAGATGGTTTATATATCAGTTTGCCAAAACCTTTGCTATTGGTCCTGCTGTTTAAATTGGTGGGAACTGATACCCACAATCCTTGTAGGTTACCTTGTTGCCAGGGGTGAAATCCAGCAGGTTCTGACAGGTTCTGGAGAACCGATAGCGGAAATTTTGAGTAGTTTAGAGAACCGGCAAATACCACCTCTGGCTGGCCCCAGAGTGGGGTGGGAATGGAGATTTTGCAGTGTCCTTCCCCCAGGAGTGGGGAGGGAATGGGGGATTTGCAGTATCCTTCCCCAGGAGTGGGGAGGGAATGGGGATTTTGCAGTATCTTTCCCCGCAGGAGTGGGGAGGGAATGGGGATTTTGCAATATCCTTCCCCCAGGAGTGGGGAGGGAATGGGGGATTTGCAGTATCCTTCCCCAGGAGTGGGGAGGGAATGGGGATTTTGCAGTATCTTTCCCCGCAGGAGTGGGGAGGGAATGGGGATTTTGCAACATCCTTCTCCCAGGAGTGGGATGGGAATGGAGATGATGCAATATCCTTCCCCCAGGAATGGGGAGGGAATGGGGATTTTGCAGTATCCTTCCCCCAGGAGTGGGATGGGAATGGAGATTTTGCAATATCCTTCCCCCAGGAGTGGGATGGGAATGGAGATTTTGCAATATCCTTCCCCCCAGGAGTGGGGAGGGAATGGGGATTTTGCAGTATCCTTCCCCCCCAGGAGTGGGGAGGGAATGGGGATTTTGCAATATCCTTCACCCAGGAGTGGGATGGGAATGGAGATTTTGCAATATCCTTCCCCCAGGAGTGGGGAGGGAATGGGGATTTTGCAGTATCCTTCCCCCAGGAGTGGGGTGGGAATGGAGATTTTGCAGTATCCTTCCCCTGCCACACCCACCAAGCTGCGCCCACCAAGCCACATCACGCCCACCAAGCCACGCCCACTGCATCGGTATTAAAAAAAAATGAATTTCACCACTGCTTGTTGCCTATCTCAAACTGGCTGAGAATTATAAGGCATTTGCCCATACTTTCAATATGTTTTTCTCATCTTAACCCTTGTTATTTACCATGTTTTGGTTATGCTTTCCTTTTGTTTTTCTCTGCAGGTATGACGATCCAATCTCTGTTGATGAAAAAATATGCAAGGTAGGCGTTGGAAAAAAAAGGGAAGGGATTATCCTAAAATAAACGAGGGAAAATAAATCCATCCAGCCTTTTGTATTTCAGTCTAAGGAGTTAGTTTTCTCTTTGGGGTGGGGGAGCGGTGTGTGTTAAAATAATGGCTGATCCAGGAAAAAAAAGATGAGATAGGAGATACCTTCCGAAAGGGGCAGTCTTAGAAAAAGGGTGTAAAATCAAAGCAGAATGTACTTGTTATAGAGGCAAGTAGATCCCCTGGAAGTGGATTACTGTGAAAGGAATAGAAAAGATGCTACATCCCACTAACTGGTTGGACTTGATTCAGATGAAAATTAAATGCACTTCCAACCCAGGATTGGAGATACTCCTTCCCACCTATACAGAAATACTAGGTTGAATTCACATCATCATCTTTTAATGACCCCATAATCCCTTGCAGGTGGAGTCTGGGCAATTGAATGGAGCTGAGTGTTTACTGGCTGGATGCCTTTCCTGTCGCCAGTGCAGAGTTTTTTTTCCCAGCAGCTATATTCTCATTGTGCCCAAAGAGAGAAATATCTGCCTCTACCTAGGATCGAACTCGCAGCCTCCTGATTGTGAGGCGAGAGCTCCACCTCTAGGCCACCGCACCGCTACTAGGTTGAATTCACATGATCCATTTAATCTGATTTATTGAATTAACCCTTTCTGTTGCTGAATCATAACCCAAACAAACTGATTTGAGTTGGTAGAAAACACTAAGGCAGAAACCTTGCTTGTTGTCAGAGCCTATTTGATACGTGTTGACTAGCATGTTGTGTGAATGCAACACTAAGAGAGTGATGGAGCTTGAATGCCGACCACTTTCTACAGCACAGCAGCTTTCTAGTTTCAAAAGAAGGGACATAACTTAATTTGCAAAGGGCAAGCTTTGCTGCAGAAGGTTCTTGTCATCTCCCTTGTTTTTTAGAGAAGCCGATAGCAGGAACTATCTCAACCAAGTCTGGAAGAATAAAGAGACTGACTTGGTTTACAGCAATGTCCTCTGTCTGCTGCAGTAAAAACAATTAAAAATGCATTGACTAGTTGGGGAAAGACTACAGAGTAGGTCGGGATTGAGTTTAAACATCATCCTAAACTGTTCCCTTATTGGCAGTGATGTCTGACCCCTTAATAAAGCAGGGCTAGTCAGTAAATTAACTTAATTAAGTTTGAGTGAACAGGAA